>NC_090808.1:4322500-5005000 GCF_036512215.1 Solanum lycopersicum | reverse complement strand
TTTTATATTTTAAAAATAGCTTAATAATAAAATTTTATTTTACTTTAATGACATAACTTTAAGTCGCAAAAATGTTGATGGCTAATACATTAGTCTATCACAAATAAGCTAAATTAGAATTTTTATAAAAGGTGTTAAAAATATGAAAAAGTAATTACACGAAAAAATAAAAGATATTCAACATTTATTATGTATATATAGTATATAATATTAACTGTACATATGGTGTACTTTTTATCTCAAGAGGTTCGGATGCACTCTTTGCTCCTATCGGGTTTCGTCTCTACCTTGACTAGTGCCGAAATAAGAAATTTTGCTAAATGTATTCAAAATTTAATATATATCTCTAAAAAATATATTTGATCTATACATATATAGAATATTTTTTTTTATATGCATAATGTAATTTTTCAACAGAGATTGTTCAAGAAATTATTCTTGAATCTAGATATATAGCTACGCCACTGATCCTAACTTGAAGTTTTTTTAAAAAATCTTTTCGTAAACTGTTAGTTTAATCAGAGCGCATCATATCAATTGAAACGAAACGAAATGAAAGGAAATAGTAAAACAAAAAAATTAAAAAAAAAAAACTTACTAGAATGTTGAGTTTTCCTTGGAAAAAATTGATAACCTTCTCCATAAGCATCTCTCTTTGGGATCTCAAAGTCAAATCACATACACATCCTTCTACTTTGTAACCTTTGCCTCTCCATTTCTCTAAACACTCATCAAGTTGTTCTTGGTTTCTACAACATGTATAAACTGTAGCACCAAATCCAGCTAATTCTTCTACTATGGCATGCCTAATTTTTAACCAAAACAATAACAATACAATAACAATAATAAATTCAATACTATAACTGGAGTCTGAGAAAGATTGAAAATTTACCCTATGCCTTTAGTGCCTCCAGTAACAAGGGCAGTTTTCCCTTGAAGAGTCCACCTACCATCTTCACTATTATTGGATTCATTTTTTTCTGCCATTGATAGTTCTTGCTTGCTAACTTAAGTTGAATAATAGGAATTAAGCAACATGTTTTTGTGTTACATATGTGACAAAATGTGCTAAGGGGTCATAAAAAACTGGTCCAATTACAGCTGTGCAATATTGCTAAGTTTGTGACATGCACACTTACTATAGTCACAAATTTATTAGGTAGCTTGTATGTCATGTCAATTGTCAATTATTATATGTGGCCGGCCTGAATTATTTTCTTGTTTATTTTTTTCTGTCCTTCTACGGCAATATTAAATAAAATTCGATAATTTTAAATACTTATCATCCTTTTCTGTCCTTATTACGGCAACATTATTATTATTATTATTATTTTTTTTTTATCAAACGATAATATAACGATAATTATGTTATTGCTGTTAATAATTATTATAAAATATTTTATTTGTGATAAAGTTGTTTAGTGCATGAGTAACTCAATCCATTTTGAATGAGCTTAAAAGCTAGTCAAGCTGATTTAAAAGTCAGTTTTTGACTTATTAAAGAATTTGACAAATATTAAAGTAACTTTTTTTTTTTAGTAAAAAATGAATTATTTTTAGTTTAAAAGTTAAAGATAGGTGAGAGGTGCTTTTTTTTTTCAACTTAAAAGTTATTTTATGTTGATCGTATATATTACCTTTTTACCCTTAATTCTTTTATTATTATTATTATTAATATTTTATTATTTTATTATTATTATTATTAATTATTAATATTTTATATATTATTATTATTATTATTTTATTACTATTAATATTATTATTTAAAAATTTTTAATAAAAATTCTGACTTTAACACGAGCTCGAAGACAACTTGCAATAGTGGAGGTGGCTAAGTAATGAACTGAAGTCAGTTAGTTAAAGCCTATAAGTATATGCTCTTAGGTGGTGAAAGCTATGTAGAAAAGTATATTTTCTATTTCAATTTTCTCTATCAATAAAATTCTTTGTTCTTGTAACTATTTTGTATCTGAAAATTTGGAAAATATCAACATTATTGAAACTTTCTTCATTTGCATATATTTTTTTATTCTCTTAAAAAATATTACGTAGTATCATTTACAATCCATCTTGATACATAATATTTGTTATCAAGAAATTGAAAATTTTAATTAAATTATGAATAACATAATTAAACCTCTTAGAAATATATAACTATCACGTTTCGAATTATCTTTTTATTTTTATTTTTATTTGTTTGTTTTCATTTCACTTTTAATCCCTCCCTTTTTTTAAAATGCTTCTTTTCCTTTTCAACACAATTTTAATTTTAACTCTCCGCATAATATATTTAAAATTATAAATTATAGAACATTTAGTTGGTAAGCCATTCTACAAATCTTTAATTCTATTATCCAACTCCAAACATACTATTCACTCACGAATAATTTAAATTCAAGACTTTTGATATATATCACTGATGTTTTATTTAATTATTTATTTTTATTTTTATTTGATGTGATGACAATAATTAACAAGATCCATTAATAGTTATTCCTCCATCAACACACATAATTTGGCCAGTGATATATGAAGCACATGGTAAGCAAAGGAAGGCAACCATGGCTGATACTTCTTTTGGCTCTCCAGCTCGACCACCAATAGGAGTTCGACTCACTAATTTATTGATCCTTTTATTCATTTCTTGATCTTTCTGCAAAAAATTAGATACAAAGTGAATAGGGTTTCGATGGATTTTATTAAAATTAATACGTCTAAATTTAAATACACATCTAGATCTCTCAATTTGAGAATACATTCACGTATAAATATTAAGAGGATACATTGAGATTTGAATACAAAATAATTGAGATGGACTTGTTTTTTTTGAAAATCTGATTTTATAAAAGTTTATCTTTATCTAAAAATTTATAAATATAGTATAATTTAACAAAATACTAGATTAATCTAACACTATATTGACAAAATAATTTTATAAAGTTTCATATGTAGTGGTTGATGATGGTAAATGACCAGAGTCATATATAATTGTGTGTACCGATTGAGATTGGTACTTGTTAACGGTGCGATTGTGGATTTAATTAATAGTGATGACGGTACATTGTGGTGGTGATTGATTGGTGATAGTGAAAACAAACAATGGTAATAAATGTTTATGATGCTTGACGATATATAATGTTGACTGATGTCAGCTAATGATAATGATTATAATTAATGATAATTATTAAAAATAATTATTAGTTGTAATGATAGTTTGATTATAGTGATAATTGATAATGATAGTAATTTTGACTAGAAATATTAATGATGATAAATAATGATGAACGATATAATAATTAATAATAGTGGTTAATTAATGACCTTAACATTGAATGGAAAGATAGCGTGAGTTGTCAATTTTTATAGAAATCCTTGATAGACATCTAACATCTAACTATCTTACATATATATTTAGTGGATTTCCCATAATTAAAATAAATTTATTCGATTGATTATAATCTTAAAAATTAAGATTCAGTCCTTAAAATAATTATATCGAAATATGCTTAAACTTACTGAAGCTGCTTCGATGAGAGAAGTTTTGATCACCCATGGTGCAACTGCATTAACTCTAATATTGTCCATAGCCCATTCACATGCCAAACTCCTTGTCAATTGGTTTATTGCCCCTTATTTTTTTAAAAAAAATGTAAAATAAATCAAATAAAGATTAGGACATCTTGTAGTGTAAATATTCTTTATACTGCCTTTGATAAGGGTGAAAATTAGTATAAAAAATATATAATTTGTCAAATCTATTTAAATTTAAAAGGTTAATGACTCGTTATTTATATATTCAGTTTATTTTGATTTGTTCATCTAAAAAATAGATTGATTTAAGTTAAATATATAATTCGAATTAATGATGAATGACCTTATCAATACAATACCAAAAATAATTTTATTTTTGTTATGTATATATATATATATGTTTTATTTGGCAAGTAAACAAAAAATAAGCAAACAAACAAAGAAATTAAAACTTAATTAAAAAAATAATATAAAATCGAGCGATTTAAATTATGAGTCATTGTTTAGCTCATTTTGACTCAAACCTAAATACCATTGGACATGTTAAAACCAGCCCGTTGGACCCATTAGTTCAACTTGTATGTTTGACACTTTAATGGGGGTATATACAAAATTATATCCAAAAACGAGTAATTAAATAATACCCTAATAACCTTGAAATAAGTTATTTTAAATTTTTTATCAGACAAATATAAAAATATTGCCTAAATAAAACAAATGAGGTAAATAAATTAAAGATCACTTATATTTAAGTTTACTTTTTTCGTAATTTAACCTGTTATATTTATGTGACATTAATATTTTTAAAAATAGACATAAAACGTTATTTTTCGATCATAATCCAACAAGCTTATTACTACCTTTAGCTGCTGAATAAATGGAACATAAGGGCAGAGAGACAAAGCCAGCAACAGAAGAAATGAATACAATTCTTCCATTTTTTGAGGCTTTTAAGAATGGATGTGCAAGTTGAGATAAGTGGTAAGAAGCCTCAAAATTTGTGCCCATCATAGTGTTGTAATCTTCATGAGTGTATTCTGTTGCTATATTTGATACAACCACAGCAGCATTATTTATCTAATAAAGATAAAAAAAAAAATTAAGTCAAATTAATAATCTTTGAGTAAAATATAGCTACAATTAACTTAATCACATGGAGTTCAATTAACTTCACCTCGGTAGTGAAAGAATTTTTAATTTGTACCTTTTTTTTAAGACTCAATGATCTATTAGAAATATTTTTTTTCTATAAGATAAAAATAAAAATGTATGTACTTCTTATAAGATTGTATTCAATATGTCGTTATTGCTGTTAGAAGTATACCTAAAAATAAAGATGATAATCTACTATAACGAGTAAAAACACATAACTAAAAGTTTCTTTTCTTTTTATGACCTCAGACATTTTGCAAAGTCTGGTAAAATTGTTGGATCTCCTCCACTCTTAATTAGTTTTGAGCCTTAAAATTATTTAATTACGTGTTTTGTTCTTCAAATGGATCGAATTTTACTTTTTCCTTGAAATAAGTTAATCGTTTTGCCTCTAACTCAAATTTGTGTCTCGTGAGACATAAAATTTTTTAACTTATGGAATATTATGATATAAAAAGTTATTTGTTAGAAGGTGTAAAAATTAAAAACCAACGTAAAATAGGCCAAAATTGCAAATGACCCCCTTAGAGTGGAGAGACTTTTGGAGGGAACCATTCATCCCTTTTATAGGCCTATTCTAAATTTCCAAACACTAACACAGATTAGTCGAGCTAGTAAATTTCATTTTTTAAAAAATTATTAAAGAAAATGATTGCATAGTTGAACTTACAAGAATATTGATTTTTCCTTCAAAGTAGCTGCTAACATTGTCCATAAACTTTAGTCGTTGAGATCTTGATTGTAAATCACACATAGACCCTCCAACTGTATAACCTTTTGCTTTCCATTGTCTAAGACATTCATCAAGCTCCATTTGGTTACGTGAACATGTATAAACATTTGCTCCAAAACTTGCTAATTCTTCTACAATGGCATGCCTAATATGTGTACAAATAGACCAAAAAAAAAAAGATGAATTATTAGAAATTTACTATATGTAATCAATATATATCCATATCATGACTTATATAATAGGGACGGAGCTAGAAAATGAGTAGAATTAGCGAGGATTCTTAAGAAAGCGGGGGCAAATTGGTATACTGAACTATTGTTACATTTGGTAATTAACCAACTTATATCGTTATGATTGCTAATTAGCTAGGGTTTAAAGTAACGCTATTTTTTTTCTTTAAATTTCGTACAAAAATATTGATTTAGAGTTAGTTGCATAACAAAATAAATCTTCAATTCAAATCGTAGGTCCGCCTCTGTAGACAGACGGAGAAATTAGATGATATACCCTATGCCTCGAGTGCCTCCAGTAACAATGGCAGTATTGCCTTGAAGAGTCCACCTACCATCAGTATCCATTGCTAATTTCTGATTAATTTAGAGAACAATAAAAACCTATAATTTTATATGAGACTTATTAAGTTTAATTTCTTGTTTGACAACTAAGTGGTTCGAGACCGATCGATATAAACAAGGACGATGTAACAAATTAATCATGGAAATTCCTTTATTTTATGTTTTATTACCTTTCACCTTACTAAGCTTTATATATTATATAATATGTATAAAGGTGTATATGCATCTCTTATACATTTGTATAATTTTTTTTGTGAAATCGACTATACTTTTGGGCTTAGGTAATTAATGGGCCCAATATGATCGAGGCACATCATTCTTGGATTTTTTTTTGAAACCCACAAAGGAACAATTATCATCATTATATGAGCATTCAATTCAATATTCAATCACGTTGTATTTCCTTTAACATAAAACGTAAAACTTTCAACTCTCCGAAAATGAAATATGACAATTATTATGAAACGAGGAAGATATATCATAGTTCTGAGCCCAAGATGTTTGACTATAAATTTTTCCGACGTTGTGATGGTCATAGAAGTCCCACATCTAGAAATTAAAAGTCGCATAAATAAGAATGTTTCATGGATGTATGAGCATAATAGGAGAGGTGGGTTTAGAAATGAGGATATCCAGGGTAATAGGAGATCTATGAATTAATGTCATATGCAGAGGTGTGAAAGGCTGACAAAGAATGGTTTCTAAAGAGGTAGATATAGACCGAAGAAGCATTGAGGGAGGTGATCTGGAATCTAGATGACCATTATTAGTTCACCGAGGACATGGTTGTGGAGGACGTATATTAGGGTAGAAGGGAATAGGTATAATAGTTGTAGTATTGCTCCGTAATTCCTTGTCCTTCAATTTCTATTACTACTTGTTATTTTTTATACTTTCACTATCCTTTTATTTTGTTGTAGATACTTTTATGCTATTATCTGTTGTTTGGTTACTATCTTATGTTTTTTGTATTTTTGTTACTTTTTTTGAACGGCTTAAGATTACTTTTCTATGAGTCAAAGATTTATCAAAAATAATTTATCTACTTCTGATAAGGTCTATATACATTTTACCTTTCTCAAATTCAACTGTATATGAAAATATTGGGTATGTTTGGTCATAGAGTGAAATAACGTTTTTATAAAAAAATTGTCTTCAATGACTTATTCTCATACTAATTCCAGTTAATCCAGAACTAAAAAGGTCAAACAAATAAGCACATTTGAATTTGGACTCTTACAACATGGACTTCATATGTTGACTAAAGATTCGACCCTACTTCTAGATGTTGTTTGTACAAGATTGATAGTTTCAACATAAGTTCAACACAAATTAAAATTAAAAATTAAATTATTTAATTAGACATATCTCCTATATTCCGAAGATAATGTAAAATTTTAGCGATTATTAAAATTCATATAGTCAATTTTAATTTCTTTAAAATCGAGACATAGTTATTGTAATTATTATTATACGATAGATATAGGCAGGGGCGGATCCACATGCACCCGTGAGGATACACGTGCATCCGGTAATTTTTTTTAAAAATCGTATTTATATATATGTTAAAATGATAATCTAACAACAAAAGTTGTTGCGGGTGCACTGGTCGAAGTCTCCTCTTTGAAGCGAATGCGCGTGAGATTGAATCCCGCTGAAGGTAATCTTTTTTTTTTTTACTTAAAATTCAATTTTCTCTTTATTTTTTTGGTTCCATTATCAATTCCTGCCAAAGGTAACTCTTTTTATACTTTAAATTCAACATTTTTCTCTTTAAAAAAAATATTTTATCTCATTTCTTTCTTAGTTGAATTTAAAAATAAATAAAAGTCCCAGCACAATTTTAAACAAAATATAAAACTAACTTTTCCTAACATAATTCTAAACAAAATATAAGACTTTTAGAAATCTATGCTTACAAGTATTATTTATTGTATAATTAAAGTCCGACTCCCATTATCTTGTATAAATTGGTAAGTTCTTCTTTATAGGCGTATTTTTTTTGTGAGATTCGTTGTTCATTCTTGTGATTTGAAAAGGATAGATTCTTTACGAAACATAATTTTTCTCAACCAATTTCTAATTTTAGAGATATTTTTTTGGGTTTTATAGATGAAATTTTGATTTGCAATCACTTAAACCGGATCCTAGAGAAATTTATTTATTAATTTAAAGATTTGAGGTGTTTATTCAAAGTGCTAAATTCTTGATAAGTGTTGATTGTTCTTTTTTTTTTTTAATTATAATGTTCAATACAGATTAAAGTGAAATAAAATAATAAAATTCACTATTAAATTTTGTTGGGGCTTCACAATTTTCGACACCCTAAGCAGTAAGCACTGTGCTCTGCTAACCTTACTCTTAAAGTCACTTATAGCCTTACTCTTGAGCTACTCTTAGTGGTGCTTCCCTATCTTTAAATCCTGGGTTCGACTCTGAATATAGAAAAATGAAATAAAGGAATGTTGTGGATTTGTGGTAGCTAGAAGGATGGAATTATACAATTGTGTTATAATTTGACTCTCATTTACCTACCAAATCTATATTTTAACTAAAAGATTATCCTTTAATTAATTACTCTCATTTCATTAAATCCAATTCCAATACCTATTCAAATTAAAATTAAAATCCAATCAATCTCTTCAAGAGAAGAGGTCATCTATCTCTTTCAAAATATAATATGTAAATCATCAATATCTCCAACATAGAAAGAGATGTTTAACCAAACACTTCATTAAAAAAATTGTTTAGTGGTATCAAATAATTGAATTTTGGATTAGACCAAGTTAGTCAATAACTAATTATAAACATTTATCAAAGGGCTACTACAACTATAAAATGTATGATAAGAGACAAAAGGAATTTAATCAAATAAAAAACACTGTTTTGTTGTTACTCTCTATCTTTCTTGATTTTAATCTAGCCAAACAAAGCTTCATGTTGGTCAATAGTAAAGTCTAATGCTTTTACTAAGAACACGTTTGATCATGATTTTTTTTTTTTACTTTTTCAATGGCTACAAAATATAGTAATTAATTTGATAATTTTTATAATAATCGGTATTACTCTGATCAAATCTCAATCAAAAACCATCAATACAATCAATATGTGTTTGATCATGAATTTTTTTTCACTTTTTCAATGGCTACAAAATATAGTAATTAATTTGATGACTTTTAATCAAGTCTCAATCAAATACCATCAATACAAACAATATGCGTTTGATCCTGAAATTTTTTTTTCACTTTTTCAATGGCTATAAAATATAGTAATTAATTTGATGACTTTTATAATAATCGGTATTACTCTGATCAAGTCTCAATCAAATACCATCAATACAATCAATCTTTCTGATCAAACAAAGATGAAATTTTAGTGAATGTTACTACTGATATCTTTAATGCAATAATAAACCTATTAGCAATATACAAAGGAAATTAAAAGATCCACATAATATGAAAAGTAATCAACCTTATATTTAATTCTAACGTAACGTTATTAAAATATATTTAATATTTATAATGACCATGAAGTGCCACGTTTCCAACATGGTGGGAGATACGTGAAGGAAAATAATGGTCTGACTTGTAATGTAGCTTCTGAACTTTTGCACTTGGATTTAACCTTTGCAAGTCAATTATGAAATACACTCAATACAAACACAAAACTTACCTAAGTTAAATTTATATAAGTACTATATATTTACTGGTCAATATTAAATTTTGAAAATCACACACTGAGATTTGTGAAGTTTGTTAGCGTTGACATATATATAAGTATATAACTATGTGAAATTAAGAATATACTACTATAAATTAAATCATGTGTTTCATAATTGAGATATTCTTCATGGAATAATTGTTTCAAGCATGTAAGCACCATCCCAACTAATTCAAAATCAAGTAAATAATGTGTTGTGCGGAATTTGAGATAATACGAGAAAATATAAATGCGGAAAAATAAGACAACAGATTTACGTGGTTCACCAATAAATTGGCTACGTCCACGGGAAGAGAGGGAGCAGTTTTATTATGGAGAGGCAAAAAACAGAATTACAGAATAGGGTTTCCCATAGCGTCTATATATAGTGCTAAGCTACGCCCTAACAGCGAGACCCCCGTCCTTTCTGTTTGTAGCGGGTCCGATTCAAGGCATTCAACATAATGTGGTATTAACAAGTTTAAAATCATAGATGTAGAAATTAACAAAATACAAAATCAGAACTCAATATCAAGTGTAGAAAAGTGGCTCAAAATGTGAAATTCTACTGAAAATCGAGTTGGAATTAACTCTCAAATCCCCAAATTACGATTTCTCAACTTTAAATACAAAACCTCAATTTAAACACCTAAACGCAAATTAAAATCTGAGATAATAAAAAATACCAAATATAATACAAGGTTAAATTTCTTAGCTCGAGACAAAATAATCAATATCTAATAATCAAATTAAGAAAATATTATTAACCGACCGAGCCGATAACATTCGAGAGCCGAAGCCCCAACTAAACATTTGGGCCAAACTAAATCTCTGCCAGCCCAGCCATCAGCCCCAACCCAGTTGATAGGCTTAGACCTAGCTCACCTAAAGTTGTTATTATTCTTAAATCAAACTAATAAGAATTTTAAATTTTTATAATAATAACAACTTACAGATAACTGTCGGTGAGAATACACAAATTAAATATAGATACTTAATTTGACTTGAATTATGCGCCATAAATCAAGGCTATGTAATTTAATACTCTCTTTGTTATAAAAAATGTTCCTTTTTAATTTTTTTTAATAATATTTTATTTATTTTTGTACATGTTATATTAAGATCATAAAATTTAATGATATTTTGATATATCTGCATATTTTTACACTAAGAATCTTAATTAATATCATATAATTTAAATTTTACTTTTTTTCTTAAATTTTATATCAAGTTAAAGTAACACAAACAAACTGTAATAGATAAAATAACAAATAAAAAACAAACCATCAAAATCACTCGAGATCAAGTTTGAATTTTAATTGAAAAGACATATGATAATTTAATGCAATTTTAGTTATAAGTTGTTTAATTTAATGCCAACCACATCCCAATCAAAGAGTGTCACCTCATTCACACACTTAATACATGTATATCTCTCTAATCTTTGTCCCCTAATTATTTTGAAAAAAAAGTACCCCTTAATTAACTTTCATTTTCTAATATTAATCATATCTCTATTATACTACTTATAATTCTTGTTTGTAGACTAAGAAACAAGAAGTAGAAGTAGGACCATAACTTTGTGAATATTTTAATATTTTTTTGATTAGGCACACAAGTTGATGAGAATGAAGACATTCGAGTTAAGTAGAATCTGATAAAGGTGACAATAGTATATTAACAATTTCATCATTTAATATTATAAAACAAGTGTTATTAGCTCCTCATAATATTTTTTTATATGTATAATGTTACGAAAAGGTGATCGTCCTCTCTCATGTCTTATCTTTTGTATTATTGATAAGACTTGATTATTTCTAAACTCTGTTGAATATTGTTAATTTTGTCTAAATATGGATTAATTAAGAGAGATAATTGTTTTTTTTAGTTGGAGTTAAGATTTGGAACAACTTGGTCAACTTGCTTTGATCCTCTCTTCAATTCCTCAAAATTATATTAGGGTGTCTCTGTGTTTAGACAGTGGAATGTATTTCAATTTTTCATGTTAGATACAAATTTTTTTATTAAGAAAATAATTATATTTTTAATAATATGAAAAGGCACTAATATGAGTAGGAAAAATAAGTTTTATAAGTAATATTTTTACAGCTTAACTTCTCTTGAGACTATATTTTTTGTTAATTTTTTTTTAAAAAATCCAACTGAATCATAATAATCTCTTCCATTGATCAGTTCCATCACTAATATATGGGACATTCATATTTTATATTTAGATGTTTGAAAACTATTTATTTTATATTTTGATGCTTGAAAACTATTTTAGATGCATATTATGAGCTTTTATGGCTTGGAACTATGGAATACAATATCTATTGAGCATATGGAAGCAAGTTGATGATGAGCTGATTTGTTAAAGTAGTTACAATTTGTACAGGTGTCATAGAATTAGTGGTTAGTTATTAATTCTGTTAGTTAGTTAGTTGAGCTTAAATCAGTTAATACTTGTATATATACATGTCTGCAATGTGAGTTCAAAACACGTTTTCAAACAATAAACAAAATTTCCAATTCTCTCTGTTTTCAATAGACATTTTTGATATGGTATCAGAGCTTTTCTGATTGGATCTAGGGATTCTTTCTTGGCAATTAGTGAAGAATTGAGAGATTCATCAAGTAGAAAACAGAGATCTGAAGATAACTTCAATGGCGAGAAGGAACGATCATAATCATCCTCTGTTCTTATCTTCTTCAGATGTTGCTGGATCGGTGCAGATTGGGATTCAGTTAACAGGCATGGAGAATTACACCTTGTGGAGTCGTGCAATGCGACTCAACTTGCTTACCAGATTCAAATTGGGATTTATCGATGGCACAATCACACGAGATGCTTTTACAGTTGATTCTGAGAAGTAGGATTGGGATCGATGTAACGCAATGGTGATTTCATGGATCGTCAACAATGTCAGTAAGGAACTTGTAAGTGGAATTCTTTTTTGCTCTAATGCTAGTATAGTATGGAGAGACTTAAAGGAACGATTTGACAAAGTCAACATGTCTAGGATATATCATCTTCACAAAGCAATTGCTACCTTAACTCAAGGTGTTTCCTCTGTTGCTGTGTATTTTTCAAAATTGAAAGACCTCTGGGATGAATTTGATTCAATTGTACCTCCTCCTTGTTGTGAATGTCCAACATCGAAGGATTATGCTGATGGTCTGTTGAGACAACGACTTCTACAATTTCTCATGGGATTGAATGATAATTACAGTCAAACTCGTAGCCAAATTCTCATGATGATGCCTGTTCCTACTGTGAACCAATGTTATGCTATGATCATTCAGGATGAGAGTCAAAAGGTTTTATATGGTGAGCAACCTGGTAATAACACTGCAATTGATCACACAGCCTTATTGTCCAACAAAATTGAAGGAACAGGGAAGCCTAGAGGAGGTGGTTATACAGGTAACACAGGAAGTAGTTCTGGAGGTGGTAATACAGGAGGATTTGGATATTATAATGGATATTATGGAGGAAATAATTCTGGATCTGGTGGTTTTGGATCTGGTGGAGGAGTTGGTAGTTTAGGAGTAAGTAGCTCTAGGACTAGAAGGTTTACTCCTTACTGCAAAATTTGTAATTTCAGAGGACATACTAAGGAAGCTTGTTTTAAGGCAATGCAATGCAGTTATTGCAATATGAGGGGCTATACTAGGGACAATTGTTATAAACTCATAGTTTACCCTGCTGATTTCAAAGGGAAGAAGAAAATCTCTGCTGCTAATGTACAAAATCAACACACTGGAGACAATGAAGTCACTCCACACCCACATCATGTTCAACAACCTCATTTCACTATGGAACAATACAATCAGATTATGAGATTGTTAAACAGACCTCAGTTGAATGAGACTTCTGCAAATGCAAACATGACAGGTATACTTGCTAGCTCTTCTAGTTTAATCAATACACATCCTACACATTCACAATGGATAGTTGATAGTGGAGCGACAAACCATATGGTGAATGACAACTCAATTTTTAATACTGGATTAACAATTTCTATAACAGGAAAGGTTCAAATACCTACAGGTGAGTCAGCTATGATAACTCACTCTGGAAAATGTCAATTAGAAGGTGGTGATGTGATTACTGATGTATTATGTGGGCCTGAGTTCCAGTTCAATCTGTTGTCTGTAGCTAAGTTGACAAAAGAGTTACAATGTTGTGTTTCAATTTTTCCTGATTTCTTCATTATTCAGGACCTCTTCAATGGGAAAATAAAGGGGATTGGTGAGGAACGAGATGGTTTGTACACACTGAACACCAAGATTAAGGAGGAATCTGCAATAATAAAGTCTTTGAATGTAGCAGAATGCAAGGAAACAGCTGAGTTGTGGCACAAGAGAATGGGTCATGCACCCATGCCTGTGATTAGGAGATTAGACATAGTAAAGAATAAACAAGCATTTTCTTTACAACATTGTGATATATGTCCATTGGCTAGACAAGTTAGACTTCCTTTTCCTAATAGTGACACTAGAGCTTCTCATTGTTTTGATTTGATCCATATGGATGTTTGGGGACCTTACAAAGTTGCTACTCATAATAATATGAGATGTTTTCTCACTTTAGTTGATGATTATTCTAGATGGACTTGGACATTCTTGATGCATCTTAAATCTGGTGTTTGCACATTACTTAAAAGTTTTCTGGCTTTGATAAAAACTCAATTTGGAAGGCAAGTGAAGGTACTTAGATCTGATAACGGGAGAGAATTTTTTAATACTTAATGTAAGGAATTATTTGATCATCATGGTATCGTTCATCAAAGTTCCTGCCCACACACTCCACAACAAAATGGAGTAGTGGAAAGGAAACATAGGCATATCCTTGAAACTGCTAGAGCTATTCGATTTCAAGGTCATTTGCCTTCTAAGTTTTGGGGTGAATGTATCACAGCTGCTGTCTATATCATTAACAGAGTGCCATCTACTGTTTTAGGGAATAAAACTCTTTTTTTCATGTTATATCAAGTACAGGCCAGTTTATGCACATGAGAGTCATTGGATGTTTGTGTTATGCAACAAACTTGATTAAGGGAGACAAGTTAGGAACAAGAGCCATCAAAGCTATATTGATGGGATATGGAACTACTCAAAAAGGTTATAGGCTTTATGATCTACAGAATAAGATCTTTTATACAAGTCGAGATGTATATTTTCATGAGCACATATTTCCTTTTCATTCATGCACTATGAATGCAGATGATAATGTATTAATGCCTATTTTTCATCCAACTAAAATTGCTGAAGAGTTTCCAATTGAAAGACTTGGAGAATGTGATATTGAGCCACTTATTGATTCAATTGAAACTGAGACAATGGTTGAAGCTGCAAGCTCTGTCGATTCAGTTGGGCAACCACCAGTAAGGAGAACATCAACAAGAATTAGTAAACCACCTATCTGGCAGAAAGATTTCATCACCAAAACATGCTCCAAGTCTGCAAGCTCTTGTTTATATCCCATTGAAGATAATGTTGCCTATGATAATCTAGCTATTCCCTATCAGAGTTTTATAGCTCAGATGTCTTTAGAGACTGAGCCACAGTCTTATGCACAGGCTATTTTAGATAAAAGATGGGTTAAAGCAATAAATTCTGAAATTGAAGCTCTACAGAGTAATGGGACTTGGAAAGTAGTTTCTTTGCCACCAGGTAAGAAGGCAATTGGTTGCAAATGGGTCTTCAAGATAAAGTATAAGACTAATGGTGATATAGAAATGTTTAAAGCCAGATTGGTAGCTAAAGGTTACAATCAAAAGAAGGGTCTAGACTATCAAGAAACTTTTTCTCCAGTTGTGAAAATGGTGACTGTGAGATCTGTAATTTCTTTGGCTGCAGCAAATTGATGGAGCATTCAACAAATGGATGTAGATAATACTTTTTTACATGGAGATTTACAGGAAGAAGTATATATGCAATTACCTTTGGGACTTAAAAGTGATAACAGTAAGGGAACACAAGTTTGCAGATTACTTAAATCACTTTATGGATTGAAACAAGCTTCTTGGCAATGGAATGTGAAACTCACAAATGCTTTGATTAAAACAGGTTTTCATCAAAGTCGTTTGGACTACTCATTGATGACAAAAAGGACAGCAGAAGGAATTGTGATAGTGTTGATTTATGTAGATGATCTATTGATTACAGGTTGTAGCAAAAGGTTAATAGACAATGCTAAACAGGTTCTGAAAAATAATTTCAAAATCAAAGACTTAAGAGATCTAAGATATTTCCTTGGTATAGAGTTTGCAAGGAATTCAGAAGGAATACTTATGCATCAAAGGAAATATGCCATGGAACTCATACCAGACTCCGAAATGAGTGGATCAAAACCATGTGCTACACCAGTCGAGGTCAAACAGAAACTGACCACCTCAGAATTTGATGATCACTTCAAGCTTGATAATGGTAATGTTCTGCTGGATTCAGGTGAATATCAAAGACTTGTTGGAAGATTATTGTACCTTACAATTACCAGGCCTGATATTGCCTTTGCTGTGCAAATCCTTAGTCAGTTTATGCATGTTCCTAAGTCATCACATATGGAGGCAGCTCTTCGAGTAGTAAAATATGTAAAACAAGCAGCTGGTTTTGGTATCTTGATGTCTGCTAAACCAACCAATATTCTTCAGGGATTTTGTGATGCTGATTGGGGGTCTTGTATTCATTCAAGAAGATCCATCACAGGATACATGATTATGTTTGGTAATTCATTGATTTTTTGGAAGTCTAAGAAATAACCTACTATGTCAAGAAGCTCAGCAGAGGCTGAGTACAGAAGTTTGGCATCTACAGTAGCTGAAGTTATTTGGTTAATTAGAATGTTCAGAGAATTAGGTGTTGAAATAGAATTGCCAGTGAAATTGCACTGTGATAGTAAGGCTGCTTTACAAATAGCAGCAAATCCCGTGTTCCACGAAAGAACAAAGCATATTGACATAGATTGTCATTTTATTAGAGAGAAGATACAAAGTGGGCTTGTACATACTTTGCATTTATCTTCTGTTGAACAACCTGCAGATATATTTACCAAAGGCCTGAGCAAACTGCAACATGATCATTTAGTATCCAAGCTAGGAATGAAGAACATATTCATACCACCTAGCTTGAAGGGGGGTATTGAGCATATGGAAGCAAGTTGATGATGAGCTGATTTGTTAAAGTAGTTACAATTTGTACAGGTGTCATAGAATTAGTGGTTAGTTATTAATTTTGTTAGTTAGTTAGTCGAGCTTAAATCAGTTAATACTTGTATATATACATGTCTGCAATGTGAGTTCAAAACACGTTTTCAAACAATAAACAACTCTCTGTTTTCAATAGACATTTTTGATAATATCGTATAATGAAAAAATAATTAAAATTATGTTCAAATAAATTTCAATTGTTTTTTCATACTAGACTAGAAATATTTAAGCATAGTTATCAAAAAAGTAACGGATATATACAATGAAATGAAATAAATAGTGATTGGTACTATAAATTAAAGTGGAAAAGATAAATATACTCTCGAACTATCATAAATGACATTCAGATATTCACTGTAATATTTTTGGGGGCATTGATTCAACAGCGGTTCAAAAACTAGATCATATATAGCTTTTATACTAAGGGACATACACGTGTTATAATCTTATCAATCGACCCGACATTTATTAAATATCAGATCGATGGATAATATTGCGCATGTATTCATATTTAGCCTTCTGTTAAAGTATATGCTTTAGCTTTGAATTCATGAACATCAATATTTCAAAATATAACGGGAGATATCTACACATTATTTACCATAATTTAGAGATATATTTTTCTTTTTCCATAAATTAAATAGAGGTGAATTGTGTGAATGGACTCCATCCAATTTATAGAAAAAAGGTGCATTTTGTACGTAAATATTTGTAGTCCATATTCTTAGATAATTTGTAAAATATGTGCTGATTAATTACTTCATTACTTTTCTATTTTTTGGTACACACTTTATTTTACTACAGAAATAGTCTTCTATTTGTCTAATTTCTAAGAATTTCAGACGGACCCTTAATTAGTTGGGCTGTTCTTGTCAGATATCCTTAGCAAATATAGTTGGAATTTGGAAATTAGTATCAATTAAACTATAAATAATAACACATAGTACATTTATTGGTTTAATAAAATACACATATAGTACTTCTTGATAAAATATGATTTTTTCGATAAAACTCAACTCAAAAGTTAGATTATAAGCTACTCAGGATATACCAAGAAGGCAAGAACATATAACAAGATAAGTTTTTCTTAGCTCACCGATGTGAAACTCAACACTCCCTAGCTCCTTTGTTAGACTCAGGACTGTACATCCGGAGTGTGAATGATTTAAGGGACTTAATATCAATTGAACAGTGATTAAGACGGATCTAACCATATATGATAAAACCAAATTCAACTTCAAAAGTTAGTTCATGAGGTGATAACTGACATTTAAGATCACATATATAAAAATATCAATTTTCCTCATCCCACCCGAGGAAGATTTATTTTGAAGTTAATAGTGCCCGTAAAACCATAACCTCTCTACGAAACTAAATATTTTCTAAAATTATTGATCTAATATTACCCGCTGACACTCATACCGCAATCATTAGGTACCCTCACAATTTAATAAATCTATATTCGACTTAATCCAACCAATGTGGGACTCAATTGACTTGTACTAGTATTTAAGTCCCTAGTCAAGAGGATACAAAGAAAGAGAAGAAACAAAGAAAATTTGTTTATTTTTCTCTAGCTAGAGATGTTATCTAACAAAAAGTTACAACATAGAACAGTCCTCGAATAGTTATAACCAAAGATGACAAACTTGAAACATGTTCATTGGAGCAATTAGGCCAAAAATCATATAAAAATAAGCAATTAGTTCTTAATTATTTTTTAATAATCGACTAAGAATTAATAATTATGATAATAAAACATGCATAAATAGAATCAAATCGCTTTAGGGACCTTGAAAATAAACTCTACATAAAAAGATGCTTTTAAGTCAAGCCAATATAAGGCACTTGTAGTTTGACTGTCATATTTTGTATTTATGTTATTGGCACTATTAATCAATCATGTACTTGCTGGCTAAATATTAAAATCACATGGATTTCTGACTTAAAAAGATGTTGTTCAAATGTTTAGTATATGTAGTTTAGTAGAAGTGACATACTCAGTAAGATTAGATTATTTATAATCTTATAATTACCATAAAGACATATTTGACTCTAAGATGCATATTTATTGTTGGATAAGCTTTGTGAGCCATATACATACATGACAAATTTAAGAGTGATACAAAAAAAAAAAAAAGACAAATAGGGGTGGATGAGGGCGGCTATAGTTGTTTTGGTCCTTTTAGTTGTTTCACTTTCATTTGATTTAAAATAAAATTTGCATTTATTTCATTATACTATCAGAAAAATATGCAAATTTTTGATTGACTACGTTTGATTTTTTGGAGTACTTAATGATATATAATATCCTGATTTGATCATTCGTTTGTGTTTATAGATGTAGATCAAGGTAAATATTACAGATTGATTAATCTAGTGATCGAAATCGTTTAGACTTATTAAACTCAATCTCACCCCCTACGCCAATACATGTCACATGCAATATGTTGCTCGAAGAATTCGAACCAATCAATGACATTAGTTTTGATATCACACACTTATTAAGATGTACCATAGTTGCCAAAAGTTTACAAAAAGAAATGTGCATGCTTTATTTGTTAAGTTTATCAAACATATTGTGACATGTTTGATCATGAATATATAACATGTTCGATCACGACTATGATCATGAACTATTCTTAATACATCATTTAGGTATCTATCCATAGGAATGAATGCATTACCCAACAATTTATATTTCTAGACGTAATACACTTCAGAGGTTTTGATCAAACTAAGTCATTATATAAAGCAATTTATCAAAATAATATGTTTTTTAAATTTTTTACAAAAACTAGTATAAGCATATTTCACAGTAACGTTTTAGGGTATATTTCATTTTTAAAAAGATGATGGCGTTAGATTGATATGCGTTATTCATAGTAACGTTTTACTACTAAAACGTTACTAGGTATAAATTTTTTATAGGAGACAAGTAAAGGAAATTTTATACAAATTTTTGTAGTGTTAGGAGCTAATTACATCCTAAATTACAAAAATTTCTTGAATTCGGTAGAATCCAGATACATTCCAAAATATCCTGATACATTGCGTCCCGATTTTAGATACATCACTTCAACATCTCGATTTATTGCATAAAGTGATATATACGACTGATATATTGCATAAAGTGATGGCGACACATTGCATTAAGTGATGTATCCGATCAATACATTGCGTAAATCGATGTATCCAAGAATAAGAGAGAGTATAAATTTTTTATAATTTTTTGAAATGAGAGAAAATATTCGATAGTATGATAAAACAAGCTATGTAATTAGATATTTTTCCAAATAAATAATGACACAACCCAAAACCTAACCTACCTAAAATATTTTGTCCACTACAAAACTATAACAATTAATTCATTCTCTTGATTAAAAATGAAATCTTCTGATCAAATTTTATTCTTTCAATCATCATGAAGGCATCCATGAATCCCCTTACCCCCCCCCCCCCCCCCCCACCATCCCACCCTACGCCAAACATATTTATATTCAATTTCATTTTATTTTTTTTGGAAATCTGTTGCTTAGATCATTAAGCATTTAATCTTAGGTCAAAGTCAAAAAATCGAATGTTTCTTAGATATTTGATTGATCGAGAATTATCGTTAACGTATGATCCTGTTTTTCTTCATCTTGTGACCAACATGTTTCCTGTGTTTAAGGCTTAAAAAAATATTCCATAATATTAATTATGCCTATAATAAGTTATTTATTTGCAAGGAATAGGGAACAATTCTGAGAAATTTTGATGTGCAAATCCTATGTAGAAATTTATTTTACGAAACCTTTTTTTAAAAAAAAATTAATTTTGCGAACAGCTTGAACACGTTATGTGATTTTTTTTCATTTTTAGTTAAATGTGAGTTTGTCCAAGTTATTAATCAAAGAATAATCCTACCAATTAATTGTGTAAATATTGTATATGCAATATATGCTTAGCACTTTGAAATAAAATAAAACAAAAACAACACACTCTCTATCAGAAATTTTGTTTTTATCAGGAATGTTAGAATATTTTTTTATGAGTATAAGCGGTTGCTCACAATTTGAATTTTTTTATTGAAAGTAAAAATCTATTTAGATTTTACAATTCTTACTCATAATTTCTCTTATTTTTCGCTGGATTACTTCTTTGAGCAACACTATTTACTTGAGCACTCGATGCTTATGGAGTTTTTTTTTTTCACTCGGACAACTTAAACAGACCACTTCTATTTATTGCTATCATACGTCAATTCCAATAACCTATATTGCATTCGAATTATATCGATGCAAATATGGTTTATATATCCTATATCCCTAACTATTAAGTAATTTTGTTTGTTCTTTGACTTTGACGTTAACGGATCAAAAATCAAATAAAACATTGATCAAAGGGAGATTTTTCCTCTTCAATTTTATCCCTTTGTCATGTCTTGTTAAATTTCTTGATCTAACATCTTTATTTGCAAAAAGTGCTCAATTAGTTTAATTATGATAGATTAATTTCAATTCTGATGAAGTGTGTGATCCTTTTAGTTTAAACTGTTAGAAAAAACACATTTTTTTTTATCATTTAACTGTATTCTCAATACTCCTTCACATAAAAGTCTTATTCCTTTTTATGAGTCAAACACGTGAAAATTCTTTTTAATATGCATAGTAATCATGAGATTCGATCTCAAAATCTCTACTTGCTCTTGTATCATGTCATTTAATTATATTCTCAACAAATTCTTGTCCTAAGACAACTTTTTACCTCAAGTAATAATTTCCCCTATGTTGAACGTACAAACACAATTAATTATCTTTTTTGTGTGAATCTAAACTTAAACATTCTTTAATATTATATGTTGTGTTACCTAAAAGTCACAATAATGGCATAGAATTCAGATACATAATGTTTTGTCTATGTAAATGTTTTGGTTTTTGGTTTTATGCCTCCCTTCCTCTATTTGTAGTTATTTCTTTTACGCTATACATAGAGAAATAGGGGTAAGGGTCTTTGTCAAATCCTTCATCACCATTGAAAGTGAAAGCCTAAGTGAATTATTTCGTAAAAATTCATTTTTACTTCGTTAATATCAAGGGTACATATAATTCAAAATAATCGCAAATTAACTTTAATTTTAAATACCTAAAAACAACAATTTTATATAAATGTGAAAAACTAGCTCATAAAGCATAGGGTTTATAGGAATATAGCTTATCTACAGCTATTATAATTTATTATTTTCTTGAAAGGGTACTTGATAATTGTCAAAACAAAAATCTCTATCCCTCGTGACCGTTAAATAAATGAGTAAAAATCAGATGATCTCAGTTTACATTCACACCGTACAATGGTCATATATAAGGACCCCACTACTTATAAGATTTGGATTTAAAATTCGAAATTTATGAGCTATGTATTATAGAAAAAATGATATTATTGAATTTTGAATAAATTGTTAATATGACTACGTAAATCTTATCAGATGAATATAGAATTTCGATCGAAACAATTGATTTCTTTCAAACTTTAAAACCATAACTCTAACTAGCTCCAATTCCGTGAATGCATGAGATTAGTAAGGATTGTGGTGTGATGGATATTGATTCACTCATTCTTAATTAGAAAAAAGTTTATACTCGAGCGAAGCTCCGAGTAGTAAGTGAATCATCTTCATATAGATCATATTAATGATTTACTCTGAATTAGTCAGGTCAGTAGAGTAGATTCAGGATATCGAACAATTAGAAACCTTTTAAAAAACAAAGTAATGCATAGTACTACTATTAATATTAATATAGGTCTTTCTCTACTGTTTCTATATTTGAAGGCCGACTAAAAACAAAAGAGTAGCTGCATGAGAGGGTCTATAGAGTACCCACCACTCCACCTTCCTCTTCCCTAACTTAAAACAACTTTTAGCTCAATATCCTTCATTTGATGTCTTCTTCATCTATTCCCTACAATATTATTCTCTATTGGTCAAATATTTAGCAAATAGGATAATCACAACTCTGTTTATCCCTTGATTCTTCGTTTTCAAGAATATTTGTGAGGTGAAATGGAGCAAACAAGATATTGGATGAGCACAAAGAGAAAACATGACATGACATTATCAAATAATCCTTCATCGTATGGCGATTCGTGGGAGGAACAAGCTTTTGCTGAAGATGCAGCTGGAGCACTTGGAGGGTGTATATGGCCACCAAGATCTTATACTTGTAGCTTTTGTAGAAGAGAATTTAGGTCAGCTCAAGCTCTAGGTGGCCATATGAATGTTCATAGAAGGGATAGAGCAAGAATGAAACAATCTCCTCCATCTAATAGTCCAAGTGTTCATGATCATCAAGTATTTATTCCTCCTACTCCTCCTCTTCATTCTAATCATCATCACAATAGCCATGTTCAATACCCTTCTCAAATTTGTAATACCTTTATGTATAACCCTAATTCTGACTCTGCCTCTGGGGTTCCAATTAGGGTTTCTTCTCAAAAGACCTTAGAAACTCATCATCATTCTTCTTTGTCATCAATTGTCCATGAAGAGAAAAAGAATAGCTTGTCTTCATCATGGTCAAACTTGGTGGCTGACAAATATTCTTGTCTCTCTAGTGTGAAAAATGATGAAGAGAAGAAGATGAAATCTATAGATTTCAAAAAAGATCAAGAGAGGAATCTTGAAGTCATGATAGACTCAAGCTTTAGGGCAAAACATGACCATATTGTTGAACCTAATTACAAAAGGAGGAAAGTTGATCAAGAAGATAACATTTCATTTGCAAATCTCTTCCCTAGAACAAGTTCATCAATCGAAAGGTGTCGTCCCCAATCAGAAGCACTTGAAAGGATCCCTAGTGCAATAGAAGAATTGGATCTTGAGTTGAAGCTTTGAAAAATCCAAAGGTAAAGTGAATTTGGCCAAAAAAAAATACAACTTTTATGATGACAACAACAACAACAACTTGTGGTCTCTTGTTCATTTCTTTCTGTATGTTTCACTCTACCTCTCCTCTTTCTATCTTTTCACTTGTTTTCTGATAATTTTAAGCTAAACTTGAAGAGTGTAAGAATGACTTAAAGATATTATGAAAGGCTTCAAACATTTCACTAAGCATGAGGAAGTTCTCTTGTCAAATATTTTGTTTGTGCAACTTATAAATTTTTGATTGATGGATTTTATGCTATTTGCATATAGGTATCTCCAAGAAAGCTAAAAACAAGATGATCGATGCATTCTAGGTGTCTAGATGAAGGAATTTGTCGAGTTCTCAAATCATGATATATACTGTGTGAAAATATAATTAAGTAAATAAGAATGTGTTCTTTCTGATTTAAGTTTTAAGATGAGATAGTCACACACACTTCAATAGTTACACATTAATTGATGATTGGTACTTTTGATGACGACTCAGGTTTTCATATGAGATGGTCACACACTTCAACAGTTAATTACAAACTATTTGATTGATGGTTACTAGAAAGTTAAAAGAAGTTTAACTTTTGGTTTAAGAAACAACCTCAAGGGTGTATATTTAGGGCTGCCTACAAATTAATGGTCTTTATATTCTCTTTAATTAAGAGTATCTTGTATTAACTTCCTTAATTATGATAAAAATCAACAATTGAATAGGTATTTGAGGTTAATAAAGCATAACAAATTAGAGAAAGAAGGTTTTCATTCCTCTTATAAGACTTTGTTTGTTATGATAAAAGTCATTTTCTAAAAAAAGATATTTGTTCTTCTATAGTATCTCGATGTGAGATAAGCGTTAAAATAGTTCAAAAATCAATTTTCTTTTGATAAGGGCTAAAATCGCTTATTTTGACCGCGGGGTGGGATAGGGGTGGGAGTGGGGTGAAGAGAAACTCTGACTAAAAACTGCATGGAATGCAGTGAACTCTTTTTCCCATTCATCAATAGTACCTCACTGACATTCTGTCAGTACAAAATAAAACTAGTAGACATACACATAATTTTTATTTTTTTAATGACACATATATATAAGTCAGATACAATACAACATGGATTCCCTTTTTCTTGTATTATTATCACATCCAGATCTGTGTCACAACTTTTTTTACAGTTAAGATCAGTACTCTCAACATAATAAAGCCATATACTTGTGTTCTCTTCTTCCACTTTTTCCCCCAAATCCTTCCAAAATTGTCACCAACTACAAGGGAATCAATCAATTTAAGTATATCATGTAATGTATAATACTATTTTTTTAATTGTCAAAAAGAATATTATCACATCATGACTCTTAGGATTTAATTAAGACCATTTTTGTTTTGTTGCTTTGAGTGTATAATTATTATAGCTAGGTTACTTCACCTACTTTATATGTAATTAATTAAAGATATGGAATTAGTGAAGGAGATGAGGATTTAAAGAAAGTCATGGAATATAATGTGCCTCCCTATATCATATAATTTAGTGACCTAGTATTCAAGCCTCTATGTTTTATATATTACATATACATTCCCTCAATTATGTATATATGCATATTGTAATATTCACAAATTTTATATAAACTTATTTTTTTACCATTAATGTTTTTTTCCCCTCTTTTTCCCTCCTCCTCCTATCATTTAATTTACACATGTAGTGAGCTTTTCTTACCTTGTTCTTTGTTCTACATGCTATTAGTGTTGTATCGCAAACAGGGCGGATTCAATATTTTAATATTATGAGTTCGAGTTCAGAACTTATGATCTAAGATACAATTATTAGGTTTGTACAAATTTGCAACTTAAAAACTACATTCGCAACTGTGTGTTTTTTTGTGGGGGGGGGGGGTGAGAGAGGGGGGGGGGGGTAAACTAAGTTTTAGAAACATACGAACAGATTCAGAATTTAAATTTAGTCTTAAAGCACTAATACGTTCAATTATGGTTTCAAAATTTAGTTTGGTATTTTGAAAATCATAGGAGTTTCTACTTTCTACATACTATTTAAATTTTATGAACATATTGAATTTGGTAATTGGACTTCTTATTAAAAATTAATTGCATCCTCCAATTTGGATATGTATAGGGTGTCATTAATAAGTTGATTGGGCTAGGGTTTGTCTTGATTAGGGTTATTGAGTTGGACATGCCTGGAGAAATACAGAGAGAATTAAGTTTCAACAAATTAATTAAGGGGGTGGGTGGGGGTGGGGGTGGGGGGGTAGACAGAAGAGCACATGGTGTAACAGTAGTATATATAGAATTTAGTGAAGAGAATTGGAGAGTTATTCCCAAACTAGCTAGGTGCCTGTATTTTTTTTTCTTCTCATTTTAGAGAATTTGGTAATTCCAAGATATACATTTTCATATGATCTGTTTGAGTAAATAAATAATTAATATTCTGAATGTTGAAGTTGTTTATAGTATTTTTATTTTGACAGGTATACAAGTATATTTGCATGGATACAAGTTTCTTACTTGATCACGAGATTGATATAGCTTTTATTTATTGGCTAAATAGACTATATATCCTTTAAATAAAAATGTTATTTAGTCAGTAGAATAAATTGGGAATCTCTCCAACATAGCTTCAATATAATCTAATAATACGATTCGGGTCTGAGTTAGAATTTTTATTAAAACGGCAAAAATATGAAAAAGTTAGCATACGAATAAGCCAAATAGAATCTAACATCTACTAAATATATATAAAAATTAATTTAAACCATGTATAAATTATATAATTTTCCGCTGAAGAAACTTACCTCTAGCGTCCAAGCTGGCTCTCTGCCTTTGTATACTACTGTCATATATTTCGTTCGTTTCGATCGATTTGTTTTTATTAATTACTAATACATAGCCTCTTTATTACGTGGACACCATTATTACAAAAGAATAGCAAATACTATGACATGAATAAGTATATATTTTTGTTAAATACACCTACTGAGATATTGCAAGTGATGGTGGTATATATTGCTTATTTGAGAATTAATTGTAAGAATTTTCTTTTGGACAAGAAGAGTTGCAGTTGGTAATTATAGGTCCATAGGTCTTCTTCCTATGTGCAATTGGGGGAAAACTGGGATTTTCGAACCGCTTATTTCAAAAAATAATCTCTTATGATCACTTACAAAAGACGGTAAATAAATAGTTTTTGTCAAAATACTTTATGTGTAAAAATAACATAAAATTAATAAAAAGTTTACAAAAGCTACAAAACCTAATCTCTAGTAATCATATGCCACGTAGGGATTGAGTAGTTAAAAAAAGATTAAAAGTAAATATATTATCCGTTTCGATTTGTTTATCTTGATTTTGTTTTTAATCTGTTCAAAGAACTTTTTTCTCTATTGGACAACTTTTTAGTTCGAACATTCAATACAGCATATTTACAATCACAAATTAAAAAGGGAAAAGCTCAAATATGACATTGAACTTTCAGAAAAAACTCATATATGTCATTAGTTAAAAGTTTAGCTCATTTATGTCATTAATCGATAAAGAAAAAACTCATTCATGCCATTATTTTTTAATGGTGGTTTTGCAAAACCATTTTTAACACGTGATCAATTATAATTTAGCCACGTTATCAATTTTTTTAATTAAAAAATCAAACAAAAATAATTAAATTTTTATTCAGATTTTTGTTTTTTTTATTTTAAAAATTGATGACTTGGCCAATTATAATTTGGCCACGTCATCAATTTATTTAATAAAAAAATCAAAAAAAATTAATCCAATTTTTTTTCCAGAATTATGATTTTTTTAATTAAAAAAATTAATGACGTGACTGACTTATAATTGGTCGCATGTCAAAAATGATTTTGCAAAATCACCGTTAAAAATAATGGCATAAATGATCATTTTCTTTAACGATAACGACATAAATGAGCCAAACTTTTAACTGATGACATAAATGAGCTTTTTCTAAAAGTTCAATGTCATATTTAAGCCTGTTCCCATTTAAAAAATATTTTCATACATTCTATATATTTATAATTCAAAATCATGAAATTTAAAATTCTTTTTTACTTCCTAAATTTTTAAGACATATCAAAAGCAAACAAATAAATTAAAAAAAGGAGTATATCTATTTTGGAATTGAAGAGAACTTTGTGTAGGCTTTTGGTATTGGGCCTGTGAACTATCCGTTTTAGGACGGGCAATCCATTAAAGACGCATCATAATCATAATAATTAGGGGCCGCTCCATTTTCTTAATATATATATATAGAGAGAGAAACAATAAACATAAAAAACATATTAGTGCTCTATGACTATAATTTCTGCTATTTGCGCTTAATAACAAATATATAGTTTACTATAGAGCATCTAATTTGTATAAATCGCAGTGATTTATATAAATCAGGCGTCTTTTATAAATCGAACGTCGTGTATATGAAAATTGTGTTTGGTTATGTATATATTTTTTGTGTATATCTACATATAATTTGAATTTGTATACAATTGAATCAAATTAAAATATTTGTATTGGTATATCAAAGTTCTCTCTCGATTTATACAAATATAAATTGTACATTGTTTTTGTATAAAGCGAGAGCGAAAGAAAGAAAGGTGAAAAGAACTGGGCAGAAAAAGATTTGTATCAATATAATTATAAGTGTATAAGACGGAGCGACATATATTTGTATTTGTACATACAATCTCTCTCGCTTTATACAAATATAAATAAAATTTATACACTTGCGTTTGAATAAAAAGTGAGATAAACGAGAAAAAGAATTAGCGAATGAAATTAAGGGGAGAAAAGCGAGAATGATAATGTATTTGCTACAAATTAGAATTGAAATGAAACTGCAAGTGTACCATTTATTTTGTTTTGAATTATGGATAGCTTAGACATCAATATTATTCATCAATTAACCATTCTTTATCCATATTAAATATAAACAAATTAAATATTTTATTTATTTAATTCATTTTTGACTCACACATACTCCAATATCCACCCGTTTGTCACTCCAATCCAACTTAGTGTGAAAGAACTTAGTGTGAAAGAGAAATGAAGAATTTGATAATTGATAAACTTACATACCATTGTTTTATAATACACCCTCTATTTAACATTGAGTGTGTTTTAAAGACTTTTTTTCAACATTTAAATTAATAAAGGAATTGTTCAAAGTTTAGTTTAAGATGTTGTTTAAAATTTGCTATGTATATTTATTTTTTAATTAATTAAAATTTTATTTTTAAAAAAATAAATTACATTCTCTACACAGTTATATCATAATTTCACAAAAAAAAATTATACTTTAAATTATATACTTACATATTTCTTTAATAATCATAAACACCCATATAATTACGTCAATAATATCAAACAAAAAAACAGGATTAAATCAGCTCTAAATTAATTAAATTTTAGTGGAAATATATATATCAATCACATGTTGAGTGACTTTTCTTGTGGCACGACTCTTTATGTCGAATTATCCTAATGTTCATATCGTGCCACACTAGAATATGTCAAATGGAGGAAGATTGATTACTTTTAATATTTTAAATAATAATAAATATTTTTAAATTTGACACATATTACTAATTATTTTTTAAAAAAATATTATTGGATAATTTCTCGATGCGTGTCATCCTTTTTAATATTTGCATCGTTTCAATTTTATAGAATTATCCCTAAAGTGATAATTTTTCAATCTTATAGAATTATCCCTAAAGTGACAATTATTTATTGATAGTGTTAGAATTTTTACATTTGGCAATTCAAAAATCGTTATAAAACTTTGCATCCGTGCCTTTGTTATTTAAAAAAAAACTTATTCACATTAGATTTTATTTATCAAATCAATGTAATTCCTGTTAATACATAATTTTATAAAGTAAAATATATGTTAATTAATAAGGTTAAATAAAAAAATTATAAATTTAAACACATGGTATTCACACAT
Source organism: Solanum lycopersicum (assembly GCF_036512215.1). Taxonomy (NCBI): domain Eukaryota; kingdom Viridiplantae; phylum Streptophyta; class Magnoliopsida; order Solanales; family Solanaceae; genus Solanum; species Solanum lycopersicum. The sequence continues at coordinate 4,975,237 of NC_090808.1, read as the reverse complement.
TGGATTGATATATACACTTACACTTTGTTTGGATCATTGTTAACAATTGTTTCGTAATGTATTGTATTATATTGTACTGTATTGTATGATATATACAATGTTTGGCTAGATTGCATTGTTTGTTGTTGTTTAATAATATTTTAATTGTTTGGTTTGATTGTATCGTACTGTATTGTAATTTATAAATTTACTTAAATATCCTTAGTTATTCTAGGGTAGGTGATTTGACTAGATTTAAATAATTAAGGTAAAGGGTAAAACAGTATTTTGAAATATTATGTAAATATATAATTGGAAAAAGAAATTAATTAACAATAGGAACACACCAAATTGGTTGTTCAATAAAACAGGGGTTTTCATTGTTACGTATAACGAAATTTAACAATACAGTACTATGCATTTTAAGTAACAATCAAAACAAACATTGTAGGTACAGTAACGATACAATACAATACAATGGATAACAATGATCCAAACATAGTGTTAGTGTGGATAAATTTTACCCCTTATTATTTTAGGTTACTAAAGTAATTATTTATATTAGTACTTCTTTTATCTCAATTATAGATGTGGTGACAAGTCATGCATATTGATGCTTTTGTAGTTGACAAAATATCTCTACAGTTATAAAGAGAAGTGTTTTAGGTTGCAGTGATATAACTTTATAAGAATGGAGCTTGTATGATTAATTGTGACGTACCTCGTTGTATAAAATCATATTATACACTGATATAACTTTATAAGAATGGAGCTTGTATGATTAATTGTGACGTACCTCGTTGTATAAAATCATATTATACACGTACATTAATAAATAGAGGGGTACAAATATCACATGTTATACGTCCAAAGAAAGGAGCTAAACATGGTACACATGATATAAGCAAACATGAACGTGTTCAGAATTTTTGTTCAGATAATTAGAAAAATAAAAATATAAACGTGTAAATAAACCTTGAAAAATGAAAATCTTATTTTTTTGAGTTTAAAATCACACTTTTAGCACGTTTTTAAAGTAAATGAAAATACTGAAAAAATGAAAAACAAAACTGAAAAAATAAAATGTTTTCACTCGAATTTGAACCAATGATACATGACTTAATTTCAGGGGGACTTGCCAGTAGGCCACCAATTTAACTTTATTATTGAGGGGGTATCTATATATATATATATATATATATATATTAAAAAATGTAGAAAATTTACTTTATATACGGTGTAATTTTTTGATTGTCCAGATTATTCTGTTGTATAAAGCAATATACACGTAAGTCGATTCTTTAATGTGTGCTACTGACAGCATGTATGTGTTTGGAAGGACTGAAAATGTTTTACATAATGTGTTATATCAGTGTTACTAATTTAGTAAATGTCTTGAGTGTAAAGATCACAATCTAAGTAGGTTCTAGTAAAAGTAAATTCTACACAGAAAGGAGAAACATCACTAAATAACTTTTTTGTCCTTTAAGATAAAGAACATATAATTAAAATAATTGAAACAAATTATTATATGTGAAGGTTTCTGTTAAATTTGACAAGATTTAAAAATGGATTAATGAGAAGATATGGTAGTTAGGAGGATAATTCTTCATTGGTAGAAAAGTTAAGATAGCAACTTTTGTAGGTGAAATTTAGGGGAACCATAAATTGATTTCACTAGGTAAATGTTGACATTTTGACATATTGTGATGTCATGGATGACATCAATAGGAAGAATACACTACTATAAATAGGTAGCTCCAAATTCATTTGTAACATACCTCTAACTTGCCTTCTCATCTTCTAAGACATTTGTTCTTCTTTCTCTCTTGTAGTATTTCACTTGTACTCTTTTGGAGTGAAATAAATATTGGTTGGTTGTGTCCGAGGAGTATTCAAAAGAAAACAAAAGTTTGTCGAACCTCGTTAATTCCTGGTGTTCTTTCTCTTGTTGTCTCATTTACTATTTATTAGCTACCTTTAGATATAGTAGTTGTGATTCCATCACTCTCTATATATTCGGCTTCCGCAACAATTGGTATCAGAACCAAGGTACTATCTAAGTATGCTCTGTGGTTGCAGTATAGTCTGAACTTCCACATCAGAAAAAGATTTACTTTGGTCTTTGCATTGTTAGCTAGTAAATAGTATTTGTTGTAAAATGGGAGACAAGAAAAATGATGAGTCCACATCAAGTGTCAATAATACGTCATCATTGGCATCTTCTCTTATGACAAGAATTGTATCAAATGCGAAATTTGCAGTTGAAATTTTTGACGGGTCAGGACATTTCGGAATGTGGCAAGGCGAGGTCCTTGATGTTCTTTTCCAACAAGGGCTAGATATTGCCATTGAAGAAAAGAAACCAGACGGTGTAGGAGAAGAAGATTGGAAGATTATCAACCGTGTTGCTTGCGGTACCATTCGATCTTACCTTGCAAGAGAACAAAAGTATCCATACACGAAGGAAACATCTGCAAATAAATTATGGAATTCATTGGAGGAGAAATTCTTGAAGAAAAACAGTCAAAATAAACTTTACATTAAAAGAAGACTGTTACGCTTCACTTATGTTCCCGATAGCACAATGAATGATCATATCACCAGCTTTAATAAGTTGGCGACAGATTTGTGAAATATGGACGTGACTTTTACGGATGGAGATATGGCCTTAATGTTGTTAAGTTCACTTCCCGATGAATTTGAGCATCTTGAAACGACTCTATTGCATGGGAATGATGAAGTATCTCTCAAAGAAGTTTGTTCTGCCTTATACAGTTATGAACAAAGAAAGAGAGAAAAACAAAAAGGCGGAGAAGCAGAAGCACTAGTTGCGAGAGGTCGTTCTCAAAATCATATGAGAACGAAGAAAGGGAGATCCAAGTCAAGATCGAGACTCAGCAAAGATGAATGTGCCTTTTGCCGAGAAAAAGGTCATTGGAAGAAAGACTATCCAAAGTTGAATAGCAAAGCCAAACCAAATAATGGGAAGGCTGTCATGGATTCAAATGTGGTTGATTGTGATGATTCCGATTACTCACTAGTTACAACAGATCCATCCAAATCATCTGATGTATGGTTGATGGATTCAGCTTGTAGTTATCATATGTGTCCCAATCGGGACTGGTTTATTGATTTACAAGAAGGAGAATGTGGAGTTATTCACATTGCAAACAATAATCCTCTTACCGCATATGGTGTTGGTTCAATCCGATTAAGGAACCATGATGGATTAAGAAGAACATTAACAGATATTCGATATGTACTAGATTTGAAGAAAAATCTCATTTCTGTAGGAGCCCTAGAATCAAAGGGGTTCAAAGTCATTGCAGATAATGACGTGATGAGAATATGCTCTGGTGCACTAGTGGTAACGAAGGCAATTAGAAGAAATAATAACATGTACCACTATTAAGGTAGTACAGTTATTGGGACAGCGGCAACAACATCCAATGACGAGAAGGAGACAGAAATGACCAAGCTGTGGCATATGCGTTTGGGGCATGCTGGAGGGAAATCCTTGAAAACTTTATCAGATCAAGGATTGCTAAAAGGAGTAAAAACTTGCAACTTGGAGTTTCGTGAGCATTGTATCAAGGGAAAACAAACAAGGGTTAAATTTGGAACAGCTATCCATAATACTAAAGGTATTTTGGATTATGTTCATTCGGATGTTTGGGATGCTTCCAAAACACCTTCATTAGGTGGGAAACACTATTTTGTAACCTTTGTTGATGACTTTTCTCGAAGATTATGGGTTTATACGATGAAAACAAAAGATGAAGTATTGGGAATTTTTCTCAAATGGAAGGCGATGATAGAAACTCAAAGTGGCAGAAAGATTAAGTGTCTTCGCACAGACAATGGTGGCGAATACAAAAATGATGTTTTTCAGAAAATTTGTGAGGAAAATGGCATCGTTAGACATTTCACCGTAAAAAATACACCACAACAGAATGGAGTGGCAGAACGCATGAACCGAACTTTGCTGGAGAAAGTTCGATGTATGTTGTCCAATGCTGGCTTGGGCAAAGAATTTTGGGCTGAGGCAATAACATATGCGTGCCACCTCATTAATCGTCTACCATCTGCTGCTATTGGTGGGAAGACACCATTTGAAAAATGGTATGGAAAACCTGCTGAAGATTATGGTTCTTTATATGTATTTGGCTCAATTGTATATTATCATAAGAGAGTCAAAATTGGACCCAAGAGCAAAGAAAGCTTTATTTATGGGAATTACTTCTGGAGTCAAAGGATACCGTTTATGGTGTCCATAGACAAGAAAAGTCATTTTCAGCAGGGATGTTACCTTTGATGAATCTACCTTGACAAATAAGGTAACAGTTGAAGAAGTCAAACAAATTGATGGTGCTTCAAAGCAGGTGGAGTTTGAGGGAAAGATAATTTTCCCAACACAGGGATCAAACGAGGAAACAACAGAATATTTTCCTCTTGAAGGAGAGACAGTCGAAGAAGAGGTTCCATCTCAAGAACCTCAACCACAACTTGAATCAATAGCAATCGGCAAGCCAAAAAGGACATTAAGAAAACCTGCTCGACTCATAGATATGGTGGCTTGTGCGGACTCAATTGCAGCTGATGACATTCCTACCACTTATAAAGACGCAGTCCAAAGTTCAGAAGAAGATAAGTGGAGGATTTCCATGGATGAAGAAATGCAGTCCCTTCATCAGAATCATACATGGAGATTGGCCAATCTCCCAGAGGGCAAGAAAGCAATTGGGTGAAAATGGGTATTTGCAAAGAAAGAAGGATTTCCTAACCAAGAAGATGTTCGCTACAAAGCAAGATTGGTGGCCAAAGGATATGCTCAAAAGGAGGGAATTGATTATAATGAGGTGTTTTCTCCAGTTGTGAAACACTCCTCCATTAGAGTTTTGTTGGCTTTGGTAGCACAGTTAAATTTGGAACTAGTTCAGTTGGATGTAAAAACTGCATTTTTACATGGAGACTTGGAAGAGGAAATCTACATGACTCAGCCAGAAGGATTCAAAGTTGATGGAAAAGAAAATATGGTGTGAAAACTTGAAAAATCATTGTACGGATTGAAACAATCTTCTAGACAATGGTACAAACGATTTGACAAGTTTATGTTGCAGCAAAGGTACATAAGAAGCAAATACGATCATTGTGTGTATTTACGCAAGTTTGAAGATAATTCCTTTATATACCTTCTCCTATATGTTGATGATATGTTGATAGCTTCTAAGAGTCAAGAGGAAATTGAGAAGCTAAAGAATCAACTAAGAAAGGAGTTTGAGATGAAGGATTTGAGTGAGGCAAAGAAGATTCTTGGCATGGAGATAAAAAGAGATAGACATTCAAAGAAACTCTATTTATCTCAAAAGGAATATTTGAAGAGAGTACTAAAGCGATTCGGTATGAATAAAAAAACGAAGTCGGTTAGCACTTCGCTTGCTCCTCATTTTAAGTTTAGTGATGCTATGTCACCTAATAATGAAGCTGAACGAGAATATATGTCAAGAGTACCATACACTAATGCTATTGGTAGCTTGATGTATGCAATGGCTTGCACAAGGCTAGATATTTCACACGCTGTTGGAGTTGTAAGCAGGTACATGCACAATCCTGGAAAGGATCATTGGCAGGCTGTAAAATGGATTCTACGGTATATTCATAATACTGTAGATGTTGGTTTGGTTTTCGAGCAGAAAGATAGTCAATATCTTGTTGGATATTGTGACTCAGATTATGCAGGTGATTTGGACAAACGAAGATCAACTACTGGTTATGTTTTCACTATCGCAAATGCACCAGTTAGTTGGAAGTCTACTTTGCAGTCAACAGTTGCTTTGTCTACCACTGAGGCAGAGTACATGGCAATTACAGAGGCTGCGAAGGAAGCGATTTGGCTTCAAGGATTGCTTAGAGAGCTTGGTATTGGACAAGAAGAAATCATAATATTTTGTGATAGTCAGAGTGCTATTCAATTAGCAAAGAACCAAGTTTATCATGCAAGGACGAAGCACATTGACGTCCGATATCATTTCATACGAGAAATCATAGAATATGGTGGAGTCATAATGCAGAAAATTCATACTACAGATAATCCTGCCGATATGTTGACAAAAGTGGTGACTGCGGTCAAGTTTCAACATTGTTTGAACTTGATCAACATTGTTGAATATTGAAGATTAAGGTTGAAGACACAATCAAAATTGTTGTTGAGAGAAAGTTGAAAATGAAGAATCTTGCCAAGGTGGAGATTTGTTAAATTTGACAAGATTCAAAAATGGATTAATGAGAAGATATGGTAGTTAGGAGGATAATTCTTCATTCGTAGAAAAGTCAAGATAGCAACTTTTGTAGGTGAAATTTAGGTGAACCATAAATTGATTTCACAAGGTAAATGTTGACATTTTGACATATTGTGATGTCATGGATGACATCAATAGGAAGAATTCACTACTATAAATAGGTAGCTCCAAATTCATTTGTAACATACCTCTAACTTGCCTTCTCATCTCCTAAGACATTTGTTCTTCTTTCTCTCTTGTAGTATTTCACTTGTACTCTTTTGGAGTGAAATAAATATTGGTTGGTTGTGTCCGAGGAGTAGGCAAAAGAAAACAAAAGTTTGCCGAACCTCGTTAATTCCTGGTGTTCTTTCTCTTATTGTCTCATTTACTATTTATTAGCTACCTTTAGATATAATAGTTGTGATTCCATCACTCTCTATATATTCGGCTTCCACAACAGTTTCAAGACTCATTCTAGCATAGCAAATTCAGAAAACATAATACACATATTTTATCTTCATCCACCACCCAAAATCAAACCTTGAGTCATTGCTTGATTGCAAGATTTAACATACATTGGTTGTAACATCTTATATCCAAAAATAAATCAGATTTTAGCTTTTCAAAAATTGCAGATGCAATCTAAGGTCTTTATCTAGGGATTGTAGTCTGATTTAAGACTCGTGCTGTGGGTTTGTGGTTTACCACTTCAATCACTCTCCAAACTCAGCTCAGAAAATCGGCTAAGTCTTGACCAACGAAACAGATACACGGTTTGTAAATCAGACCACGATCCGTGGTCTGTGACCTTAGATCGAGCCCCTCTTTACCCATCCTCTGACACAAACACGATCGACCAGTACGGTCCATAGATGGACCTATGGACCGTTGGTTAAGGTCAGCAGTTAGTTATGGAGAAATTGTTGATTGAGTCAACTTCAAATGGGCATAATTCTTGGCACAAATAGAAATTGGGTCTCCCATTATCTGTGCAATGATAGATAATTAAATCATCTTTTTAACGCCACCAAATTTGCTAAAATTTGATATATGAGTAAAAAGTTATGCTCGTCTTAGTGAACTCCTGTCGCACAAATTTGACCTACGATCCCAATCTACAGTCCGTAGATTGAACTACGGCCCGTAGGTCCTATCCATCAGTAACTCCGACATCAATTAAGTCAGGGGTCTTTTAATTTTTTTCTATTTTGTTTTCCTAAGCTACGTCGTTTAGACTTTAAATTATGAGGTTTTAGTCATTTTAAAACAGCATTTGCCAATATCTACTTTTATCTTTTCTGATTTATTTTTTATTTTTATCTCAAAACAAATACATAAATAAGTAAAAACATCATACTAAATACTATAAGTAATTACTTGCCCGTTATAGCCCAAAAAATGCAGTCCAACCCATTTAAAACTCAGCCCACTAACATCAAATTTAAATTGTAATAAAGAATTATTTGTTGAATTGCTATCTTTAAACTTTATGGCAATATTTATTGTTATTTCAATTTAAAAACACTTTATGATTTTGTTAAAGAATTTTATTACTTATTCAATCTATAAAAGTTATAGTTATATATAATATAAAATTATTTCTTTCATCTCATTTATTCATTTTTATTTTTATTTTATTTGTTTTTACAATTTCATATTTATAACTTATACCTATTGAATTTCTACTTTTAATACTATCATTAACTCTTTTAATATTAAATTTTAATATTCATAACCCTCAATTATTTAATTACAATATTTAAAACACTTTATGATATTTCTCAAATTTTACCTTTATAAATTCATAATTTTTGTACCATGGACCCCAACTCAAGATTATTCATTTTATTTCAATGTTAATCTTTATATTATTATGGGATGGGGAATCCCATCATATTATTATAGGATCATATATTCATATTCAACATAAGTTGATGAAGAAACTCTTCAATAAGAGTTTCAAAAATATGCACTAATTCTGTATTTCTATTTTAATGTATTCTTTTGTGATTAAGGTGTGTTCTCTCCATGTAAATTAAGATTTTTTTTAGCTTTCATTGTTAATTTTTATATTATTATAAGATCGAATTCATCTTGTGGCATAACTTGATGCAAAAGGTTTTTGAATATTAATTAGTTTGTCAAAAGGGATGTTGGATAAGAGTAACAAAAATTGTGCATTGATTATGTATTATCATTTTCATGTATTTTCTTATGATTAAGGTCCTAAGGAAAATGTGTGTTATTTGTTCTCTCCATGTAAATCAAGATAATTTTTATTTCATTGTTAATCTTTATATTATTATAGGATCGAATTTATTTTGTGGCATAACTCAACGAAGAAGGCTCTTGGATGTTAGTTAGTTTGTCAAAAGGGATGTCGGATAAGAGTAACAAAAATTGCGCATTGATTATATATTATTATTTTTGTCTATTTTCTTATGATTAAGGTCCTAAGGAACTAAGAAAGATGTGTTGTGTGTTCTCTCCATGTAACTCAAGATTATTCTTTTTATTTCATTGTTAATCTTTATAAATATTATTATTATTATAGGATCACATTCATCTTTTAGCATAACTCGACGAAGAAGACTTTTGAATGTTGATTAGTTTGTCAAAAAAGATGTTGGACAAAAGTTCAAAAAAACTATGCATCGATCTATATTTCTGTTTTTCATTTATTTTCTTATGATTAAGGTTAAGGAAGATGTGTGTTCTTTTCATTTAATTTTTTTAGATTGAGTTTTTATTATTTCTACTCACGACTATTCTTTTCACTTTATATTTGAAGTAGTGTCTTGCTTATATTATTATTATTATTATTATTATTATTATTATTATTATCAAATTCTTATGCTTGACTCGGTGAAGAAGACTCTTGGATGTTGATTAATTTATCGAAAATAGTGTCGATAAGAGTTTTAAATTTCTACATTAATTTATATTGTTCTTTTCATTATGTTCTTATGATTAAAGTCATAAAAAGATGTGTGTTATGTTTTTTTTCATGAATTTTATTATGTTTGAAGTTTTATGAATTTTTTATTGTCACAAGTATGTACCTTTGTTAGATACAAATTAGTTATTGTAATTTTGTCTAGAATATGATAATTACTCACCTATGTTCAAACAATATTTTTGATAATTTTAATAATATATATTAAATGTTGAAATATATCTCTTTTTATGGTGTTTCTTATGCCAATTATGTTTTTTTTTTCAAATTTGTTCATTTATTCTGCTTTATAAAAATTAACAACAATAAATAAATTATGCATTAATTTGTTATCTTTATTGTTTCTTCTAATTCTTACCATTAAGGTTTTAAACAAGATGCATATTTTTACTATAAAAAATTATTGGTAAGTAGAATAAAGAAAAATAATAACAAAGATATATATATATATATATATATATATATATATATATATATATATATATATAAAACAAGGACAAATAAAGGATAAAATATATTTTAAAAAATCTAACAGAATAGATTATTTAATCAAAATTTTACCGTTCGATGAAATTAATAATTTATTTCCTAAATACATATATGTAAACTATATTAAAATAAAAATATATTGTATTAACATCATAATATGAATATTTAAATACAAATTAATCTTTTCATTTTAATAAAATTCAAATGATAAAAAAAATTTAATTCATTTAAGCTCTATCTGCTAAACATCTAAATATAAATCGTAAAATTCAAATACTAAAATTAAATTAAATTTAACATTCTGTAAGAAAATAGCTCTCAATATTTTAAAAATATATTTAATAATTGACGCACGATCAAATTCACTAGTTATAAATAATCTAAAATCCTATTCTAATCCTAGTCGTAATATATTCCTAATTGACTTCAACTAGTACAATAAGAAACAGTCTAGTCAATACAATAGTTTAATCCTAGCGTATATCTAATTCTAGAGTAGTGTTGTAAACTCGTAAGTTAGTTTCGTTGGACCTATTTCTTTGACATGTTAAAATCGTCAGCTCTATTTTTTCGTCAACACTTGCTGCAGACACGTTAGTCAGTTGTGTTGGACATGTTCTTTTGACATATTTCAATCGTCAACTTCCTTCTTTAACAATTATACCCGTCAATCCCCAAATTTCAAGCTAAATAGCCCTAAATTATAACCTTAACGTATCCTCATAACGTTAAAATTTTAAAAATTTATTTAGTCTATGAATTTTTTCTTGAAAAAGTTCATTGTTGCAAATATGGGTTGTAATGCAATTTTAGGGGGAAAAAAGAGTTTGAGTAGGAAAATTTTTTTTTAAAAAAAGTTGAAAAGTCCGAAGGTTATATAATATTGATAAAAGAGAGTGGAGTTTGCTATTAATTGTGACTTGACTGAAAATGTCACTTTAATTTTTCAAGTTCATCTTTTTCTCATGAATTTAGTTTAATAAGTTCAAATGCAATGCCTTTTCCTTTCTATTTTTTTTTAGATACATATACTTAAATTTCAAATCTTTCATCAAATATCAAATTTCATTTTCAAGAAATTAGTATGGCATTGCTTGTGATTTGATACTTGACTACAATTATTTCAATTTATACAACACATTTCAGATAAATTTGCAATCAAATGTGGGGTTGATTTGCGAGATGTTGTGTTCCTTGAGGTTCCACAAGCACAATATGAAAAATAAAATTGCACGACTTTAATGGAACCAAATCACTCGAAGAGGGATGGAGTCAGTTATGGAACACTATTCGATCAATTGCTTGTGATTTTCTTTTACTCTTTCAATATAATGAAAATTCGCATTTTAATGTTTTAATATTTGAATTTAAGTGTTCCCCAAATGAAATATCTTTCTCTATTAAATAAACATGAACATATAGTGAGCAATAAATGTATTTTTATTTTAATATTTGTTTCACTTTCCTTGATTGATGTTGTTGGTTTAGTAAAAAGGCAACATTCTTCATATATTAATTGTAGGATCTTTTTTGGATCCATATATAAGTCCCAATAATTTAATGGAAATGAACAGAACATCGATTATTTCCAAGATCGAATTTCAATTTTTTCTTATGTAGTGGAAACTATTAATTTGTTGATTCTGACCAATTCGATAATGGAAGATTGAAGAAGAAGAAGAAGAAGAAGAAGAAGACTGTTACAGAGAGAACTTCTCCTTCATGCTTTTACGATGTATTTCACTAACTAACTTTACAATGTACAATTATCAATATATACAATTAACTAACTAACTAACAATGTTAATGAACCAATAGTAAAATGACAGCTGGCTAACAAACTAAGCTAACAACTAACAACTAGTTAACTAACTAATTGAACTCTAACTAATTAATTATTCAACTCTTATCAATACTTTTAGCATATTCCTCAATACCCCCCTTCAAGCTAGGAGATATGAAGATGTTCTTCATTCCGAGCTTGGAAACCAGATACTCATGTTACACTCGACCAAGTCCTTTAGTTAGTACATCAGCAGGTTGTTCAGTAGTAGCCAAATGTTGAATGGATATATGACCTCTTTGAACCTTTTCTCTAATAAAATGACAATCAATGTCAATATGTTTGGTCCTCTCATGGAAAACAGGGTTAGATGCAATCTGAACAGCAGCAGTGCTGTCACTATATATAACAATAGGCAAGACAGTAGGCATGTCTAGTTCACGAAAAAGACCAATTAACCATGTAACTTCAGCAACAGTAGAAGCCATGCTTCTGTATTCTACTTCAGCAGAGCTCCTGGAGACTGTAGATATCTTCTTAGACTTCCAAGAAAGTAAGGATTCTCCAAATTTAATCATATATCCAGTAATGGACCTCCTAGTATCAGGGCATGATCCCCAATCAGCATCACAGAATGCCTGTAAAGAACCAGAATGCTGAGCAGATAAAAGAATACCTAGGCCAGGTTATTGTTTAATATGTCTTACAACTCTAATAACAGCATTCATATGAGATTGCTTAGGAGCATTCATGAATTGGCTTAAGTTTTGAACAGCATAGGGCAAGTCAGGTTTAGTAATGGTTAAGTAGATCAATCTTCCAACCAATCTTTGATACTCACCAATATCTGATAATACAGGATCAGATGTAACTTCTACATGCTTGTCAAAAACTACAGTAGTGAGCTTTCCATTCATTTCAACAGGTGTTGCAATAGGTTTAGATCCTCCTAGACCCAAATCTGAAATAATCTCTAATGCATACTTTCTTTGATGCATGAGAATTCCTTCACTGTTTCTAGCAAATTCTATCCCTAGGAAATATCTCAATGGTCCTAGATCTTTGATTTTGAAGTTATCCTTTAATACTTGTTTGGTGTCATTGATTAGTGTGATGTTACTACCAGTGACCAACAAATCATCAACATAAATCAGAACAATCACAATACCTTCATTAGACTTCTTGATCAATAAGGAATAATCCAAATGGCTTTGCTGAAATCCAGCAACTAATAATGCCTGAGTCAATTTCACATTCCACTGTCGTGAAGCTTGCTTAAGTCCATACAATGACTTAAGCAACTTACACACAGGTTGATCCCCAGCATGCATATGAGAGAATCCTTGAGGTATTTGCATATAGACTTCTTCTACTAAGTCACCTTACAAAAATGCATTATAAACATCCATCTGTTGGACATCCCATCCCTTAGATGCAGCTAGAGTAAGCACTGTTCTAACTGTGACCATTTTAACAACTAGAGAAAATGTCTCCTGGTAATCTAAACCTTCTTGCTGACTGTATCCCTTGGCCACAAGTTTGGCTTTGAATATTTCAACTTCACCATTTGCCTTGTACTTAATCTTGTACACCCATTTGCAATCTATAGCCTTTTTTCCAATAGGTAAAGTTACTACCTCCCAGGTCTTATTGTCTTCCAATGCCTGTATTTCTTCCTCCATAGCTGCTACCCACTTCTTATCTTTGGCAGCTTGATGATAGAACTTGGGCTCAGTGTTGACTGAAAGATTAGCAATGCAACATTGATAATAGGGAGACAAGTTACTGTAATCAATGCTATTCTTCAGAGAGTACAAGCAGTTAGACTTTGATCTAGACTTGAATGTGGTAACAAAATCCTTTTGCCAAAGTGGAGGCCTAGAAGTTCTAGTTGATTGTCGTCTGCTGGAGCTCAAAGATGAATCATCTATAGTTGGTTGATCCTGCTGATGATGATCCTCAAGATCACTGTCAAATGCATGTCCAACATTATTAATGGGATTATCTATACAGTCAAGATCATCTGATCTGACTGGCAAATCTGAAGATTCAGTAGATAATACAATGTCTTGTATGTCATCAAAACAATGAGTCTGAAAAGAAAAGATGGATTCATTAAAAACCACATCTCTACTGACAAAGAAGACTTTATTTTGTAGATCATAAAGTTTGTATCTCTTCTGTGTAGTGCCATAACCCATAAGTACTGACTTAATGGCTCTAGGACCAAACTTATCAGATCTCAACAATGTAGTTGCATGACACAAACATCCAATAATCTTCATGTAGGACAAATCTGGTGGTTTTCCAAACAGTATTTCAAAAGGAGACTTATTAAGTAACACAGTGGATGGAATTCTGTTGATGATATAAACAACAACTAAAACACATTCTCCCCAAAACCTGATTGGAATATGGCCTTGAAATCGAATAGCTCTTGCTGTCTCCATTATATGTCTATGTTTTCTTTCCACTACACCATTTTGTTGAGGTGTGTATGGACATAAACTCTGATGAATAATACCTTGAGACTTAAACAACTCACTCACTTGAGCATTAAAAACTCTCCACCATTATCTGATCTAAAAATTTTAACTTGAACATTGAATTGAGTCTTAACCATAGCAAGAAACTGTTTCAATATGGTAGAGACATCAGACTTGAGATACATAAGATATATCCATGTCCATCTAGAGTAATCATCAACCAAAGTAAGAAAGAACTTCATTTTATTATGAGTTGTAATCTTGTAAGGTCCCCATACATCCATGTGAACTAAATCAAAACAATGTAGACTCCTAGTACTGCTATTATGGAATGGCAGTCTGACTTGTCTGGCTAATGGACAAATATTGCAACATTTCAACTGAAAATCCCTCTTATGAGCAAATATGTCTATCTTCCTGATAACACTCATAGGGATATGACCTAGCCTCTTATGCCAAACTTCACCTTTAGCAGAATTCTTCACTGCAACAAAACTGCTATGCTGTCCAGTGTTTATCAGTTGTAATGACTTTAAAATGTCTAGACCACCATTTGCTTCACCAATCTCCTTCACTTTCCCAGTGAATAGATCCTGAAGAAGAAAGAAATCAGGATAGAAGATTGCACAACAATTCAATTGCCTAGTAAGTTTAGCCACTGAAAGAAGATTGAAGTTAAGTTCTGGCACATATAAAACATTCTTAACTACTTCACCTCCTTGTAGTTGAGAGCAGCCTGAGTGTGTGACTTTAGTTGAATCACCATTTGGAAGTTGAACATGTCCTGAACTCTATACTGTTGATCCATGAGTTAGTAAATCTTTAGTTCTCACCATATGATCAGTTGCCCCACTATCAACAATCCAATCAAAACTAGAAGCTGAAGGAGTAAACTGAGAATGTCCTGCAAAAATACCTGTTGCATTGGCATTACTATTGGTAGATACTGTATTTCCTTCATGAATTAGTGACTTGTTCATCATCTGTAGAACTTGTTGGTATTGATTAGGTGTAAAATGTTGAGCTAAAACAACTCCTGAACCACCTGAACCTGAATTAATTCCATGTTGTTGTGATATCTGATGTGAACCACCACTTTTAAACTGTTGCATCTGATCTACAATATTGCTATCAGTTGAACTACCTAGATTATTAAATTGAGAATTGTAGTCTGTTGTCATAGTATTTGCTTGTCGCTTCCCTTTGTAATTGGTAGGATAGCCTATTAACTGATAAAAAGAGTCCTTTAGATGTCCATGTTTGTGACAATGAATAAAATACTTCAGCTTGTTACAATCATCTCTATTGTGGCCTTTCATATCACAATGATCACAATACAAATATCCACTTCTCTGTTTATTAAGTTTCACATTACCACTTCGATTACTTTGACTACCAAAATTGTTTCCTCCAGATCTACTAGTGAACAAAGCTGTAGGATCTATTTGCCCTCCTAAATTATAGTGATCTCCACTTAACTCTCTTTGATTTTCATCTTGAATTATCATAGCATAACACTGATTAATAGTTGGAGTTGTATTCATCATAAGAATTTGACTTCGAGCATGACTATTATTGTCATTCAAGCCTATCAAAAATTGCAGAAGCTTCTGTCTAAGGATGCTATCAACATATTCTTTAGATCTTTCACAATTACAAGATGGAAGAGGAACAATTGAATCGAATCGAATTCATCCCACAAATCTTTCAACTTTGAATAGTATACTGAGACTGGAGAAGTAACTTGAGTATGTGTAACAATCGACTTGTGTAAGTGGAAAATTCTAGACATATTCACCTTGTCAAATCATTCCTTCAAATCACTCCATACCAGTGATGCATTAGAACGAAATAGAATTTCACTCATCAACTCCTTGCTCACATTCTTCATAAGCCATGAAAGCACTATTGCATTACATCGGTCCCACTATTTCTTCTCAGAATCGACTGTGTAATCTTCACGTTTGATGCTGCCATCAATAAATCCCAATTTATTCTTTGTTAGCAATGTTAATTCCATTGCCCTGCTCCACAAAGTGTAATTCTCCATCCCTACAAGTTGAATGCCAATTTGGACTGCACCTGTGACATCAGATAAAGACAGATACAGGGGGTGTGTATGATCGATTTTACTTGCCATTATCACCTCTTCCGATCTACAGATTCAATGATCAAGATGAGCTAGAATTCCTCAGAGATTGTAAACCTGCTCTGATACCATATTAATATGTTGATTCTGAGCAATTCGATAATGGAAGATTGAAGAAGAAGAAGACTGTTACAGAGAGAACTTCTCCTTCATGCTTTTACAATGTATTTCACTAACTAACTTTACAATGTACAATTACCAATATATACAATTAACTAACTAACTAACAATGTTAATGAACCAATAGTAAAATGACAACTGGCTAACAAACTAAGCTAACAACTAACAACTAGTTAACTAACTAATTGAACTCTAACTAACTAATTATTCAACTCTTATCAATACTCTTAGCATATTCCTCAATAGAAACGCCCTACAATCTGAAGTTTTACGCTTCAGGCAAGAAATGTTCTTGGTGGATGCATTAAGAGGAAATTGAAGCAATAAATGAAAATTATGACAGAAAACATTTGCAAGATATTGGTGCAAAAGATTTATGTTAAAGTTTACCCACAAAAGAGTCCTAATTTCTGATAAATGCATATTTCCAGTAAAAACAAGAGGCTAATTTATTATTCAATCACGTTTTTAGGCGAGGTTACAATCTCATTTTCAGGGTGTGTTCAAGACTCATGTTTAGATTTTCAATTTTTTTTTTTGAATCTTTCTCATGAAATTTGAAACACCTGATAAGACGTCAATTTATTTGCGTTTTCTTGATTCTCTCAATACTCATACTATTTTGCCCTAATTTTGATTCTTTAGATATTCAAACTTCATGAACCCTTATATAGTAAAGTAAATTTATATTACCAAAGAGCTTTACAAAATTAAATCTTTCTTATTTAACTATTACTTTTAACCATAGAAACCCCTTGTATATAGACTCAATTGCTTGTATAATATTCTTTGGCAGTATAAATATTTGGATAGCAAACAAAACATTTCTGAATGACGAAAATGCCCTTGATAAATTAGAAAATGATAATAAATAGACATGTTGATACCTACATTTCTAATATAGTAGAATAATACAAAATACGACGTAGCTTGTAAAAATTAAATAAACTCTCATCCGTTTAAGCTAACCGTCAATATCAATGAGAAATAAAAATCTGCTGTGCTTTATATTTTTTTTATACACTCCCAATTTTTGTTCTTATTTCTTTTTTAAAAAAATTCTTTATCAACTTTTGTGAACTGTTTGACCATCATAATCCTTTTTTTTTTTATTAATATAACAAATTAACCTGGAATTGATTCCATATTTTGTTAAATATTTTGATTTGTTTTCCAACTATATCTTCATTATCAAATAAAAGGCTCTCTTTTCATCGTCATAAAAATAATAAAATATAATTTTATCTTCAATTTCAATTTCATAAATTTCAAAATAAAATAAAAAATATCTGAAATCTACGGCCAAACACCTACTTATAATTAATATCCTTATATTAGTTTATTACCAAAGAGGTGTGTATTTTTACTTTAAACAAGGTTCTAATTCCAGGAAAAATCACTATCACACCAAACATAATAAGAAACCCAAATCGAAACAAAGAAGGAGAAATAAAAATGGAGACTTATGTTGACAAAATAAATACACAAAGTGATACAATCAAATTTCTCTATAATAATATTATATATTGTATGTGTAATATTTTCTTAGACGGTTATAACATAATATTATTATAAATATAATATTTGACATAAAAATTAATTTTATTAATTATAAAGAGCTCTAATCGTATAAGAAAACTCCAACTAATTAGAAAACGGACAGAGGCACTAGCCAAAAAAAAAAAGTGTATTAAGATAAGGAAACGAAAACCTAGCATTTAAAAATTATGTGCAGGTGGAAATTGTTAATTTGTTTATTTCTTTGTTCTTTTTTTTTTTAGAAAAATGATAAAACTATAAAGAAGGAAAAAAATAATAAAAAGTTCAATATTTTTGTGTTTAAAATATAGTGTTGACTTTGTCTCCAAGCGTGCAGGAAAAATGTAAATTAATAATCATCTACAAATTCAAATTTAATTAATTTAATACTTTAATCAAATCTAACATTCACGCTTGGTGTTGTTTTTTTAAGATATGTTGTTTGGTTACGTAAAACAACTTCTTTTCTAACAAATATTTTTACTTAATTAAAAGCTTATTATAAAACGTTTTGCAACTAACAAAACCTTAGTTAAGGGTACCTATAAACTATGCTTTTCATATTATTTATTTGAGAATAAAGTTAGTGGATGTCATGACAAGTGAAGACGGTAGCTTCCTCCAAAATTAAGAAAGTGTTTTAAAAAATAAATAATGTATATTATCTCTGTTTTAATTTATTTATCTTATTATTATTAAGAATTTTTTTAATTATATTTTTCTCAAATATTTTTTAAATAATTTAAATTATCAATTATTATAACTTATATGGTAGTATTCTTTAATAATTTTTATATGTGCAAATTTTTATTTTAAGAAAATTGAAAATTTTATTATTTGAATTAATACTAAGTATAATACTTAAACTCCGAATTAAGATACAAAAATTGAAACAGAGAAAATATAAAGATTAAAGTGTAGCATCTTTTCTCCTTTTAGCTATTTTATAAGTGATTAATAGTGTATGAGTATGAGGTCGTTTTTAACTCTAATTAAAATGAAATTGGGGAATCGTGCGATAGTTAGACTAGCTATTTTCTGAACTATTTAATTTTCACTTTACTGATAATAGTTCAATTCTTATCTTGTAATTCTCTTTTCGTTTTTCTTTCTCTCGCGTTACATATAACAATATAACAGATCACACATCCAACTTTTTCAAAGATAAGGATACTAAATATTTGAAAAGGACAATATAGTCATCTTGAATGAGATAAACTTGATTGCGTATTATATTTTATACAATATAGATAAAGTATAGTTACAATATTTTATAATGTTTAATACGAAATCAAGCATGCTTGCTAGCTATCTAGCTAGTTCTTGTCAATTAAAACATCTCTTTCTCTCTCTCTCTATCTCCAAAATCCCTTTATCAATTTTCCCTTCTTTAATTTCTTCTTAAAACTTTGGTTTATTCAATTTCAATGCTATGGAGAATGATTTTCCTAATTCTTCCAACTCCCAAAAATACCAAATAACATGGGGTCCTGATGGAGGCAAAATAAGCCAAGTCAAGTGTTATAGATGTAGCTTTTGTAAAAGAGGTTTCTCTAATGCACAAGCTCTAGGTGGACACATGAATATCCATAGAAAAGATAGAGCCAAGCTTAGAGAAATCTCGATCGAGACTTCAGATCATATCAAGAAGTTTGTCAGTCCTTCTTCTCCCGATCATATTCAGGCACTATCCAGTACCGATGAATTAATATTGCAACACGATATATCTAGCGATGACATGAGTAACAACCCCTCGAAAAGGCCATGTGTTACACTTGAAGAACAACATCATAATCATAATCATCATCATCATATTTCGAAAGAAAAAGATGAAAATCATGAATTGATTATTGGAGGTGATGTTTTACAATTACCTTTGTTTGTGGACTCTCCATCAAAAGAAGAAATTAATAAGGGCATGCAATTGAGTGTTGATGATTCAAAATTGGACCTTGAGCTTCGATTAGGACCAGAACCATAGTAATTTTTAATAAATTGATCAAAATATACCTACTCAGTATCCAAATAATTAGAGGTACTATTTATTTTTCTTATATGATATCTTTTTTCATTTTTTTAAAAAAAATGTAATAATTCTTCCAGCAACAAGCTACATCAACAAATTGAAGAGATCTTTATACAAACAGCCGATCAAATTTACTGTATACATCATATTTTATTCGATATACATAAATTATTTATTAATTATACATATATATACATAATTATACACATATTATGTCTGTCCGTTATTTATAATTTAAGTGATTGAGTGGATGACTATTTCAATTAATTCTTCTTCCATCTTTTATCATTTATATTAACACGATTTCTTCTCTTTTTTCTTCTCATTGTGAATATCTAAGCCAAATACGTATGTTTGTAATTAGCTAGGTACATTAACATTTGGAGAAAAAAAACATTGTATCCTTCTATTTAAGTTTCCTCTAATTAAGTTTAGGTTTAACAACTACAGTATCCTTTTTTTTTAAAATGGTACCATGCTTCATGTATTATCTTTTTTAATTTTTAGAAAGAAACATTATATTCCAAAATCATCATTCATTACTTTTTAAATGATTTCTTTATTACTGTATTTTCTTTTCTTACCAATTTTGATATGCTTTGCTTTGTTTGAGCGAGGATTTACCAGTAGTAATTTCTCTATTTCCATAAGATAAGGATACGACTCCATAGACACTACCACATTTATAAGATTACGTTTTTGTTTGTTGTTGTTGTGATGTCCAAAAATCATCTTTGTGAAAGAAGTATGATTTTTGTAAAAAAGGGGGTCTAGAATTTACTTAAAAGGATAAAGGAGAGTCGTAATGTATTTGCATCTCCAAACTCTTTCCTTAATTAGTTAATCATTGGTCACAAAAACTCATTGAAAGACCTTTTTTTTTTCACTCGACGGGTGTGATATTATATTGGAGTCAGACTATATCAGATTGGCTCATTCAAAAGGAAACACTTCGTCCTACTAATGAATTTTTCATAGTTAGGGCTCACATTCGAGGATTCTTGTTAAAGGAGGAGCAACTCCATCTACTGCACCATGTCCTTTGATGGTATTGAAGGACCAATTTCAATCTATTGACTCTTGGAAATTTTCTCATCTAATCAATGTAGCAAGTTAAAAGGTTGGTAAAATGAAACTCTATGTCAATTTTTTTATTAAGTTTTAATTTACAACTACATAATTATTCTATGAATATTCACGGAATTTCATACACAATATATATGAAGGAATAATAAAATTGTTGTTATATACATGTACCGTGAGGATTTCTTGTTGGTGCTTTGTCATCTATTATTTCTAGTATTTAGAATTTCCTAAAATGAAGTAATACATATTCCAATTCTTTATTGTTGTCCTCTCCAAAATAAGAGGTAAATAACAATTTACATCTTACCCTTTCACTTGCTATTGGAGTAGTACCATTACCACTGAATTTGTCTCCCTTTTTTACCTTTGATATTTGGTATCTACATTGAAGTAACTGTTAAATTTAAATTGCACACTACATGGTCTATTAGGGGGTGACGTTTGCATCAAAATTTTCTCTATACCCTAGACTTCTGATTAATTAAGGGTGGAATAGTCCTACCATTTCACCACCATTTTATATATAAGATATAAAATTAACTTATAAAAATGTAAGATTTGTTGTAGTTAATTTGAATACTAGGGTCTTGTTACTTTTCAAGTTGAAATGGATCCTTAGCTTACCTTTGAAGTTATTGAAAGAATATGTATATGACTACATTCTGTTTTCATTTTGGCATCAAGGGTGATTAAACATATAGTGTCTCTCACCTTCTTTATTTTTTAAAGGAAAGTGGTACATAAAATTATTTTCTTATTTGTCATACTCTTCTTTTTACTTCGTATTTCTAACTTCTTGCTTTATTTCGTATTTCTAACATTTCACATATTTAAGCGTAAATGAAAAGATATTTTCATACATCTGTATACTACAATAAATAAAAAATTTAAAGCAATAATATAATTCTGATACGGCCAGAGTCTCCACTTTTCACATCCCTCTCGCTATATTATCTTTATCAGCAATAATGATTGAATACATATATTTATAATCAATATTTTATATAAATGTCACTAAAGACTTTAGAAACTTTGAATGCAATGATATTAAATCATTACCACTAAAAAAAAAATCTATTGCCACACTATATGAGATTTGACTTTAAAATCTTTTTTTTATTCTTTAAAATTTTATATCAAATTAAAACTAAACAGATAAATTAAAATGAAAAGAAAGTCTTGTCCACTAGAAATGACAAAAGATGAGTGTTGTCCCAACGAATGACTTCCTAAAAGTAAAATAAAACTCATCATTTGTATTAAGGGTTCTATTTCCCTAGATCATTGTCATGGGGTTGACAATGAAAGGTCAAAGGTTTGAGAATTATTTGAAAGGGCATTGATTATGTAGATGTCAACTCTAGGGTTGAACCATGAACTATTAACAAGAATGAAATTAGGAAAAAAAATTTATTTAAAAGAACGAATTTGGTATTGAAAATTGTCATATTTTTTTATTGAATTTTCGTTATATATTTGTTTCATATATATATCGTTTACTTTTAGAGTTTGTTAAATTAGATGAGATGTCATTTATGGTTATATGCATTTTCATTAAGAATGCAATAGAATATTCGGTTAATTAATCATTTTAATTTATTTCCTTTAACAAAAAATTAGGAATAATCATGTCAGTCAACTTGGGATGATTCTCTTAAAAAGTCATCAAATACTTAATTTAAATATTTTTCAAATGATTTTTAATTACGTTTTAGTTTACCATTTTATTGACCGCACCACTTAATTCAAGCCTGCTAAAATTACATGGTAAATATATATTTACTAAAAAAACCTTTTTATTTTAGAGAATTTTATGGAATAACTCATTTTCTCGAAGTTATTTTTCATTTATATCAAAACTTTCTAAACATTTAAAAAACACATCATACGAGACTTGAAAATTTAAATTCCGGAATTAGTTTTTTTTAGCAAAAATGTTCAATTCATTCATGCAATAAATATAATTAATTGCAAAATACAAAAAATATAAGGATGTTATTATTGAAATTAATCATGTTTGACAGTTGAAATGGTTCTTAATTTCTTATAATTTTTTTTATTCGATATTCTGTATTCATATTTTGCTTTATTTGAGAGTTGGCACTCTATCTATATAGTATATAATATAATAACAATGTCTAATTTAGAAAAATCATAATTCTAATTCCCAATGCCATATATTCTAGGAGGAACATACTAGAATATCCTTTATATTACGTCCTTTTCTTTTTTAGTTAGTGATTTTCATTTCAAATAAATCCCACTTTATACTTTTAATATTTTGATTTTGAAATATAATATCCCCTTCACATTTTGACTTGAATAATAAACTTCCTTAATTAATCTTAAATTATTTTCTAAAAATGAATTAGACTCAAAATCTAGCTCTTTGTAGTTGCCACTTGCAAGTATGCTCAAGAAGATCATTTTTGACATCGCCCACAACAAGATATTAGCAAATGTTAGTTTTTTTGTCACAATTTACGTGATATACTTTAAGAGTCAAATAATTTAAGTTTAACATGAGTTTTAAGTATGAAAACTTCATGTTTTTTCATATAAAATCTATATATAGAAACTATATGAAAAATATCATAAATTATAATAATTGATTATTTAAAATATTAAAAAATAAATTTAAAAATTTTAAATTTCAAAGTTTAAGCGACGTTACACAATTAGAACAGAGAAAATACCATAATTCATTGCTCTAGAAAAGCTAATCAAGTAGCTAACTTTCTTTCTAAATTCATACCATCTAGAGGCTAACCATGACCGAAATACAAGTAATTAATATTAAAGATAAAATAAAAAAAATAAATCGTTTTCTCCATGCATGAAAATAGATGAAGAAAATATTTTAAAAAAATATAACAGACAAATAAAAATGAACTAAATGAGTAATTAGCATAAAACGATGGCAACATAATGAAATAGAACATAAACCATATTTCATCCTCTCTAAATTTTTTCCCCCTTAACATAAAGCTAGGAAATATAAAATACAAGTAATATAATTGTCTCAAACTACTACTTATTTCCATGTCTAAATAAAAAATATAATTTTACCAAGATTCTTTTTTCCAATACTCAGGGGGAGGATAACGATGTGCACCAAAATAAAAACCATCTTCTTGAACCTTCCAATAACATTCCATTAAATCAGGATTTACCCTTCCACAATCTTTTTCAGCTATATGATTATTAAATACATCAATTGATTTATCTTTTTGTTCCCACCAAAAATGACAAAAGTAAAGCGTACTCCCAATAATAATTTTTCTACGAAAGCTAAAAGAAAATTCCTCATTTTTATGAAGAACTCTTTGTCCTAAATCATCGTCTTTAGATTTACAATGAAGGGTCAAAGGATTAGTATCATTGGGAAGGTTATTAGTGATGTAAACATTATATCTAGAGCTAATACCAAAGCTTCTAGCAAAATTGAGGTTGAGTAGAAATATGAGTGAGACAAAAAGGAATTTGGTTTTGAAATTAATTATCATATTGTTACTCTTGAAAGGAAAATGTTTTTTTTTATACTATAAAGTGGTTCATGGTATACATTTATATAGGCATGAGATGAGTTTAGTCAAATCAAATTTATCTTTGAGTTTTGTAAAAGAGATTTGACATTATAGTTAGTTCCATTTTAAGAGAATACAAAGGAATATTCTTTTTGTTATGCTTTTTTTTTTTAAAAAAAAAAACTTTTTACAGTTGTTAGTTGCAATTTTGGTAGTTAGATATGTAAAAATTATGAGAAGTCTTTGTTTCATTTAAATCCCTTGAAAAATTCGATGGTACTAGAAAAAATAAGGCGTAATATATATATTAGACCCTAAATTTGGCTTCAAATTTTAATTTTGATCTCTAACTTTCAAAATACACAAACAGACACTTTAACTATCCAACTTTTAAATAAATAAACACATGAGTCCTACATGACACAATACATGTAGGACACCACGTAGGACAAAAAATGATATGAAGGATGACATGTTGGACATATGTGTCTATTTGTTCAACTTTATACAAGTTTAAGTGTCTATTTATGCACATCGAAAATTGAAGGATATAAATGTGATTTGAACCCAAGTTAAAGGACACATTTATGTATTATGCCAAAAAGTAATGTAAGAATTCTCATTTTAGATACCTAATGTAGGGGTGGCTCAACACTGTAAAAAAAGGAAAAATAACTTAAATACACAACTATAAGTTTAGTATTCTCTAATTTTCCCTTCTTTTTTTAAATATTACATATTTCCCTTTTTTTAAAAATTTTAATAGAAGTTTAGAGATACATAACCTTCTCTCTCCTATAACACACACTTCCCCAATATCATGCCTATTTTTTCTCCACTAAAACACTCAATCTTCTGAATCACTTTTTGAATTTTGAATTATTAATTTTAATTAAAAACGTTTCACAACATTTAATATGAAATTTTGAATTTCAAAATTCAAAAAATTTGAAATTTCTGAAAATTGGACCATTGTTCTATGGTTCTTTTTCTTCTTCTTACTCCATCCGTCTATAGTTCTTCTTCTTCTTCTTAATCCATCATCTGTTCTTATTTTCTTTTTTTTTCTTCTTGTTCATTGTTATATTACATCAGCCGTCTCTAGGTCTTTTTTTTCTTCTTACTCCATCATCCGTTCTTTCTTTTTTTTGATTCATTGTTCTATTACATCATATTAATGGATCCTTTTACTAATAGAAGGATTAATGATTCGGACGATGAAAATTGGAAAGAAAATAGAAAAAAGTCTTTGCATGATCCTATGGATGTTCGGAAAGATTCAAACAAAGATTTTGGTGAATCATCTAAATCAAAGGTTGACAAATACACCAAAAAAAGAGAAAAGAAGCACCAACCGTTGTTGTTGAAATTAGTAAAAATTTTAGTAAAGGAATCCCATATGTATCATGAATTTTTGAAAATTGTTGTCATGTATCAGACAATAAGTTTAATACATAAGTACTCAGTGTGTTATAGTGTGTTAGTCGATGCATTGATACATGAATTAAATGTGTATCATATGATTTCCTATGTATCAAGAGTTTTTGAAAATTGTTATCATGTATCAGTGAATAAGTTTAACAACTGCGCCATCAAGTGTGCTTGTTGATACATATCGACTCAGTGTGTTATAGTGTTTAGACGATGCATTGATACATGAATTTGATGTGTATCATATGACTTTCTATGTATCACGAGTTTTTGAAAATTGTTATCATATATCAGTCAATAAGTTTAATAACTGGATGTTCATAAAAATGTCTTCAAACTAGATGATATAATCTTGAATTTTCAAAATTTGAAATTGTTATCCAATTACGTGCTGAATTAATGCTTATTAATGAACTGTTACCGTAATTTAAGCTGATTTAGATAACAAGTTTAAATGTTCCATTTTTTTCGTCTTTTAATCTTAACAGTTTTAAGTTACTGTGTATCATTTACCATATATCACAACATACTAATGTATCACGCAACAACAATTTTAAGGGATTATTAGTAAATACTAAATTTTTCGGGACAGAATGTAATTATTGTATTACACTGTGGGATTCCTTAAATTTATACAAAATAAAAAGACATGTGTATTGGCCCCCCAGCCTCAATTTTTTTTATATAATAATAAGTTATAAGTTATTATTTTTTAATAAATACTGAATACTATTTGTAGAAAAAGTAAACATTTCATGAAAATGAAGGGATTATTAAAAGAAATTTGACATATTCGGAACCTCGTTTATTTTTGCTTTAGGCCACTAATACGTTTAAACCGCCCCTGTCCTGATGTAGGATCATGTTGTGTCATTTTGACACTTTCTTTTGACTTGTCAAAGTAAATGTGTTATACTCAACAATAGCACGTGAAGGACTTAATTTAGTCGTTTTTTTTACTTTATTTCTTCTTCTCCATTTTTCAGTCCACCACCTCCTACCATTTTTTCAAGCTTAATATCCTTCAATAAAGATTACATTTTTTTTTATTTGAATACATTTTCAAGTCATGTTATTTTTCATTTTTATGTTGCTTTTCTAAATCTACAACTATATGTTATAAACATAAATCCATTCATAAAATTCTTTCGTGGAAGAATTTAATATTCCCAGAAAAATAAATTTAAGAAGATTGATAAAAGTTTGAGAGAGTGAATTTCTTTTAACTAAGCTAATGTCACGACCCAAAAATGGGTGTGATGGCACTCGTCTTATCCCACCAAGACAAGTCAGCCTAAAACCAAATATCTAACAAAGTGCGGAAGTAAATGACAATCCAACAACAATTCCTATTATGAAATCAAGTCATACTAATCCAATCCCCAAAATCAGGTTGTCACGTGCACAAGCCTCTAATGTAAAAATTAGAATTGAAACAAAATAGGAGTCTAAATGAAGTTGTCTTTCAAGTAAAAACAAAGTCATAAACAGGAGTAGGAAAGTTCGCTGAGATGACAAGCAGCTACCTCACAATCCTCCACAAGATGCCTCGAAAACGAAAAGAATGACAGGTATCACGAAGATCCAGGCTCGTATCCTACAAAAATTTGTAGAAGCAAGGGGTGAGTACCAAACCACGCGGTACCCAACAAGCAAACCTCTAAACACAAGTTAAGTGAACAAAATATGGGCACTTCTTACACCATATCTAACCTCCACGCTACAGTCTAATAGTTTACAGTTTACCAAACACACAACTCAATAACCACACTCTATCAGTTTACACATTCTCAATAACCACTCAATATTCAACAGTCACAAGCTTCACAGAGAAACACTCACAAGATCAACAAAACACGTGTTCAAGTTCATCAATAATAAAATGTGTAATGCCATGAGATGCAATGTCAAGTATAGTGATGCATGTCTTCCCTAACGATACACACCCGCTGTCTCTCACTCCGGGACCCATGGGGGACATATCTGTCCATGCATCTATCGCGGCGCACGACACGACCCTCGATAATAGTAACCTTCACGGCGCGCGATACGTCCCTCGAAATATAATATCCATCGCGGCGCGCGATACGACCCTCGAAAATAGTACATGCTCTTACCACAACCATGTCTCAGATACAATGCAAATGACATGCTCAAATGAAAAGGAGGAGATAACCATTTGATAACAAAACACAATTTGCAACAAGAAATACAACACCAACGATTAAGCAACAAGTCTCCAAATCATTCTCAACATCACACAAGGAAATACACGAATTTAGTACGCTTAACAAGGGTTTAGAAATCCACTTGCCTCAATCACTCTAATAATCACTCTGGGACTTGAGCCTTCCCTTTCCGTTGAGCTTCCAAATCGATGCAATCTATGCAAGTATATATATTCACAATAAGGTTTCAGAACTAACAACACTCACACTTTTGTGTGTTTAATCTTGACCTAAAAATTCACTCCAAATTTATAATCAAGTTCATAATTCTTGATGCCAACTAACATTTCAACTATTATATTTTTCAAGTTCCAAGTCTAAGGTTAAGTTCCAAATTATTTTCAATAGCATAATTCCAATGGTATTCACATAATACCATACATCTAATGCTTAATATGTATATTAATGTATCCAACTTGAATTTTTAATGCATTAACTAAATTATAATTATTAAAATATGAGGCCACTGGTTACGAAACCAGTGGCAGACGAACAAAGGAAGAAAAACGTATCTTATAATGAGAGTAATACTATATATAATTAATAATTAAAAGCTATACAACATGGCCAATCATTACCCTCCAACATACAATTATCATGCCATACTTTCCCACTAATATTTTCTCTCCAAAGACACTGCCAACAACCACTTTCCCACAACCTATTTCTATAATAATAATATAATATGATCATACCTATAATTACCAATATAAGGATATAGAAAACATTGAGGTTTACCTTGGGAATTATGGTCTTTTTCTTATCGCTGCACTACCGTTCTTCATTCCAAATCCTCATCAGTTTCTGATTTACAAATACAAAAAAAAAAACCTTCTTTTTTTTTTTAATTAAATATAGGCTAAAGGGTATAAGGTCTTAATTAATTTTTTTTTCACTTTAGCCCATTAACTATTAATTTAATCATTTATCTACAATTATTCATCCATTAGTTAACTCAAGTTAAGCAAATATTTAAAATTTCCAAAAATGACCTTCCGGGTCATTATATTATCCACCACTAAAATCATGTTCGTCCTCGAACATAAAGTAAAAGAAAGTACCTGATGTTTCAAAAAGTTGAGGATATCTGGCACGCATGTCGGACTCTGTCTCCCAAGTTGCTTCTCTTACTGAACGGTGCTTCCATTGCACCTTCACTGAAACAAGCTCCTTGGTTCTAAGCTTTCGGATTTGCCTATCCAATATAGCTATAGGCTCCTCCTCATATGTCAAGTCTGGACCCAACTCCACAGAATCGAGTGAAATCACATGAGATTCATCTGGAATATACTTCCGAAGCATAGAGACATGGAAAACAGGATGAATTGCCGACAAACTAGGTGGCAAGGCCAACTTATAGGCCACCTCTCCCACTCGGCTCAAAATCTCAAAAGGTCCAATGAACCTAGGGATAAGCTTGCCCTTCTTTCCAAACCTCATCACACCCTTCATGGGTGATACTCGGAGCCAAACATGATCACCCTCCATAAACACCAAGGCTCTAACTCTCCAGTCTGCATAACTCTTCTGTCGACTCTTAGCTGTCAATAATCTATACTGAAT
This sequence comes from Solanum lycopersicum, assembly GCF_036512215.1. Classification (NCBI taxonomy): domain Eukaryota; kingdom Viridiplantae; phylum Streptophyta; class Magnoliopsida; order Solanales; family Solanaceae; genus Solanum; species Solanum lycopersicum. Next base: position 4,945,591 of record NC_090808.1, on the reverse strand, counting down.
CATACGGACTTGCTCCATAGCATCTCTAAGCAAGTCTGTATCCAAAGAGTCCATCTCTGCCGAATCAAATCAACCAATCGGAGTCCTACACCGTCTTCCATACAACGCCTCAAATGGGGCCATCTAGATACTAGAGTGATAACTATTATTATAGGCAAACTCCGCTAATGGTAAATGTTGATCCCATCTAGCACCAAAATCGATCACACACGCTCGAAGCATATCTTCCAATACCTGAATGGTCCGCTCAGATTGACCATCTGTTTGAGGGTGAAATGCCGTACTCATATCTAACTGAGTACCCAGACCATGTTGTAATGCCTTCCAGAAGTGAGAAGTAAATAGTGAACCTCGATCTGATATGATAGAAATAGGAACTCCATGTAGTCGCACAATCTGACTGATATATAGTTCGGCTAACTTTTCTGCTGTATACTTTACCCGAACCGGGATGAAGTGGGCAGACTTGGTCAGCCTATCAACAACAACCCAAATAGAGTCATAACCACCCACTGTGGTAGGCAAACCCACAACAAAGTCCATAGTAATCCTCTCCCACTTCCAAGTAGGAATAGGCATCATCTGAGATACACCCCCGGGCCGCTGGTGCTCACACTTGACCGGCTGGCAAGTCAAACACCTCGAAACAAAGTCTTAAATATCTCTCTTCATCTCACACCATCAGTAATGCTGACTCAGATCATGATACATCTTCGCTGCTCCCGGATGGATGGAATACCGAGAACAATGGGCCTCCTCAAGAATTAATCTAATCAAATCGCCTGTCCTGGGCACACAAATTCTGCCTCCGATCCGCAAGACACCATCAGAATCAAGGACAGCCTCCTTAGCTTCCCCTCTCAATACTTTGTCTCGAATGAGACATAATTTTTCATCATCAAACTGGTGTGCACGAATTTGCTCGACTAAAGAAGACCGAGCCTCAATAAAAGCAATCACCCCATCACTCTCTTCTGAAATCTGCAAGCGGACAAGACTGTTAGCTAATATCTGCACATCTCTAGCCAATGGTCTCTCCTCAATACTAAGCGCTGTAAGACTCCCTATGCTAGGAGTCTTCCTACTCAGAGCATCGGCCACAACATTGGCCTTTCCTGGATGATACAGAATGGTCACATCATAGTCCTTCAGCAACTCAAGCCATCTCCGTTGCCTCAAGTTCAAATCCCTCTGGCTAAAGATATACTGAAGACTCCGATGATCAGTGAAGATCTCACAATGCACTCCATACAAATAATGACGCCATAACTTAAGTACAAATACCACAGCCGCCAACTCTAGATCATAAGTAGGGTAGTTCTTCTCATGGGACTTCAATTGCCTAGAAGCATAAGCAATCACTTTCCCCTTCTGCATCAACACACCACCCAATCCAACTCCTGAAGCATCACAATACACTGTAAAGTCTACACCCTCCTCAGGTAGAGTCAACACAAGAGCTGAAGTCAATAAAGTCTTGAGTTTTTGAAAGCTCTGCTCACACTCATCAGACCACTGAAAACGCACATCCTGTCGAGTCAATCTAGTTAATGGAGCTGCAATAGTAGAGAAACTCTGAACAAATCATCGATAATAGCCTGCCAATCCCACAAAACTCCTAATCTCAGTAAGTGAAGTAGGTCGCGTCCAGCCTCTAACTGCCTCAATCTTGGCCGGATCTACTCTAATACCCTCATTGGACACCACGTGTCCCAAGAATGTCACAGAAGTAAGCCAGAACTCACACTTTGAGAACTTGGCATACAACTTCTCTTCTCTCAACCTATGAAGTACAATCCTCAGGTGTTGGACATGGTCCTTCTCAGTCTTAGAGTAAACCAAGATGTCATCGATGAAAACAATCACAAAAGAATCAAGGTATGGTCGAAACACCCCATTCATCAACTCCATGAATATTGCAGGGGCATTAGTCAATCCGAAGGACATCACTAGAAACTCATAATGCCCATACCGGGTCCGAAAAGCTGTCTTAGGGATATCTGATGCCCTAATCTTCAACTGATGATACCCAGACCTCAAATCAATCTTAGAGAACAATGATGCTCCCTGTAACTGATCAAATAAGTCATCAATACGCGGAAGAGGATACTTATTCTTAACTGTTACCTTGTTCAACTGTCTGTAATCAATACACATTCTCATAGTCCCATCCTTCTTTTTCACAAACAATACAGGGGCACCCCAAGGTGATACATTAGGGCGAATAAAACCCTTACTCAATAAATCTTGCAACTGATCCTTCAATTCTTTTAACTCTGCTGGGGCCATACGATATGGAGGTATAGAAATAGGCTTAGTGCTCGGCTCCAAATCAATAGCAAAATCGATATCCCTATCGGGAGGAACACCAGGAAGATCAGAAGGAAATACATCAAGAAACTCCTGAACCACGGGAACAGAGTCCATTGGAGGTGGTTCAGCACTAGTATCCCGAATAAAAGCTAAGTAAGACAAACACCCCCTCTCCACCAGTCTCTGAGCACGGATAAAAGAGATGACCTTGCTAGGATAAGAACCACTAACACTCTTCCACTCAACCCTCGGAACACCAGGCATTGCTAAAGTCACTGTCTTAGCATTGCAATCAAGGATAACATGATAAGGAGAAAGCCAATCCATACCCAAGATAACATCAAAGTCCACCATCCCCAGAATGATTAAGTCTACCCAAGTGTTATACCCAGCCAAAGAAACAAGACAGGATCGATACACTCGATCCACCACTAAGGGCTTACCCACGGGTGTAGAAACACGAATAGGTACAGTCATGCTATCACATATCATATCAAATTTAGCAGCAAAATACGTAGACACATAAGAGAATGTAGAACCTGGATCAAACAACACAGACGCAGGTCGATGGCATACTGGGATGATACCTGTAATAACAGCATCGGAGGTCTCCGCCTCAGGTCTCCCGGGGAAAGCATAGCAGTGGCCTCCTCATCCACCTCCATCCTGGGTGGTACCTCTACCCCCACTCTACTGAGCTGCAACACAACTACTAGAAACTCTATCACCTCTACCTGACTGAACTCTGCCACGACCTCTACCTTGTGGTGCTGGTGGTCTAGTCTGGAATGAAGAATTAGGTCGAGGCCCACCACGACCCCTTTGAGAAGTACACTGCCGCATTAGATGATCGGGATCTCCACAAGTAAAACAAAATCTCTGACCTGGGAACCGTTGTGTGGACACTGAAAACCCACTAAAATTTCCGCGCCCTGTAGGTCGTTGCTGTGAACCGTATGAGGTCTGACCCGGGCTATAAGAACCCCTAGATGTATCGCCACCCTCAAATGTCGGCATAGATGCATGAATAGGTCCCCGCTGCTGAAAAGAACCACTCACTCTCTGTGATCCCCTACCTCCAGATGAGGCACCATGAAACTGGCCTGATATACGGGCCCTTTTAGGGTCCCCAAACTCCTCTCTCTCCATCAATTCTGCCTCTTTGGCGGCGCTCACAATGGACTGGAAAGAAGCCCCCTCCCTAGATGCCCGAAACACAGCTGACCTGATAGAGAAAGTCAATCCCCTCACAAATCTGCGGATCCTCTCTGTCTCATTTGGAATAATGGCCAACGCATGCCTAGACAACTGGCAAAAACACGCCTCATACTCCGTAACCGATAAACCATCCTGTCTCAGACTCTCAAACCTCAAGCGACTCTCCTCTCTCACGCTCCATGGGACAAAACGATCTTGGAATGCACTAGCAAACTGCTCCCAAGTCACTGGAGGAGATCCAACTGGCAAACATCCCGAATAAGTCCTCCACCAGTCTCTCGCTGGTCCACGAAGCTGGAGTGTAGCATATCGAACCCCATGTGACTCAGCTAACCCAACCACCTCTAGTAACTCTCGGCAGGTAGTTAGAAACTCATGTGCGTCCTCGTTCTTCCCACCCTGAAACTGAGGTGGGTCCATCTTTCGAAATCTCTCATACCTACGCTGCTCATCCTCTGTCAGAACAATCATCGATGCAACTTGACCCCCAACTGCTGGTGCAATATCATTCTGAACCGCGGGATCTACTGGTAGTTGCCCCACCGCATCCTGAACAACCGGAGCTTGTTGCTGCTCTTGGGTCTGAGCCACCTCTCTAGCACGAGAGTCATATGGTGTGGTAGTTGCACCACCACCCTGAGAAAAGCCCTCTAGCACACTTAACACCCTCAATAGCGTATCCTGAAGCAAAGGTGTGACTACGGGATCTGGAGGAACCTGGTCCTCTATGTCATCAATCTGAGGTTCGATAGAGACCTCTCTAGCACAACTTCTCACTGGTGCTGCTCCACGTCCACGACCTCTGGATACTGTCGCACTACTAGCACGACCTCGAGCTCGAGATCTACCCCTACCTCTAGCTGGGGCCTCAACAACTGCCTCGGGAAGTGCCTCCCCTCTACCACCAGTAACATTAGTTCTAGTTCTCGTCATCTGTCAAAAGAGTATACAACAACTCAGTACTAAAGAAAGTGACTACGCACGATGAAAAAGAATGAACAAAAAGATGTTTTTCTAGTAATCCTTGTAGCCTCTCAAAGATAAGTACAGACATCTCCGTACTGATCCTTAAGACTCTACGTAGACTCGGCTTGTATACACGTGAGACCTATAAACCTGGGGCTCTGATACCATTTTGTCACGACCCAAAAATGGGTGTGATGGCACTCGTCTTATCCCACCAAGACAAGTCAGCCTATAACCAAATATCTAACAAAGTGCGGAAGTAAATGACAATCCAACAACAATTCCTATTATGAAACCAAGTCATATTAATCCAATCCCCAAAATCAGGTTGTCACGTGCACAAGCCTATAATGTAAAAATTAGAATTGAAACAAAATAGGAGTCTAAATGAAGTTGTCTTTCAAGTAAAAACAAAGTCATAAACAAGAGTAGGAAAGTTCGCTGAGATGACAAGCAGCTACCTCACAATCCTCCACAAGATGCCTCGAAAACGAAAAGAATGACAGGTATCACGAAGATCCAGGCTCGTATCCTACAAAAATTTGTAGAAGCAAGGGGTGAGTACCAAACCACGCGGTACCCAACAAGCAAACCTCTAAACACAAGTTAAGTGAACAAAATACGGGCACTTCTTACACCATATCTAACCTCCACGCTACAGTCTAATAGTTTACAGTTTACCAAACACACAACTCAATAACCACACTCTATCAGTTTACACATTCTCAATAACCACTCAATATTCAACAGTCACAAGCTTCACAGAGAAACACTCACAAGATCAACAAAACACGTGTTCAAGTTTATCAATAATAAAATGTGTAATGCCATGAGATGCAATGTCAAGTATAGTGATGCATGTCTTCCCTAACGATACACACCCGCTGTCTCTCAGTCCGGGACCCATGGGGGACATATCTGTCCATGCATCTGTCGCGGCGCACGACACGACCCTCGATAATAGTAACCTTTGCGGCGTGCGATACGTCCCTCGAAATATAATATCCATCGCGGCGCGCAATACGACCCTCGAAAATAGTACATCCTCTTACCACAACCATGTCTCAGATACAATGCAAATGACATGCTCAAATGAAAAGGAGGAGATAACCATTTGCAACAAGAAATACAACACCAACAATTAAGCAACAAGTCTCCAAATCATTCTCAACATCACACAAGGAAATACACGAATTTAGTACGCTTAACAAGGGTTTAGAAATCCACTTGCCTCAATCACTCTAATAATCACTCTGGGACTTGAGCCTTCCCTTTCCGTTGAGCTTCCAAATCGATGCAATCGATGCAAGTATATATATTCACAATAAGGTTTCGGAACTAACAACACTCACACTTTTGTGTGTTTAATCTTGACCTAAAAATTCACTCCAAATTTATAATCAAGTTCGTAATTCTTGATGCCAACTAACATTTCAACTATTATATTTTTCAAGTTCCAAGTCTAAGGTTAAGTTCCAAATTATTTTCAATAGCATAATTCCAATGGTATTCACATAGTACCATACATCTAATGCTTAATATGTATCTTAATGTATCCAACTTGAATATTTAATGCATTAACTAAATTATAATTATTAAAATATGAGGCCACTGGTTACGAAACCAGTGGCAGACGAACAAAGGAAGAAAAACGTATCTTATAATGAGAGTAATACTATATATAATTAATAATTAAAAGCTATACAACATGGCCAATCATTACCCTCCAACATACAATTATCATGCCATACTTTCCCACTAATATTTTCTCTCCAAAGACACTGCCAACAACCACTTTCCCACAACCTATTTCTATAATAATAATATAATATGATCATACCTATAATTACCAATATAAGGATATAGAAAACATTGAGGTTTACCTTGGGAATTATGGTCTTTTTCTTATCGCTGCACTACCGTTCTTCATTCCAAATCCTCATCAGTTTCTGATTTACAAATACAAAAAAAAATCCTTCTCTTTTTTTTTTTAAATTAAATATAGGCTAAAGGGTATAAGGTCTTAATTAATTTTTTTTTTCACTTTAGCCCATTAACTATTAATTTAATCATTTATCTACAATTATTCATCCATTAGTTAACTCAAGTTAAGCAAATATTTAAAATTTCCAAAAATGACCTTCCGGGTCATTACAGCTAATTAATTTATTGGGCAATTTTTATTTTTACTGAAAATTAATTATTTAAAAATACTTTAAACATAAATCTCAAATTTTGTAGTGTAATTCATCATTTTACATATCATTCGTGAGCGTAATACCTATACATTATATATTTTTATTGATATTAAAAAAGGTATCAAAATAACACAGCGAAACTCTCTATGAGATGTCTAAAATAAATTTCTTATAATTGAGATATTTAAATAAGACACCGTGTTAATTTTAGAAGGTCACCAATAAATATTACAATTTCAGATGCAACAAGCGCGCGCGCATATATATATGTGTGTGTGTTTGTGTGTGTGAGAGAGAGAGAGAATGTCATTCTCTTTGCAATTACAATAAGTTACAAGCCTCTCTAATGATAATTAAATTCACTTTCAAACTATAAATTTAGGCCACATTCATCAATTTGAGTAGATTACTTTCAAAAAACAATGTTCATTTTAACATTATAGTAATATTTTTCACAGAACAAGCCAAGAAATACAAATAACTTATCCATTTCATTCCATTTTCAAGATAAAAATACAAGTTGTCGATCTACTTTTAAAAATAACTATGTGCGTTACATCTCAATTATTTCACCAATCATATTTTTTAACAAAACGATCAATAGGATCTCGATGACCATTGAAGTAGAATCCATCTTCTTGTACCCTCCAATAGCATTCATCAGTGACAATATCCTTCATTCCACAACTTTTAGATACATGATTATTATAAACATCGAATACTATACTTTTCGAATTCCACCAAAAACGACAAAAGAAAAGAGTACCTCCAAAAATTTTCTCATTAAAATTTATATCAAACTCATCGTGTGCAACGATGGTTTTATTTCCTAAATCATCATCACCAGATTTACAATGAAGGGCGAAAGGTTCAGAATTTGGTGGAAGGGCGTTGATGATGTGAACTTCTACGTTATTAGTAATCCACCCATTACTTTTTGCAAGAACTAGGTCTAGTAGAAAAATTATTGAGAGAAAAAAGATTTTCGTGTTGAAATTTATCATTTTTTTTTACCTTTAAGAAATGGTTCTTTGTTTGAAAGTCTAAACAAGTGAATATATATATATATATATTACACATTTAATTGTTATGTTGTATTTTTCAAAAGTCAAATTTATTAATTTTTATGTAAATTGATTATTTTAAACAAAAAAAAAATAATTAAAAAACTACAAAAAAATACTATAAATTACATTTTATAGCGTATCAATATAATAAAAAAATATATTATGATATATTAATCAAAATTCTTATATTTTGACTAAAAAAGATTATGATAATTAAATAGGTATAGCTTATTTTGATTTAGTTGCACTATAGATGAGATCATCGTTTATTTTCTCCATGCATTATTAATTAATAGAAGAAAGTGGTAGTCAATTACTAAGAAATACTCACATTTTTCTTAATGATGCATTTAAATGGTCTTTTGACCTTTTCACAAAAACTATTATCACATTTATATGTAAGAACACGTGGACATTATGTCGATTAGATATGTAATTATTTTATTTAAAAATTTAGGTTTAAGTTATATATAGCCCTTGAAATTATTTGCACAATTCACTTAGATATTTTAATAAAGATTTGTATCTATTGAACATTTAATTTTTTTCAAATTTAAATCATTTGAATATTTTTTGCATAGGTGTCATATTGTATGTGATTCATGCCGTTTAAGCGCGTGAAAAGATATAATTAGATATTTTTTTAATGGAAAAACATATTATTTCTTCATCTTCTTTTTTGTAATTCTTTTCTCCACCGCACCACCAGTTCATCGTTGTTGTCGCCGCTACACTCCCTTCTTCTTCCTCTTTTTCACCGGAACTGAACCTGTTGTGTTGCTTGTTTTTTTTGGCTTCGTTGACATTGATATTAGAATTGGCAGCACACACCATTAATTGTCACCGCTATTCTACATTTATTATAGTCATTTTCATCATATTAATTGTAGAGGGTTCGAAGTTTGAAGTTTATCTCTTTGATATTAATGTAGTGATTTGGCGTTAAATTAATGTCCAATTCCATAAATTTTATAGGAGGATTTTTCTATTTATCATTTGCTTTACTCAATTTTTTACTGAAGCTTTTTTATTTGTCTTGAATATACAAGCTAATCGGCTATGAAACATAAAAAAAAAAAAATCTGAGATGGTGGTTTAGTTTACAGCTTTTTTCATTTCTTTTTTACTTTAAAATAATTCTTTTTTTCTTTACTTCATAATATAATTTTTTGGGCTCAAAATAATACATGTCATTATTTTATTAATCTAATTGACATGTCATATTTCACATATTTTCTACTTTTAGTTTATTCTCAAAAAAATGTTCAAATAGTTCAAATTTGAAATGATAGAGATGTTTAATAAGTACAAGTCCTAGTTAAAATGTCTAATTGAATTATGCAAATAACTTTAAGCCAAAAATTTAAATTATTATTCACTTTTATTAATTAATGATCTTTTCAAAGTTGGACTTTAAAAATCTAAATATCTTTAGAAACACTTGTATTTATTTATAATGACTATTTTTAAGTTTTTTTATAATATTTTTTCTTCATTTTCATTACCTTAAAAGAGGACTCAAAACATTTTATTTAAATTAAACTAATACTTTTGACCAATCATGTTTTTTCTCATATCCAGATGGAGGATCTCTATGGGGTGCAAAGTAAAATCCATCTTCTTGCACCTTCCAAAAACATTCATAATCAAATCCTTCTAAAGGGATTAAATCTCCACAAAATGTAGCTATATCATCATTATAAACATCAAATATTATATTTTTGTCATCCCACCAAAAATGACAAAAGAAAAGTGTACCACCAAAAAATTTCTCTTGAAATCTAAAGTTATATTCCTCTCCTGAATGAAGATTTTTATATCCTAGATTATCATCTTTAGATTGACAGTGAACAGTTAAAGGTTTAGAACTACTCTCAAGGGCGTCGATGATGTAAACCACTCGTATGCTGCTAAATGGCGCCCCACAACTTCTCAAAATGAGGTTTAGTAGAAAGATGAATGAAAAAAGAGAGAATTTGATCTTATAACTAACCATATTTTTTACCTTTTGAATATAACTTCTTTTGTTATGTTTTCTTTGAGATCCTAAAGAGGTTCATGTGTGCTACCTATATATGCATATCAAGAAATAAATGACGGCAAGAAAATAACTATACGTAGATGTTCATTAATTTAATGTTGGAGTTGACAAACAAACTTCCATTTTATAATGCATTTTATTTTGAAAAAATCTTTATTTTATTTCAAGTAGAAATGATGATTCTTTTTTCTTCGATTGTATATAATAGTAAATTATTAATTCAAAAATATAGATTGATTTAATTGTCTCCGTAGTAACCTGTTGCTATTTCGCCCTTTTCCCGGTGAATTTCATTTGCCGCTCTTATTCTCTGCCTCGTCTCTCTCGTTTTTATCCAAAAGCAAATGTATAAAATGTGTTGGTGTTTGTATAATGCGAGAGAAAATTGTATATATGCATAAATTTTCGTTTCCCTCTTCCAAATATCGCTCCGACTCTTCCAGATCTCGTTCGTCAGTCTCTCTCGCTTATACAAACAAAAATGTTTAAATTGTGTTTCTATTTGTATAAAGCGAGAGAAAAATGTATATACACATGTAAATACATATTTCTTCGTCCTATATACATATAATTATAAAATACAAATATTTTTCTAACCATTTTTCTTTTGCCTTTCTCTCTTTCTTGCTTAATACAAACACAAATTATACAATTGATCTTATGTATATGTATACCTAAACGAAAACAGATTATATAACTGCAGTCTTGTGTATATGTATAGCAAAATATACATATTTATGTTTGCTCTTTTTTTAGTTTTATATATATCAGATTGTTTATGATTATTATCCGACAACCATAAAAATTCTAAAAGAATGACCTTATTTCTCTTACATCATCCATTAATCAAGAAGGAAATAACACCATTACAAATTTTGAAAACATTCATGGCAAAAAGTAATTTTTTATTTTGAATCAAGTAGACTTTCTACGGGTTTATGTGTTAGAAATGATGAAGAGGCTGATTTAGATAAGATTATCAGGTCGAGTAAAATATTAGTGAGTTTTATTTGGAATCCAGACCCAATAATCAATCAGTTAAATATAAATAGGAATTAGACAGAAGAGTTATGCGTATTGTGAAGAAACTGTCCTCTCATCTTCTTTCTAGAGTCTTGTAACTTCTCATCCACATTCTTATCTCTATCTTTTAGTTACTTGTTGTTTCGGTACTTCTCTTGTAATTCAAGTATTGTTATTATAATTTGGTTATTATAATTCAGGTTTGTTCCATTTTTGTACTCTACATTTGTATGTCCTATTTATGTTTGAAATTTAATTCCATTTTTTTTTCATAAAAATGACTTTTATTGAAAATAAAATCAGTACATATATATAGAGGGGTTACAGAAACTTCCATAACCTACTTAATGGAACAAGTTCATCAATTACTAGTACGATTTTAATATAAGCTTGCAACAAATTATAGTAGAGATATCATAATATCTCAATCTAAAATAAGAAGTCAAGGTTCATCATAAAACTATGGGAAAATATCCAAGTACCCCCTCAACCTATGCCCGAAATCCTAGAGACACACTTATACTATACTAAGGTCCTATTACCTCCGAACTTATTTTATAAGTAATTTTCTATTCCTTTTTTGCCTATGTGGCACTAGTTTGAAAAAAAAAGCCAACCATCGTTGGATCCACAAGATAGTACCACGTAGGCCGAAAAGGGGTAAAAAATTATTGATAAAATAAGTTCAGGGGGTAATAGGACCTTAGTATAGTATAAGTGTGTCTCTGGAATTTCGGACATAGATTGAGGAGGTACTTAGGCATTATCCCTAAAACTATGAATAAATAGTTTAGGTAGTAAACAAATCTAAATCAAATGTGAGCTTTGATATGAGCAAAAGGAGGATTTTGAGAGGGTGTGTTAGATGGTTATTTTTCTATTACAACTTTCATATATCATACGATAATTAAAGAGAAATTATTGTTTGTCATAGCTGAAAATATAAAATTTAAAATAATATGAATTAAAAAATAATATTAGTTAAAAATAAGTAGAAATCGAATCGGGTTAAAAAAAGAATATTTGTGTTAGAAGTGATATAATTTCTTTTTTTGAATGCCACAACCTAGAAATCAAAAGAGTGAGAAACCTATCAAAAGGCAAAACACAAATACACAAAAAATGATGCATAAATTAAACTAAATCACAAATTGATCATTTCATGAAAACTCATAAAGAAATGCTAAAATAAATACAAGGCTTTATTTGTTTGTTTAAAAGTTTTGGCCATTTTATTCCTTCTTTGGGTTGTGGATTGAGGAAGTTAAGTCCCTGGTAAATGTTTGCAAGAAAGTAAAATTGTGTATCTAAAGTACCAAACTTTTCTGTTGCCAAAAAAACAAGAAGGAAAATAATAATTTAAAAAAAAGGGATAAATGCATAAATACTCTATAAATTTCAAAGACACACCTTAAATAAATTGAGGTTTGATTTCCCTTTTAAATTATTTTTTTTAATTTTGTGCACCTTTTGTCTTACGTGGCACACTCCATGATTCTACGTAATTGAGGCGCGTGGAAGATATTTGAATATCACGCAAACCAAAAAGGTGCACAAAATTACAAAAAAATACGTTCAAGAATAATAGGACCTTAATTTAATTAATATGTGTCTTTGAAATTTTGATCATAATCTAAGAAAATACTTGGATATTTTCCCAAAAAAATATAGCAAAAAACATATCAATTAAACGGATGCGGTTAAAAAAAATCAATTATTATTGCTAGCTTTTAATGGCACAGAGTGGTAGAAGGAATCAATCTTTTTTCAAATTTTATCACACTTTTAAATGATAAATATTAGTGGAAAGCAAATATTAACTATACCATGTCAATGTGTAACAAAAAGTTACAAGATCTTTAGAAACACATGGACTTACTTTGATGACAATTTAAGTTTTAATAATATTTTCCCTTCATTTCATTATCAAATAAAATACTCATACATTTTATATTCAAATCAAGTAAATATTAACTATACCATGTCAATGTATAACAAAAAGTTACAAGATCTTTAGAAACACATGGACTTACTTTGATGTCAATTTAAGTTTTTATAATATTTTCCCTTTATTTCATTACCAAATAAAATACTCAAACATTTTATATTTAAATCAAGTTAATGTTTATAGCCAATCATGTTTCTTCTCATATAAAGATGGAGGATTTTTGTGGGGTGCAAAGTAAAATCCATCTTCTTGTACCTTCCAATAGCATTCATGATTGCGATCATTTGATGAATGGCTTACTTCTCCACAATCTATAACTATTTTGCTATTAAAGACATCAAATAATATATTTTTACCATTCCACCAAAAATGACAAAAGAAAAGTGTACCTCCAAAAAAATTTTCTTTAAAGCTAAATTCATACTCCCCTCCTGAATAAAGGTTTTTATATCCAAGATCATTATTTTTAGATTGACAATGAACAGTCAAAGGCTTTGAATTATTTGGAAGGGCATCGATGATGTAAACCGTATATATGGAGGTAAATGGTGACTTACAACTACTCAAAATGAAGTTTAGGAGAAAGATGAATGAACAAAAGGAGAATTTGATCTTGAAATTAACCATATTTTCACCTTTTGGAATAACTACTTCTTTTGTTATGTCTACTTTTGAGATCTTAAATAGGTTCATGTGTGCTACATATCTATGCATTTGAAGAAGTTATTGACCGTTGAAAAAACGGCTATGTAGATGTTCATTAATTTAATATAATGTTGGAGTCAATATCTAACAACAACATCCTATTTATGATGTTTTTTACTCCCCATGTCCTTATTAATAGTGGGTTTTTTTTAAAATTAGTTTGACTAATATTAAATATTAATTAGAACTCTTAGTCTAGAAAAGGAAATTGTAACTAAATTTTGACTAATTTTTAACTGGTATTAACAGTTAAATTAGATTATATTAATTTGATATTTTAAAATAAAAATTTAGATATTCAAAAATAATATAAAAAGTATTATAAATTGCAATTTTCGTATATAACGTTATTATTGTTTGACTCTACAAAATAAAAATAAGAGAAAAGTATCAAAAACACAGCTAAACTATTGAAAGTGTGAGTTTCATACCTAAACTATTGAAAGTCTGAGTTTCATACCTAAACTATTACTTTTTAGTTTGAGAAACACACCTCAGTGGTGTGTGTAGTGCACTCTTTCTTTTATGTGAAAATTTTTTGACACATGACATTTCACATAGATAAAATATTGTATCTAGATAAAAATTAAATAATAAAAAATTAATTGAGTGTTGAGGGAGGATCTACTTGTCCACAAAATGTTGCTATTTTTGTTATTGTAAACATCAAATGTTGTATATTTGCTATACCACCCCCAAAAAAAAAAAAAAAGAAGAGAAATTTGTAGTTACTAAAACATTTTGACGAATGGTAAAATAACCCTCCTCAACTAAAAAGAGTGTTTTATATCTTAAATCAATATCCTTAGATTGACAATGATCAATCAAAGGTTTAGAACGAGGTGAAAGGGCATTGATGATGTGAATTACTTGTAAAATTGACATATCTAATCGACTATTTAAAACGAAAATTAGTAGAAAGATGAACAAACAAAAAAAAAGTGTTTGATCTTGAAATTGATCTTATTTTAACCTTTTGAAATGATTTGTTTTGTTTTTATGCCTTCTTTGAGAGCTTTATGAGGTTCATGTGTTATATATATATATATATATATATATTCGAAAAAATGATGACTTTAGATGGTGTTAATTTATCTATGCTTCGAAAGAACAATTACATTAATGAGTAGAACTTTATTTATTTAGAAAATATTGCATTTTTTTTTTGGGAAAAATAGCAAAATGTTGGATTTAATCATATCTAAAAGAATATTATTTTGGTTGTCTTTTACCTTTTCTAAATATTTCATGGCAAGTTGAAAGGATGACCGTCTTTCTATTGTTTGTACCATCCGTTAATCTAAAAAGAAATTAAAAGTGTTGCAAATCGATCAATATTATAAGGTTTTATATAGACATCTAGTTATTTGAATCAGAAAATGAGATCAGTATTTGGACATGTGATTTCATTTCATGATTTCAAATAATGAGATGAAATAATAAATTCTCCAAAAGGTTTAATTTGAAATTTTATATCATGATTTCAGAGTTTTCAAAAAACAATAATTAACTCACATATTTACATTTTTATTAAAAAACACTGTTAATTTATATCTATCGACGATTTATTTAATACGTAAGCAAAATTTATAGTTGATACTATTACTAACGTTATTAACCAACAAATCGCTCAAAGCTAGTTCATCTTCTCGGACATCTGATCAAGAAATGTGTATTCAGTGTGAAAAGTTTGTGTATACTATGTAGGAAATTATATTAAATAATAATACACTACAACTCATGTCAAATTCTTCTTTTTTATTGAACTAATTAAAGTTTGATCAATAAATATTTTACTTTTATACTATTGTTATGAACGTTTAGTACTTTTTTTTTAAAATTGTATAAAGAATTTGATTAACTTCGATAACTTTAACAACTTATGAGAAAAAATATAACGTAAAATTCAATTGCATATCAGATCAATTTCATCTAATGATTTCAAATTATGATTGCATCTCACTTGACCAAACAAATTAATTTATATAAACTTAACGCCTAAAGGTAGCGTTACTTTTATCTTTATTGTGCATACATAAGCAATAAAATACAAGCTTATATATTTTTCTATAACTCAAAAAACTTCATATTACATAGATGTAATTAATATTAATAAAATAAACTATTGGTTCCAATCATGTTTCTTCTCATAATCAGGTGGAGGATTTCTCCTAGCACCAAAATAGAAGCCATCTTCTTGCACTTTCCAATAACATTCAGAATGATCACCATCTATTATACCACAATTTCCAGCTATAGAATCGTTGAAAATATCAAATATTATACTTTGATCATTCCACCAAAAATGACAAAAGAAAAGTGTACCACCAAAAAGTTTGAGATTAAAACTAAAATCAAACACATCATTTGGATTAAGAGTTTTGTACCCTAAATCAGTATCATGAGATTGACAATGCATGGTTAATTTAGAATTAGGAGGGAGGTTATCAATGATGTAAACATGAAATCTTGTAGTAAATCCATGACGACTTGTAACAAGAGCAATGTTTAGTAGAAAAATGAGTGACAAAAAAAGAGATTTGGGCTTGAGATTAATCATATTGAGATGGTTTTGTTTAGTTACTTTGAATAGGTTTCATGTGGTACATATATATATATGCATCAAAAGTGATTGTTTTGGTTCATACTAAAACATAAGTCAAACTATTATTGGAATATTAAGGAATATTCTTTTAGTTTGATAATTTTAAGACATTTTTAGAAAAAATATTACACCCAAAGAAATAGAGGAAAATGATCATAATTATTGACAATAATGTTGTTGTTAGTTGATAGGAGGAAAGTTTATATGTTACGTAGGCGGACTCTTCAAAACGTTATCAATAATTATGTATTTTACCATTAATTAAAAAAATTTCAATCATATATATATTTAAAAAATACACTTAGATACATGAATTTTTGCGATATGATACATTAAAATAGAAAAAGGTGAATAAAAAGGAGGTGAGCGAGATGGAGAAGAAGATAATCATGTATCTCAAATACACGTGGATCATACTAGATACGTATATCAGATACATAGGAGAGTAGTGAGTTGGATTTATCCGTGTATCTTAGTGTATCCACTTAAATACAAATATCTAGAACAAATTACATGTAATTTTGAATTCATATACAGTTGAGTCAAATAGAATTAAAGGGTTCATATGTGCGACTGGAAAAAAATATTATTTATACATACGTAAAATTATATTTTGTATGTGAATACATTAGAAGTTGAACTCAGCCTCTTTGACTTTTCATATTTACGTTTCATAACGTAAATCCCTTAATAAAAAGCTTGATAACTCAACTATAGCCACAACAACCAACCTTATATTGATGATAAATATTTTTGGGGAAACCCCTAAAAAATTTAACTCTTGGCCCTTGGTGAGGATTCGATCAAATTTTACTTTCATTTTAGCTCACTGAAAAGCGCATGATAGAAGAAAAAAAAAGGCGAAAGGAAATGACGACGCGCCTATAACCTTTTTTTTTTTGGAAAATTGTATATAATAGCAAACTAATAACCTAAAATAAATGGAATAGCTATGGTTTGATTTAATTGTGCTCCATAGCAAACATTAGCTAAAATTTGCCAGCGTCTCTCTTCCAAAAATCTCGCTCGCCACTCTCCATTCTCGCTCGTCTCTCTCGCTTTATACACAGCAATGTATAATTCTTTTTCAGTTTTGTATAAAGCGAGAGAAAATTGTATATACACATGCAAAAATCTATATCTTCGTGTTATACACTTAATCATACAATTTACAAACATTTTATTTCAAATATTGCAGAGAAAAAGGCCAACGAATTATACAATTGTGAATTATACAATTGCAGTGAAATACAATTTTCTCTAGTTTTATACAACAGAACTGTACATATTGTGTTTCTGTTTTTGTATAAAGCGAGAAAAACATATATCTTCTTGCTATACACTTATAATTATGCAATATACATACATTTTAATTCGATTCAACTGTATGCAAAGCAAATTATACAATTGCAGCGAATTATACAATTTAGGCCAGCGAATTATACAATCGTATATGTATAGCGAATTATACAGTTTTATGTTTGATATGGAGCGCAATTATGCAAACTTTGCTATAACATACAAATATGAATTTTTTGTTTGCTATATGTAAAAGTTGCCCTTTTTTTTTTTTACTTTCTAAATGCTAAAATATCGTCTGGACATTTTTCAATGAAAAATTATATTGATTAAAAATAATAATTTCTTAGTGGTGTAAAACAATAAATCAAGTAGGGTATCTTCATTAATTAAATCAGAAAAGAAAAAACTATGCTCAAAAGAAAGATTTTTCTTGTCCAAATAACTAAGTCACAAAAGAAATTGTAGACCATAATATATATCAAAATAAATAAAAATGAGATTATATAACACAACAACAAATACAGTGCTGTACAATTAGTTGGCAAAGTTTACAATTTAATGTCAAAAGGGCAATGTTGCTGATTCCCATTTATTGCAACTTCTAATTCTGATTTGTAAAACAGTGTCAATAATATTACTATTATCTTCACCATTAATCACCTCACAACATTGCCTATGTGGTGCCTGTTTTTAAAAATATTGATAAAATAAAACGTGTTAGTCACTTAATGAAAGATTAACAAACAAATAAAATAATTAAAAATGTGGCACGTAGAAAGAATATAAAGAAACGTTCCATTTTTGCAAATAATTGTAGCTTTTTTTAAAAAAAAAATTATGTGTACTTTTTAGTAGAGGTCACGTTCTATAACGTAACATATCTTTTTTGGTTGAATTTTGACTATTGTCAAACAAACCTTTTAAAAAGTCAATAGAATTATATTAATGTTATTGCTATATTAAATGGATATTGATTAATGAAAATATTACTACCACATTGAATGTCGAAGACATCACTAGTTTGATTTTATTTTTTTTGTTCGATAAGAAAAAGAAGAATTTTTTTAGAATATTTTCTTTAAAAGTATATTAGAATATTTTGAGTAGAAGAACTGTTAAAAATAGTATTTCTAAAATATACAGTAAGGATAAGGTTGTATTTTCCACCAGCCTAGATCTCGTTTGTAAAATTTCACTAGTTATATTGATGGTGGTAGAAGAGTGAAAATAGAAACGTGAAGTTAAGAGTCTGAGATAACTACAAAGAAAAAAATGACTCTTTTTTTCTAGATCGTACTTTATTTTCAAAAAAAAAATTCGTCAAACAAAAAATAAAGAAAAAGATTCATAAAACAAAGGTGAATTTTACCTGTCTCCATATTTGTGGAGATAAAATCTTGGCTGTGACATTAACCATTTGAATTGCTAATGCTGGTGAATAATTTTCATTATCACATTGCTTATTATAATCACCAATTCTCTTATAACTCGTTAAAGTTTCACCATTATCGAGCTCAAAAACGCGATCCAAATAATACTCGATAGGCCTTTGACATGGCTCAATATAATTTGGCCTAGTATTAAACGTAAATGGCTCTTCAAACCCTTTCCATGTCTCAAATGTCCTCATTGGTGTCTCTAATTCCTTCCCATTCATTAAATTTGGATACAATTGAATCGAATATCCCCATGATACTGATATCGACCAATTTTTCTTTAAATCATAGCAAAAACTTTGTTGCATTGTTCTACTTGAGTCTTTTTTATATGCCTCAATTACCTTCTTTATTGAATCGACTCGATCCATTAGTGGTATTAGAGAATGTATAACACCTAGATGGTGCAATGATACAATTGGTGTCAATGGATGCGCGGCCAAAAGTCCACGTGCACTACCACGTATGTCCATCTAAAAAAAATTATTCATACTGTCAGAATATATAACATCAATAACTAGTTATATATGTTAGAAGAATGAAAGTCACAAGACCAATATGAGAAGACTAATAAGTCATAAGAAAAGGCTAGTTTTACTTTCCTAAGAAAAATAATACTCCCTCTGTCTATACTTTTCGTTCTTCGAGAGTCAAACAATTTAATTTTGATCGGACTTTAAATATTTTTGAAATAAAATTTATATATTTGTAAACTACGTAAAGAATACTATAATTTACAATAATCGATAATTCAAAATGTTAAAATGATCAATGAAAAACTTAGGGTCAAAGATATACTTGTTTGAATCTCGAAATGCGAAAAGTGTCGCATAAAATGGAACGGAGAGAGTATATTATATTATACCTGATGAAATCCGAGTTCTCTAGTGAGAGGAACACCAATCTCAGCCATACATCCACCAATCTTTTGATCAGAACCGTAGAAATCATGATATCGATTAATACAACCGTCTAAAAACTTTACGAGGACCTCTGCAAGAGGATAACTAATAGCAATTCCACCACCACCATAAGCCATACCATAAGAATGTACCAAATCTTGTTCCACACTTTCTGA
Organism: Solanum lycopersicum; assembly: GCF_036512215.1. Taxonomy (NCBI): domain Eukaryota; kingdom Viridiplantae; phylum Streptophyta; class Magnoliopsida; order Solanales; family Solanaceae; genus Solanum; species Solanum lycopersicum. The sequence continues at coordinate 4,925,691 of NC_090808.1, read as the reverse complement.
ATTACCACCAATATAATACATTTGATTATGATCGTATTTACTCAAAACCGTTACTAAATTCTTCGTAAAAAATACCGTATCATCGTCCCCCATAACGAACCATCTCACATTCTCTAACCCTAATTCAAAACTCTCTTTCACAATTCTCGCAATCCTCACAGCTGATCGATCACCAAACCAACACGTGTACTTGAACCTTGACGTGTCCTCCGATACCCTATAGGGCGGGGAATATTCAGGCCACGTGTCATTTTCTCGCGGCTTCTCATCGAGCCACACGAACCCTCGTGTAACGTTAGGTTCCCACCATAAATCGGAATAATTTTTTCGATTTTTCCATGTCTTAGCGGACCCTCCGATACCAAATAAAATATGAGTTATGTTAGTAATATCTTCTTTTTCGTTGATATTATTTGTAACGGTAGCACTATAAGCATAACTAGTATGAATATTTATGGCACCACAATCGAGACATGGACTAAACCATATAAATCGATTGGAAAATGAAGTGAATGAGATGAATAAAAAGGAAGCAAATAAACAAATAACAAGAAAACACTTCATGAAAATTGTGAAAATATTTGTGATTTTTGTGTTAGGGAATAACGAGACTACGTTATGTTTCAAGAGTTTTAATGGATCTTGAATAATATTGGAGATGGAAGATGATTTTTCTTGTTGAGACATTTTTTTTAGAATAAAGTGTTCATAAGGATATGGTGATCTTCTACTTAAATCCTTAAGTTTTAAAGCTAATTCAGGGTTATTTTAATATAAATATATAATGTATATATAAGTTCTTGTTTGATTGGGTAGTTATTGGATTTGTTTATATATTTTTTTTCGATTGTTTATTTCTATTATGGTAAGCAATAACTTTGGACAAGGAAGACTTATAGTGGATAAAATTGTCAATGGTTCATGATCTTAAATTTTCGATGAAAGATAAATTTAAATGGGGCAGGAGGTACAGAAATATTGAAAACACTTTTAAATTCAGCTATTAATTTTATTTACGAATTATTGACAAATTTACAAATGCAACTTTACTTGAATAACTGAATTTAATTACACAACGATCATGCAACATGAATGAAATAAACCCCTAAATTCTCATCAAGTTTATCGGTGTTTTCAACTCTTCTCACGTCTTTTTATTAAGAGTGTCATGCCCCTGTAAGAGTTTGAGACCACTTGTTATGTCATGTGGAAGATCGAGAGTATATCTGAATTTAGTTAGTCAGTAGAAGGTTTTTTTTAAGGATGTTAACATAGTTCGAAAATGAAACCAATAACACACGCTAAAATTTAAAGGTATTTTAAATATTTTTCTAACTATGCTCAAATATAATATTATAGGCATAGCTTCAAGTAAATTCTTAAGTTTTGATGTAGAGAATAAATTTTCATAAGTATTTATTAAAATTTTAATAAAACCTATAATCTTAAAAATATAATAGATTCAATACCAACAATCTTTAAAAGTTTAATTATTAGAATTTAAATTATAAATCTACCCCTAATTTCAAAAGGATATTTTCCAAAAAGTCAATTTGCACAAATTCAGATATAATTTATGAAGTATACTATAGATTTTTAATTTATCTCTTATTTTCTTAGGAAAAGGATAGGATCATAAAGAGTGGTGAACATCAACTCTAGCACAATTTTAGTATCTAAACATTAAATTTTTATAAATAAATAACAAGAAATGATACATATGAATAATAAACAAATGAAGTTCTTGGTGTCAACTTTTACGTGGAAGTGTTATTGCACGTCCTCAACAAGCAATTTTATTATTCCCATTGTTGTAACCACTGATATTTTTTTTTAAAAAAAATATTGATATATTAGAACATTTTAATGGATAATTTTAAATAATGGAATATAGAAAATAAGATTTTATACGTTGAAGGGTCATTGCACTTTTGCCCCTATTTTTGGTTAGTCTTTTATTTTATATTTTTTCGTATTATAATATTAATTTTATGTACATTACAGTTCTACGCCTTTTAAAAAAAAATTGTTTCATCAGATATATGTTCAATTGTTAAAATAAAAATTAAAAATCATTCAACAAATAGTATAATTATACGAATATAATATGGAGGGGACAAATGAGTTCGATGAGCTGTAAATTATGCCGGTTACTAATTAAAGCATATATGTAACGAATGAACATACACTGTTATTAATTACTACATAAATATTTTTAATGAATTTACATATTTTGATAGGTTACATGTACTAATATTTAGGGACATTTATTAAACAAGACTATATTGAAGCATTAATTTACAATTTTAATTATAAAAGAAACAAGGAAATGATATCAAGTAATTAATGGAACAAGGGTGACTATGTCTTATTTGACTCTTTAAATGTGTAAATTAAGGATTAGTTTTAATATTCTACTTGAGCTAAAATATTTAAATTAAATATCTTTCAAGCTTTGCCAAATCAATAGATTTGAGTTTGTAGTAGTTGGAATCGTAAGTGTTGGGTTTTTCATAGTGAAAACAGATTGTACTAATCACGATTTGTATTATTTATCATGAAAAAATTCTTACAAAATGAATGAATTATCTTTATCCACGACATAAATATCCTTCATACAAAAAGTTTCACTCACCGTAATAATTATTTAATATGAAAAAAATCCTCTTTTTTCCTACACTTATAAAAGTGTATTCGTATGCTATATTTTAGAATTATAAAGGAGAACAAGCTAATGAACTAACGGAATCATGAACACTCCTTAGGAATGAATAATTTGACCTTTAAAAGTGTATTTGTATACTATATTCGAATACTATATTTATTGTTAGTATTAATTATTGAAGTTTCCTAAATAAAATTAACTTTGCACTTTCTTTTTACTTATTAATTTGTCTAATATATTTGAATTTAAATCAAAATCGTATTTTAAAATTGATTTTGTAAGACAGTCTTCATTTCTTGAGGTATTTCTTACTCATTTCGAGCTCAAACATTTCTTGAGGTGTCTCTTGAACATTTGAAGCTCAAACAAATTAGATTATTAAATAATTAATTTGAAAAGACATTGTCTTAACTTTGAAGTTCTTCTAAAATGTATTAATCAATATAGTTTAGACCTATTTTTGTGAGTAAGTAATGTAATACAAAATTCATATATACAAGTAAAAATGATACTATAATTAATATATGTAATTAATGTAATACAAAGAACATATATATATAAGTAATTAGTGTACTCAATCAAGTGAAGTCTCAATTTTATTTTATTTTTAATATTCCTACTACATTTAGAATATTTTGATAATTTATAAAACAATATATTCAATTGATAAAAAATTTTAAAATTATAATCAATAAAATTTTATCTAAAATATAAACATATATAGTATTATATAACGTACAATAATTTATATATGCATATTCATGTGTTACAAATTATTACAAAAATATTATAATGACAATTTAAAATAATATACAAAAAATTGTTATTTTTTCATTATTATGTATTAAAATAATAATTAATTAGTGACCTACACTATAAAAGTCTCTAAAAAAATAATCAACAGCTAACTGAATTTTGAAAGAATATGCTTAGACTTTCTTTTACTTTTCATTAAATTTTTTAAATAAAACTGTGAAATAGTTCAATGACACTAAAGTTCAAAACTGAAAATGTTTCAAAAAGGTTTTTAAAAAAAAGATATTGTTTCATTTTAATCTTTATTCTTCATATTTTAATGTTGTTCTTATCGTTATCAATGATCGGTGAAAGCTTAAAATTTAAAATTAATTTTTTTTGTTTGCCTTTTATTTCATTTTAAATTAATTCAGTTCATTTTAAATTAAATATGAACTCATTTTTGGTGTATTCATTTTTTCAAAAAAAAAAAAATAACTATTTGGATGCTTTATAAATATTCTGACCGAATCAATGCCTCTCCATTTTTTCAACTAGCATTTATATCAAAAATAGCTAAATATATTGTTATTGTTGAATTGATTGTTTGATAATTTTTTTAACACTCATCAACATGGGTTGTAGTGTACAGGTAGAAATGTTTCACCCTTAATCAGAGATTTCGGGTTCGAGTTTTGGATATGAAAAAAAATTTAAATAGACCCTACAGTGCGCGATTTAAATTTAACCGGAGCTTCAATTTAAACTCCGAACACCTGGTGCGGGACACCTGGTGCGAAACCAAAAGAAAAAAAAAATTAACAGTCTCTATTTCAAAAATGTTTTGTCCTAATTGTGGACAATTAACGATAAATAATACATCATAATTCGTTGTAATCTGTGCATCATTTAAATCTCTTTCATTTGTGATAATTTACACTAACTTTGACTTATTGAAATATTTTGAGCCTCTACCTCACCATAAGTTATGACCTAGGTTATCACCGTTTTAGTAAAACAAATATAATAAAATCTTGTCCTTTCATCATGATTCGTTGTAATCGGTGCATAATTTATAATTTAAATCTCTTTCGTTTATTATAATTTACACTAATTTTAAGTTATTGAAATATTTTGAGCCTCTACCTTATGGGGCACCACATGGACAAATCATTGGTTAGAAAACATCCAAGTGTATGATTTTATCTTGCTGTAGCTATCAAGATATTTGAATTGCAATTTTATGTCTTCATGATAGACGCTTCTGGAAATTGGAATATAGCCATAAATTGCCATCTCTTAACTTCTAGTAGATAGATGCTTCTGGAAGTTGGAATGTAGCTGTTTTGTATGATTAATTTTACTCTTTGGTTTTTGTAACTGTTTATTATTTCATGTAGTTTGTTTGTGTTATTATTTTTGTTGTAGTATTATAATCGATTAAATATTATTAATATATTCATATCTCTATTGTTACACAAATAATTTAAATATTATCATTTTAAAGCTAAAATGGTTCTGAAAAATCTCTTCCTTTTTTTTATTGTCACGTTTTATCTAGTCCCCTAACAAAACAAAAAAAAAACTATTATAGCCAATTCAATTGTGTGGCCATTTGGAATTGGTAAGCCAAATCCACATAAATTTTCATACACACACTTTTAGCCATACATGTAACATCAACTTTCTGCTATAAAACTTAGCACTTCCCTTACTTTTTTTCACCAAAACCTAGTGCTAAAATATTTTCTTAACAAATTACAGAGAGTAATTTTCAAATAAACTTTTGTTATTTTGTGAGTCTTTAGAGTTAGTCAAGTACAAATGGCTACCTCCATCTCAACCATTGGAGCTGTCAACAAGGTAATGGTACTGTGTTAAACACTTACTAATTGATCTTTTGGTGTGTGTAAAAAAATGAGAATTAGGAATGGGAGTCAATAGTTATTCGCTTTATACTAAATGAAATGAAGTATTTTCGGTATCTTTTTACTTTTTCTTAAAGTTGAACTCCAGAAAACACGTTTAACTATAAAATTTTAAAATTCAACTCATTTTCAATAAGTTGGAAAACAACAAAAGGCGTTTTCACTCCAAATTACTCGGAAATATCCAAAAACAACTTCAATTTTGTATTCATAATCTAACGCAATTTCCAACATTCAAATATCATTTTCTTTTTTAAAACAAAAACTATAATTGAAAAAATTCACACTTAAACATGGACGAACGCCTCTTAAACCGGATGATTTAAGAATGTTTTTTTGTTAAGATTTGATCATAGGCAAGGGCGGAGTCGCAATGTAAGTTATGAGTTCAGTAGAACACAGTAACTATTACTCAAACTTAATATTAGTGTTAAAAGAATTACTTAGTATGTATAAATATCTTATTGAGCAAAACAGATTATGGTTCAAAACTTATAAACTAAAAATTCTAACTCTGACACTCTGATAGAAAATAGACTATAGATTGTGTGGCTATTACTAAGTAAACATCTTTTTTTTATGCAGTTGAGTTTGAACAACTCTGTTGTTGGAACTTCAGTTCCACCAACAGCCTTCTTTGGCAAAACCTTAAAGAAAGTGAACAACAAAGTTTCCAGCACAAACATCTCAAACAAGAACTTGAGGCTGGTTGCTCAAGAAAAAGAAATTGATGAGAAGAAACAGACTGATGGGGACAGATGGAAGGGACTTGTTAACGATGTGTCCGATGATCAACAAGACATTGCAAGGGGTAAAGGTTTGGTTGATTCGCTTTTCCAGGCTCCAACGGGTACTGGTACTCACCACGCCATCATGAATTCCTATGAATACCTCAGCCAAGGTCTTCGCCAGTAAGTTGAACTGTGTGATCATCTTATCTAAAAGTTTATACTGCTGTTACAACTTGTATGATCATATTGTCTAAATGGTTAAGTTGTTAGAGAGAACACACTTTTATTTACTTGATTATATGTTTTGACATTCGATTAGATATAACTTGGACAACAAGTTGGACGGATTCTACATCGCTCCTGCTTTCATGGACAAGCTTGTTGTTCACATCACCAAGAACTTCTTAACGTTGTCCAACATCAAGGTCTGTTAAAGAGATGTTTGTTAAAAAATTCTGGCTTAAGTAGTGTTTTGTGTAAAAGAAGATTTGAACTTTGTTTATGTTTCTTACAGGTTCCACTTATTTTGGGTGTTTGGGGAGGAAAAGGTCAAGGTAAATCATTCCAATGTGAGCTTGTCTTCAGAAAGATGGGAATCAAGTGAGTATTGCCTTAAATTACATACTATCTTTATTCGGATTTTTTTTTCCGAGGAAATGGACTACAGTTACTTCTAAAACAATCTCTCTACCTACATGAGATAGGGATAAGGTCTCTATATATACGGTTCACCCTCTCCAAACCTCACTTGTGGGATTTAATTTCACTAAGAATGTTGTTGCTGTATATAGACTAAAGTTACTTTTGAAAGAACCTATCTTACCTTCACGAGATAGGGGTAAAATCTGCATACAGTTTACCCTCTCTAGACCCCACTTGTAGGATTTCACTGAGAATGTTATTGTTGTAAGTGGATTAAAGTCTTCCGAATCATCCTTTCTAGCTACCTCCACGAGGTAGGTGTAAGGTCTACGTATAGTCTACTCTCTCCAAACTCGAATTGTGGGATTTCACTGAAAGTTACTTTAGAAACAACCTCTCTACCTTCACGAGCTAGAGGTAAGATTTGCATACAATCTTACCTCTCCAGACCTCACTTGTGGGATTTCAATGAGAATGTTGTTGTAAAAGTTACTTACAATGTTTGGTTTATTAAACTTGCAGCCCAATTATGATGAGTGCTGGAGAATTAGAAAGTGGAAATGCAGGAGAGCCAGCTAAATTGATCAGGCAAAGGTACAGAGAGGCCGCGGAAATCATCAGGAAGGGAAACATGTGTTGCCTCTTCATCAACGATCTTGATGCAGGAGCCGGTAGAATGGGTGGAACTACACAATACACTGTCAACAACCAAATGGTGAATGCTACACTCATGAACATTGCTGATAACCCGACGAATGTCCAACTCCCCGGTATGTACAACAAGCAAGAGAATGCCAGGGTACCTATTATTGTCACTGGTAACGATTTCTCCACATTGTATGCACCTCTTATCCGTGATGGTCGTATGGAGAAATTCTACTGGGCACCAACTAGAGAAGACAGAATTGGTGTTTGCAAAGGTATTTTCAGGACTGACAGAGTTCCTGATGATGACATTGTCAAGATCGTCGATAGCTTCCCTGGACAATCTATTGGTAAGGAGACTAATAATATTTAACTTGTGTTAAAGATGAATAATAATATCAATGATCATATCTGAGTGGATCTTAAACAGATTTCTTCGGTGCTCTGAGGGCGAGAGTATACGATGATGAAGTGAGGAAATGGATTGGAAGTACTGGAATTGAACAAATTGGAGAGAAACTTTTGAACTCAAGGGATGGACCACCAACATTTGAGCAACCAAAGATGACTATCGATAAGCTCCTCGAGTACGGCAACATGCTTGTTCAAGAGCAAGAGAATGTTAAGAGAGTTCAGTTAGCTGACAAGTACCTTAAAGAAGCTGCACTTGGTGATGCAAATGCTGATTCCATCAACAATGGATCCTTCTTTGCTAGCTAGACATTTTCGTCAATTTAATCAGTTCTGTTTTTTTGCATCATTTTTGTCATGATATTGTAATGATCTTCGTGTGATGATTGTATTAGTGAATATAAGTTTGATCTTATATCCGCGCGATTTCAGTTATGCAGACATATTGTACGTGCAAATAGAGTGTATCCGCTAAAAATATGATTGGTAAATAAGCAAACTATCACTATAAGTTGCAATGATTGTCATAGTTAAAATAGTAATCACAATCCATACAGTTTGACTCTCAAACAGGTTAGAGGGTCAAGCCACTAAAGCAAAGGCCTTAGGCTACAAACTTTTAGGTGGCTTAATTTTTTTTCAATATTCGATATTATTAACAATATAATTATGTTAGTTTTAGTTATGTTAGTTAGAGTGTTAGTTAGATGTCACATCAAGTTAGTTAGAGTTTTGAAAGTTAGTCACACATTTTACATTTCACATCTTTGTATTTGTTGAACACAAACTTCAATTCTTTTGTATATCTATGTTGAGTGAATCAATACAGAAAATGCAGTTTTCATTTTCTCCAAATCAGTATTCCTAATACTTCCTTCTTCTTCTTCTTCTTCTTCTTCTTCTTCTTCTTCTTCTTCGATTGTTATGGATACACTCTGTTTAGTGTGGATCACCATTGTTGATCAGCTTAATATGGTATCAGAGCGAGGCTATTCTTGCTGCTTCTGATTTGAATCTGCTGTTGATTCCTTCTTGTTTAGTTGTTTTTCTTGTGTCCAGTCGATTCTTTATTATGACAGGATTTGAAAGTGTTCCTTCAACACAAGGAACCTCTGTTAATAGTGATGCACACAACACTCTCTACATACATCCTTCCGATAGCCCTGGTATGGTACTAGTTCCAGTTCAGTTCGATGGAACAAGATATAGTTCCTGGAGAAGGGGAGTTATGTGAGCCTTATTAGTGAAGAACAAGCTTGGATTCGTTGATGGTAGCTGTGTTAAACCAGCTGCAAGTTCAAACCAGCTGCATCAATGGCAGAGATGCGATGACATGGTAACTTCCTGGATTTTAAACTCTCTCACTAAGGAAATTGCAGATAGTGTAGAGTATGTTAGTGATTCAGTGGAACTTTGGAAGGAACTTGAAGATAGATATGACCAAACGAATGGAGCAAAGTTATATCAAATTCAAAAGGAGATTGATGATCACACAGGGAAGTTTGGATATCACAGTCTACTACACCAAAATGAAAAAGCTTTGGGAAGAATTGAGTACCTTAAATGTAAAGAATCAGTGTTCTTGTGCTTGTAATTGTGGAGCCAAGGATGGACTATATAAAGCAGAACAAGATAGACGTTTGATACAATTCTTAATGGGAATGAATGAGGCGTATACTGTAGATAAGAGGTAACATTCTTATGATGAATCCTCTTCCACAATGGCACAAGCCTTCTCCTTGTTGATTCAAGAGGAGAAGCAAAGGGAGTTTAAACCTGCTAACCAAATTCCTGTGGAATCGATTTTCGTTGAATGTGAACTCATCTAATAACAATGGAAAGGGATCAACAGGAAGGAACTACAAAGCATCATTCTCTAATGAGAACTACTCAGGAAATACTTCAGGTAACAACAATTATGGAGGGTCCAACTATTTTCCAGCTAACAATAGCAATAGAAGTGTTATGGTTTGTAGTTACTGCAAAAAGACAAGACATATCAGGGAGAAATGTTACAAGTTGATTGGAATATCCTAATCAGACTAATAGGAACAATGGACCTCATGCAAGGCAGAACAATAATCATGAATAGAGAGGAAGGAGAGTTGTAGCTAATGTTCATGGATCTTCTGATGATATGGTATCTGCACAAGGAGAAGATTGCATGTAGAGTAATCAGAATCAAAAGGTCAACATTCACTAAAGATCAATATGATAACATGATGAAACTTTTGCAGAATTTTCGAGTTGAAGGAGCTGATTTAAACAACTCAAACATGGAAGCTGGTTCTGTCAATTTTGCAGGTACTATAGTATGTTCTTCATTGATTTTGGCAATCCTTCATGTGAATGTTTCAAATCAAGTGTTGACCTATGGATCATCGATTCGGGAGCATCAAACCATATAACCTTTAACAAATCCTCATTAACCAATATTCAAACCATGTCCTACCCTATGCTTGTCTCTTTACCCAATGGATACAAGGTTAAGGTGATAGAATTTGGAGATGTAGTGATCACATCTAAAATTGTTCTACACAATGTGCTATATGTGTCTTCTTTTAAATACTATCTAGTGTCAGTTTACTCATTAACTCTTTCAATGAGAAGTATTGTTCTATTCACTAGTGTTTCTTGTTTACTGCAGGCCCCTTCAGTGAAGAGGCCTCAGGTGCTTGGTAGTAACAGAGAAGGACTCTATTTTCTTTGTTCAAGATGTCTGAAGAATCCTGCTAAGCTCACCACATGTTGCTGCATATCTCACAAATCACAATTCTTCTTTGTCTATTAATGATAGTCAGGTCACAAATAAAACTTTACATGATAATAACAAGTGTGCTGGTCATACTATTTGTTCTTCTACTTCTGATGCTATATCTGCTGAACATTGTGTAGACCTATTGTGGCATAATAGACTTGGCCATGTGCCTTTGTGAAAATGAGGAAAATATCTACCATTCCAGCCAGTTTCTCAAACAAACAACCTTTTATGTGTACAATTTGTCCTATGGCAAGACAAGAAAGATTGCCTTTTAATCAAAGTGTCACACACTCTAATTCCATTTTTTAACTTCTTCGTGTTGATATATGGGGTCCTTATCATACACCTACCCATGACAATTACAAATATTTCATCACCATAGTAGATAATTTTAGTAGATCAACTTGGACTCATTTGTTAAGCACCAAGAGCAATGTCTTACAAGTTCTCAAAAACTTTGTGAATATGATAGAAAACCAATTCCAAACCACAGTCAAAATTGTTAGATCAGATAATGGACTAGAGTTTAATAACAATGAAACCAAGTTCTTCTTTCAATCCAAAGGTATAATCCATCAAAAGAGTTGTCCATATACACCCCAACAAAACAGTATAGTGGAAAGAAAGCATAAATACTTGTTAGAGACAGCAAGAGCTCTTCTGTTTCAATCAAAACTTCCCACTAAATACTGGGGGGAATGTATACTTACAGCAACATACCTTATAAATAGACTTCCTTCAGTCTACCTGAAGAATAAATGTCCTTATGAAGTTTTATACAAGAGAAAACCAAATTATAGTCAACTTAGATCTTTTGGTTGTTTGTGTTACCCAACATTACCCAAAGTTCAGAGGGATAAACTACAACCTAGAACTACTCCTCATGTGTTTGTAGGTTACCCTTTTGGAACAAAAGTATACAAAGTGATGATTCTTGCCACAAAAAGGATACATGTGTCTAGAGATGTAGTATTTCATGAATATCTGTTTCCTTTCACATTAACTTCAGATAAATGTGTTTTTCCTTCTATTCCTAGTACAACTTCTACAAATAACAGAACTGTTTCCTCAAATGATTTTGATGATTGTATTGATTCAATATTTGATAGCACTTTGGTAAATCAAAATACAGATGTGCTCCCCTACTTTTTCAACCTTATCACCTAATCCTCCATCTCATAACAAGCATCAATCACCTAATACTTCATCACCTTCTCATCCTACATTACTGCACAGAAGATCACAAAGGGAAAGCAAGATTCCTTCACATTTGAAAGATTACATCTGCTCAATACCCATCCTAAAAACTCATATTTCTACTACACAGTCTATTCCCATTGACAAAAATTTCTCTTTGAATGCCATGTTCACCAAACATCATCACATTACTCCCAATGATATTGCATCTATTAGTCAAGCAATTGTTGAAAACATTTGCCATGATAGTGAGCCTTTATCTTATGAGGAAGCAGCCTTAAGTCCTGCATGGCAAAATGCCATGATGCAAGAGTTTGATGCACTTTATGCAAACAATACTTGGGATCTTGTAAGATTACCTGCAGGAAAACAAGCAATTGGATGTAAATGGGTGTATAAAGTGAAGCATAAATCTGATGGTAGCATTGAAAGGTTTAAAGCCAGACTAGTAGTTAAAGGTTACACTCAACAGGTTGGTGTGGATTATACAAAGACCTATTCTCCAGTGGTAAAAATGACCACTGTGAGGACCTTGATTGCATGTGCTGTTAAAAAGGGTTGGGAGATGTCTCAGCTTGATGTGAACAATGCCTTTCTTCATGGTGATCTTCATGAAGAAGTATACATGAAACTACCACAGGGGCTTGCTGTGGATGATTTGAGCTTAGTGTGCAAGCTAAACAAGTCTCTCTATGGCTTAAAACAGGCTAGTCGACAATGGTATGCCAAGTTGACTGAAGCTCTATCACTCAGAGGATATGTACATTCCCATCATGATTACTCACTTTTCTACAGAAAGGTTGGTGCCTTAGTTGTTTTTGTTGCAGTCTATGTTGATGATGTTATTCTCACAAGTACAGACACTGCTGAGATTACACAGTTAAAGGCTTACTTGGATGGTACTTTTAAGATTAAGGATCTTGGTCGATTGCATTATTTTCTGGGGTTAGAGATACTTGACATACCAGGAGGGGTACTTGTCTCCCACAGAAAGTTTGTATTGGATTTGCTAAAAGAATATGACTGTTATAGTTAGAGTTCACTTACATCTCTTCTTGATCCAAATATCAAACTAAGGGCCAAAGAAGGAACTCCATAACCTGATCCTACATACTACAGAAAACTAGTGGAAAAATTGAATTTCCTTACCAACACTAGACTGGACATAGCATTCAGTGTTCAACATTTGAGCCAATTCATGCAAGATCCTAGAGCTCCACATCTGCAGGTAGCATTTCACCTTCTTAGGTACTTGAAACAAGATCCAACTCTGGGCCTTCATCTATCCAAAGATCCTGATTGCTCAATCAAAGCATATTGTGATTCAGACTGGGCATTTTGTCCAGACTCAAGAAGATCAGTTAGTGGATATTTGGTTTTACTTAGAAACAGTCCAATCAGCTGGAAATCAAAGAAGCAAGAAACCATCTCATTATCTTCTGCAGAAGCAGAATATAGATCCATCACGAAGGTAGTAGGTGAATTGGTTTGGCTTCACAGGTTGACAAATGAGCTAACTATATCTGATTCTTCACCTATTCCTGTCTTTTGTGATAGTCAGTCTGCTATCCACATAGCTCACAATCCTGTTTTTCACGAGAGAACCACACATATTGAAGTCGATTGTCACTTTGTATGCAGTAAACTTCAGGAGGGGTTCATTTCATTACATCACATTTCCACCACTGAGCAGCTAGCAGACATACTCACAAAGGCCCTTACTGGAGTTAAACATTCAGCATTACTCAACAAGTTGGCTATAAGATCATCACTGCCAACTTGAGGAAGGGTATTAACAATATAATTATGTTAGTTTGTTAGTTATGTTAGTTAGAGTGTTAGTTAGATGTCACATCAAGTTAGTTAGAGTTTTGAAAGTTAGTTAGTCACACATTTTACATTTCACATCTTTGTATTTGTTGAACACAAAATTCAATTCTTTTGTATATATATGTTGAGTGAATCAATACAGAAAATGCAGTTTTCATTTTCTCCAAATCAGTATTCCTAATACTTCCTTCTTCTTCTTCTTCTTCTTAATCGATTGTTATGGATACACTCTGTTTTGGTGTGGATCACCATTGTTGATCAGCTTAATAAATATTTATATTGAATAACAGATACTCGATAAGGGCCAGCAGAACTTTCATCCTTCGCTACAATAAAAATACTTTTAGCAGCAATAAATATTGACATTAATAAAGAGTGTTAAATTTTTTTCCCACATTAGTCAAATGTCATTAGAATCAATATCACTAAAGGTTATAGAAACATATACAAAGAGTGCTAATTATCGTTAAAAATATGTATTTACTGACAATTAAAAATTATATACTTATCGCTAATAATTATTTTTAATATAGTGATTGAGCTCAAACGCAGTGATTGAGCTCAGGAGTTAGCCAAAAGCAGAGGACTTTTTTCCCCACTAGTGCTTCACTTTTCATAATTGTATCAACAAAACTATTAATTTCATAGAATTTTCTATTTTCTTTGAATCCAGAACATAATCCCAAAGCCAAAAAAAAATAGAATAAAAGTTTGTAGTAACGTGTTAAAGAAAAGAATCAATGATGAAAAAATTGGAATTTTCTTGATGCCAAGTTATGTGGTGATTATATTAATAAGCAAGTACATTATTATAATTTCATGTTTTTGTTTCTTAAGTTTGGCTCTTTTCAAACTATCCATTATTAAATAGCCAGGGATCGTTTGGTGACTTAGAGATAATTTATTTATGTATTACTTCTTATACATGTTTGATAATTATTTAAAAAATAAGTTATTTGTGTATAAAATAAATATGATGTTTGAATTGTAATTTAGAAATTAGTCTCTCTATCATCATTGATCTGTCATGTTTTATTTCACGAAATCAATTTGATTAATTTTTAAAGTAAATTAATTTAATATTTAAAATTTGGATATTCGTAACTAATATCATAAATACTACAATTGTAATTATTCTCATATTAATATGATAAAATAAGAATACGTCTAGCACGTTGCTTAAGATATAAAGTGCAGTGTAACCACCCCGACTTTCGTCCTATCCTAATAACAAGAGTTTGTGTATTAATTTATGCAAGGTAAAAGATATGACGAAATTTCTGTGTTATTATTTTTTTTTTCTAAAAACTCTTATCTTTTTATTTCTTCGATAATTCAAACTTATAATTTTAAGATTATCATCTGTCCAGCTATCAAATATTGATATAATTATTATTTATACAAAATTTATATCTGGATAATTCAAGTGAACCGTTATAGTGATGCTGAACCTAGGTAGCTTTTGATTAAAATATTTTTGCCATTTATAAAAAAAAAAACAAGGATTCTGCTTTCGACAAAGTAAAAATATTTGAGTATTTTATTAGACTACTTTGTAATATCTATATTATTTTTTTCTTTTGGGGGTGCGTGTAATATGTATGTTATCCTTTTGCCATTGGTAATTGATTAATTTTTGGTGTATATTCCCTGTAAAGTGATGTGCATTTAATTATTGGTTTCCAACTTGACAAAACTTTCTTTTTAAGTTGTGTATGAAATAACAAAATTATGCTTCAAGTTAGAATGTGCATACATGCAATTACTTAAATATCTATACAATATTGTGTTATTGTGTTATACAGGGGCGGACTCTGGCACGTGCATACGTTAACTTAAAAAAATCATGTTTATATATATATATATATCTTGATAAACGGATAGAAAAAAAATATAAGAAAAAGTACATCCATAATGAATATCTAATGTTCTTTGGTTTGTTGGTAGATGTGAGGAAATATATGATATTTCATGTGTATTCTGTTATATAGAATATACATTTACTTGTTTAATTTTATATAACTTTACGTATATATACTTGTATAAATTTAATATTAAAAAAATTTAATTATCAAATTAAATGAGACAATTATTTGTTATTTGTTATGTGAAAACTTTCCAAGTAGTAAATAATTATTTTTGGAGAAAAATTGCAAAAGCATAGGGACGAAAAGACAGCATGATTATCAAGTTGGCACTTTTGGCCCTTTTAACAAGGGGGAAATAATCAATAATTTAACTGTTCTTTAAACAACAAACAGAAAATTTCGACAAAAAAATAAAAATAAAAATAAGGATCATCATATTGTTTATATAATATTTCTACTCTTTTCTAGGAAAATCACGTTTGCCGGGCAAAAGGTATCAAATAAATGAGTTAATATGGATGAATCAAAATACGTGGTTATGTCATTAATTTGTTTAAAATTGGAAACTCACATAAATATATTATAATAAAAAAATATAATTATTTATAGTAATAATATTTTTTTTCACTTGACTACTTTTAATTTATTTATAATACAAGTTTAATACATATTACAAAGATAAATTTATTATTCAAATATAATACAAATTTTAATGATGAATAACATTTTATCACACATTTTAATATACTTATAATACAATGTGACAATTTTTTACCAAATAAATATAATATATTTCAAAAACAATTATAATTCAAATATATTGCATACATAATTCACTTTTAATACATATTACAGATTTATCGCAATATTGCTATAAATGGTAATAAACAAAAAGTATCGCTAAAATCAGTAATTATTTTTAAAAATGTATTTATTAATGTAACTTTTCCTTTAAAGTTTAGGTGAGACGTTCTTTTTTTTTTGGAAAAATTGTATATAATGACAAACTAATAAATCAAATTAATTGCTATAATCACCCTTTGATTTAACTGCGCCCCATAGTAAACTGTTTCCAGTCATCTCTCCCTCAAACTCTCGCTCGCCACTCTCCTCTCTCACTCCATCTCTCGCTCGCTTCCTCTCACTTTTATACAAATATAAGTGTATAAAATCTGTTTTTATTTGTATAAAGCGAGAGGAAATTGTATAAATACATATATTTTTGTTCTCCTCTCTCCTCTCTCCCAAATCTCGCTCGCCACTCTCTCTAATCTCGCTCGACACTCTCGCCTCTCTTGCTTATACAAGCAGAAACGAAATATATAAATTGTAATTCTGTTTGTATAAAGCGAGAGAAATTGTATATACACATGCACATACATATATTTCGTCCTATACACTTATAACTATACAATAAAAATACTCATCTGCCCAGTTTCTTTTGCCTTTCTCTCTTTCTTGTTTTATACAAATTCAAATGGTATATAATTTCTCTCTTTCTCGTTTTATACAATTTGATTCAAATGTATATTCCCTGCCCTAGTGACTTTTGTCTTTATCTCTTTCTCATTTTATACAAATTCAAATTGTATATAATCGTTCTATACACTTATTATTATACAATTCGTTTTATACACTTCGTTTTATTCAATTCTCTACCCGAGTCTCTTTCTCTTTCTCATTTTATACACTTCGTTTTATACAATTCGCTTCAAGTGTAAATGTATAGCGAATTATACATATATATGTTTGCTATGAAGCATATAAATATGAATTTTATGTTTGTTATATGTGAAAGTTGCCCTTCTTTTTTTATAAACTAATATATATCAGCTCTAATTTTATTTTTAGTTTAGTATTATGCACTTCAACTTTAATGTTTTTAGCATCGAGATAAATTGAAACCATGAGATCAACTTTAAACTAGGGATATGTGAACGATATTAGTTTTGGTTGTATCATGCAATATTGATAATTGAGTCAATAAGATTTTCATGGTTCGATAATGGATTATCAATTATCAGTCGTTAATAATATAATTATTTAACTAATAAATTTTAACAAATACTCACACGATATATTTTTTTAAAGTATTCCGTATAAAATGTATCTAAAAGTAACAGTAGATTTTATCTTTTTATGGGGTTATCAACAACTTATTAACGAAAGTAGCCAAAACAATATCCCAATCAATAACACAATAAATAGGATATTAAACTATTAGAAAGTGAACAAATCAATAATGGTACTCGTTTGACAGAGTGTATTAGCAAAAATAATATATGCATTTTATTGTGTATTGAGAAATGTATTGCTAATATTTAGAAATTCATAATATTAGTTATGCAAAAAATTCAATTCATGCATTAATAGGATTAAATACTCACTTATCCCTCAAAAGTACTTGTGAAGGATACTCTTATAAATAAATATTTTTATACAATACATATTTTTTTAATACACAAAATCAAACAATGCATAAGAAATAATCTATGCATAGCTAATACAAGTATAACTAATATATGCATTATTAATGCTTCCATTACTAATACACTCTATTGAATATTATTTTTATACACTCTACCATAAAATATACACACTTTTATCTTTACAAAGGATAAATAAGTTATTTCTAAAGAATCCTGAATTCAATTCTATTATCGATTCGAATTATCGATCTGAGCTGAAATTTGCACAGCCTACTTAAATCTGAACTCATTGCAATATTTGAGAAAATTTTAGTGATTATTTTCCCTAATGGAAATATGTTGGATGTCCTAGGTTACACACACCATCAAACCTATAGTGGTATCACTGTCATTAAAAAACTAAAGTATATATATATACTAAAATAAACAAAAGATAGCCACCATGATAGTGCTTGCAAGTCCAAAGACAATAATACATATTTTCTAAGGAATAAATGTCACTCTCCTTGTTTGCCTTGATTGTATTTTTTTCTGTAACATTTCTCTTATACACCAATAGTACATTTTTTTCCAACTAAAAAGTACAACAATCTTGCTTCAAAATTCTCAAATCTTGTATACATTTCAGTCCAAATCTCACTAGATAAAATCTTGAAATCTGACCTGAGAATCTTGGGGGAAAAAAATACCCTTTACAAATGGTGTTCTTGTTTGGGTAACATTTTTCTGAGACCCCAAAAGTGCGCTTTTCATTGTAAAGCATCAATCTTTACTACTAATTGCTGAAATCTTCAGTACCCTTGAAAAAATCTTGAAATTTAATCTTGAAAATATAGCTTTACAAGTGGTGCTCTTCTTGTTTGGCTTGGCTGTGTTTCTGTAACATTTCTCGCAAACCCCCCCCAAAAGTGCTTTTTTCATTATAAAGCAACAATCTTTACTACAAATCTTGAAACTTGGCCTGAAAATCTTGAAAACCCCCTTTTGGAAATGGTTTATAGTTGTCTTGTACTACTCTGTTCATTCATTTCCTTTTCAATCCTAGCTTCATCTCAGCAACTTGATGGCTTCATTTATACAAGATTCAATGAACCAAACAATAACATTACCTTAAGTGGAGCTGCTGAGATTAGCCAAAATGGATTCATTCAACTAACCAATGAAACAAGTAGATTAATGGGGCATGCTTTCTATTCTTCACCTTTTCAGTTCAAGAACTCAACTAATGGCAGTGCTTTTTCATTTTCAACATGTTTTGCTCTTGCTATAGTCCCTGAATATCCAAAACTTGGTGGTCATGGACTTGCTTTTACTATTTCTCAGTCTAATGATTTCAGCACAGCTCTTCCAAGTCAGTATCTTGGCTTACTAAATGCTACTGATGTTGGTAACTTCTCAAATTACATACTTGCTGTTGAATTTGATACAGTACAAGATTTTGAGTTTGGGGATATTAATGATAATCATGTTGGTATAAACATTAATAGTTTAAGGTCTAATATGTCTGCTAAAGCATCTTACTTTGATGATGATTTGGTAAAACAAGATCTGAATCTCAAATGTGGTAAAGTTATATTGGCATGGGTTGATTATGATTCTGTTACAAACTTGGTTAATGTTACACTTTCAAGATTTGCTAAAAAACCAAAGTTGCCACTTTTCTCTTATCATATAGATCTCTCTCCATTTCTCAAAGAAAATATGTATGTTGGTTTTTCTGCTTCAACTGGTTTGCTTGCAAGTTCACATTATGTTTTTGGTTGGAGCTTTAAGTTGAATGGCGAAGCGAAATTTCTAGACTTGGATTTACTTCCATCATTGCCTGGTCTCAAGAAGAAGCACAGTGGCGTAATTGTAGCTATCTCGGTTATAGTTGTTGTTTTGGTTTTGATTGGTATATTAGTTGCTATTTATTTAGTTAGGAGATTCAAGAATGCTGATGTTATAGAGTCTTGGGAGCTTGAGGTTGGTCCTCATAGATACTCTTATGAAGAACTTAAGCAAGCTACTAGAAGTTTTAAGGATAGTGAGCTTCTTGGGTTTGGGGGATTTGGTAAAGTTTACAAGGGTGTTTTACAAAGTTCGAATATGGAAATAGCTGTGAAGCGTATTTCACATGAATCTAAACAAGGCTTACGCGAATTTGTGTCTGAAATATCTAGCATTGGAAGACTCCGCCATAGGAATTTGGTTCAATTAGTAGGTTGGTGTAGACGTCGTGGTGACCTTTTACTTGTGTATGATTTTATGCCAAATGGAAGTTTGGACAATTTCTTGTTCGAAAAACCTAGAATGTTGTTGACATGGGAGCAAAGGTTCAAAATCATCAAAGGGGTTGCTTCTGGTTTACTATACTTACATGAAGGTTATGAACAAGTTGTGGTGCATCGAGACGTTAAGGCTAGTAATGTGCTACTAGATGGAGAGTTAAATGGCAGGCTTGGAGATTTTGGACTAGCAAGATTATATGAGCACGGATCAAACCCGGGCACGACTAGGGTGGTAGGCACATTGGGGTACCTTGCACCGGAATTACCAAGAACAGGACGAGCTACTGAAAAATCCGATGTTTTTGCCTTTGGTGCGTTGTTGCTTGAAGTGGTATGTGGACGTAGACCGATTGATTCAAAGGTGGGGCCAGAGGAATTAGTTCTAGTAGACATGGTGTGGAACAAATGGAGAGAGGGGAAAATTCTTGATGTTATAGACAAGAGATTGAAAGGTGAGTTCAATGAAAGTGAAGTTGTGATGGTGTTGAAATTAGGACTAATGTGTTCAAACAATGAGGCGTCGTCTCGACCTAGCATGAGACAAGTGATGAGTTACTTGGAAGGTGAAGCTGATATACCTGATGCTCCAATGGCTCCTGGTGATTATAATGGAGGATTTGGATTCGAAGAAAACGAATGTATGCATTCTTTAGCATCTTCAAGAGGACATACATCATGTTTGGCTAATGGAAATGTTGATGGTACATTTGTTTCTGTTTCTACTGCACCACTTTCATGTTTATTTACTGATGAGTTGCCTAGGTAGTGATTGTGAAGTTGTGTGCAGATTTTTTTGAGTTTTCAGGAACATTTTCTTGATGAACACTACTTTAAAGTTCAAGTTATGAAAGTTTAAACCAATCTTTTTGGTCAAGAAATATAGAAAAAATTAGTGTGTTTGTTAAGAAGAAAATGTTTGCTCGAAAAATAAGTGATTTTCTTACTCATTTTGATAAGTAACTACAGTATTGTTCGAAAAATATTTATATATAATGTAGACAAACACCTTAGAGGGTGTGGATGCAAAATGGAAGGAGCGGATTAATATATAATGTCACTTATAAAACTTGTGTTTTATGTTTTCGTTAGAAAAGTCATTTTCTTTATTTTTAAGAAAGTATCAGTCATAATCTAACCAAATAAAGTCTTTGACAAAGCATGTCTATCTTTTCTTTTTATATATATAAAATAATGGCAACTCCCACCAACAGATCAATGTTGCACTTTGAATAAAGCCTTTAGAAGGAAATATGAAATATTACAAACAATGGAATGTGGGATTTATGCTATGGTCATCCTGTCTAACTTATGGCAAAATGATTAGGTAAAATTATTTAAATACACAAATTTATTTTATTATATTCTTTAAAATTTTCTATTATTGGAAAAAAATTACAAAATTCTCATTCTCAGATATTGAATGGATATATCACTTTACACGATGTATATATCGGTTCATAAATCACTTTACACGATGAATCGATTGAATATATCACTATACACGATGTATTGATCAGATACATCACTATATGCGATGTATCGATTGAATACATCCCTATATGTGTATCGGTCGGATACATCTTATACGTGATATATTGGGATGTTAAGTGATGTATCCAAAATAAAAACGTAATGTATCAAAATATTGAGCGACGTATCTAAAATTGAGACGCGATAAACTGAAACGTTTTGGGATGTATTTGAATTTCACCAAATTTAAGGAATTTTTATAATTTGAAAAGAAAAATAAAGATAGAATGTAATTAGTTTAACCTCTTTTTCTTCTTTTTTATATTAAATGGTGTTTTGTATTGTTACTATGGGATGACAAATGGTTTTGTGTTGGTGATGCAACGCAAAATTTGTAGAAATGAAAAAGTTAAGTTTTTGACACATGGTATATCTATTTATATTTCATTTATATATGAGTATATCTTTTATGTATATGTCCTTTGTATATGTGTATATATTTAATGGTAGCTTTCACATATAGCAAACAAAAAAAATCATATTTGTATGCTATAGCAAAGTTTGAATAATTGCGCTTCATACCAAACATATAAATATATAATTCGCTATACATATACAATTGTATGATTCACTGGTCAATTTCGCTGCAATTGTATAATTCGCTGGTCTATTTCGCTACAATTGTATAATTCTCTAGTCTATTTCGCTGTAATATCTGTATAAAATTTGCATTTGTATACAATTGAATCAAAGTAAAATGTTTGTATATTGTATAATTATAAGTGTATAGGGAGAAGATATATGTTTTTGCATGTGTATATACGATTTTCTCTCGCTTAATACAAAACAGAAACACAATTTATACACTTCTGTTGTGTAAAACGAGAGAAAATTGTATTCGCTGCAATTGTATAATTCGCTGGCCTATTTCGCTGCAATATATGTATAAAATTTGCATTTGTATACAATTGAATCGAAGTAAAATGTTTATATATTGTATAATTAAGTGTATCGCATGAAGATATATGTTTTTGCATGTGTATATACAATTTTCTCTCGCTTTATACAAAACAGAAACACAATTTATACACTTTTGTTCTACAAAGCGAGATAGGCGAGCAGAGAAAGAGTGGCGAGCGAGAACGGGAGAGTGGCGAGCGAGAATTTAGGGAGAGAGGCGACTGACAAGCATTTGCTATGTGGCACAATTAAATCAAACAGTAGCTACTTCATTTATTTTAGATTATTATTTTATTATTCTGTACAATTATTCCTATATTTAATATAAACCCATATATCTCTTATATATCTCATATATATTTATACACTGGAAAATTACATAATTAGGTAAACATCCCATATGTATTTATAATATACATATTCTTTTCAGTGATAAAAAAATAGAAATATATATGTATTTACTGATACAACAATGATATAAATGATAACAATCAATTATACAAATACAAATGTTAAACTTGATGCAATTGTATCTGTTGATACAATTTATTCATTAATATATGCACATACTTATTGCAATTATACAATATATATATATATATATATATATATATATATATATATATATATATATATAACTATACAAATACAAATGTTAAACTTGATGCAATTGTATCTATTGATACAATTTATTCATTAATATATGCACATACTTATTGCAATTATACAATATATATATATATATATATATATATATATATATATATATATATATATATATATATATACGCGCTACTTACATCATGTCAAAAAGTCTTAATACATTATCCTTAGAAATTAAATATTTTTCATCTAAAGTAGATCGATATGCTAGCAAGATGATATCATTCCTAAAGTTTATAAAAAATAATAAATTCAAATATTATGGACATTTTGTGACTCATTTTTGTCATTGTACCGCAAATTTTGAAAAAAAAAAAGTAAAAAAATATTGTAATGTGTGCAACTTATTAAGAGGAAAAGTAGTTGAAATTCAATGCCGGAATTAGGAATTCAACCAAGGATATATAATTTTTTTTCTCAATTGTGAACTTTTAATAGTGAGTAAATATATACACATAATAGTAGATAATATTTAACCTTTATACACCATATAATTTTTAAGCGAATAAAATATTAAGCTAAGAGGACTCTGCCCATGGTTATAACTAGAGGCGAATCCACCCCTCTAGGTAGGGGCGCATGTGCACCCGATAACTATAGAAAAAATTATATATATATATATATATATATATATATATATATATATATATATATATATATATATATATATATATATATAGCTATTTTGAGAAACTGATATAAATTAAGGTATAATTAACAGTGTACTTATTAGAAAAACATAAGAGTTTTATTGTTTTACTGGTACAAACTACAGAATCCATCCATCAAACCTAGGTTTGAATCTAGATAAAGTGTTATATTGATCCACCTAAAACCTTCAAATTCCGTTCCATTAAAATTGACTGATATATAAATTATAAGATCATGTCATCGTGAAATTCAACTTGATTATGACCAAAGGGCTGCCCTCTCAATCTTCAATTTTTCCACCATTTATAATATACAAACTACACTGTCTTGATTCGATTTTTTTATGAATGAAAAAATAAGACTAATTCAGATTCTTGTTAAGTAATTTCATTTAAAGAATAAAACACTTAAATCTTAATTTTATACATTAAAATTTTTGGTTAATATATTGGCAAAAGAATCACAACCATTTAAGTATACATTCTAAGGTCCATACTTTCAATTATAAATAGGGAAAATACCCAAGTACCCCCTCAACCTATGTCCGAAATTTCAGAGACACACTTATACTATACTAAGGTTCTATTACCCCCTGAACTTATTTTATATGTAATTTTCTACCCCTTTTTAGCCTACGTGGCACTAGTTCAGAAAAAAAAGTCAATCATCGTTGGGCCCACAAGATAGTGCCATGTAAGCTAAAAAGGGGTAAAAAAATATTTATAAAATAAGTTCAGGGGGTAATAGGACCTTAGTATAGTATAAGTGTGTCTCTGAGATTTCGGGCATAGATTGAGGGGGTACTTGGACATTATCCCTTATAAATATAATAACTACTAAACTATTCCTTTCATCCTAATTTAGGTGGAGGTGTTTGATTGGACATTTTGTTAAAAGAGAAATAAGATAATCTTGAGTCTATTGACCTAAGACAAGTATGAAAAATCTCTATGCCATAAACTATTCTCTCCGTCTATTTTTATTTGTCTTTTATATTTCGAATAAATATTATTTTTTAAGTCTAGTTTGAAAAACAAGATTTACCATTTTATACTCACTTTATCCTTATTATTATTATTAAGTATTCTTCATTTTAAAACATTTAGACAACTTGCAATAAATAGGGGGTAGTACATGGAAATTATTTTTTAGTATAGGGATGTGTTAAATACGGACGAGTAAAAATAGATGGAGAAAGTATTTAGTGAAGGGTTAAAATGAGGAAATTAAAATTAATTGATATTAAATATAGAAAAGTGACATTCTTTTATAATTAACTAAAAAGCAAAATTATGTCACATAAATTAAACCAGGAGAGGGAGTAAACCTATATCAAATCCACACTCGAGGCAGAAGTGGATAGAACTTACTCGCTTCCGTCCGCAAATGTTTGACAGATATACTAAAAATAGATGTCCAAGATTAATTGTCAATATAAATAATTAGTTATTTTTTTTCAGTTTTGCCCTTAATAATTACTTCATTTTGTTCAATTGAAAAGTTAGGTAGACTTTTGATATTATTGCTATAGTAGGGTTATATTAGTCAAATTACACCTTATATTAAATTTTTTCCCTAAGGAGAGTGCATCATGACCTTACCCTGACAAACAATCGTGGACGGAGAAAGTAATATTTATGAGTTTTTACATCAATTTCAAATATAATAATAATTAAATTCACATATAATAATAATCAAATTCACGGTCGATATAATTTTAAATATTTAACAAATTTTATACAAGTTAATTGTAATATGAACATATAGGTTACAAGCTAGATCTGCCTCTATCCAAAAGTTTTAATTGCCAACATAAATGAATTCATAGGTAAAAAGCTAGTTCTACAACATAAAATAAAGT
Organism: Solanum lycopersicum; assembly: GCF_036512215.1. Taxonomy (NCBI): domain Eukaryota; kingdom Viridiplantae; phylum Streptophyta; class Magnoliopsida; order Solanales; family Solanaceae; genus Solanum; species Solanum lycopersicum. The sequence continues at coordinate 4,899,974 of NC_090808.1, read as the reverse complement.
ATGATAACATTAATGCAATATAAATTAAATTCTTGCAACTTGCCAACATTATTTTGCAGATTCCTTTTAAAAAGGGTAATCAATTGGTATCTACTAACATCTTGTATTATATCTGTTGAGTAGTTGCTATCATCAATTTATAATTTATTGTAATTTTAATGAGGAAATTACCTAGTTTGGTAATCCATTATCTAATTGTTTAGATGTTAGTTTTTACTACGTTTGCTAAAGTGACATTTTAAGAAAAGGTCTCTAGTTGAAAATATAGACCTTTCCTCTTATATAAATCCAAATTTAAATACATGTATGATGAGTCAACTCGGTAAATGATTTTTTTGTATTACCGACTAAGGATGTGACGTGCAGTGATGAAGTCAGAGTTTTTATTAAAACGTTTAAAATATAAACAGGTTAATACCCGAACAATATAGACCATTCCTTTCATGTATGATCTATGATGAGACAACTTGGTTGACTTTTTGGAATACTTGGGATGACTTTGGCATATAATAATACATTTTTGCATTACCTTATGTCTGGTTATGGTTGTTAGGTTTGAAAGAATAAAGGGCATCACGTGAAAGTTTATCATTATAAATCAAATAACAAAGAAAAATATATTAAAAGTATATTATTAATATAATTTGATTAAACAATCTATATATTACAAAACTAATATTGATTTAGGATTAATTATGCTGGGAGAAGATCTCCCTCTAAACAAAATTCTTAAATGTGGACAGCGTGAATGCTACCGTAATTTTGGTATAAGAAAGTGAGTCTTCTATTTATAGAGTTTCAAATTTTCGCAGAGAACTATTGTAAAAAATAAAAATAATTATGGTAATGACTCGACTTTTCTTCGAGAGAGAATTAATTCAAATATGAGAAGAAAAGGCTTATATAAATAATGTGTTATTTAACTTGACTCATTTCACATTTATGTTCTTCAATTTTGGATGTGTACCAGCATAGACTTAAACTTGTCTAAAGTTGAACAAGTAGACACATAGTCCTAAGTGACTTAATACACGTAGAACTCCACCTAACAAGTCAATTGTCATGTAGCGCACCATGTAGAACGTGTGTTTATTTATTCAACTACATACAAGTTTAATTAAGTTTCTACTTGTACACACCTAAAATGAGGGCATAAATTGAAATGAGATCAAGTTAATGACACGTTTACGAATTATGTTATTAGAAAATCAGGGTAAAACCCTAATAATATTGATAGGATAGATAGGACTCCTCCACCCTTAAGAAAATCGACGGACTAAGTCGGTATAAAGAACCCGAGCGAAAACCTACCCAATCCATTTCTTTTTAACTTTTTAAATAAAATAGACAGAAGTACGTCCGTGAAATATCTATTACATTTTTTTCTTTTATTGAAACTGACAGACTCCCTCGATTATCCCTCGGTTTTAACCGACCCAAGTCAAACCAATAATGTATAGTCGGTCGATTTCCCTTAAAATCTGAGGGAATCTGTCGGTTTCGATCCTCGATTTTTTCCCTAATTACTTATTAGTAGGTAATGGGCCTTACTCGACGCGAACCCAGATTAGCCAGGCCCAATGTGGATATCGTACACCGGAATGGAAAACCTAAAAATCAAAATAATAATTTTGGATTACTATAGACATATAGCCTTGTACATTTTGTCATTTATTGATTTTCTCATTTTGTGCCTCACCATATTTTCCCAAACAACAATATTCCCAATGTTCTTCAATCTTTTCATACTAGTAGCTCTCTTCTTACTTGATTTTTCACCTGCTTCTTGTGAAGTTGATGCATTCATTTTCAATGGATTTCAATCAGCTAATCTTAGCTTGGATGGCATAGCACAGTTCAAATCTAATGATCTTTTGTTGTTAACAAATTCTGGAACACAAAATCAGGGCCATGCTTTTTATCCAAATCCAATTCATTTCAAGAATTCATCAAATGGTACTGTATTTTCTTTCTCCACAACTTTTGTGTTCGCGATAAGGTCTGATTATGGAAATTTGAGTGGTCATGGACTAGCTTTCGTCATCGCGCCACACAAAGGACTTCAGGGGTCTTTGGCAAATCACTATCTTGGTCTTTTTAACTCTAGTAATAATGGGAATACATCAAACCATGTCGTTGGAGTTGAGCTCGATACAATCTATAGCGAGGATTTTGGTGATATCAATGACAATCATGTTGGAATTGATATAAATGGATTGAGGTCTGTAGCAATTCACACAGCAGGTTATTTTGATGATACTGATTTGTTTCATAACTTGACTTTAATTAGTGGCCAGGAAATGCAAGTTTGGATCGATTACGATGGGAGGACTAAGCAAATGGATGTAACAGTAGCTCAATCACATATGGAAAAACCAGTTAGACCACTCTTGGCTTTGAAATATGATCTTTCGTCGATTCTTGATCAGACTATGTATGTTGGTTTTTCATCGTCAACAGGTTCAGTCCCAACGCATCATTATATCTTGGGATGGAGCTTCAAGACAAATGGGAAAGCGCAAGAACTCTCGCAACTTCCTAAGCTTCCTCGTCTTGGGACTAAAGGGACATCAAGATTTGTAACGATTGGTTTGCCTATAATCTCATTGGTTTCACTTGTTGCAGCTGTCTTAGCGGTGGTTTATTATGTAAGAAAGAAGAAGTATGAAGAAATTCATGAAGATTGGGAACGCGAGTATAGACTACAAAGGTTTAAGTATAAAGAATTGTACATTGCTACTAAGGGATTCAGAGAAAAAGAGCTATTGGGAGCTGGAGGATTTGGTAAAGTTTATAAAGGAGTGATGCCTACCACCAAACTTGAGATAGCTGTAAAGAAGATATCTCATGAATCGAGACAAGGGATGAAGGAATTTGTTTCGGAGATTGTAAGCATTGGTCGTATGCAACACAGGAATGTAGTACCACTTTTGGGTTATTGCAGGCGAAAAGGGGAGTTGATTTTGATTTACGAATACATGTCAAATGGAAGTCTAGACAAGTATTTATACGATCAGCCAAGATACACCCTCGATTGGAACCAAAGATTCAGAGTCATTAGAGGTGTAGCTTCGGGACTATTTTTCCTACACGAAGAATGTGATCACGTAGTGGTTCATAGAGATGTTAAGGCCAGTAATGTCTTGTTAGATGGTGAACTAAATGGCAGGTTAGGAGATTTTGGACTCGCTAGGCTGTATGGTCATGGGACCGATCCTCAGTCCACACGGGTTGTTGGTACTCTTGGTTACCTTGCACCAGAGCATACTAGAACTGGCAGGGCAACACCTAGTAGTGATGTTTTTTCATTTGGGGCATTTCTGCTTGAAGTTGTCTGTGGTAGGAGGCCGATACAGCCAAGACAAGACGGTGATGATCTGATTTTGGTCGATTGGGTGTTCTCGTGTTGGAATAGGGGTAATATTCTTGATGCTGCTGATCCGAACATAGGCATTGATTTTGTTCCAGGGCAAGTGGAGTTGGTCTTAAAGTTAGGCTTGTTCTGTTCTCATTCAGAGCCCTCGTGTAGGCCAACCATGCGACAAATCTTGTTGTTTTTGGATGGTGTTGTGGCCTTACCAGAGTTATCAGAACTCGGTGTTTCATCAGCTAACCTAACATTTGAACATCGCGGAGGTTTTGATGATTTTGTCAAGTCGTATCCATCTTCTTTGGGCTATGCATATTCCGGTTCTCCATCTGTAACAGACTCCTTTCTCTCTGGTGGCCGGTGATTACTAATGTATTGAACCTGGTAAACATAATCTTGTTTTGGTGGATTATGTACTGATAAATTAGATTTAATCTACACATTATAGAACAGTTTCATAACATTAAAATGATTCAGGCTTTGATAGTACAGTTTACAATGGAACAATACACAGAGTTAAGTGATTTCCTGTACTTATTTTTCTTTCATTTGTTATGTTTTCACCTATCTAATCAATAACCGTTTATGACTGATCACTCGCCATTAACTCGGTTTTTGTGTCATAATCATTATATAGAAGAGATGGCCGAGTGATTTAAGGCGTAGCATTGGTTAATAGGAATCAAGTTATTCATTGGAATCAATTCATTGTGATGAAGGGCTCTATATTTGCCTTCCTCAGATGTTGAATGTTTAATGAGTTCATGACTTTATATGTTGACAATGACAAACTGCAAACCACAAAGCACTCTTTGACTGTTATCACCTAGTTTTCTATCTCATTCCGATGGGGGATTTGCCTAAGCTATCTTACATATCCCTCTTCTTCAGAAGCTTGTCAGTCTACTAGTCCTACTTTTTTACTAGCCAAGTACGTTGAAATTCTTTTTGATATGGGTGGCAGTGTGATTAGGTCTCAGGACCTCTGTCTGCTCTGATATCATGTTGAAGTGTATGACAATCTTAATTATCTAAAAGTTTAAGTTGTTAGAGAGAACACATTTTTATTAATTAATTGTATTCTCAGCTGACATCGCCCTAACCACAGTGCTGTTATATACATCCACACACATGAAGTGCACCTATATGCAAAATTTCTACTGTTAATTAGAGGTTTTAATGATTCATTGTAAAATCATTTTGCAAGAGGACCCTGAAAAGAAGTGGCAAAAATATCAAATTTAGATGCCAAAGCTTAGTAATATTTTGTTGAATTTGCTGTGAAGGGAAATATTTTGGTAGGAAAATTTTGGTGGTATAGAACCCGCTACATTGAATTTTGACTTCATGGACCCTCCACCATCAGAAGCTTTACTTAAAGCACTCGAACTTCTCTTTGCCCTCGGTGCCCTTAATAAGCTTGGAGAGTTAACAACAATAGGTAGAAGAATGGCAGAGTTTCCTCTAGATCCCATGCTGTCCAAGACGATCGTTGCCTCTGACAAATACAAGTGTTCTGATGAAATTATAAGTATTGCTGCAATGCTTTCTGTGGGGAATTCAATCTTTTATCGTCCAAAGGACAAACAAGTCCACGCTGACAATGCACGTTTGAATTTTCATACAGGCAACGTTGGAGATCATATCGCACTGTTAAAGGTTTATAATTCCTGGAAGGAGACAAACTTCTCAACACAGTGGTGCTACGACAATTACATCCAGGTCCGAAGCATGAAGAGAGCTAGGGATATCCGAGATCAATTGGAAGGCCTGCTGGAGAGAGTAGAAATTAAGTTAACTTCAAATGTTAATGACTTAGAAGCTATAAAGAAGTGTATAACATCAGGATTTTTCCCACACACGGCGAGACTACAAAAGGCTGGATCTTATCGAACTGTTAAACATCCTCAAACAGTTAACATTCACCCCAGCTCAGGTTTATCTCAGGAGCTTCCTAGATGGGTTGTGTACCATGAGCAGGTCTTGACGAGTAAGGAGTATATGCAACAGGTTACTGAACTGAAACCAGAATGGCTTGTAGAAATAGCTCCTCACTACTATCAGTTGAAAGATGTTGAAGACTCTAGCTCAAAGAAAATGCCTCGCGGAATTGGACATGCACCTTAGAAACAACTCCTATTTTTTGTAAAGAAAAGAGCAATGTCAAGGTATATGGCTTGTATATAGGATATTGTAGATTCTTCATCGTTTTTATGTATTAACGGCTGTATTTCTCTATATGTGCCTTACTCTATATAGAAGAAGCACGCAATAAGACTAATCTTTGACCTCCATATCCTCCCATCTAAAGTATTGTCCTCGGTAAACTGTAGGTGTAATACATTAGAACTCAGATTCAACTATAATTAATAAGAAAATGTGATAATTGAAATAATGAACACCCTTTTAAGGCAATTCTTATGTTTTATTCACTGTGGGCATGTACTACTCTAAATCTTTGGTTCCAATCAAGAGTGCAGCTGTATCAAACTTCAATATGTATCTATCACAAATAATCACACAATATAGTCAAGTCTAGTAGGCAAGTATTTGACATTTTGTTATCATCAATTATCACACATTGCCTCAAATTTGTGGCATTTAATAACAACCCCTCATCTACTTAAGAGTCATTCTTATAGGTTCAGATGTATCAAAGGGTATAATACCTCTGCTTTGATACGTGTTGTCGTTGATTTAACAACAACATGTAACTCGACATCAAGCCTCGTATGGTACCAATATAGCTAGCGTAAGTATATACACAACTTACAATAATTGTCTAGTATTCTAAATGCAAGGAATAGTGAGATAAAATTGAAAGGAAGATGATAAGTATATTAGTTCTCATTATTCGAATTAATAAGAGTTATGAATTTACAAAAAATCCTTGACTCTCTCTCACACACACATAATCAAATTTAAAAAATAAAATTGGGAGGTACAAAAATTGCACAAAATAAAATTGTCAACATTTGGGAAGATCCATTGGTGGAGGAGGCAACTTTTGATTTGGAAGTTTTCCATCTTGAACCAACCATGCCATTTTCAATCCCCAACTTGTATGAACTTCCAAGTGACAATGCATAAACCACACTCCTATTAACAAACATCATTATTCGTGGAGTCAGAAATTTTAACCTGATATATATATATATAATACTTTTTTGAATGCATATTCATATAAAAAAAATTACCTGGATTATCCGCGAGAAATCGAATAGCAACCCAACCACCAGAAGGAACACCTACAGTATTCCTTTCAATAGGATCAACTAGGTTGAAATTTGATGGATCCTTTTTAGGGTCAAAATTTCCAAATCCTTGTCCAACAACAAAGAAATTAAATCCATGAAGATGAAGAGGATGACTTTCAAGACCAAGAATGCTTGTATCTTGCATTACTAACTCCACACTTGTGTTGAATGGTAAAACCATAAGTTTTGTGTCATTTGCAACAAGAGTGTTATTTGGAGGGTTCCCAGTGTAATTAAACCAATTTAAAGGACTATAAGGAAAATCAGGTTTGTATACACCTTTAGATTGACCAAAGAAATGAGATTGAAGAAGAGCAGTTGTAGGTAACACAAATGACACATTGTTGATTGAAGCTGAGAATTTTGTACCATTAGGTCCTTGACATGTTTTGTTTTTATCACAAGGGCTTGTTCCAAGACCTACTGTGAAAAACAAACGTCTATCGACGTTTTGAGGTACATTAGCAGGGTATTGAGGACTCGCCAGACTTCTTAATCTATTAGTAAAATTGGTGACAAAATTTGTGTCATTCAGAGCTGGTAGTAACGGTTTAAAGAGCGGTAGATTTTTCAAATAGAGTTTTGTTTCGGATTCGTACTCTAATATTCCAGCAACTGTAGAGTTATCGAATGTACCAGGACCTGTCACATAAGGTCGAGCAGTCATGTAAAATGTTGCATTAGGGAAATGAGATTTAGTTTTGAGAAGAACGTTATGTGTTTGTCCTGGTGTAATAATAAGTGTATTTGTCTCAAATGGTTTAACGTAAACTCCGTCAGCATCGATAATTTGGAGAGTATGATTTGCAATACTGAAGAAAAGCTCGTCATTAAGTGCAGCGTTGATCAATCGAAGAAGATATGTTTTTTCAGGCTTCACCTTTAGTTTAAAAGTATCTGTATATAATATAAAGAAGATATTTAATAGTATCATATATTTTAGTGTACCGACATTATTTAAAAAGCGAAAATAAATTTACCTTTTGCGGAGCAGTTATATAAAGGTCCAGGAAGTCCATTTATAGTATAAGCATCAGAAACATTAGGACCTCCACCTGTTCGTAAAGCTTGTGAAATTATAACTTCAGTATCAGCATTGAACCATTCTCCTGTGTGACATAAATATATTATTATTATTATTAGTATTCTAATCATTAATTTTCTAATAGACAAATTATTAGTGAAGGATTATAAAAATTACCAAAGATAATGGGAATTTCTTTGTATGGTTTAGCAAATGGATAAGGAGTATTTTTGTTAGGTAAAATAATAATAGGACCATAGAGAGTTGATCTCAACCATGAAATATGTGCATGCCACCAAAAAGTTCCTCTTTGACCAATTATAGTGAAATTATACACATATTTTTGACCATTTTGAATTGGACATTGTGTTACATAAGCTGGTCCATCGGCCCATCCACTACGAACTTGTCGAATTCCATGCCTATATATATAATAATAATCGTTAAATATTAAATACTCGTTGAACCTTATAAATTACTTCACAAAAATAAATATTTATTTGTTTACCAATGGATGGAAATATTGTTGTGAACATGATTGACAACTTCAATTTCAAGACGATCACCTTCCCTTGCCACAATTTTAGGTCCAGGAAATTGTCCATTTACTGTAACTATACTCTTCGTGTGACATAGTCGTGTCACATTTTGCATTTTTATCTGAAACACGGAAAAGAAAAATGTTTAAGTGATGAATTCTAAATAAAAAAAATTGAATTCACTTAGGAAACTATGCAAAAATATATATGCATACTTCAAATTTATAGTGTCTGGTTGCAGCGGAAACGCTAGAGAGGAGACACGATGCAATCATCATAGATAAGAGAAATATTTCAATAGAGCCCATTTTTTGCGCTAAGAAAGTTAAATCTTTTTGTTTTGTTACAAACTTCTTGTTGTTGTTTTATTTAGTGCATGGAAGTCAAGTGTATATATAGAGATGTTTGGTTGATTTGGTGAAATTATTTTTAAAGAATAGATAGAATTGAAGAGAAAAGTGAATAGGTTGATTGTAAGATATGTTTGGTTAGACCAACTGTTGTTGTAGAACATACTTTAGAGTGGTGTCAAAGAAATACATATATATATATTTGTAGTATATCATTAGTATATATATATTTTCATGCAAATATTTCAGTATGTGTATGTATTTTCCTTCTTAATGACTCATAGAGGATAGATTAATTTAGGGTTCATATATAGATAGCTATAGGTATGATTTTGACTCTCTTCCATACATGATATATAGCCTTAGAGGAAAAAGTTTATCAAAATATTTCTTCACTGGAATAAGCATAAGAAAATTGTAATTTTATGGTACTCTCTCGTTTTAATTTGTTTGTCTGATTTTGACTTGATGCGGAATTTAAGAAATACAAAAGAGTTTTGAATGAATCAGCAAGATACTCTTTAATTTTATGATTTTAAACATGTCATCTAAGAAATTAGAATTAAAAAAGTTCTTACAAATATAAAAAAATAAACGAATTTGTAATTGATGGTCCTTATGAATGTACCTCGACCTAATAACTATTCTCTATTTCTAATAATATAATACTAACGTTGAGGTTCCACATATTTATAACTTATGCTACATTGAATATAGTATATAGTTTTACGAACAATAATACTACCAAAATTTTAAAATAATAAAGGACAATAAAGTGTAGGAGGGAAGTTTATTGAAAAATGACAAGTGAAGCATAGCATCATTATGTAAAAGGTGCTTTAGTATTAAGTAATTAATTAGGAAAAGTAAGCTTGTAGATTAAACAATCTTATTTTCGACTATTACATTAGGCATGTGCCCATATATATATATATATATATATATCATAATTTATTCAAACATTATGATTAAAATTTAAGATTTAAACTTCATCAGTCTTGGTAGCTCTACCACTGAAATGGATGACATTGGTCCGAGATGGCAATAATAAAATTAATAGATAATCCTAATCGGTGATTGTTTAAAAATATGTGTGCAAGAAATATATATATATATATATATATATATATATATATATATATATATATATATATATATATATTATATTTGTTGATGTATAAATATAAACATTTTATTATCGAATATTACAAGTTAGGAAGATGAGAGTACTTGAAGAAGCTTAAGTTGGTGAGAGAAGGGTTTTCACTTGTTCGGTATCTATCAATTTTCATCAGTACTTATAAAGAGATAATATTATTATTATTTGAGTAGGGAATGTCTAATATGGGACACACAAAGGAATTTTACTCGAGTAACATGTAATTTATGGATTCACATTATGTTACACACCTAAAACTCAAAGTAACATATAGGTGTGGTCATGGCCGGGTTGAGCTTAATTCGTAAATTTTTTTAATTAATTTCATTTTGTTCTACAGAGGCATAGTGTTTTAAAAGGTGGGGACGTGAGGTGAGGTGTTTTATACAATACGGGCGAGGTATAAGCCTCGAGACACAGGGCGTAAGTCTCATGGATCTACGGGGCGTAGTCTCACGTATATTCAATTTTAAAATTTTATTACTAATAAAATAAGAAAAATTAAACATTTCGATGATTTATGATTTTTATTTGAGATAAACACTAATAATCAATAATGAAGAAAAAAGCAGTATAATTATTATTTGAGAAATATCATTACACCAATAATAAAAATATGATTTAAAAAAATAAATCAAAAATGTCCCGCATATGTTTTTACGCCCAGGACTTGCGTTTTTATGTTTAGGACTTACGCCATATGGATCTACGTTTTAATTGACGCTCAGAGCGTTTTTGGTATGCCCCGCCCTGGGTTTCGCCCCAAAAACGTTTTTGAAAACACTGGTCCCACATATCAAATTTTTCATTTTTAACCTGTCTTCGTCCCGCTTAGACACGTCTCGCATAAATCTGTCCAGTATAAGTTTTTTGATATTTTCTGTTATTAGTTAAGTTTGATACTAAAAACAAAATTCGCAAAAATAAATAAATTCATTTTTTTATTAAGTTATATTAATTTAATAGGATAATGACATAAAAAGAAAATTACTGATCCATTGGTAAACATGTAATTAGAAATTGTATTATTTTTTATTGAACCATTTTCATTTACTATCTTGAATGATTTAATAGTTTTAAAGAAATTATCTTATAATGTTATGTCACTCTTATAACATGTAATAAGTTAAAATTAAATTTGAATCCACATAAAATCACATATACCCGCAATGCGATGTCCCACATTAATTCTAAAAAAAACTCATGTCTACGTGCCCGGCATCCCACCCACTGCACATAATCTTAAATCCACTCCACCCCGTATAGCCTTAAACCCACCTCACCGCACCCCACCCCATTGTCATCCCTAGTAACATGTGATTTTGTATTATACTCCTATACTATCTGAAATGTAAGGCGTAAACTCAAAATTAAAATAGGATAGTGATATATGCATAATTTTTTTATATTCCACTCGACATAATTTATGAAAAAGATTTTATTTTATTTATTTATTGCAAAAATTCTTTAAACATTTGACAAAATTTTAAAAACAACTCTAAATGGTTCTATTTGTGTAAATCACCCAAACAAATTAAATAATAATTTGATATACAATGAATGACAATAACTTTGAAGTGATACAATTATATGCTAATATGTATCAAAACATTAATTCAATCAATAAAAGATATATAACATTGATAACCAATATATTTCCCTACATACATACAAACAAAATAACTCAATGAGAGTATACATAACTAATCATTCAATACGACAAGAAGATTATATATTGCCTTTGAAAATTCAACACACCCTTTATGTTGAATCACAAAATGTACAAAATGGTAAAGACCTCTCTTTAAAAAAAATCACCAACCATTTCTAGTCTTTGAGCCAACAACCCCCACTTTCATTTGATGTTTTGCAACCCCAAGTATGGCAATTCATAAATTTGAAGGGTGTTATATGCATTAATTTGGGACCACTCAATCCATTAATCACATGACATGTTTTCCACCGTCTCCATTAGATAGATACAGTTTTAGACTCGAACTATATATGATTTGGAAAAAAGAATAATACTATCTTACATCTTCGATTCAATGGAAAAAACCAAATCTTTGACTCGCTATATCGCATCGTACTTGAGCAAAACCGATGCGAGATTTTTCAAGATCATACTCCACCCATACATTTTGTTGATGATGGTGTCCTATAATGTACGCCTCAACGGCTAGTTGATCGGAATTTCCAAAAGTAAAACAATGTATCGAATCTTTCCCTCGAATTTCACCAGGTACTCGATACAACAATCGTTCTCCTGAAACAGTTATTTCTGCTCCTCGAAACACTAAACTAACCGATGGTAACTTAGGTAACGACGTTTGATTAATAGGTACTCGATAACACAAGTCCATTGCACCTTGAAAAACAAAATCTTGATCCTCAAGGACCTTAAGGATTGTCATTGTTTGATTCAAAAACTCACTCCTTAGTATAGTGTAAGCTTGACCTAATAGGAATGTAAATTGGGTACCCGAATCAACCATGGTTTGACCCGCCCCAGTATGATAGGGTATAAATACGGATTCAGGTATCGGAAGTAATTTATTCGAAACTTTAATACCTTCAAGTTTAATAGTATACGCAACTCGATCGAAATAAGGTAACGGAAGCGAAATTTCGACTAACGGGGTGTAATTTAACGGTAAAATCCAAGTAAAATTCGATTCACCGAAAAGTAAAATACCAGAAAAATCAAGGCTCGAAATGCAATAAGAAAACTTTTTGAACCCCATTTGTGAAACAAAAGATAGAGATCCACGGTTCATACCCATTAACCCGGTTGTCTTTTCATCTTCATCCGAATCACTACTGAAACCCGAATCCATTGACCCGAATATCGTACCCGTAAAATTCGACCCGCCAATCGTAAACGTATCCATAGCTAAATTCCCTTCTGAAGACGAAGCATCTGCGTAAGAAAGCACAGCATGACAGAAATTCTTCGAATCACAAGAAGCTGGTATGGAAAAATCTTGGGTTCGGGTCGTGCAAATGGGTTCGGAGCAAGAAACGGGTCTGTAGGAGAGTGAACGGTTGGGGTTGAAAATGGGTTGTTTGATTCGGGTTGAATTTGAATGTAGCCATGAAAGTTCACTACCAGTATCGAGCACCATTGTTACATTCTGTGGAGGTGTACCAACTGAAAGGGAAACAGTAAGAGTAACATTGTGAGTAAATGGGAGTTTATTTGGAGATGAAAACCCAGATGAGATTTGTTGAGTTTTTAGGGGTAAAATCAACAATGGTGAAGAAATTTGAGTAATGGAAGAACAGTTAATAAAGAAGAGAAATGGTGTGAGGAAGAAGAAGAGAAGTAATTCCATTGTGAATTGAAAGTGTTTGAGTTTTGGGGACAGAGAGAGAGGATGTGTGAAGGAATCTGAAATTTTCTATGGCTTCAAGTGAAACTTGGTGATAGCCATTAAAGCAAAGCAATATTGAAAGTTTGTTACTATGTCGTTTTTAACACTCTGTTTGGATGGTTGTTTATACAAATGGCATAATTCATCAATGTGAATTGTTACGATTCCGTGATATATGCGTCTATTTATTTAATTTTATATAATTTATAAGTGTGTAATAAATATATGGAAAATTATCAACATATATGCTTACGTAATATAACATATGTAGGCTTAAACTGTCATGTAGGATATTATGTAAAATAAATATATTTATTTATTTATTTTTATATAAACTAGAGTGTTTACTTCTATACTTTTAAATTAATGATATAAATATCAGTTGAGGTGAATAACTTTGTTTAAATTAGCACATTAAAATCATTGTTATCATCATTCAATAATAAGAGATAAATATATTTATTTATTTAATTTTAGATAAATTAGAGTGTTTTACTTCTATACGTTTAAATTAATGATATAGATATCAGTTGAGGTGAATAAGTTTGTTTAAAATTAGCACATCAAAATCATTGTTATTATCATTCAATAATCATCTTAATGGAGTCAATATTTTTATTAAAAGGTATCAAAATATCAAAAATTAAAATGTTGTAATTTATGCACAAAAATTAAAATTACAAAATACTTAAACAATATAATTGAATTGACTAAAAAATATCAATTAACACCTCTTGACATAAGATAATCCCGCACAATTGATTACACATACAAATTAATCATGTGGACATCGGAATGAATTAGAATTGAACCGGTGATGCAAGGATTTTCCAAAATATAACTAAAATATATATAAATAATTAGTCGATCTACATTTTATAAATTTATCACAATATAATTGATAAATAAAATTAATTTACATATATTATATCCTGCATAAGTAAATTATACATAAGTAATATAATTTACGACCAAACAACACCTTAGAGGTGCTTGAAAAGATTTGAAAATGATGTATTGGGCGATTGATTAACATTTAATAATCGGTGGAAATCCCACATTTTGTGGTTGTTAATAATATTGTTAGTTTGTGCTTTTCGTCAAACACAAAAATTTTTTAAAAAAAACTTATTAGTAAAATAGAAGGGGAAAATAAATTGGAGAATATATTATAATGTGAGATTTTAATTTTTTTAATTATTTATAAAGTTAAACTTTAAATAATCAATCAACTAAATTATTTAAATTTTCTAATTACTAAAATATTGTTGTTTCTTCGTGAAGAATCACTTGATTTACAAATTAATTATGTGAAATTATTGTGAAGAATTTATTTTTGGCGTAAGTAATAATGAATGTATTATTATATCGTGGTGAATAATGAAAAAAATTATTATATGATAATTAATAATAATGAGTTGTTGTTATATTACTTATAAAGTATTTCTTACATATTCTAACTAATGGTAGCTTTTGTCCTTAAAGTATAATATTCATTAGTTATAATGTACGTGTCATTATTCAACATTTTATATTATTAGGAATTTAAAGTTAATAAATTTTAAATTATAGTTTTCTTTTTTTAGTTTTAAATTATTAATTTATACATATAAAATAAATTATTTAAGATAAATACAAAATAAAATTTGCAGAAAAAATCTTATTTCAATAAACTCATCCTTCTACTATCAATATATAAAATTAAAAAATACATAAATACCAACATAACCTAATAAGACTATAGTATTATTAAATTAGGCCAACCTAATATTGCTTTAATTAAATGGCTATTTTATTATTTTGTATTGATTTTATGTTAAAATTATTTATACCACACTATCAACCTAAGAGTGACCCTAACGATAACGATAGTGGTGTGTTCATGATTTTGTACCATCAAATTTTTAATTAAATAAAAAAGGAAAGAACATTTGTCTTGTTTGAATTTTCAATAGAGTAATATTTAATTCTTTTTTCACTTTTATTGATTTTATTTCATAATTATGAAAGGTTGGTAGCAAACTGGCCAAAACATCTTAAAGTTGTGTAGTAAAAGCTTCCAAGTGAACTAGGACCAAGGGTGTCCCCGTTTTTAATGAAAGTCGAAAAAATAAGTTTAACAAATTACGATTTGTCAGTTCTATTATAATTGTATTTTTCTCACTAAGAAATTTCGAATAAAAGGGTTGGACCCTCATTCTCTCCCCCCACCGACCCCCACCCCTAACTGGACCCCACATCCCTAATCCTTCCCCTTTCCTCCGTTTCTCCGACACATCCTCTTATCTTTCATAATATTTATCTAAATTATATATATAAAAATATTTTTAACAAAATTTACTTACATACTGAACGTAAGAAAATAAGTGAGAAATTCAACAACTACTGCAGCCAAATCCTACTAAACCTAGAAATTGGACTAATCAACTAAAATCACATCATTTTGTCTGTTTAAACTTCCTATTAAAGTAATAAACACCTTAGGGGACGTTTGGCTCGTACAAAAATAATGCTACAATAATTATCTATAAAAGCACTATAATGTAGAAATCAATTATTATGACATTAATAATTTAATAATTATAATGTGTATAGTTAACACTTCAAAAAAAAATAATTATTTACATATGTACATGTTAAAATAACAGTCATAAAAGATAGTATTGATTTTATAATGGATTCATAAAAGGTTTTTTCTACTTAAAATGTTAATGAACTTAAATTAAAATGTAAAACTACTTAGGATAAAATATATATATACACATACAAGGGAAGGTTTATATACATATACAGATATTGCTTAGAATAAAGAGGTAAAAAATGTTTATTATTCACAATTGAAAAGATGATTTGATTTTTAAAACAAAGTTAAAAAGTGTAAATTAATTTTGCCACTAATAAAATAAACAGTAAATTCAGTTTTTAAATGCTCACAGTTCAAAATTTTAATAATCCAAGTTTCTTTATGAGAAAAAGGCAACATATCTTATGTTATCATTTTTATATTTTAATTAATTCACACGCACAGCCATAAAAAAAAATGGAATTAAGGAAGAATCAATGAACATGGTAGGCTACATATTTTGTGTGTAATTTATAAATATAAATATAAAGATAGGGAAAAAGTGTATTTAATTTTATTTATATGATACGATGATAACATGATATATAAAGAGGGTAAAAGAATTTAACATCATTAATAATGTAATTTATTTAATTGATATATTATGCAAGTAAATATTACTCTTGATATGAAAAGCTACACATAAATGATAAATAACTATTTTAACAAAAATGATAAATCAATTAGCCATAGGGACAAATAAACAGCACTAATTAGTATGGGACGAAGGGAGCTAGTACTACACTATAGAAATATCTAATTGAAGTTTCTTTTTTCACTTTTACTTATACATAATTAATTTGTATATTCGAATAATAAATAAAATTATATTTTATTAAAATAATTATACGTAAAATTGATTTCAGTGATTAATAAAAAAGTTTTTTGGAACGAAGCGTTTGTTGGGAATATGAAGAGGTGAATATGACGTTATACAGAAGCTTACAATTTGCAAATCACATGATTGATAAATTAGATAACAAAAACTAATAGTAAAAACAAAAAAAATACTATTATATCAAAAGTAATATGAAGAAAAAATATTGAAACTGTGGATAGAATAAAATCCTCCATAAACAAAAGTCTCTAAATTACTACATTGTGGATTTTATTGTTCTTTTGTGTTAGAAGAAACAAGCTTATGTTATAGAATACTTAAACATTTCCTACTATAAAAGAAATAGCTACTCTAAAACTTTTTCCTACTCTAAAATTTTTTCCTAATAAAAAAAAATAAACTAAATATAAAATAATATTATATTTCCCTTTCAAAAAAACTAAAAACATTTATAGTAATATTTTATCTTTTCTGTAAGAAAAAATAAATATTAAATTATAATAAGAAAATCATAACAAAATTCTAACATCGTCCTTCCTCGTATATTATACCAGGAATCTAAAATATTAAATTCAACCATTTTGAACAGAATATATTATATAATTTTTTACGAAGGACGGCCTCAAGATAATATAGCTCTGCATCTGGAGCTCATAGTCCAAGTTAAAAATAATATCCTATTTTTTTCTCCCACACATCTTACTATTAAAAAAAATGTAAATTTCACCTATCTTTATCGATTGATGATATAAATATTTAACCATTCAAGCAAATCTAACTTGTCTAAGTTAGAAATAAATCTTATTCTTGGTTGTGTTTTATCAAAAAGAGCAACTTTATTATACTTACCTCCCAATGGTCTAATCACAAGTGAGGCATTAAATGAGACTTTATTGATTTCACTCATTGCTTCTTTAAAGCATTTATTGGGATTCTCAAGACATTTATGCAAAAAGTAGACACTTGTCTCAAATAAGTGTGTGAAGAACTCAACTAAAGTGAAGTTGAAGAAAGCATTTTAGATCTAAAACTTTGTAAGTTTTACTTTGGCACATGGGGGGGTTGTGTTGTAAAAATCAACACATCAAAATACACCCTTCAAAGGAGCTTTGAAGCTAGCACATGACATGTTACTATAATATGGGCAACACAATCCTTAGAAAAAAATAGGGACCCTCTTTACACATCTCTTTGATCCACCAAACATATTTACATATAGGTGAATATATAATTAAAATATAAAATAAATAAATATTTAAATTAATGTGTGAATATTATTACGTTTTGTAAAGAGATTTAAATTTAATGCAGTATAATTTATATTAATATAAGAGAAAATGCACAAGTACTCCCTCAACCTATGCACGAAATTTCAGAGACACACTTATACTATACTAAGGTCCTATTATCTTTTTGAACTTATTTTATAAGTAATTTTTTATCCATTTTCGACTTACGTGACACTAGCTTGAAAAAAGGCAACCAGCGTTGAACCCATAAAATAGTGTCACGTAAGCGAAAAGCGGTAGAAAATTATTAATAAAATAAGTTTAGGAGGATAATAGTTACTTAGTATAGTATAAATATGTATAAAATTTCGGACATAGGTTGAGGGGGTACTTGTGCATTATCCCTTAATACAATAATATATCTATTGACTTGTATTATTTAGAATGCAATAGCCCAATAATATTATATAATTTAAGTAACTCTAGATTAGAAGATTTCAAAATGCAACAAAAAAAAATGTTATCCTTTTGTATAAATTGCAGACTTAAAACATATTTACATTGATTTATTTTAAGTCCTTTTAAGTCGGATAAAATAATAGAATAATGAGTAATGAGAGAAGAAGTAATGTAGTTTATCAAAATTGTTGTATTGAAAATACATTGTAGTTATCTAATAGTTAATCATTATTCTTAGCGTTCCATATTAACTAAATTTTTGAGGTGTTTTATATTTTTTATGAAAAATAGATTACAATATAATTGAATTACTTTTTTACTTTTATTTTTATTAATTATTGTTAAATTTATGATTAAATAACTAAATAATCCTTCTGTTCCTATTTAGTTGTCCACTTTAGAAGTGACACACATATGAAGACATTAATGATTATCATATGTTAGTTACAATTTTACCCTTGAAATTAAAAGATTATGTAACTCCCCAAGTATAATAAATGTATTTTCTGGTTCCAAAAAGCATGCATTACAACTTAATAGTACTTGAAATTTTTTAGAATTAAATAAGGGCATATTATGAAAAAATATATTGTCCTTTCTTAATTTGTTAAAATGGACAAGCAAATAGGAACAAACATAAAAGGAAATATGAACAAGTAAATAGAAACGGAGGGAGTAATAATTAATCACTAATGTCGGTACTAACTAATGAAAAGTAAAATTAGAAGAACACTCGGAAAATAATGTTGAAAAATAAAAAATTAAGTTAATTTAAAAAATAAAAAATAACTCAAAAATTAAAGAAATATAAAATGAATTAAGTATTTCTTAAAAAGGGTGTAAAATGAATAAGTAAAAGTAAAAGATTACCGCTAGCTAAATAATCCAGCAGTTTTAAGTTAACTTAATAATTTATACGCAGCTGTCAATAATCATAACGATGGAAGTACTCTCTCTAGGCCATATTAAATGAATAGTTGGGATGTGATATATTTTTTAAATAAAAGTATTCAAGGATAAAAAATAATTAAGGGTAATGTTAAATGGGGAAAAAAATTAGCTAGAAATTTAAAAAGTTTATAATATTTTCTTTTAATTTTAAAACAAATTATTATTATTTTCATTTTTCAACTGAAAAATATTAAAGTTAAAATGGAAAAACTATTCAATTTTTTTATTAAAAAGGTAAAAATATTCAAAAAAAAATAAAATAATATAGATAAAATATCACTTTTGATCAAATTTCTTTAAAACTTCAAAAATTTTACTTTATTTTGATTTTTGAATTATAAGAAAATCACAATAATTCACTTTTATATGGAAGGAGTAATAAATAGTGAATTCACTTATGTATTCTAATTCTAGATTAAAATTATTGGAGCTTTAATCAAATTGAAATCGTATACTTATATTGCGAGAATTATTTGAGGATGATACTCTTAATATGATTTTTTTTCATACACAAAATTGAATCCCTCAAACACCAAAATTCAAAATCCACTTATTACGAGTGAAACACCACTCACGATCCTATTTAGGAATGACACTCTCAATATGATTTTTTTCCATATACAAAACCTGACCCCCTCATATATTTAATTTTAAAACCTCTAATTAAAAATAAAATAAACATATCGACTACTATATCGACGCAAGTCATATTTATGGGGAAACAAACTCATGTAACACGATGTAGACATTTCCAGTGAAACAAATAAAAAGTTTATGACAAATATGGTGACAAAAAGACTAAATTAAACCATGCACGTTTGTATACATTTCTGTTATATGATTATCATAACAAGACTTTTTAAACGTCATTATAGAATCTTCGAGCATTTTATTTTATTCGACTCATATTGATTTGATATAATTCTTTTAGAAGATATATTTATCAAAAGAGTTTCTATTAGATTTTGTAAACTTAAATCTGACAATTATTTTTTCGTCTCAAAATAAATATTTATTTTATATATTTTGAACTTATCAAGAAATAATTATAGAAAGTATAGTTTACTAAATAATCTCTATCTATTAGGAAAATTATGTATTATTAAGAAAAAAGCTTTTTGATACGAAGGTATGATTGAAAAAACATACCATATTGATTTTGTTTAAAATTTGAAAGCGACTTTATTTTGGATTTCTTTTTTTTTATTAAAGTGTTTTCTAAAATAGAGGAAATAATACTTTATATAGTTATTTAGTTATAAGGGCAATATTACAACAAATGAACAATAAATTTCTCTTAATTTGCTTTGCAGATGAATTACGAAATCTATTTTTAATATAAGATAAGTAAAATAAAACATAAATTAATATTTCCACAGGCTTCTACAGAATATAGCAACTAGACACACTACTCTGGAGATTCTTTGGAACTGTTTGAAGGGAGGAAAATATTTTTCAACAAATAATTTTTTAATTTAAAAAATTACTTTTTATTATTTTTAATAAATTTATTTTTTCTAAAAATATGCAACACGATCCATGCCATCGTATGGTCCAATTTAATGTGGATTTGTTTGTTATTGGATTGCGAAATTCTATTGGGCCGTTAGGTCCGAAGGCCTTTCAAAGTTTAATTTATGGGAAAATTGTATATAATAGCAAATTAATAACCTAAAATAAATGAAGTAGCTAGGGTTTGATTTAATTGTGCTTCATATCAAATCTTTGCAAAAAATTGTCAGACGTCTCTCTCCCGAATATCTCGCCTGCTTCCTCACTTTTTATACGAACACAAGTGTACAAACGTTATTTCTAATTGTATAAAGCAGAGAAAATTGTATAAATACACATATTTTTGTTCCCCTCTTCCAGATATCGCTCTCCACTCTCCCAAATCTCGCTCGCCACCCTCGCCTTTCTTACTTATACAAATAGAAGCGAAATGTATAAATTGCGTTTCTATTTGTATAAAGCGTGAGAAAATTGTATATACACATGCAAGTACATATATTTTCGTCCTATACACTTATAATTATACAATAAAAATACTCCCCTGCCCAGTATCTTTTGCCTTTCTCTCTTTCTCGTTTTATACAATTTTCAAATTGTATCTAATTTCTTTCTTTCTCGTTTTATACAATTCGATTCAATTGTATATTCATCGTCAAGTCTCTTTTGTCTTTCTCTTTTCTCTTTTTATACAAATTCATATTGTATATAATCGTTCTATACATTTATAATAATACGATTCGTTTTTATACAGTTTTCTGCCCAAGTGTTTTTCTCTTTCTTATTTTATACACTTCGTTTTATACAATTTGTATCAACTGTATATGTATAACGAATTATACAGTTTCTATGTTTGTTACGGAGCGTAATTATACAAATTTTGTTATAACATAATTTTTTATTTTCTATATGTGAAAATTGCCCTTTATGAAAATTACGAGTGTATTAAATTAGGGGTGGGCATAAACACCGAAAAACCAAAACACCGAATCGAACCGAATTTTTTTAGAATTTCGGTATCAGTATTTCGATTTTCGGTTCGGTATTCGGTTTAATTTTTTGTATTTTTTGATATTTCAGTTCGATTTTCGATACATATTACTTTGGAATTCGATATTTCGGTTTAAACCGAAATATTATGCTATAATTTAATAATTTATAAATTATATTATATTAATTAATTATTAATATTAAATAATTTTTTTTAAAAAAAGTAGAAAACCCTAATACCCTACTTTGACTCTTTCTCTTTCTACTAGATTTTTTCTCCTTTCAATTCACTCCTCATCCTCTCCTCTTCAGCTCTTCTTCCTCTTATCTTCTCCTCTTCCTCTTCTATTCCAACTACTCTTCAGCTCCAACCACTCTTGTCTTCAGCAGCGCCGCCAGGCGCCAGGCGCCAGCCGCCGTCCACAACAAGGGAAGCAGCAGTAGCCGCGACAGCAGCACAGCAGCAGCCAGCCACAGACAGCAGCACAGCAGCAACCAGCCGCGACAGCACTCAGCAGCAGCCAGCCGCCGACCGTGCAGCAGTTTGGTCCATTAAAAAACCGAAATAAAAAATCGAATCGAATTAATAAAAATCAAACCGAAATATTTCGATTCGGTATTCGATACGCAATTTACAAAAACCGAAAACCGAAAAAACCGAAAAAAACCCGAACCGAACCGAAATACCGAATGCCCACCACTATATTAAATTTGAAGTAATTATATACCCATCTCGATTTTAATTTAATATAAACAAATAATAAACCCTTCTCCAAGATAATAAATCCCTTCTTCTCCAAAGTTCCAGTACCTTCTAGTTTCTACAAAATCTCTTCAATAAATTCTTCTTCTTCCCTAAACAAAACACCGAAAAATCTAAGTAAGAAATCAAAAATGGCGAAAGAGGGACCTAATTGGGATGGTTTATTGAAATGGAGTCTATCTCATGCTGATGGTACCAAACCTCCTCCTCGCAATTTGAGGTAACCAAATTCGAATCAATGAATTTCTTTGTTTTATAGCAAAAGATTGAAACTTTTGATATGGGTTTTGTTGGTTGAATAGTAATTTCAGTTTAGATAGTTTGTAGGTTTGAGTTGTGTGCTGTGCACACTAAGCCTCTTGTGTTTAAGTGGAGAGGGTGGGCTTATTGTTCTTGTTTTCAAAGGTTGTAGTGTAAAAGAGGGGTTCTGTAGGTGATGATGACAAGCTAAAAATAGTTGAAACATGAGTGGAATTGATAAAAGAGGATTTATGTAGCAGGCAGATTGGTTTTGGGTTGATTGGGGTAGTATTTGAAAAAAGTTTCCATTTTATATGTTCATTGATTGGTGTAGGGATAGATCTTTTTGTAGTATGCTTTGTCATGGTTTCTTTTAGCATTTTGTCTCGACTTCTTTACTTCAGTTGTTTTCATTTTTCGAATTGTGTTGTAATGATTTTACTTGAGCTGAGGGTCTATGAGAAACAACATCATTATCCTTCCCAAACCCCACTTATGGAATTACACTTGGTATCTTATTCTTGTTGATTGATTAATTGGTGTAGTAATTTGAATGATTCTATTTTTATTTGTTCTTTTCTGTGGAAGTTGGTCTTATATTGAAGTTATTGGTTGATTGTGTTACTGTGGGTCAGTGAGGAGGACAGGAGGTGGTTCATGGAGGCTATGCAAGCTCAAACTGTTGATGTGATTAAGAGAATGAAGGAGATTACACTTGTCATGCAAACACCAGAGCAGGTTTTGGAATCACAGGGGGTGACTTCCCAAGATATTGAAGGTACTTGTTTAGTTTTTCTTGATAATGTGTAATCATATTTTATGAATTTTACTCGTTTTGACTTTTTTGCTGGCCTTGTGATTTCACAGATATGCTGGATGAGCTACAAGAACATGTCGAATCAATTGATATGGCTAATGGTGAGTTCTTGGTGTAATTTAGTTATTCAGAAATGTGTGTGTATCATGATTTGGTAGTTACGCATATTACATAATTCTTGCTAACCAGCTAATTTGGAATTGAGGTCTTGTTGTGGAAGCTCTATCTGTTAGAGTGTCCCACATTAGTTGAGGGAATAGATTGTTGTCTCCTTATAGTATTGGACAATTCTTGTCACATGAGCTAGCTTTTGTTGTTGATTTAGGCCCAATTCTTGTCTCCATTTCTTAATATGGAGTTAGAGCTGCATCAGTATTTTCTTAGTTTACTGAATACTAGGCCCAATGTTAAATTGTTCATGCTCTGGTTATCTACTCTCGGTTATCAGAGGAGACTTAACATCTCACATTGTTTGAAAGAATGACCCCTTGTCTTTTATATATTTTTTGCTCAATCCTCACCTCTTAAGCTAGCTTTTGGGGTCCAGTGCCCAAGGCCAATTCACTTGATAATATCATGTAGGTTTAATTGAAGTTTCCAATGTTGCACGTCATGTGCTTGAACTTCGCCACATTCAAAATCACTGTATTTAAGTGGACGAGAGTAGAGGCGCGTACCAATTATTGCCTAGTTATGAGCCGGCCCTCGGAATTTCTCGGCAATTAAAACAAAATTGTCCTGATCAAAGAGTAGTTTCATTGGTTATATGAGTTCATTCTTTTGCTGTTCTTTGACAAAGGTAGTCTGTAGTTCATATCATTGTGTTCATCTAGGAGCCAAGATTGTAATTATTTCCTGTTTTGTGAAGTGTGACCTGACAAGCATCCTGTATTTCTGTGAGTAGATACTGACCAGCATGCATGTTGGATACTCCATAAATAGTGCATATTTGAAGAATCCGACACGGGTGCAACAACATTTTTGGAGAGTTTGAGCAACATAGTTCTGCAATGGTTTTTTCTTAGACTGAAGAATTTTTGTTCTGTCTCAAAATTGCAGTAATGATATTGCTCTCATCTTTTACCTATGATAAATTCAACGACGTACATCCACTCATTTCAAGGAAAACCATGTGAGAATAGGTGCTCAGTAAAGTTATGCAACTTCATGATAATCTCTATTGAAGATGTTTGTGCTCCATAATCACATATTCAAACAAATAAAAACCTCAGTCACACATATCCTCTTTGATGTTGCTCCTGATTTCCAGATGTTTATCTCTGGTTCCTAGTTATTGTAATTGGTTGTGTTCAGATAATAATTACTTGTTGAAAAACAAAAAATGAAGCATATTAGACCAAGCTGACACTATTAAGTATTCCATAATATACATCACTCTGATCCTCCATCATGCCTTTTTCCGTCATAAGCTTAATTCTGATAATTTATGTCAGCAGTCACAATTTTCTTTTAATATGTATTTCGTATGAATGTACTCTTGGTGTTATTGTGATTTGTGCTCTACATTATGAGGTCCTTGAGACTTCTAGTCAACCTAGAAGTAAAGAAAGAAAGGTCTACCAAGTAGAAAAGAAATAAATGAAGAGGTTTCTCGTTTACTTTGGTATGAATCAGTTAAGGGGCTTTCATGAGCATGAAGAGAATGGGTATATCCTACAGTTTGAGATGTTTTTACTCTGTTGCCTCTTTAAGAGCTTGGTAACTGGTTGCTTCCTTGAATTGAATGGAACACTTCAGAACAAGGCCTCCAAGAGTATCTAAGAGTATGGAACAAAGTAAAAAACATGTAATCTCTCATCCTTTACAGCATTAATGTTAAACTGGAATGCCTATGACTAAGCTATAACGGATATCAAGAGCCACTCGAACCTGGTAGGCCGTATTCCATGGTTACTGCTGGAAACTAGAAAAAGAGAAGAGGACCAGAAAGACCTGGGGGAAGTGGTCTATACTTTGTTAGTGTTACTGGCTCATAGGTAATCTTTACTATCAGCACTTGGACATTCCGCTCTTTGTGTCCTTTCCCTCCTCATTCCTTGGGGATTTCGTTCTCTTTACTTGCTTTGTTGTCATTTTCTGTTTGAGCTTTCAATATTTAATTATGTGGTATTCCCATTATTAAAAGTTTTAGTCTTATGCTCGATTTCTTTTATTGTTATTCGGCAGATCTGAATTCAATTGGTGGATTGGTGCCTCTTCTTGGTTACTTAAAGAACTCCCATGCAAACATTAGAGCCAAAGCGGCAGAAGTCGTAAGTACAATTGTTCAGAACAACCCGAGGAGCCAACAACTGGTAATGGAAGCTAATGGCCTAGAACCCCTTCTGTCAAATTTTACCTCAGATCCTGATGTTACTGCCCGCACTAAAGCTCTTGGTGCAATTTCATGTGAGTACTTTCCCCGTTATGATTTATTAGTTAAGTGTGCCCTTTAAATTTTGGTGTCATGTCATCTGTGTTTTCCAGTAGCGTTGATCAACTAGTTTTTTTATTTTTCCTTTATTCCAGCTTTAATTAGGCACAACAAGCCTGCCATTGCTGCATTTCGTCTTGCAAATGGTTATGCAGGTTTAAGAGATGCTTTGAGTTCTGAGAGTGTGAGATTTCAGAGGTACTATTTTCTATATCATGCACTAGACGTTTCTGAATCAACCATTGATGAAGCTGCTGCTTTCCCGTAAACCTTCCTCTTTTATATTCCTTTCTAATAGGTATAGTCCTGTTCTTTTGCAGGAAAGCCCTTAACTTGATCCATTATTTACTACATGAGAATCATTCAGACTGCAATGTAGTGACTGAGCTAGGATTTCCTCGAGTTATGATGCATCTAGCCTCTAGTGATGATGGAGAAGTGCGAGAGGGTGCCCTACAAGGTCTTCTTGACCTTGCCCAAGACAAGACAGGAGAGGTTGCTGGCTCCTCATCGACTGAAGAAAATGAGAAACTCAAGCAAATACTCCAGGAGCGAATTAAGGGGATTTCCTCTATGTCACCTGAAGATCTTGGTGCTGCTAAAGAAGAGAGGCAACTTGTAGATTCCCTCTGGAATACTTGCTACAATGAACCTTCCTCTCTTAGAGAGAAAGGCCTAGTTGTTCTCCCCGGAGAGGATGCATTACCACCTGATGTTGCTAGCAAGCATTTTGAACCTCCTCTGAGAGCTTGGGCTGCAAATAGGAACGAGGATACTAAGCCAAGTAACGAAAAGAAACAGGCTCCCTTATTGCTAGGCCTAGGTCCACCTACACAGGGTCCTCCTGTGCAGAATAGCTCTAGTGGAGCCATGTCTGGGGAAGAAAATAGAGACACCTCTGCATGATGTACATTTTTGGGCAATACCAGGTTATTCAGCTTAATATATCTTTGTGATATTACAAATAACACTGTGTTAAATGCCAAGTGTTTTCTGGATAATTTTGAGTCTTTCCTCTCTGTCATGTCACACTTCCAATTTTTCTTCATTTCCTTTGTTGTTTAACCAAATTCTCAAGTGTAATGCTGTATTTGTTTTGGTTATAGTATACGTACAACATTGACTGTTGAATCTGTTTTTATTTTGGTGAATTTTATCACAATATGAAAATCTGAACTATTACTAGTATTGCTGTTCATTGACTTCCATTAATTTTCTGCTATGACTTGAGTTACATAAGTTGAGGACAACAAACTGCCTCTAGATGGACATGTGTTTCCATCCAATCCTAAGGTACATGAAACTTGTATTACAGATTCCCAGAACTCTTTATTTTGGAGGGCAAAAGATAATGACATACCTTGTAGCCCTACACCTGTTTAGGCTAGAAGACTCATCAAATGCATAACTGTAAGCCTTGGGACAGATGGCTTTAAATAGATGAGCAAAAATAGTAGGTTTGCAAGTTTTGGGATCTGCAAACTTTCCTGTGCAGCAGTACTTGGCTGATTGTATAGCCAAGCAAGCACTCTTACACCCTACCACTTCTCCATCAACCTTCACTTCTAGTGCAGATGGGCAACATATATTCAGATCAACATCACACTCCGCCACGCCACAACCTGTTCCTCCACCTACAGGTCTCATTGAAACTGGCACGTTGAAGCCATCGACCAAGCTCACATCGTAGAAATGCAGGGGCGAAGTTGATGAGCCTAGTGTCATTTCCACAACAGTAGCTGGTGGCTTACCTCCTAACCCCCTGCATTTTAACTGACCATTACAGTCTCCAGTATCACATGAGCCTTGACCAGTCTTATTAAAGTGACAATTCTGCCTGGCCCATAGCCTACCTGACCACTTCTCAGGCACATCGAAGACTACTTCGTCACCACTTCTCATATGAAAGCCACCATCTTTAGGAGTCATCTTCCCTGTATTCCCAAGAATTCCAGGCCATATGCTTCTTCTGCAGTTGTTCACTAGGATAAGTTGTGTCCCATCTGCAGTCACATGAAAAAGAGTAAAACAAGTCAAGAAGATATTGTGCATTCAAACAAGCTAGGACATAGATTAAGAGTCAGGGAATTACTTGTGCTGACAAGAAAGAGGTATAGACAGAGTGCAATACATAGTAGATGAGTTAAAATCTGCATTTTGACACTTTGAGAAGCTGAAGCTCAGGTAAACTGAGTCAGTGGGGAGTGGAAGAGCTAGCTCAAGTTTATAAGTACAAACTAAATATTCTGTTTAACTGTGTGCTTTTAGTTTATTATAACCAACAATGGTATCTTTTTTACCTTTCTTTTGGGAACACGGGGCATATATGCATTGCTTCAAGTGTAGGACTTGTACCACACTATAGATTAATGTGATTTGGAGATATACTTAGCTTGTGTAGATGCTTCAACTCTACTCACTCATCACAAAGCTAGAATTGTCATGGTCTATGTTGCTCGAACTATTAAAAAATATTAATGTGCGCGTGTTTGATTCTCCAAAAATAGTTGACTCACTCATCAGAGAAGCTAGAATTGTCATGGTCGATGTCGTCTAGACTCGATGTCAATGTGTCGGGTTCTTCAACAATAGTATATTTCTGGAGAAATCGACACAATTACGGAATCAAAAGTGAAAAATATTGCGCGAGATTTAGGCGGTGGTTATTGATCAGATAATTTATTCGTGATACGAGTTATTTAAAAACATGTGAGATGACCAAAAATATTGTAATAAAGTTGCTCTCTTTTTATTGTGCATAAAATAATAGTACATAAATTTTCTCATAATTTATACACGTATTAATTACATGAGTTTCCAAATTGTAATCTATTAATTTTTACCTCCTAAACACATACTCACATATTCTAATTATAATATATGTCTAACTTATCTCAAAACTAGCTATCACACGATCCTAGTATTTTTATCTGATCAGATCTGAATAAGTTATTTTTGTTAAAAGAAAACTGTCTTACACTAATAAGTATTGTGATTAAGCTTTAAAAATGAAAAGGACTTGAGCTGCATTAAGCTTTAAGCTATCGTTTTAACTTAACAGTAAGGATTAGAATGGTCCCTAATATCTAATTAACACCTAATAGTGGATATATATAGTAGCAAACGTATATGTTTAACTTTTCAAATGTATATGTACATAATTTTCAAACTTAATCAATTGTGTCGATCAACTTTTTGATTAATCTAGAAATATTTTAATTTCACAATTTTACTGTCCGTTTTACTATAATATTTGTTTGCAATACAATGTATATTTTCATTGCATAATGAGAAAGGAGAGAAAACGAAAAATTAATATGTAGGTTGGATTACAATAAAAAGAATATTTTTATTCTCTAACTTTGAATTTCATGGTATTAAAAGAATCATGTAATCATAAATTTAAGGTACCAATACACACGAAAATTGATGTTCTAATTCACTTATCAAGAATTTAATTTTTCTAATGACTTATCTGTTTCAAATTATATATTGTGTTTCTCTTCATTTGGGTAATTTTAGTATGCTTGAAGATATAATTTTCTATTAAATTAATATTCAGTCAAATTATCCAGATCACATCTATTAACTCTCGAATAGTGGATTAAAAGATTTAAACCTTTCAATTCGATGAACGGAAAGATTGAAGTTCAACTTATTATATATGGATATGATTTTGAAAGAAATGATATTAGAAGTTGTAGAGGTCGTCGTCTTTCATATTGAGATTTCAAAAGAAATTTAAATCGATAATTTTTTTACACAGAATATGAAAAGATAATATTTGGTTCAATTAAAATCAAGTGTTCCATTCATTCTTTTAATCTTCAAAAATAATTACTCATATTTAATATAAAATAAAAAAGTATTTTAAACTTTTAAAATAATAAATAATTTGAGATAATTATTTTTAAAATTTAATAATTAGAGAATAAATGGAGTAGTTCCATCAAATTCAAAGTGACTGAAATCGAACCCTAAATCTGATAAACCCTTTGAATTTAGGGTTTTGCAGAATCATTTACTATGTTTCGAATCGGAGCTAAGCTCTATAGAGCTGCGAGAATCGGTGGCTCCGCCGTGTCCGATTTCAGGTCACCATCAACAAGATTTTTCTCCATTAACAACAATGTTAATACTGGTTTCAAGACCAACCCAGTTGCTCTTCAAATGATCAATTATGCTCTTTCTCTAGCCCGGGCTCAAAAATCAGGTATTTTTTTTCACTATACCAATCTAATGAATTGGTATCTTCAGTTTGTTTTTGTGTTGTAAACTCGAATTTGCTTTGATTTCCCCATCTGGGTCATAGGTATTTTCTCTTTTCTCGACTCGTGAAGTTCATTTCTTGAGTTTAGTTGTGTTTTTGATGGATACAAATGTTTGAGGAAGATGATTTGGTTTAAGAAAATGTCAATAATGCTCTCTTTAGGTAGTAGTTAGGACAGGGACCTGCTAGGATAAACAAAGAATTGCTATTTCTCTTTTCTTATATGTTTTGGAAATTCACTCTACTGCAATTATTCATTAGCACATTTTGTGAGTTAACTGTTGGTCTTAGTATAGTTACTAGTGTTTGGAGAAAGAATTGAATTCACTCTCATATTTGTTGAAGCCAGCTTTTGGTAAGAGTTTGGCAGAGGTAGCCCTCAATCACTTACTTATTCGGTAAATTAGCTAGCAAGAGGCCAATCCTTAGGAATTTTATTTCCAAGATAAACCATTTGAATGCTACTAAATGACAAGAATAATCTATTGGAACACGGCACATGCATCACACATAAGGGAGACGCCGGAAGACTTATAATGAATTTGTCCGTTACTCCGTTTCGGGGTCTTTCACTTTTGCCATATCTGGAGAAATACTACAAGTCTTCCGTCCTACATTCCATGGCCACGGCCATCTGATTGACTGATGCTACCAAAAGAATCTCGTACTTGCGTTATTGTTATTGATTGTTTGATTGTCTTGGACCATGAGGATCCCAGTTATGCTTTTGATTTTCATTCCCATCATAATGCTGATGATAAATCTCCTCTTGCTCTGCCATAAGAACTTGGAGTCGGTATTATGGTGAAGATAATATAACACTGTCATTCTTACTCAAAGACAGACTGAAGGCCCATAATTTGACATTGAATTATTTATTATCCAAATAAAATAAGATTTTCACAGTATATAACAATTTTTTTTGTTTCTTATCTCTAGGACTTTGATGATTTAGGTTAGAAGTATTATTATTTTTAATCAGTCATCTCTTCTATTTTTTTTAGCAGAGCTCGAATATCACTAAGACTGTTAAATATAAAGAGGTTAAACGATTCAACATATAGAATATATACTTTTAAAAAGCTACCTATTTTTTTATGATTAAGTCCCTTAGACATAGTCTATACCAAAATATTGTTATTACAAGTGCAAAAGGAAACAAATTAAAATAAAAAGAAAACATAAGCCCAACAGGGCGATACAAAGGAGAATCATAAATAGAGAAAGCTAGACAGAAAAGTTTAATTTTTCGGGGGATCACTAGACTTGCCCTCCTCGGCCTCACCCATCTGCTCCATTT
Organism: Solanum lycopersicum; assembly: GCF_036512215.1. NCBI lineage: Eukaryota > Viridiplantae > Streptophyta > Magnoliopsida > Solanales > Solanaceae > Solanum > Solanum lycopersicum. The sequence continues at coordinate 4,868,478 of NC_090808.1, read as the reverse complement.
GTAATCTCTCAGCAAAGAGTAGGTATCCGTCTTAAATCTTATTCAAAGAAATCTTGAATGAACCAATATTGCTTATCCATCCTGGAAAGATAAGTCTTTGAATGCAAAGAGTAGGTATCTGTCTTAAATCCTCTTCAAAGAAAGCTGAAAGTAACCAATATCGCTTATCCATCCTGGAAAGATAGTCTTCACATATGCTTCAGAGCTCATTATATTACAAGCAGCAGATGATATGTGCACAATCAGAAATCTGAACCAATTTCAAAGCGAAAGCAATGGTCAAGACAAAGCAACAACTCGACTCGGGGAGAAGTCCATTTGATAGGAATTTTATAGCTAGCAGTAATAGAACATTTAGTAGATATTTAGTTTGTGTTAACTTAGTAACTTGTATTAGTCTATATTGAGTTTTTACAACTCTTTAACTTCTACCGTTTTACACTAATGAGGAAAAGAATGATTAATGTAAGCTAGGTTCATGTACTGGTTATAAATGAAAAAAATATTTATTTATGGAAGGGCATTTTTGTTCATCAACATTTAAGGTTACTTTAGTAATTTAATATTTTGATTTGGGGATTCCCACTTAAAGAATAGTGTGTGTGCGCGCGCGCGTGTATGTATGTGCCGCCTCTGAAGCACTTTTTTTTTGTGTGCGTGTGTATCTATACATATACATATATACATACATATGTAGAGAGATAGACTAATGAAGGTATCCATTCATGTCCTTAAGAAGAGTTGCTTTCTAATGGAAAAGTCACTATTTTTCAAGTAACACCTTTCATGAATGGACGTATCTTTTGAAAAAGAAAGACACGACAGTCAACCATGTAAGACCTCGTGAAATTTGTGAACTATCATTTAGGCCAGTTGTAAATGTGAATTTTCTTCTATTTTCCATGTGGTCATAGATGCCTATTCGAAAAATCAGGTCTTTCACTTTTCCCATGTCATCAAGTTCATTTCTTGAGTTTTTATCTGTTGTAAAATATGAATCTACTTTGATTTTCCTCATTGGTTACATGTGCTCTTTTCAATCAGTTCTTTTTTTTCCTTTTTTTCCTTTTTTTTATTACTTTTCCCAGCTTATCAAGTTCGTATGTTCTGTTGGTTCTCTGCTGTCATTGTGAATTTGATTTTTGATTTTCCATGTGTTGTGCATAGACGAATCATATGCGCAAGCTCAATTGGTACTTGAGCAGTGCCACTCAACTCAGTCGGATGAGAGTGCTAAAGGATTGGTTATGCTCGCTATGTCTACCTTATTTTCTGAAAGGTTAGTCTTTATGATGTGGTTATCCACTTACAATTTATGACCTGGAATTTGAAGTTAATAGTTTTATTCTCCTTTCCCGGTGTTTTCTTTTTGTTTTTTAAGAGGGAATTTTAGTGAAGCCATTGAGAAGCTCCAGAAAATTCAAGATTTGGGCTTGTCAACTTTAGCTGTTAGAGGTAAAACTTGTGGCACTTATGATAGAATCCACAGTTTGAAGTTCCCATTGTGACAATTAGACATATGATTGCAGTTGCCGCCTCTGAAGCACTTGCTGGGCTTTATTTAGAATCATATCAAGTAAGACTTGTTGAACTGCTGACGTCTACCTGAACTGATTTTTGGCATATCGTTTATGTATAATATAGGATCACTTAGCAAATATTTCTCCAAATGTAGGATGATTTTTCATCAGCAACTGCAGATATGTGCTTGCAACTGCTGGAAACCATAAGGCTAGAAATTGGTGGTGGTGGATCTGACATATTGGAAGCTCGTGCAAAAGCATTGAAAGGGCTGGTTGAGTTGGTCCATGGTAATGCTGAATCAGGTGAGAAATATAGTGGTCAAACTTTTCCTCTGCTTTGTGTGTTTCTTTGTTCTGAGGCTTTGAAATTGTGCATGTTCATTTCAGCTGAGTCATTCTTTGAAGGAGCTCAAGGTGATAAAGGTTGCTTTGGTAAGGATTTGCCTTGTGAGACATCACGGATGACATAGTTCTACAATATATTGATATCATGATGTATAGGCAATGTTGCACTATCTTTTGGTGAATTCCTGCATTGTAAGCGGAATTCCCAGATGGCGAGGGAGTTATATCAAAGGGCAATGCAGGATGTATCAGAACGTAAAGATTTTACCGACTCACAGTCCATATCAGCTTGTAACATGAATTTGGAGGAGACTTTGTTAGGAGCTACATGTGCTCTAGGACAGCTTGAGGCTCATTTGGGGTAAGACTTCCTTTAAATGCTTGGCTTTCCCTTGTATAAACATATACTCCAATATCTTCCCTCATGCAGACTTTTCTGGTGGCTGTAGGAATTTTGATGATGCTGAGGAAATACTAACTGCAGCACTGAAGAAAGCAGAAGAGTGCTTTGGTTTGCTACATCAATTTATTATTGCATGTATGACAAAATCATTTGTATCCTAATGATTTTTATTTATTTATGCAGGTAATTATCATCCAAAGGTAGGTATTATTTTGACCTGCATAGCTCTCATGTATCGACATAAAGCAGCCATGGAGCAGTCAAGCTCGCTTTTGATTCAAGAGGTCTGAAACTATTCTCAGAGCCATTGGCATATACAACTATCTATACACCACATGCATTTACTTTCTGTTTTACCATTGCAATGTCAACCCAGTAACATGATTTTGCCTTGGGTGGAATTCGTTTTAACATTGTGAAAAGGTTTTGGATGCATTTCCAATTTTTCTAAGAATGCATGGTGACACAATTTAGGGTTTATTCCCTAGGTGATGTTGGTGGGTTTGTTTCTAAGGATTTCTTCTGAAGATTCTGAGAAACTTAATCCAAAATAATGTCAAGAAACTGTTCATTTCAAGGACCTGAATCCAAAGAATTTCATGAGTGGCCCTACTGCAGTTACAATAGTCGAATATGAAATACTTTATTTCTCAGGGTCTCTCTCTATCTCTTAAAAGGGTTTCATTGAATAATGCAGGGACTCTATAGAAGAGCAATTGAAGTGCTCAAAGCTCCACCCTTGGAAGTAGAAGGTATGCCAAATAATGAAAAAGTTCCAAGTTTGCATCATGCAGAAATCAACTAGAGATAGAATAACAACCATTCGAAATCTTTTTACAGGTGTTGTAGCGACACGGTCTAGAAGGGATATTCTTGCCCTTGCAAGAGGTATACATTGCTTCTAAAATGTAGTAGATCTTATTTACTTCTTATCCGCATCTTGTACAGAACTGTCCAACCTCTTCAAGATATTCCCCTCTCACCCTAATTACAAGATCTTTTTTCTGGAAACGATCTTTATAGTAGTAGCAAAGGCTGAGTCTTTAGGGTCAAGTGATCTCTCTTTCTGCAACCCCCGCTTCCGTTAGGCATTATAGTTTTGAGTCTTCACTGAAAGAGATGAAGCTATTGATCGCAGGGGTTAGCATGGCTTCCCAGATCGTTGTGCTTTGGCCAAAGTAATAGATGTCACTTGCTTTTCAGTTCCATATTTTTAAAAACGGATGAATTGTTTAAATAGACTCCAGAGGAAAAACATGTGGAAATTCATTCAGAATTTAGCTGCAGTAATCAGTGAAAGTTTTGTTTGTACTTGAAGGGTTGATCTAGATTTAGCAGTGGTAGGTGTGAGGGGGGGGGGGGGAGCAAAATAATATTGGACAGTTGCAGCTTACTGTGGATAAAACCTTAGGTAGGAGGTTGTGGAGGACACAATTTAGGGTAGAAGGATAGTAGGTAGTAAAGCGTTGTCTCACTTATCCTTCGATACTAGTAGTAGTAGTATTTCTGCTGTAATTTCTTGTCCTTCGGGTTTTCTTACTGTCTACTGTCTCTTGTACTTCGATTATCAAAGTAGTTATTGTAGTTACTGTTCTTTCTTTTTTTCCCATGATTTCCTTACTTTCATTATTTATTTTTCGGTCTGCTTTGATATGCTTTTCCATGAGCTGAGGATCTATTGGAAACAACCTCTCAAGGTAGGGAGGGGTAAGGTCTGCGTATACTCTACCTTCCCCAAATCCCAATTAAGTGATTACATTGAGTACGTTGTTGTTGTATATCCCTCTTCTGCAAAATGGTTTTGTTAGCATCCATTGATTCACTCTCCTGCCGCCCTGCTGATGCTTCTTACACAAACATCATGAAACTACTTCCATCCTAGTTCCTGGATCAACTTGCTTTGTCGTTGTACAGGTGGGTACGCAGAGACGCTTATCGTGCAACAAAACAGAAAAGCAGAAGGTGAAAAACTGAAGCAGTGGGCTGAAACAGCTTGGACAAGTCGCAGATTATCACTCGCGGAGGCACTAGAGTCATCAGCCAAAGTGTCTGTCATAGATACTCGAATAAGCCGAGTCCTGTAGTTTGTTTCCTTCCTTGACACATTACGTTCATCAACTCACAAGTATATCTATATACTTTTTGTAGATATGATATATATGCTCTAAACAACACAAGAGATTTCGAAATTTTCTTGAATAATGAATGTATTACTGTTGTACATTACTGAATTTTGCATGAAGAAATTTAAAGATTCACAACATTTAGAGAGGAATATCAAGGCCTTTTCCAATTTCTACACCAATCATTTCAAGAATTCCCTTGTTGAAAATCTGAAAAAGTGCAACACACAAAGATTACGATATAGTAATTAATCAATTAATATTTTCCTTCAAAGGTATAAAAAAAGATGTATAGTTACCAATTCCACAATAAATGTACCAATAAGACCAATCATACAAGCTCTAGAGTTCCATATCTCAGCAGTATTAGTAAAACCCAAAAGGGGTTTGCTCAACTTTGGTACTTCTTTTGGCAACTCCACCTACACAATAAAAGTTTCATTTTACAAAAACATAGTAAATATAAATGTGAAAACAAGTTTTTGGTGTTCTTCGAATTTCAAATACAATTTCACGTTATATTTGAAAATCTTATAGTCAAACGTTGATTTTCAAATAAAGTGAATTTTCATGGTCTAACGAATCCTAAGATGTCACCTACCTAGTTTCTTCCAACTCCACCTTACTATAACGGTGAAATCCAAAATTTCATTAAGGGGATTAAAAATAAAATCTTATGCCAATAGGATTTAACAACTTATGATTTATGTGTGTACCCTAAAAGAGTCATTTCCCCTTATTTATATAATAATACTCCTTACGTCTTTATTTATGTTGCATAATTCAGATTTTCAGACTAAATTGACTTTTAATCGTAAATTAGATGAAATTTTTTATGTTTTTTTTTCAAAATATAAAAAATTACAAAGTAGTGTAAGTCTCAGTAATCATAATTCAAAGGCACATGAAAAATTTACAATCAAACAAAAATGCAACATAAATTGAGGTATAATTTGTTAATTATAATGTTAGTATTAACTAATAATAGAATACATACCCCAGGTGGAACCTTTGCAGCCTGAATGTTGAAGGAGGTCCTTTTGGTAATTTTCAAATTGGGATTATTTGGAAGAAATAAATGATGATTTTGAGAATAATTTGGAGAAAGTGTTGTTGAGAGAAATGAAGATGAGAGTGAAGCCATTGTTACACAAAAAAAATAAAAAATAAAGTAAAGTTGAAGCAAATTAGCCCATTGTATTCTTGTTTTTGTGTTACCTTATCAACAAATTATTTTGTGGTCTCCAAAATTCTAATTTCTATGAGTGTGTGGGGGTCCACTCCCACCATAGGTGTACCACCTTCACACCTCATATTTTTTCTTACTTTGTATTAATTTGATTTGTAATTTTGGGAAAACGTACAAGTACCCCTACACATTATCGAAATTCCAGAGAACACATATTAGTTAAATTAAGATTCTATTACCCCTTTTGGATTTATTATTTTTGTAATTATATGTATTTTTTGTCTTACGTGGTACACTTCGTGACTCCGTGCAATTGAGGCGCGTGAAAGATATTTGGATATTACCTAAACCAAAAAAGGTGTACAAAATTACCAAAAAAAAATAAGTTTGGGAGGATAATAGAACCTTAGTTTAGTTAATGTGTCTCTGAAATTTCAGTCATAGTTTGGAAGGTACTTGTGCATTTTTTCTATAATTTTGTAAAGTTCAACGGCTAGAGATATGTGTCTGATATAATATATGTAGGCAGTATGGTGTGAATTGTCACGTAAAATACATTATGTCTATTTGTTTAATTTTATATCAATTTAAGCGTTTGAATTTATATACCCAAACTTATTTTCTTAAAATCTTAACCAACTGAATATAAATAATTTGAAAGATATTTTCTTCCATATTAAAGACATTTTTGTAATTTTATTTTTATAATACCTGATAAGGTACTTTAATTTTCATTATGTTTGAATGGTGAAGTTTTAAATTATTTTTTTGTTATTATTCAATTAATTTTGTTTTTGTTAGTTAATTATATATTCTTTACGAAATATTAATATATATGTTCACGAGATAAAAGTAAGATTTACATGCATATAGTATATTCTTCCTGCTATTTGTGTAAAATTTCACTAAATAATTTAAATATTCATAAATTTATTTTTATTATTAGCCGTCAACCGTAAAATAAAAAATAAAAAGATTTAATTTGAGAAAACAAGAATGAAACACGTAACATGTAACATAGTCACGTAGCCCGCTATAAAAGCTCACGTTCCCCTTCTTCCCATGCATGGTAATAATTTTTTATTGGTAATTAGTAAATAAATTTAATATTATGGAATTTATTAAACAATATTAAAACCTATCAGTTATTAAAATTAAAGTATCAATATTATTTTAAAATTACGAAATAATGTAAAATAAAATAAATTTTTTTTTTGTTATTTATATTTAATAACATAAGCATAAATTAATGACTGTAAAAATATATATTATGATTTGTAACATAAGCATGTCAGTGAGTCACTCAGCAAGAGCAGAGTATACAAATATTTAATTGTGAAGAAGAGAACGAAGAGAAGGTTCCGAATTTTCGTTGTTTTTAAATGAGAGAAAATCCTCTATTTATAGACAGCATAAGGTAGTATAAAAAAAATGTTTATTGTGCTTGTTGAAAAAGTTACAACTATTTGAAAAAATTGCAACCCTTTGAAAATGTCATAATTCTTTATAAAAGTTACAATTCTTCATTAATATCACATTTTTTCATAAAATTCAGAACTTTCCATAAAAGCGATAACTTTTCATAAAAGTAACATTTTTTCATAAATATCGAACTTTTCATGAAATGAGAAGACTGATTTTAAAAATAAATAAATTAAAAATAAATTCTAATTTGTGGTGGCACGCTACTACATAGGCGTGGTTAAGATTTTCTCTTATATATTTATATGATTAATAAAAATAAATAGAAAAAAAATATCTTTATTTAATTTATACCTTCTATATTATTCAAATTCAAATACAACAGGAAATATCTCATCAAGCATGCCATAAAAGACACTCATAAATATAGGCTAAGAAAATTACAATCGTAAATTAAAATGAGTGTTGCTAAAAGCTTCGCTATTTAGCAATAGAACAATAATAATAATAATAATAATAACAAACTACATTTTTAGAATCGATCAAATTTGATAGATTCGTCTCGAAAATAATTTCAACCACTTGATATTCATCAGACGCATTCGTTAACGTTCCCTTTTACGTTTATTAGCATTAGAAATATAATTAATATCTCCTTGAGGAATATCACACAAAACATGTTGATCCATTGTCAATACAGTTACTGGACTTGAAGGGCCATAATTAAAAACTTCACTTGTTATTAATTCTTGATATTCCTTAATCAAGAATTGTTTATTTATCACCATTCTTTGACACTTGCTTAGATCATCCTAAATGACAAAAAAATAAAAATGAAAGGGTTATGAAATCCACAATTAAAATTCGGTAACGAGTAGATATTTCTATAATTAAATACATTACGAGATGTTTTTTCATACTTTCATCGATTAATATGTTATATATTATCAAACTCTAATAATGAGGTTCTTAGTAAAGTATTATACTCCTTTCTACTTGACACTACGACAAAAACAACTTTTAGCGATAATAAATAGACACAATAATAAAGAGTGTAAAGTTTTTACCGACATTAGTTAAGTGTCATTAGATTCAATATGTTAAAAAAAACATATTTAGCAAATTTCTAATTAATTAATTACTGCTAAAACTTATTTTTGATGAAGCGTGATGTGACGATTAATTTTTTTTGTAAAAGTCAAAAGAGGTTTTCTTAACACGTTTTTGCAAATTAAAATAATTTTGTTTCTTTTTAATTAGAGTATGTTATAACTTATAGTATTTTTTATCTAATTTTTTCTGATTCAAAAAAAATTAGAGAATATTTTATGTTCAATGCACATAACATTAGTTAGTTTGATTCATATACTCCAATATACAAGCATGACATAAAAAAAAAGAGTAATTATTATTTTCTACATTAAAAAAAAAAGGATTGTGTAAAAATTTACCTTTTGGTTTTGAGGGATGAGTCTAGTAAAATTATTGAAACAAGAGTCATCTATTAATAGAGACAAATCTTCAGAAATGCATGTAACAACAGATTGTGCAATCACACAAGGCCTCAACTCCAAGAATTTAACATCTGTCAAACATATAAATATTAATCGATCTGTCAGTATATATAATTTAAATTTTTTCAATAAAAAAAAAAGAATAGTTTTAAGTAGTTGATTTTTTATACGAACACTCAACTAACTGTAATCTTTCTGAGATAATCATAAATCGAATAACAGAAATCAATTCAAGTTTTAAGTTACCCAAAAGAATTCGAAGAAGTAGGTCATTGACACTTGAAGTGAAATCTCGAAGGAGGGATAATTTGAGCGTATTAATATTCCATTGAAATAATTCAATATATGAATATGGTATTGTAGAATTTAATCTCCATCCTAAAGTCTCCAATAATGTCAATTCCATACGTTGAATCATTGTTGATTCAAACAAATGTTCAACTCCTTCCATCTATATATCAAACAACAACAACGGTTAATAACATAATCAGTATAATTTCATAAATATAATCTGAAGATAATAGTGTGTACGTAGACCCACACCTATCGTATGAGAATGAAAAAAAATTATTTCTGATCGACACTCGAGTTAATCTATCTATCAATAATGATAATATAAATAATAAAAATAAAAAACTACCTGTAATTCAAGCAATTGAGGGGGACTTGTTTCATGGAATTTAGAGGACACAGACAAACATGCAATTGAGAGTAACTCAAACATCCAATATTTCCATCCCTACAAAAAAAAAAGATTGTGTAATATAAAATTTGATCAATTAACTCGAATTAATTTATATATATATATATATATATATATATATAAACTTTAATATAAATTAATATTGTTACCTGACACTTGTTTAAAGAGATAAATCGATCAAGGTAACTTGCAGCACCAAAACAAGTCCCAAATGAGAGATTCCACCTCCTTTGAGACTTTACAATATGTTCATAATCATTAAAAAAAATATTAGGAGATAAAAAAAACACACAAAAAAAAAATGATAATTTCTTGAGATTATAATAAATTTAAAATTTCATACAAAAAATTATTGAATTCAGTTGAACCAATTGAGATTATACTATATGAACATCTTAAGGGGCGGAGATAGAGGGATCAAAAAAGGGTTCATCCAAACTTCATTTGTCGGAAAAATCACTCATTATATCTTTACGAAAATTTTGTTTCCGCTACTGAATCTACGTCTTTACGTCTTTACACGATAGATAGATATGAGACATGATTTATTAAAGAAAAGATGAAATTACCTTAATAAACCAATGAATAGCTTTAAACCTTGCATTTTCAATAAAACAATTCTCTTTTATAAACTTCACATAGCCTATTTTAGGCATGTAACTTATCTCCTTGTTTAATAAAATCTTAAAAGCCTCTTCACAATCTTCTTTTGATTTAAAAAAACAAGAATTTTCAACATTATTTTTCAATTCTTCTTCTTTTTCTAGCCAAATTTCATCACAAAGCAAACTCTCCATCTTTAGTAGAAAAAAAAAGAAGTACAATTTTTAAATTATTCCAAGAATGACTTATAATTTGTCAGTGAAATTTAGGGTACAAAATAGTTTTAAAAAGAGTACAAAAGGCAAATGATCACTATATGATAAGATAGTCTGCAAAACTATAAAAAAAAAAAGGATTTTATAAATTTGTCCCTTTCTAGTGCTTTGTGTCATGCACAAAAACCTTAAGGTAAACTTTAATATATAGTAGTATAATAGTAGTATTAAAATTCTTGGTGGAGTAAAGAGTCATATGAAATAGTAGTATATACAGCCTGGCTAGGCAAATTTAAAGCAAATTGAATTTAATTTCTATGAAGCAAAAAATATATAGAAAATTATTTTCGGATCTCATTAGCTAGCTCAGTTGATTGACTATCTAAATTTTTTGTAGGTGAGGATACGAATTACGACTTCCCACATTTTTAACCACCAACCCCACCCTATCACCACCACCACCACACACATACACAATTTTTTTAAAAAAAATAAATATATGTGTGTTCATGATAGATAGTACTCCTTCTGTCCCTAATTACTTGTCTATTTATGATTTGACATCCTATTAAAAAAACAATTATTGTTTTAGTGAAGATATCACATTTTACAGCATTAATGATGAAGTGAATGAATTAAAAATTTAAAATTTTCAGGAAGTTTTACTTTTTTCAAAATAATTGATTGAATGTAGAATAGGTAAAAATATTTATTTTTTCTTAATTTATCAAACTACAAATAATTCGAAACAAACTAAAAAAACTTGACAAATAATTAGATAACGAGGAGTACTATATATTAATATATAAAAGAGTTAAATAATTCTTGATATATGAAATATATTAATATATAAAAGAATTAAATAATTCTTGATATATGAAAAATATCAATTAGTTTGTATCAGATTTTTAGAGGATAAAACATTAATTATTTCGAACGAAAAAAATTAACTTAAACACAAATGCATACCTTTCATTTTATCTCAACTTATATAACGTATTTTATTTTTGTTATATCTCAACTATATATATATAAAAACAATTTTATAACCACTATTCAAAATCTATTTTAACCATACAAGTAGTTATTTGACATGACATCATATGACAAGTTAAATTCCAATGAAAGTATAAATTTCTTTTATATATAAATCTATAGTTGCAAATTTTTTTATTTTTTTTAAAAGGGGGTTGGGGAATAAAAAGGAGGAGATAAGACTCATGAAAAATGGTAAATGCAAACATGATTATTATTATTATTATTATTATTACTTTTGACTGCAGTAACCTATTGCGTGAACCCACGAGAATGATCGCTGTTTGCCTTACTCATTTTATTTATTTCTATTTGCATTGTTTTCATATAATATACAAAAGTACCCACAAATTTAACTTTTTTACTACTAACAACCATGTGGGGCTATTACTAAATTATTGCAGTGTTAAAAAGGTTGGCACGTATATTTTTCTGTCTCAATTTATGTGATATGATTTAATTAAATATAGAAATAATAAAAATTTGATTTTTATAAAATAATGTAATCATAAATTATTCTTTTAAGAAATAAAAGATAAATGAAATCAAAAAATAAATTATTCGAATTATAAAAAAGTAAATAAGTTAAAAAATATGTCCGATAAATTGGGACGATAGAATATGTATTTATGAAGCACACACGTAATGGTACAGAGTGCACTTTTTTGGAATTGATAACTTCCCCGTTATCCCGTATTTTACGCCAGCTAATTCGCTACAACAATTAAAAAAAATCGATAATTTTTTTTAAAAAAAATTAACATTATATGAAAAATACTATAAATTATAATTTTTTTCATATTAATACGATAAAAAAATTCATTAGTCAAAGTTTTTATAGTTTAACTTTAAAAATAGAACCATGACAAATAATACTGGACGAAAGCAGTAATAAATTTACTACTTATTTTCTTTAATTTATTTTTATAATTGTTTTTCAAGACTATAAATACTTACTGATTATTCTACGTTAATTTATTTTAATAACTGTTTTTTCTAAACATTATGATACATAAATAGAGGAATTTTTAATGGAAAAAGATTGTATTTTAAGATATAAATAAGAATAATATAGTAAAACATATTTCTTTAAAAAAATATAATTAATAAATAAAAATATTATAAGTATTTTAAGAAATATAAATGGCATAGTATTCCGTTGCTACAGGAATTAAAAGCCTCTCGTGGTTGGCTCAACTAGAATGAAATTTAATTCACACACTGACGCTGAAAAAAAAAAACTTTAAAAAGGGGTGTAAAACTATATTTTAAAATAGGTTGGAGAGAATATAATATTCGTGTGGCGGATTTCATAAGAATTTTTAAAGCCTGTGATCTGATAAATTACTTTTTTTGTTTGAATTTATCTGATGATATTTGATTAGATACCAAGTTTTAAGAGAAAAAATAGAGAATATTAGAACTTATGATTTAAATTAAATCAAATTTGACCATAAATTATTTTATTAACGATAAAATGAAAAGGTAAGTTATTATTCTACTAGTAAATAGAGAAAGAAGTGATGATGAGTAAAAAGTAGAGGGACACATAATTGGGACCTAATAAAGAATATACAATAAGAATATTTTTTGTTAAGAGTAAAAATAAAAACAATAACTATGACATATTCAATGTAATTTCACTAAGTATGATTTGAAGAAGGTAAAATGTACACAGATTTTGTTCCTTCTAAAAAAGTAAGAGTAATATAAAAAGTTTTAAGATATATTTTTTAAAAATTAGACGGTATTTAACCAAGTTTATAAGCTGATCAAACTTATTTATAAACACTATATTTCACTCATCTACATATTTGATAAATACATAAAGTATAAGAAAGTGACTAATTAGAACAGTTTTTTAGAAATTGAGGTGTTTAATTGGAACATGACTTAATTCAAGTATCTAAATGTCATTCAATTAGTTTCAACAAATTCAATAATTTTTTATATTCTATTTATTTCTTTTTTCTTTATTGTTGACTAATAATTATTATCTCATAAAGTCATCTTTCTTAATTAAAAAAAATTGGATTAATTTTAATTTTAAAAAATATAATAACTATCAGTTAAGCCACTATCTAACTAAATCACCCCTTTAATTTTCTTTCAATTCAAGTTAGTAAGATTTTTTTTATTTTTTTTTGATAATAATTACACTTTGTAATGCATGCATGATAAAAGCTTTTTGTTGAAGGCTATATATATATATATTCTTTCTGTATGGAAGAGTGTCAAAATCATGAAGCCTATAGCTAGCTGTCTATGAAGTCTAAATTAATCTATCCTCAATGAGTTATTAACAAGGAAAATCCATACATAGTCAAATATCTGCATGACAAATACAAAAATCACAAATGATATACAAATATACAACAAAAATATATATGTATTTCTTTGACACCACTCTAAAGTATGTTCTACAACAACAGTTGGTCTAACCAAACATAGCTTACAATCAACCTATTCACTTTTCTCTTCAATTCTATCTATTCTTTAAAAATAATTTCACCAAATCAACCAAACATCTCTATATATACACTTGACTCCCATGCACTAAATATTAAGAAGCAAGTTAAGCTTGTAACAAAACAAAAAAGATTTCATTTTCTTAGCACAAAAAATGGGCGCTACTGAAATATTTCTCTTATCTCTGATGATTGCATCGTGTCTCCTCTCTAGCGTTTCCGCTGCAACCAGACACTATAAATTTGAAGTAAATTCAATTTTTTGATTTAGAATTAATTAGTATTTAGTATGTGTCGATACTAACTTCTTCTCTCTCTTTTTTGCGCGTTTCAGATAAAAATGCAAAATGTGACACGACTATGTCACACAAAGAGTATAGTTACAGTAAATGGACAATTTCCTGGACCTAAAATTGTGGCAAGGGAAGGTGATCGTCTTGAAATTGAAGTTGTCAATCATGTTCACAACAATATCTCCATCCATTGGTAAACAAATAAATATTTATTTTTGTGAAATAGTTTATAAGGTTCAACGAGTATTTAATATTTAACGATTATTATTATATATATAGGCATGGAATTCGACAAGTTCGTAGTGGATGGGCCGATGGACCAGCTTATGTAACACAATGTCCAATTCAAAATGGTCAAAAATATGTGTATAATTTCACTATAATTGGTCAAAGAGGAACTTTTTGGTGGCATGCACATATTTCATGGTTGAGATCAACTCTCTATGGTCCTATTATTATTTTACCTAACAAAAATACTCCTTATCCATTTGCTAAACCATACAAAGAAATTCCCATTATCTTTGGTAATTTTTATAATCCTTCACTAATAATTTGTCTATTAGAAAATTAATGATTAGAATACTAATAATAATAATATATTTATGTCACACAGGAGAATGGTTCAATGCTGATACTGAAGCTATAATTTCACAAGCTTTACAAACAGGTGGAGGTCCTAATGTTTCCGATGCTTATACTATCAATGGACTTCCTGGACCTTTATATAACTTCTCCGCAAAAGGTAATTTATTTTCGCTTTTTAAATAATGTCGGTACACTAAAATATATGATACTATTAAATATCTTCTTTATATTATATACAGATACTTTTAAACTAAAGGTGAAGCCTGAAAAAACATATCTTCTTCGATTGATCAACGCTGCACTTAATGACGAGCTTTTCTTCAGTATTGCAAATCATACTCTCCAAATTATCGATGCTGACGGAGTTTACGTTAAACCATTTGAGACAAATACACTTATTATTACACCAGGACAGACACATAACGTTCTTCTCAAAACCAAATCTCATTTCCCTAATGCAACATTTTACATGACTGCTCGACCTTATGTGACAGGTCCTGGTACATTCGATAACTCTACAGTTGCTGGAATATTAGAGTACGAATCCAAAACAAAACTCCATTTGAAAAATCTACCGCTCTTTAAACCGTTACTACCAGCTCTGAATGACACAAATTTTGTCACCAATTTTACTAATAGATTAAGAAGTCTGGCGAGTCCTCAATACCCTGCTAATGTACCTCAAAACGTCGATAGACGTTTGTTTTTCACAGTAGGTCTTGGAACAAGCCCTTGTGATAAAAACAAAACATGTCAAGGACCTAATGGTACAAAATTCTCAGCTTCAATCAACAATGTGTCATTTGTGTTACCTACAACTGCTCTTCTTCAATCTCATTTCTTTGGTCAATCTAAAGGTGTATACAAACCTGATTTTCCTTATAGTCCTTTAAATTGGTTTAATTACACTGGAAACCCTCCAAATAACACTCTTGTTGCAAATGACACAAAACTTATGGTTTTACCATTCAACACAAGTGTGGAGTTAGTAATGCAAGATACAAGCATTCTTGGTCTTGAAAGTCATCCTCTTCATCTTCATGGATTTAATTTCTTTGTTGTTG
Source organism: Solanum lycopersicum (assembly GCF_036512215.1). Lineage (NCBI taxonomy): Eukaryota > Viridiplantae > Streptophyta > Magnoliopsida > Solanales > Solanaceae > Solanum > Solanum lycopersicum. Next base: position 4,852,993 of record NC_090808.1, on the reverse strand, counting down.
GACAAGGATTTGGAAATTTTGACCCTAAAAAGGATCCATCAAATTTCAACCTAGTTGATCCTATTGAAAGGAATACTGTAGGTGTTCCTTCTGGTGGTTGGGTTGCTATTCGATTTCTCGCGGATAATCCAGGTAATTTTTTTTATATGAATATGCATTCAAAAAAGTATTATATATATATATATATATATATCAGGTTAAAATTTCTGACTCCACGAATAATGATGTTTGTTAATAGGAGTGTGGTTTATGCATTGTCACTTGGAAGTTCATACAAGTTGGGGATTGAAAATGGCATGGTTGGTTCAAGATGGAAAACTTCCAAATCAAAAGTTGCCTCCTCCACCAATGGATCTTCCCAAATGTTGACAATTTTATTTTGTGCAATTTTTGTACCTCCCAATTTTATTTTATTTTCTAAGTTGTTAATGTTTTCTTATTTTGGATTTGAATATGTTTTGAAATGAATAACGAGAATTAATAAAATTATCACCTTCCTTTCAAATTATCCTAATATTTCTTGCATTTAGAATAATCGAGAATGGTGCCTAAAGGGTGAAAATCATTTACATTTTCAATTTAAACCGTCTAATGAAAAAACAGACTATTTACCCTCAGAAAGATAGGGATAAGGTTTGCGTACTTACACAAATAGGATTGCATTCATGTTGATGCAGAACATTTGTTGATCATAATTCTCTTGAATTATTTCAATGTAACAAAAAAAGAATGTAATAACACATTAACTTAATGAAGGAAAATTTTCCGAAAAAAAATAAATAAAGGAAGATCAAAACACTCAAGAAATCGCGAAATGAGCAGTTGAGTTTATGTTCTTGTTCAACATTTAGGAAGATCTGAAGGCGGAGGAGGTAACTTTTGACTAGGTAACGATCCATCTAACACGATCCAAGCCATCCTTAGTCCCCAGCTTGTGTGCACCTCGAAATGACAATGCATAAACCATACTCCTGTTTGATACATCACAATTTACGATCATTATTATGATTTGTATATTCATTTGTTTACAAACAAAGTTGTTAATTATTACCTGGATTGTCCGCGAAAAATCTAAAAGCAATCCATCCACCAGCAGGGACACCAACTGTGTTTCTCTGTATAGGGTCCTTGAGGTTGAAGTTAGATGGGTCATTATTAGGATCAAAGTTACCAAATCCTTCACCAACAACGAAGAAATTGTGACCGTGGAGGTGAAGGGGGTGATTTTCAGCACCGAGTATGCTAGTGTCCTGTAACACAACCTCAACACTCGAATTAAATGGTAAGACAACAACTTTTGTTGCGTTGGTTACAAATGTGTTGTTTGGTTGTGGTGATCCTGTATAGTTGAATGGATTTAGAGGGGTAACCGGAAAATCTGTGGTGTAAATCCCATTCGATTGTCCAAAGTAATGAGATTGGAGTAGTGCTGTCGTTGGAAGGATAAACGATATGTTGTTTACTGATGCTGCAAATTTAGTGCCATTAGGTCCTTGGCATGTCATGTTTTTGGGGCATGGATTAGAACCAAGTCCTATTGTAAAGAGAAAACGCTTGTCAACGTTTAGTGGAACGTTTGCTGGGAATGGAGTGTTAGCTAAGCTACGAAAGTTCTTGGTGAAATTGGCAACAAAACTTGTTGAAGTTATATTTGGTAAGGTTGGTTTAAAAAGTTTGATTTTACTTTTGTTGGTGGGAGAATTATGTAAAGGGGATTCATATTCTAGGATACCGGCAACAGTAGAGTTGTCAAAAGTTCCTAGACCGGAGAAGTATGGCTGAGCCGCCATTAGGAAGGTGGCGTTTGGGTAATGTGGCTTCGTTTTGAGAAGAACATTGGTGGTTTGTCCAGGGGTGATGAATACTACATTTGTGTTAAATGGTTTGGTGTAAATAGCGTCTGCATCAACGATGGTGAGGGTGTGATTGGCAATGCTGAAGAACATTTCATCATTTAGTGCAGCGTTGATTAATCGTAGCATGTAAGTCTTTCCTGGCTTCACCTTCAACTTGAATGTATCTGAAGAAACATGATATGTTAATTTGAAAATGACATACGCTAATATGTGTCGTAGCATGTGATTATCTCACGTAAAAGCTTAAGCCATTAGACTGATTCTTTTTCATAGACTAAGCACGTGATTCTTTTTGATAACTACTATTTACAAGACTCAAACTCATGATATTATTTCAAAGTGTAGTCATATCTCTAACAACTTTAACTTTTAGATAAGATTGTCACACATTAGCAACAGTATGTAATGTGGTTGTCATTATTATTCAGACTCTTCAAAAATGTCGTTAGGTCTGTGTCAGATCATCCAAAAGTTGTGCATTTTTGGACAATCTGATGCGAATTCAACGTCAGTTTTGGAGAGTCAGAGCAATATCGCTGATTATACCTTTCGATGAACAATTATATAAAGGTCCTGGTAGGCCATTGATAGTATATGCATCTGAAACATTTGGTCCACCTCCTGTCTGAAGAGCCTGATTTATTACAGCCTCAGTATCAACATTCCACCATTCCCCTGAAACCAACAAAAAAAACAAAACATCAACATTTGTGTCAACTAATGTTACTGTTTTACTATGATAATATACTTACCAAACATGATTGGAATTTGCTTGTATGGTTTCTTGAATGGATATGACTCGTTACGTCGTGGCAAGATGATGATAGGCCCATAAACTGTTGCTCTAAGCCATGAAATATGAGCATGCCAGAACAGAGTTCCCCTCTGACCGATGATCGTGAAGTTATATGTGTAACTCTTGTTAAATTGTATAGGACATTGTGTAACATATGCTGGTCCATCTGCCCATCCGTTTGCAAGTTGCCTAATTCCATGCCTAGCACAACACAAAACATGAGTATAGTACTATAACATATAGTATTACAAATGTAGTATTTTTCGATACTTTAGTGTTCTGTTAAGTTCTTACCAATGAATAGATATGTTGTTGGAAACTTGGTTGATCACCTTAACGATCACTCGATCACCTTCTCTTGCTATAATACGAGGGCCTGGAAAACGCCCATTCACGCTAACTATGCTCTTCGTGGTGCATAGTCTCGTTACGTTGTGTTTTACAATCTATCGACACAACAAAAATGTAGTTAGTTTCAATGATGTTAGGAAAAAAAAAAAGGAAAAAAATCAAGTTTATAAGTTTGTTACATTGAATGTATAATGCCTAGTAATGCAAAATGTTGATTGAGGCAATAAACATAAAATGGCAAATCCAAATAGCAAATAAGAGTAGCCCATTTGTGTGTTTTTGGTTTTTAAAAAAATATATATATATATATTTGTTGAGGATATTATTATTAATATATTTAGGGAACTATATATAGAAAAAAGATTAATTGAAATTTGTTTGAATGAAAGAAAAAATGTCATTTTCTATGTTGAGTTTGGTCACCTTATGAGTTCCTCTTTGCTATGTTGGTCGACCTTAATTTTAGAGTGTTGATAAAGTAAAATGGTTTACTTAACATGTTCAATTGTAAATCTTTTTATTATTACAAGTAAGAACATTTTAATATCATCAACTTTTACAATTAATTAGTTTAATCGTGATTAAAGAAAGATTACAAAATATCTAAAGACCATAATAAACTTGACACCTAAACTATTAGTTATCTTAATTTTACTTAGTTTAGGGGGGAGGGTACAGAAATGTCCCTATTATTGCAGTTAAAATGTTCAATCTTTTATGACCCATCTTTGTTTTGTTTGTGTAATCTGTGGTTGAACTGTTAATTTTATGTTTTAAAAGAAAATTTAGTGTTCGGTAGTTATTGGGATCTGGCTTAATTTAGATTCATGTATTGCAAGATTCATTTATGAGGGCGGCATTAAGAATTTGAATATGATACTTCTAATTTTAAAAAACTAAAAGAATTACTATTGGGAAAATGTATAAGTATCTCCTTAACCTATGTTCGAAATTTCAGAGACACACTTATACTATAATAAGTTCATATTACCCCTGAACATATTTTATAAGTAATTTTCTACTTCTTTGGCCTACGTGGCACTAACTTGAAAAAAAAAAGTCAACCAGCGTTGGAACAACAAGATAGTGCCACGTAGGTCGAAAATGGGTAGAAAATTATTAATAAAATAAGTTCATAGGGGTAATAGGACCTTAGTATAGAATAAGTGTATCTCTAAGATTTCGGACATAGGTTGAGAGGGTACTCGTACATTATCCCAATTACTATTAGAAAAGTATAAATTACATGGGGATTTTCCTGAAAATTAGTATGAAAATTTGCAGGAAAATAAATTTCGTATTGATTTTCATAATGATCTCCATAAACATCTCCATGTAATTCACAATTTTATAGCAAATGTGATCGAATAATCTCACCATAACTCACATTAGTTTTGTATTGTTTTTGTTAATTATTCACCAAGATAAACAAAGTACATAACTAAATAATTAGCGTGAATATTAAAATATCTTGTCATAATTATTTTTTTTAATTGACGACCATATCATATATGCTTGGGAGAAATTAAAAAAGATTTTCTTGAACATTATATTCTGTTTTCTGTTGATTCTGTTTTATTTATACTCTTTCCATTCAGAAATGTTTGTCATGTTGTGTTTATCAAAAGTTAATTTGATTAATTTTCAAAGGTAAATTAGATCACATTAATTCGATATTTTAAACAAAAAAAATAGATATTCTAAAACTATATAAAAAGTACTATAAATTACAAATTTTTTTATATTAATATGATAAAAAATATATTTTAAAATGTTAGTTAAAATTTTTATAATTTGACTTTAAAAATAGAAATCATGACAAATAATACTGAACGGAGAGAACAATTTTAAACAAAGTTCAAACTTGATGTGAATTCTTTATAATTCAGTCAACCAACCATGCATGATTTAGTATTGCTTTTCTCTATTTCTTAAAAATTACTATATAATGTGAAGGTATGTTTCTCCAACTTACCTTAACTAGATCACATACTTGATTTAATAATTTCTTTTTTTGAATAATAGAATTAAGGGATCAATAGAATTATATCTGTTACTTTAATCAATAAAATTATATTTTTATTTATTTAGTTGTGATCAAAATTTATTGTTCGTCACTTTAAAATTTATTGTAAACAATGTGAAACTACAACTGCATATAAGTTATGATATTAATTCTTGTTTTGCTTTGCAGCTTTGATATAAAAGATTACCACATCTACTTTTTTATAACGATCCCCTTAGTCGTTTTATGAATTTTACCCATTTATCTAAATTTAATTATTTTAGTAATTTTTATAAATAATTTATGACTTGTAGAAATGAGTGCTATAAATTTTAAAATAAATTAAGAGTTAATTAAATTTTATAAAATAATAAAAGGAAAATAAATATACTTAATTTTAAGAAAAATATAATAATAATAATAATAATAATAATAATAATAATAACAACTAGGAATCGTGCCTTGAGGGGGGATGCTGCCAATCCTACCGAGGACTTTATGGATTTCTTCTTCGAGAAGCGAGAGGTACTGGACAAAAACCCCGAATGGGGCCCGGTAGAGAAAGACATAAAGGAAATCGAGTTCGGAAAGGGAAAAAAACAAAGGGCTAAGCCCAATTGAAAAGAAAAAAAAAGGGTTAAAAGCTGCTGCTAACAATAGCAGCAGCAGACACGCATAAAACAAAAAAAAAAACTTTCTGGCAAAAACTACTTAGGGGAGGTAGCAAGCAAAAGAACGTTGTTGTATTATTTTCACATTCATGCTGCACTCCGAAGGATATTCTCGTAACCTCAGGTGACTTTGATTACATTTTCCTATTATAATTAGTATGTATATGAATATTTAGGTTGGACTTGTAGGAATTAGAGTCTACATATTAGTATGTGTGTGTGTGAGTTGAAAAGAAAATAATTTACCGTGATAAGTATCTGTTTTAATTAATGTGTAACAATATTTGTTAGTATTCATTTAATATTGGTTTTGAAGAGGAAAAAATAAAAAAAAACAACAACAACAGTGTTTTGAAATAAGAAAATTAGAAATTGGTACATTTGCTTACAGTAATGTTGGAATGAGTTACTGGTCAATTGTCACGACCCAAATCGAGCCGCGACTGGCACCCACACTTACCCTCCTGTGTGAGCGAACCAACCAAATCTAAACCTTAACATTTCAATGTACTATCAACATAAAGTAATGCGGAAGACTTAAACTCATTAATAAAAACCAATTCAATAACTATTATTTCCCAAAATCTGGAAGTCATCATCATAAGAACATCTACTTCAAGTTACTAAATCTAAGAGTTTCTAAGAAGCTAAAAATACATAAAAGCTAGTCCATGCCGGAACTTCAAGGCATCAAGACATGAAGAGGAAGATCCAGTCCAAGCTAGAAGCATTAGCTCACCCTAATATCCGGAGTAATGAAGACTAGCTAGAGTTGCGGTTGAGTTGAAGATGACGGCACGTTTGCTGCACTCCACAATTAAACAAAAAGAAAACATAAAAGTAGGGGTCAGTACAAAACACGGGTACTGAGTAGGTATCATCGGCCAACTCAAAATAGAAAACAGTATATATCAGATAACATCATAAAATCAACTAATATCCTTAGCATGCAGCATTTACAATTACCATAACCCTTGGTTACAACACCAAGCTCATCAATGAGGACTCACGCCTCCTCATCATACTCATTTGGGAATTAGGTTCATTAGATTAAATATATTAACATCTTTCAAGATTCATTATCTTTATTCCTCTCGTGTCGGTACGTGACACTCCGCTCCTCAATATACTATCCTGGTGTCGGAACGTGACACTCCGATCCTCATTCTATCCTGGTACCGGAACGTGGCACCCGATCCATATTCTATCCTGGTGTCGGAACGTGACACTCCGATCCTCATATTCTATCCTGGTACCGGAACGTGGCACCCGATCCATATTCTATCCTGGTGTCGGAACGTGACACTCCGATCCTCATATTCTATCCTGGTACCGGAACGTGGCACCCGATCCATATTCTATCCTGGTGTCGAAACGTGACACTCCGATCCTCATATTCTATCCTGGTACCGGAACGTGGCACTCCATCCATATTCTATCCTGGTGTCGGAACGTGACACTCCGATCCTCATATTCTATCCTGGTACCGGAATGTGGCACCCTATCCATATTCTATCCTGGTGTCGGAATGTGACACTCCGATCCTCATATTCTATCCTGGTACCGGAACGTGGCACCCGATCCCCTAATCTCCTTCTATCAATTCATCAAGCCTTCTTTCTTACCAAGGCATCATCAATATCATTATTTTAGTTCATCACGCCTTCTTTTATACCAAGGCCTCATCATTAACAAGAGATTAGGGTTTTTCAAGATTTGGGATTCAATAACTTCATCATGCTTATATAATCACAATTATATAATTACATTCATGCAAGCATACAATTAAGCACATAGCAGGGTTTACAATATTATCAATACATATCATTCGCTATTAAGAGTTTACTACGAGTATCGTAAGAGAAACCATAACCTACCTCCACCGAAGACTAGTGATCAAGCAAGAATTTCCCAAAGCCTTGTGTTTTTCCTCTTCGTTCGTCTCTCTCTATCGATTCTCCTTCTCTCTCTTTCTGTTCTTTTTCTTTTTCTTATTCAAACCCTCTTTTTTTTATCCTAATTAGCATATAATTAAGAATAAAAGATGGCAATAATAACCCACTAATTTACTCAAGGTTACTTCTTTTAACCCCCAAGTAATTAGACTTATTAACATAAACCCACTAACTTTATAATTAAAGTAGGAATAGTCCAAAACGTCCCTTAAAACGTGTAAAAAAATCTGACCCAGACTGGGATTACGCAACCTGTGACGGCCCGTCGTGCCTGCGACGGTCCGTCCTGCAGGTCGTCGCAAGGTTCAGAGACTCAATTTCCACCAAAGAGTCTGTGACGGTCCGTCACGCCCGTGACGGTCCGTCCTACCATTCCGTTACGAAGTTCAGAGAGTCAATTTTCAGTACCCAATTTTAGAATTTCTAAGTGTTTTGAAACGAGACCCCTCGACGGTCCGTCGTGCTCATGACGGTCCGTCGTGAGTTCCGTCGTCTCAGCCTGTTTTTCCAGAAATAAAATCTACTGCTCAAAACGACTAAACAGGTCGTTACATTAATCATATTGTAATGACTGAGGTTATAATGTAATTATCATTATTAATATTGACAATATTGATAAAAAGGAATAAAGGGAATATTATTTGAGGTTCAATAGTAGTGGTACTCTCGTCATTTTGGTCGTAACTTAACTTTGTTGTTGCTTTGAATTTTCTTATTATTATTATTATTTTATTATGATTCAAGTTTTGATATATTAAATATTATGATGTATTATATTATGTGAAAATTATTAGGGTTGTAGTGTTTGGAGAAATTATGACTTAACTCAAGGTTCGAATTTGAGGAATATGAGAGTTGGAATATTAATTGGCATCAAGATTAGGAACGTGATTATAAATTGGGGTTGAGTTATTGACTGTACGCGTAGTAATATGGGTGTTGTTGATTTTGGAATCTTATTGTGGTTAATTATTAGACTAGATTTATTTGAGTTGGAAGTTCAACAAATGGAAAAGACTCAAGTTCTGGAGTATATTCTTGTTGGATTCAGGCAAGTGGATTTCTAAACTCTTGTTAAGTGTATGAAATGCGTGTACTTCCCTGTGGTATATGTTTGGAAGTAACGGGATTGGTGATGGGTTGACTTGTCCACATTGATTAAATCTAATGATGAAAAAACAAGGGATAACAAAAGGCAATGTGATCAATTGTTTATGTGTGATCTGTTGAGAAAGGGTTAAAGGCTTGTTGAATCATTGTTGATATGACTTTATGTTTGTGTGGTTGTGAAGTGTGCGATGTTATGAAAATGTTCCTCTCCTCGTTATTTGTGTGAACTTCTAATCTGCATTATCCTGAGGCATTGGTTGTGACAAGTGTTATGTGCATTGAGAAAGAATGAGAACTTAAAGAGGATGTACCATTTCGAGGGACGTCTCGCGTGCCGCGATGGATACTATATTTCGAGGGACGTATCGTGCGCCGCGATGGTTACCATTATCGAGGATCGTGTCGTGCGCCGCGACAGATGCATGGACAGATATGTCCCCCATGGGTCCCGGACTGAGAGACAGCGGGTGTGTATCACTAGGTCAGACATGCATCATTATACTTGACATTGCATTGCACATACTTATCATTAGTGAACTTGATATTGTGTTTTGCTGATCTTCTGATTGCCTTTCTGCGGAACTTGTGATTGATCAATATTGAGCTTGTTATTGCGTATATTTAATTTGTTGAAGTATTGTTTTGAGGATATGTAATTTGTTGAAGTGTTGTTGAGGATATGTAATTTGTCTAAGTGTTGTTGTTGAGCTACGTGCTATGTAAACTATGAGCTGTTAGGTTATGCAGGTTGTAGTTGTGGAGGTTCAGTTTGGGGTGGTAGGAGTACCCGTATTTCATCCCTTTAGCTTGTGTTTAGAGGTTTACTTGCTGAGTACCGTGTGGTTTGGTACTCATTATGAGCCTGGATTTTTGTTGTACTTGTCAGTCTCTTCTTTTCCGAGGCTTCATGGAGATTTGTGAGGTAGGTGTTTCCATCTCAGCAGACTTTCTTTTCCATAATTATGATCTTGTTCTATTCTAGAAACAAGTTCATTTGAGACTTGAGTTTTTCTTTTGAATCTTGTAATACTTTAGAGGCTTGTACACGTGACTACCAGGTTTTGGGGGTTTTATTAAGTTACTTATATTTTATTTCCGCACTTTATTATAATGGTTGAGTTTTAGGCTGACTTGTCTTGGTGGGATAAGACGAGTGCCATCACGTCCATTTTTGGATCGTGACATTTTTGTAGATTTATAATTTAGAAGTTTATGTGATTGTCCCAAAATAAATGAAATTAAAATATGGTAAAATTAATATAATTTCTGTATGAGGTCTATCTAATGTTAGACGTAAAGCTGTATAATAGATCAATATAAATATCATGAATTGTTTCGTAATAAAATAAATTGTTGTTGATACCTTATTCTTTAGTTCCTTCTTCAATAATCAGAGCATTCAGGGTCTTACGGAGAATATTGTTTATATTAGTTTGAGAGAGTTAATAACTTTGATGGTCACTCAACTATCAATTGTTTTCATAGAAAGTCATTCAACTTTCATTTTCAACTATGATTTCTTTGCACAGAAAGTCACTCAACTTTCATTATCAACTCAAAAGTCGCTCAACTATGACTTCTTTGCACATAGAGTCATTCAACCTTTTCAATTGTTTTTTCATTAAAATTTAGTAACATAAATTTTAATTATTAATCAAAATTTTAAGAATCATATATATATATATATATATATATCCTTCTTTTGTCTGATTGTTTTTTAATATTTATTTTGTTAGCTTCCACACATTATTTATTTTGATCCTACACATTTATTTCTGGTTAACAACATAAGCATTAAAATGAAACAAATGAATTAAATGGATATTATTTAAAAGATATATATTAAAGAGCCAAAATGTTTATGAATTTGGTTTTAACTTATTTAGACAAACCTAAAACGTTTGTTGAACAATAATTATCTTCAATAATCATGATAAGGAAAGGATTAAGATATATTTGCTCCAAAGGCAAGATTATAATTCAGATAGCTACAATTTTAATTAACTTCTTAATCCTTGATTATATTTTCTCTAAATTACTATCAACTAAAAATAGAAGTTTCATAAAGTAATTGGAACAGAGACAGTTCATCTCATCATTTCTAGTAATATTTGTTTTTATAGGTGGTTACAGAAAATACATGTTTTACCATATTTAGCAACATTGCGTTTTTACTTTGATTTCTAATTTTGGACCTTAATCCATTGGGATGTGGTTATATTTGACCACTTTTAGTAGTAATAGATTTCTTTAAGTGATTATATTTATTATCGTAAAAATATTTAGTAGTAATTGAGTTAATGTAAGTGTAATTAGATATATAGCATTTTATATAGTCATATTCTCAAGTTATGGCGTAAGAGTTTGATTTGCATTGTATAACATTTAATATATCAAGCTATAGTATTTTTTTAAAATAATATAATGTTAATTTTAAATTATTAAAAAGAGATAATTAAATTAAAACAAAAACAAAACAAAAAAACACCTCAACCAAGCTATCCTCAAGGTTATACGGCTGTTTCATGGCGAGTGCACCACGATTAATTTTACGGAGCCCTGGAAACGCGGTCGAATGGGGCCCTGCTGAGATTCGAACTAGCGACCTGAAGAACTTTGTCCTCAGGCCTTTACCAGCCAAGCTACCCCTCAAGGTTATATATGTATTGAACTCTAAACTTAATTTTAGTTATACAACCTTAATGTTGACGAAAATAATTAGTTACTATATCCGACTGATCCATCAACAAACAAATTAAACACCTACTAGTAAATTGAACTTTTCTTTTGCTTTCATTGACCTCCTTTTTGACCCTTGTCTCTTATTTCTTATTCCAAAAGCATGTTCACCTAATTGCTTGTTAAAAGATTGATTACACTATTCTAACCACAAAATCCCTACTAATAACATTTATTATGCTGAAATTAATTATCTATATTTAATTTGGACTTGGTAAACTTAAGAGTGTTTGGTATGAAAAATTATTTTTTGAAAAGAATAAGTGATTTCTTACTTATTATTCTAAGAGCATTTATATATACACTAACAAATTACAAAAGAAAAAAAAAGATTATTTAAACGTATTATAGATTAAATTACACCAATTATGCAAGAAAATTCTTATATCTCCGTATATATATCACTTGAATTCATAGTTACGCCTACTATAGTAGTAAGTAGATTCAAAATTAAAATTTAGTAGGTCTAACATGCATAAGGAACGAGGAGTAACAATATACCGTAAAACCTCTATAAATTAATATAGGTGGAATCATGAAATTTTAATATTTTATAGAGATATTAATAGATTGATAAGAATGGTTTGAGATTTAATGAAGGTTAATTTTGATAAAATCAAAATCATTGTGTCTTACAAATTTATGTATCATATTTATTGATTTCACATAAAAATAGTATATATATAAAGTACAACAAATGCATCAAAATCATTGTATCTCATAATTTCAACATTGTGATACTGCGATAAAAGAGCTTTCAAGATATATTATCGAACAAATTTTACCGTAGGAATTAGAAAACTATGAAGTGAAACAAACATATCTAGCAAAGATCAATGTTTGGATGCTATTAATTTTGCAATCCCTGTTTGAACAACAAATGTTCAGCAAGACAGAATAGAAAATTATTTTCGACACTATAAAATTCATTTGGGAGATGCAATCTCAGAGAATTTGAATGAATCTATTTGGGAAAATGTCATCCATGAACTTGAGGTCATGGTTAATGATCTCGGTTACCACAATAAAATGGATGACAATAACCTGATGGATTATCCGAGTGAAAGTGATTCATTTTAGAGGTACAAAGCTTAGAAGAAATTGCGGATACCATTGGAAAAATCAATGTTAATGATGAAGTTGATAAAAATAATATACATTTGGAATCAGTTATGCACAAAGATAGACTTACTGCAGCTAGAACTCTTCACAATATTATGGTGCAGTTCGAAAAGACAACAGTGAAGCTCATGGATGCAATAAGAAAAGTTACAGATAAACTCCAACTAGATTTAAATTTTTTATATTGAAAAGAACACAGTAAAATCATATTTCACTAAAATGTCTTTAGATATATTTGTACTATTAAAAAGTTACTAATTTATAATATTAATGGGACCATATATTTATATAGAGATCTTATGAAAATATATTATCTTATCAAAACTAGTGATTGTTTCCATTCCCAAACCCAAACCGAAGAAAAATATTATTTTAAAGAGATTATTAATTTATCGAACATTAATTTATAGAGATTTTACTGTACATGCACACCATTCGTATAAAAATTATGAACTTAGATGACCTTGTAACTAAAAAGCTACATTTATCTCTCTAAACCCTATTAAGTTTCTTTAAAATATATATACGTATATATCAGTTGATGTGCAGCCTAGAAAACAACACTAGTAATTTCCACGACATGTTATTAAACCAATAATGAAAAAAAAATCTATTCACGTTATAAAACAACTTGAGGGGTGAAAAGGATTTACTATTTTTTTTTATATCAGTATTGAAGTCTGAACTTAATTTTTAAGTATACAACCTTAATTAGTGTTGACAAAAATGATTAATTATTATATCCGACTAATCCAACAATAAACAAATTAAACACCTACTAGTAAATACAACCTCTCTTTTGCTTTCATTGACCTTCTTTTTGACCCTTGTCTCTTATTTCTTATTCCAAAAGCATGTCCACCTAATTGCTTGTTAAAAGGTTGATTACACTATTCCAACCACAAAGTCCCTACTAATAACATTTATTATGCTGAAATTAACTATCTATATTTAATTTGGACTTGATAAACTTAATAGTGTTTGGTATGATTTTTTATTTTTATTAAAAAAATAAGTTGATTTTTTTTACCTATCATGTTAAGAGCATTTATATATAATCTGACAAAACACAGACGAAAGAAAAGAAAAAGAGAGAAAGAGCGAGATTATGCGATTATCTTAAAGTATAGTAGGATTTAGTAAATATGTTATGAATATTTGTCTAATTAAATAATGGAAAAGTTATAAAAATCTAACGAGTTTAGGAGCTAATTAGATACATTCTAGTTTGCAATATTACGATTTTTATCATATTTTGGTGTGTACTCCCTCATATGTCTAGACACATGTATTCGAGATACATTAGGTAAAAATTAGGTGTAATTTGTTCTAAATACATTGCATCCAAGTGGAATTGCATGTATATAAGATACATAGACAAATCTCGCTCACCTCACTCTTCTCCCTCCCATATCATTCGCCACTCTCCTATATATATTTGGGATACATAATTAGCTCCCTCCTCACCCTACTCGTTTCTCTCCTGTTTTTAGTGTATCTGGTAATAACATAAATATATGTACCTATGTATATTTTTCTTTATGTATAGTAAAAAATTCTTAATTCTTGATAAGATACGTAATTCTTTGAAAGTATTAAGGATCCATTCATCTAACAGAATGGAGGATCCGTGCCATAAGGATTCATCTAATATTTCTTCAATGGAAAAATTATGTGGTTGAGCAAGCTTATACTACTATGTTATTTATCATAGCTATAAGTCATTATAATTACCACTCGCCACTAATATTATACATTAATTATTTGGGTTGACTTCGACTTTGTATAATTAATTAGTCACGTTTGTATATGTATAATTCACCAGAATATACAAATACATAGGTATAATATATAATTATCTAACTAATATACATATATATTCACCTCTCTCTCACTCTCTGCCCTCTCTCGCTCACCTCTCTCCTCTCTCTCCCAATCTCGCACGCCTCTCTCCTCCCCTACTTCTCTCAATCTCTCTTCCATAGATACAAATACATATGTATAATATACAATTATCTAACTAACATTCATATACAATTCATCTCTCTCCAACTCTCTGCCCTCTCTCGCTCGCCTCTCTATAACATGTAGCTATGAATTGTAATTGTTAAACTATATCAATGGAGAGTAATAAGAACCTATTTTTGAGTGACCATATGTGAAACTCTCTCCCCCCCCCCCCCCCCCAATCGAGCGCTTCCTTTGTGGCCCAAATGAGATCCAACAGAATGGAGGATCCATGGGCAGAAATAGTGAATTAGTAGACTCAAATCCATATAATTCCAATAAACGGGTCATTTGCATTTTCCCCATTTTTATGTTGGAACTTTAATTTTTGCTAAATATTAACCTTTTTATTCTCATAGGTCATAAGTTTATTTTTTCACATCATTTTATTTCGTAGTATTTTGAGAGTGTTTGATACGAATAAAAATATATTACTTGTTATTAAAGATATTTTGATTTTCTTTTTTTGTGATGTAGGAAACAAAACTAGGGATATAGGTGAAAGATAAAATATATTGGAGAGTGGAATGTTATATAGTAATTAATATGAACTGAAAGATGACATTTTTTATTATTTTTAAGAAATTTATTTCTCAAAATTTATTGATTTTTCGAAATATTTGATCAATCGAACGTAAATGCACGCAAAACACAGATTTGGAAGCATTGTTCTACATAATCAAATGAATCACTAATATATGCAAGAGAAAAGAAAATTAATTAGTGAAATCACACGCTAATTTAACTCTTAAAAAGAAATTAAAATAATCATAAATACTTATTTTGAAGTAATCAAACTTTTCACTCTCAAACATAACATACATTATATCCGCCCAAAATAATAATTAAAAAAACAAACAAACAAACTTTATATGCTATTTTACAACCTCGCTAAATTAAATAACTATCATAAATTTAAAATTTAAAATTTATGAATTTTTCTAAAAAAAGAAAAATAACAACTTATTGGATCCGAAATCATAGAAATAATAGTTTGCTGAAATTCTAGATAAGAGAGTTCCCGATTATTGAATTGCGGGACTCATAACTAAAACTCTAGCTCCGTCTCCGCCAAAAAATGCATCAAGATCAGGAGAATGAAAATAGGCTGTAATTTTGGGCTTTTTGTACCTTTTCCCTGCTGCTCTGTTTTCATTCTTCTTCTTCTTCGGAGCCGGTGGACACTCTAATGGCGTTTGAATTCGATATTCTTGATTTTTTGGTGTTGTACACATTTCTTCCTCCATATCCATGTTCATTATTCTACAAATTGCAGAAGAAAAACAAGTAATTTTTGTTGAGAATTTGATGTTTATTTAATGGATGAGAGGGAAAAACAGAGAACGTGTTGACTGAAAATGGGGCAAGTTTGAACGTGTGGAGAGAGGGAATGAATTTGTAATGCAAATAAAATCAGGCAAATTGAAAATACAATTCCCCTTTTATTTTAGAGTTTTTTTTAAAAAAATTTCATATATAGCTAGCGTTTGGTCATAGATATTCAAATATTTTTAGCAAATATTATTTGGATGAAATTTTACCATGTGTTTGGCCATGGAATTTGAGAAACATATTTCATTTTTTTAAGAAATATGATTTATACCCATAAGTTTTTAAAACTATCAAACTAACCATAAATTTGTATTACATAGCACAATAGAAATCTCACGTAACAAGATTTATGCCTTCCGCAACAAATCAACAAGAATCATTAAGTAAATATTCGTATAGTGAAAAGGTTTTGGTACAAATCATGATAATGAAAATTCAACTAGTATAAATTCGGGGAAAAAAAAGAGAAGAAAACAAAAGGAAATAAATATTGCAATCACTAAAGAACCTATGCTTTCTCATCTGAAAGAGTTCAACCTATTCTTTAATATAATCTTCCCACATTTTATGAACAATCTCTTCTCGATGAGCTTGCATTTCCGAATCAGATGATTGAGAAAATGAAGCGATGTTGTTACCCTGAGCCAATAGTTCGTCACTTTCATCAACAACCATATCATCATTTTCATATTCATTGAATATTCCATCACTACTTTGATGTTCACGTAAAAAATTATTGGTTGGTGTCAATAAATATATTATTTTTGTAAAATAAAAAGTTAAGGGTAAAAATTGAATTTCTAAAACTTTCCAAATAATGAAATTTGGCCCAAATACTAGTTTTTTCTAGTATTTGGGAATTTGGATAATTTGCCAAATAATAAAAAAGTGTATGGACAAACAAAATTTGCCAAGTTTTTCCCCAAGTTTTACTTGCAAAATTTATGGCCAAACGGGCCCATAATATGTTCGAAAAAATTAAAGGTGTCTGAATCGATGCTAATATGTGATGTTTCATAATAGAGGTTTTTTCGTGTTAATATCTCTTCAATTGCATATGTAGCTTACTAATGAGGATTGTAGTGGAGTGTTAAGTACTCTTTCATCTTTAATCAAGAGGTTTTGAATTTAAGTTTCTTTGGATATGAGCCGCCTTTGTTAGGAAGCGTTTTACCTCCTAACGTGAAACTTTTCATCGTGAATCTGAATTTATTTGAACTTCAATGTGAATACTGAATATCGGATGAAAAATAATAAAAAAGAAAAATTGTAAGCTCAAAGGTTTTGTCTATTGTTTTTATATTTCATGTGTGATATTCACTATTGTAATATAGCGGGCTTATAAATATGAGATAACAATTGTGAGTTTTATAAAAGGTTTAGCAAAAATAATTAAAAGTATTCCAATTTTTTTATATCTTTTATGGAATTATTTTTAAATCTATATAGAATTTCAAATACCACCTTTTAATATCTTAATTATTAATAAATTTTGATTTTAATTGTCACGATTTTAGCACAAATAACTTTCAATTGTTTGAAGTGTACATTTTTATTCTGTTTACTTATAAATATTTTAAAAGATTAATCATTTCACTATTTAATTATATATATATTACGAAAATTTATATTGTTATTTTATGATGATAATATACTCTTAAAAATAGCCTAAACATAATACATATGGTACAAAAAATATTTTTTTTAAAAATTAAATAGGTTGAACATATAAAAAATCAAAATTAAATACTATTATTTTGACGGTTAAGAAAACATTTTGTAAGAAATTAAACAATTGAGTAATTTTATTGAAATTTTTATGAGTGGGACATTTAAATATTAAAAAATCATAAAAGTTCTGTTGAGCATTTTGGACCAACGAAATAGTCGTATATGTCCCATCAATCAAGAGAATAGAATATTTAGAATTCATAAATTTACAAATATTTTAAATTTATATCACAGCTAAAATAATTACTCCTATCATATTGTATTTTTCATTGTTTTTATAAAAAATAAAATAAATTGACAGTTAAATATGGGGTGGCACCAACTAAATATTTGAGCTGTGTAACGTGGGCTCCACCTAAGACCGCGTATTATTCACATTTCAAAATAGGCGGCGGTTTACATCTATTTGGGTCGGCACATTTTGGCGGGAAGATTTGAGACTTCGGAATTTGGTATATTAAATTTTCGCTACGTATAATAATTAGAATCATCGTAAATTGTATAAAAATACCTTTTATCATATTTTTTAGGTACTGGTATACCTATCGTTCAAAAATTATAGCATGTATAATCTATTAACGGACATACGTATGTTATTATCTTATCCACTGTTTCGACATTTATTAAATGTTGTATCGACGAATAACATCGTGTGATGTGTCTCTATTTCGTCTTTTATTTGACTAAAAGACATATATGTTTAAGTTTTTGAATGACACGAGCATTGAAATGTACCAAAAGTATGACGAAAGATATTTATATATTATTTACTATAATTTTGGAGTATATTTATCATTTTTTCATAATAAAAAAAATAAACATGGGATTATAAGATTTGTTGTATGTGGTCTTATCTTCGGTTTCAATGAAAGGTTAATTTTATAGCTTGAACTCATAATTTTCTAATCATATGAAATTAGTCATTTATTTTATGATTGATTATTCAAGATTAGTTTAATTTGAAATCTAATAAAGCAATGACTTAGAAGTTTAATTGATTGATCATCTGAACTATCATTTTATTAGTGAGGACTCGATTTCTCGTATTGTAATCTCCTTTCCATTTTTTGTTCACCTAATACTATTTTGAAAGGATTATACCATGTTTACTAGCTAGTTTGAAAATAGTCATTTTTATATAAAATAGATAATTTTTTTTTAAAAAAAATATTATGTGATATAATTTGATTAAATATAAAATTTGAAAAATATAAAAAGAGTTTGTAATGTTTCAAAGCTATCATTAAAAAGACTACACTTTCATAGATTGTATGTTGAAAACAAACGAAACTCAACATGAGTTTATTGAGAAAAATGTAGAATGTTATTAAATAATTATCTAATAAAAAAAAATATATAGAAATTGAGATAAAGAAAAGAAAGCATGACTTAATAAATTGCATAACTATTCTAGGCATAAGTAATTATGAGAATATCAATACATCACATTATTATTATTATTTTATATATATTTTTATTATATAGAATAAGAGATGAAACAATTAATATCCATATAATTATAATTTATATAGTTTCAATCTTACTACCAAACAAACTTTGTCCTCCATGGCTGTGAAAGTTTGATAAGATGGATTGAACCTAACAACACAAAAAGCTTAAAAGTAAAATTTTCTTTTTGACTAAATTCAATTAATTTGGAATGTTTAAGTAGAGGATATTGCAGAGAGGAACTTAAAGGAGACGATATATGATTAATGTAAATATAACTAACATAAATATTGTTAATATATTTTATTTAATATTATTTTATAATACTTTTATTTGTATCGAATGCATAATATGTGCTCAATCAAATATTTATACAATTTGAGACAATAACATTATTCTTTTCGTTTCATTTTACATGCTTTTATTAAGTCATAATAATTTTTTTTTATTAATTTACCTTTTAAAAAACATTTCAGAACATTATAAATTTGTTAGCAAGTATTCATTGAAATAACTTTTTTTAGTAATGTGAATAATATGAGACATAAAATGTAATTTTTTTTTGTTCATTTCATCTCTAGTCACCATATTGCTCAGAAAATCATTGATATATGCTCTCTACGTTTAGTTTTATGTAAACTAATTTAATTTAATATGGAATTTGAAAATTTTTTAAAAATTGTTCTTATAAACATTTTTAAGGACGGTGGATTAATTTTCTTTCGAAAAATTGTATATAATAACAAATTAATAATCTAAAGTAAATGGAGAAGTTAGGGTTTGATTTAATTGTGTTCCATACCAAACGTTTGCAAAAAATTGTCAGGCGCCTCTCTCCCAAATATCTCGCTCGCCACTCTCCTCCAGTCTCTCGCTCGCTTCCTCACTTTTTATACAAACACAAGTGTATAAAAATTATTTTTATTTGTATAAAGCAGAGAAAATTGTATAAATACATATATGTTTGTTCCCCTCTCTCCCTCTTCCAGATCTCGCTCGCCACTCTCTCAAATCTCGCTCGCCACCCTCGTCTTTCTCACTTATACAAACAGAAGCGAAATGTACAAATTGTGTTTCTGTTTGTATAAAGAGTGAGAAAATTATATATATACATGCAAGTGCATATATTTTCGTCCTATACACTTATAATTATACAATAAAAATACTCCCCTGCCCAGTTTCTTTTGCCATTCTCTCTTTCTCGTTTTATACAATTTTCAAATTGTATCTAATTTCGCTCTTTCTCGTTTTATACAATTCGATTCAATTGTATATTCCTTGTCAAGTCTCTTTTGTCTTTCTCTTTTTCTCATTTTATACAAATTCAAATTGTATATAATCGTTCTATACACTTATAATAATACAATTCATTTTATACACTTTGTTTTTATACAGTTTTCTGTTTAAGTGTCTTTCTCTTTCTTGTTTTATACACTTCGTTTTATACAATTTGCTTCAACTGTATATATATAGCGAATTATACATTTTCTGTGTTTGTTATGTAGCGAAATTATGCAAACTTTGATATAGCATACAAAACACAAATTTTTTATTTGCTATATATGAAAGTTGCCTATTTTCTTTTTCCCTTCGACTAAACCATGACAAATTCTATAAACGAAGAATACCAAATGTGAAAATTCAAGTGATCATGTCAATCTTGACCTCATAATCATGCGCTATATCATTACAAATTTTAAAATTCACAATTTTTTCATTCTAATCACACTAAGGATGGTTCTTATGAAAAACATGGACAACTATGATGGTTGAAAACTTTAATTTTTAAAAAACACATAACAATTAGCATAAAAACGATCGAGAATTGATTGTTTCACTTATGTTATCTAAATATTTATTGAAATTGATTATTTAGGAATTTTACATTTGAGAATTAATCATGTGATTGTATGTTTTTAAGATCATATATGTAGAAAAATTTCAGCGATTTAAAGATTTTACATTTATTAGTTGATTAAATATATCTGATATATGGTTACTATAAAAATTTAAAAATGAATTTTCTATTTATTCAACGATAACTAGTCTTAAAATACTCAATTTTTGTCTACATTTTTATATACTCGATCCATCATGTGGGAAATTGTTGATCTTTTCTTCTTTTTTTTTTTGCGTGAATAAGGTTTGATTCTATGACCTTTGTGTTGAAAATAGGAAATAGTGAAGGAAATTTCGTCCCATATAGTAACAAAAAAAGGTATGTATTACTTAAAAATTAAAATTAAGTAAAATTTATTATAATTAATAAATTAAAAAATATGTAAAAATTATATTAAAATTTAATTAACTATCAAAATTTTATTGATGTCAAATAAATTGAGACAAAAAATAACTTCAACTAGAGGGACGACAATTAAAAATTATCTATATAAGGCACAAAAATTACATATGTTCTCACCTTCTTCCCAGATAAAGTAACATATACATATTACTGCCAGCAATTAAAATATTGTATCGATACAACAGTTAACCAACCCGAGTTCTTAAAGTAGTACTCAAAGCATCATTCATTACATTATACAGAATATTTATTTCTGATTTTATACAATTCGATTCAATTGTATATTTCATGCTCAAGTCTTTTTTGTCTTTTTTGTTTTATACATTTCGATTCAATTGTATAGCGAATTATACATATATATGTTTGCTATGAAGCACAATTATGTAAATTTTAATATAACATATAAATATAAATTTTGTATTTACTATATATAAAAATTGTCTAATTAAAAATCATCTATCTGACGCATAAAACTTATATATCATCGTCCAAAAAGATGTTAAAAGTAAAGATTCGTTTCAATCGTAGCCCAACTTTAAATCTATAATGGCCCATTAAATCACATCAAAGAGGCCCAAAAAATAAACTTTACAACACTCTAGAACAAAGTGTTAAAATGACTTTTGATTGAACCAAAGAGCCATTTTTTTTAACAAGATGCATATTGCAATTGTACACTACGTTGCAATTGTTGTACTTTTATAATTCTTCGGTTTATTCCAAGATTTTTTTAACATTAATACTTTGGTTTCTCCGTCTTTCTTGGAGAGGAACAAGTTTGCTGACTGACACTTATGTAGTTAGATCCAACACAACAACCTCACATGGTATAAACCAATTTTTTTTAAGCTTTTATGTCAGAAAAGGAATCTATATATATATAGTGAAATCAAGAAAATCCCCATTTACTATTGTTGTGATTTTTTCTTGTCTTTGTAATGGCTACTAGGCCTCTAATTCAATTATCTTCTGTAGATCTTCATAAGAGTTCAGCTACAACAAGGGTATAAAAAAGTTGTCTTTTTTAGTCAATTGGGAAATTAATGTAGGTGTTTGTTTTTGCTTATGTTTCTTGATTTTGATGTTTTGAATTTGGTTATTTGTGCAGATCTTGAGGACCCAAGTGAGATTCTTGGAAGTTGATAAACCCCATTTGAGATTTTTGAATTTGCCTAGGTAAGATTCTTGAAGTCAATTGAGATTTGTTTATTTTGCCTAGTACGTAGATGCGGAGCTAGAATTTTTAGTGTATGAGTTGTTAATAGATTGTTTATTTGTAGTAAACAAAAAATTTAATGTATATAGAGGGCTGGCTCTGTCCCTGTTGAATACGGGAATAATTAGGCCTACGAAAAGTTTAGGTGTGCATTGAATAAAATCGGAATAAGTTGTGTTGTGTTTATGGGGTAATGAGTTTATTCTATCTTATAAACAATGAATGCATCATGTAAAGATGGGATCTTTTCCTTGTTTTCCTGTATATGTTCATCTTTTGTGGAAAGACCCTACCTTTTTCAATTTGACCGGTCATTGCCAGTGTATTCGGGAGTTCTTTGTGAGATTTGCATTAAGATTGTCTAGCTTTCGGTGTTGTCAAAGGCATGCTTAAGCCTTGATTTGAGGTGCAAGATATGTTGAGCGCTTCACGTTGCTTAGCTGGTGCTGCAGTGTTGTCGTTAAGGCTCTAAGGCGTGTTTTTTCTTGCCAACGAGCATAATCCTGAAGAGGCTATACTAAATAATTATATTTTTTGAGTTTTTTTGTTCATATATAGTCTTGGACTACAGATGTATGTTTGTTAAAAAAAAATTCCTTTATTTGCACTTAAAGATCTAATGGACCTCAGAGTTCTTTTGCGTTTCTCGCCTTGGATAACACTGCTAGCTTTGCTTAATGTCTGGGTTATTAATCCAAGTTCATGAATTGATCTCAGATATAAACTTTTAAACCGCAGTTGTAATTCAACTCCAAAATTGAAAGCCTGGAAGGGACCAATGACCCTGACCAAGGAAGTGGTGGATGAAAAAGAGATGAGTGCTGTCACTGAACATGAATCGAATGAATTCACTACGTTGAAACATAGATTTTTGAATTTCAAGAAGGACAAATATTTGTAAGCATCATCAGAAGTAGGCAACTGTTTTTTCAACTTTTTTTACTGTGAAGGATTCTTCTCATTTGAGTGTTTCGCTTTATTGGACAAGGAAAAATTTGGAGCATTATCAGAGTCTTGCAGACGAACAATCACCAAAAGTAACTTTTTTTCACCTTTTAGACATTTTCTTAAACATGGACTTTATTTTACCATTTAGTCACTGCTTTTTCGCTTCCTTTTTCAGTCTATTTTCCCTGTTTGTGATTTGCTGTTCCTTTTCCATATTAAAAAACTTAAAGTTAATTTTGTGGGTAGTGTTGAAGTGCTCAACTGACATATGAAGGGCAGTTTTTGGTAATCTCTTGTGCAGACTCTCGGGTGTGTCCCTCAAACATACTGGGATTTCAACCAGGAGAAGCCTTTATAGTCCGCAATATCGCAAATTTGGTGCCTCCTTATGAGGTGTTGTATATTGCACTTGCACTTAATAAATGCTGAGGATGTGTTTCAACATTGTTCAGAATAAAAAATTGCATTTTTTCTTCTGGTGCAGACTGATCCTTCAGAAGTAAAGGCAGCTCTTGAGTTTTCCGTTAATACTCTCAAAGTGAGTAAAATTTGTCCAGAAATCCTATGGCGTGTTGTTTCCTTTTATAGTTCCATCACTGAGATCAACGTTTCATGGCTGCTTACTTTATTTTGGTGCCTGTTTTTTTATCTCTTAGCTTTATTTGAGAGTTAGAAATTATGGAATGGGAAATAAAGTTAACTTGAGAATGGAAATTCTAAACAGGACTTTCTAATAATACAATTTTGAGACTTCCGTAACTGGACTGTTACTCTTTGACTTTCCAAAACATGACTCTCATGATGAATTTACTTTATTTACTTTGATGTAATAGACCCTTGTGTTCCGCCCCTTCCCCGGATCCCATACATAGCGGGAGCATAGTGAAACAAGCTGCCCTTTTTACCTTGATGTAAATTGTGTTGGAAGTCTTAAATGTCCAAAACAAAAGGGGGAACTTGGATGATGGATTTGCTTTTATTCATCACCCAATGTATTTA
This sequence comes from Solanum lycopersicum, assembly GCF_036512215.1. Lineage (NCBI taxonomy): Eukaryota > Viridiplantae > Streptophyta > Magnoliopsida > Solanales > Solanaceae > Solanum > Solanum lycopersicum. The sequence goes on along the minus strand of NC_090808.1, from coordinate 4,828,404 downwards.
AAATTCCTTCAAGTTCATCTCATTTTCTACTTCCATTTGTTTCATTTCCTCTTTTCTATGTATTTTGCTTTTATCTTTTGCGCAAGGAGGTGCAGATAAGAGGGAGTTGCGGTTATTGGTCTCTCTTGTTTTCATTTTCCTTAAGTTTTCAGGTTTGACTTTTGTTATCTGCAGGTCGAAAACATATTAATCATTGGTCATAGTCGCTGTGGAGGCATTCGTGCTTTAATGAGCATGGATGATGAAACAAATTCAAGGTTTGTCTAGTCTCTCTTCTTATCAAGTGTTATAGGCATTTCTGACACTAATTTCTTTATGATTTTCAGTAAAATAGTCACTTATGTGTAATAAGATCTTCCATTAATTCCTTGTAGCTTCATTCGGAGTTGGGTAATTAATGGAAAAGCTGCCAAGACAAGAACAAAAGCTGTTGCTTCCAACCTCAGCTTTGACCATCAATGCAAGCACTGCGAGAAGGTAAAGTCTCCTTTTCATACTTTCATTATGTTTTAGTTAGGGAAAATACACAAGTTACCCCATCTAACGCTGTTGTGGCAGAGCAGCTGCTATCCAAACAATAGATAAACATTGACGAACTCGAGGTCTGACTCTATTGTTCCCGGTGACAATGTTATCTCCAAATCTACACTTCCCCTACTTCTCTTCCAGAAACAGTAATCTCTTTTCGTTATACTTGTTGGCCTGTCTACTATGATCAGCAATGTACCTTACCCATCTGTAATCATAGTAGTACATTAAGAACCGAACTCCTCATTGTTAGCATAGCTTCGTCGAAATTCCCCAGCAAGAAAGACCTTTTCAGATTACGTATTGTTAGGAAAATTAGACATGATAGATAATTCTTCTTTATGTTTGATGTCTTCACTGATTCTTTTTGCATCTGAAAAACTACTAGTATGTGTAAATGACCTTTTGGGGCAAGTTTAGCAATAAAGGTATGTATTTTCCCTTTTCGTAAAATGGCAGCTCAAACACGCTTGAGGCATAGCCACCCAAACTCATGCCATGGATAAGATTGTCGTCTTTCTCTTTTCCGATTCTTGAATATGGAGAACTTGAAATAACAGTTAAGACATTGTAACTCTGTGTATGCATATGACTTCCCGAGTATTGAAGCAATCTACATATTTTCTACGTTCAGGAATCGATCAACTGCTCATTGATGAATTTGCTTACATACCCATGGATTAAGGAGAAGGTGAATAAAGGGGAGCTCTTAATTCACGGTGGCTACTATGACTTTGTTGACTGTAGTTTCGAGAAGTGGACTCTCGAGAACAACTCTCTAGTGGATGATCAAGTCTCCATCAAGAACCGGGAATTCTGGAACTGAGTAATTCTTCTAAGTCCTCTATTTGTTTTGTTGTATCATTTTTTACTTGTGTAATACAAAACTCATTGCTATTCTTGTTGACAAACTAAAATGTTGTATAAAGTGTGGACACTATTGGCCCCCTTGTATTGAAGAAAGTGATAGTTTTCTATATTCAATTTGTTCTCTGCTTCTATAATGATATATTCTTCTGCAATAATGTGAAAAGAACTCGGTCCATATGCCTGGTTGGTGAATGCAAAGCACCAGCATGAAAGAAGGGACATCAATACAAAGGTGTTCGTGTACGTCGACCCTACAAAGGTAGGGGTAAGGTTTGTGTACCCCTAAATCGTCCGTTTGACACTTAAATCGAGGAGAGGCTATAAGGACACTTAGGAAGTTTTTGCATTCCTCTCACTCTAGAGCCTAGATTGTTCATTTGTGTGTCTAAACTTAGAAACATGAAATCCATGGACCATGGTATAGTACTATATACTTGTATAACCTAGGCCTATAAGCTTTTCTTTTTGGGATAATGGGCCGTTACCATTGACGATGATTTGCGCGTAAATTTTATCACTATTTTGTGAAGTTAGAGTATTTGTTTTCGAGAGTTGTGGCTCAAGTGCATCAAACTCAAGTAGAAGAAAATGAATGGATAAAAACATAATAGTTAAAAAGAAAAGTAATGTAAAATCTACTCGAAAATAATAACAATAATAAAATAGTATGATACTGAAAAAACACAATAAACAACATATGACAAGAGCTACAAGAGTACGATTAGCACTTTGACAGACAATGTCAAGCCTAAAACATTCATAAGACAAGACAACACTATACCCTTAATAATATTCTACTCTAATACGCACACTATATTCATTCCTATCTAGAGTCATGTCATTGATAATATGAAACCGCGACATGACATGACTTATAATAAACACCAACCCCAATCAACAAAATTCACACGCTAACCATTAAAAATAATAATATTTTCGCAGTATAAATTAGATAAATTTAGTATTTATTTAAATTTTATATTTATATTTATATTTATTAGAATTTCATTAAATGATGACATGTTTTGTATATTTAGATATTAAGAAAACAAACCATCTTAATTTTTAAATATTCAGGTATTAAAACACATCTTAATATCTTGATTCAATCATCTAAATCTTAATACATAATTTTACTAGTCATATAAATATCTCGATTGAGATATTTAATCTCAATAAAAATAAATAACGTTTTTTTTGACATTTGACGTACATAATTAACTAAATTTACCCCCCCCCCCCCCCCACCAAAACCCTCCCCCCTCCCTACTCCACTTTTTTTTTATGACAAAGAAAACTCTCAGCCGCTATCCTTTGGGTTGCACAGGGTAAAATCAACGCTCCTATACAACAGCTCGCAGAGAAATAACGCGCACTAGGCAAACCTGATACGACGAGCTTGACCCAAAAGGCAAACCCCTTTCTTTCGCTGACAGAAGAATTCAAACTTAAAACTTAAAACCTATAATACGAAAATTCCGAGCCACCCCTACCTTTTTTCCTTCTCATTCTAACTAGAAGAAATTAGATTTGTTGTTCAATCAATTCTTTGAGGGGTGAGTATTACTAAACAAGGCAAAAACACTGACCCTTCGAACTTGATTGGTTACTATCAATACTATATAATCACCAAAAAAATTTAAATTAATGGCCAAAAAAGGGTTGACTTTTATGAAAAATTCCACCAATATTTGGTCACGGACTAATTGGAATTTTGTTAAATAGAAAAATGAAACAATTATTTTTTTTGGCATTATTATTTTTTAACAGCTCCACCTTTCATGTTCAGTCAACCCATATTTTGTCTCAATTAAAAAAACAATTAAAAAAACATACAAATAAGTCACTATCCAAAAAAAAAACTACCCCCACATTAATAGGGCCTTTCCAAGAATTTATCATCATGGGGACTCTAAAAATAAAAGTCAACTACATATAGAAACAAAATTTTACCTGACTTTGAAGCAAACCACCATGTTGGATCCATATGGGGTTGACTCATAAACATAAAAAAATATAATAAAATATTAATTTGATCGTTCGTGATTGAAACGAGTATTCAGAATTTAAACTTGACTGATATGATTTTTAAAGTTACGTGAAAAAAATACTGAATTTGGATGATTACCCATTATGTATTAGTAAAACTCGTAAATTTGGTTAGGATAAGAGCAAATATCATAAAAATCTCTAGAATCTTATCTATCCAAATCTTTATGTATGCTATGTACAATGGATTAGGTTTTAAGTTGTAAATTGATATGATAGGTTGAGTGATTTTTGTGTTATAAAATAAGATTAAAGTGATTTTTTAGACAATTCATTATTAATCGATCGATAACTAAAATAAAAATTATTAGTTGAGTAACTATACGAAAACTTTTAACTCTAATGTTAGGAGAATCTTAAGTTGTGTGTGTTCTTTGTAATAATGACTCATAAGTTAAAAGTATATTTTATGTTTATTAACATGAATCTAAATTGACTTAGTGATTTTGAATCTAATTCCTTTATACATGTCTATATAGATTATTTTTTTAAACATTTTTTTAAAAAGCATAATTAGGAAATTAGAACATTTGTGAGTGTGTCAAATTATAAGGAACAAAACATAGCCACGTGTGCATCTAATGTTTTGATTGGATTCTCAACAATTTTGGTATTGAAAAGATATGGATTATATTCTAATCAAATCATTAAAAAAATGAACAATTTGACCCCTCCACTTTCACATTAATATTCCAATAAATTAAAATGAAAGGAATTGCAATGCAATATGTTCCATTATTTGCGTGATAATATTTTTTTTTTGTTGATAAAATATAATTAAACATGTTTTATTCTGTTTCTAAAAGATCCCAATGCATGAATAGGAAAAACTAAATAAATTATAATACTGATCAATAATAAGAGTAAGTACTTTTTGAACCATCACAAACAACAAATTATCCCTCTAAAACTAGCAAATGTGATTAGCCAAACAAAAATTATTGCTTTTTTCAAAAATATTTTTTTTAAAGCACTTCTTTAAAAACTCGGCCAAACAGATTATAAATTTAAATATATTCATGTTGAGCGTAATGATTCCACAAATATGATTCCAACATACATTATCAGTTAGCTTTTTTCAACATTTCACCCTTACGATAAAAGAGTTTGACATCACTCTAATACGTATATATCCCAAAAAAATTTATAAGATAAAAATAACTTAATTATGTTAATTTATCACATCAAACAAAACTTTAAATCCAAGTCCAACCAAAAATTACAACAATTATTTTGAGAGATTTGAGCTAAATTATTAAAATGTGCAAGTGATTCCTTATACCACCTGCTTTTGGATAAAGAAATTGAACCTCTACTTTTAACCTCAATTATTGTCATATTAGTTAATTTTAACATTAATTTTCAACTGCCCATGAAGAACCTTTCCTAAAATAGATAAAAAGGAATATAATATATATATATTAAGAAACAAATATTATTATTCCAATTATTAATTTATGTATTATAAGTATCTTTTCAAATCCTTCTTTAGTGGTTGACTCTTGTTCACATATCTACCGAATACAAGTCATGGTTCAGGTGGCCTAGATCCCCTCTTTATTAGGTCGATGTTCGATATTTATAATTAAGTTTAACTGATTCGAAGTTCACACTTTATAGGGTTTAAATTTAATAGCGACACTTTCAACAAAAAAAATTTTATTTTTAAAATTCAGACTTAATATTTCTAATTAAGAACTGAGAAATCTCAACTATCTCATTACAATCGAGATTGGTAGGTTGAGATTTATTAAAGCACCCTAGTAGGACAAATATACAAGAGAAAAAAAGTAGATAATTCAGAATATATTTTTTTTTTACAATTTAATATCTTCAATATATAATTGTGACAGCAGTTCAACTGCAATGGCAACATTTCTATTAATTTTATTAATTTATAAAAAAACAAAAAAATACTACAATTAAGAATTAGAGCAGAATTTCTGCATGAGAATATCACTCGATATAAAAGTATTTCTTCATATTTAATTAGACTAGGTTTTGTATTTGAATATAAATTTGAGACAGAGTCATCTTTATAAGTAGGAAGTGTTTTATATAAAGTAAAATATTTCGACATATATTTAAATTAATCAGAATTCAAAGCTAATCTGAAATAATACATTATATTCTTGTGATTAGAATTAATACATTTCATCATCATCATTATTATTATTATTATTATTATTATCATTATTATATTTATACATAAGAATTGTAAATATTCCCATGTATTGTACAATTGACACTTAGAAATCAACTAATATTTTTTTTAAAAAAAATAGATTCTACATACCTTATCCCTTTAAATTATAAATATGTACACATAAAGCATCAACTACCAATAATACTTTATTACACAAAACAAAAAAACATCAAAAATTTTGATTCTTCTTCATCTACTCCACTCTCCCTTCACCTTTTACCAAAAGAAATCTTTAAAATCCCTCATAATTGTTACCAAAAAAATCTAGCAAATTAATTAAAATATAATCATTGTAGTGAAAATGTTAATGGAGAAATATTCATGGTCTTATGAAGATGAGTTGATAAAAGAACTTCTTGATGATGAATCACCATTCTTTTTTGCACCTCAACATGACTCAACAACTTCTTCAAGTGATAATTATTGTTCACTTGATGTAACAAAGAGTTCTATTTCTTCATTTTCTTCATGGCCTAACAATATTCATGATGATATAGAGAGTGGTTTGTCCATGACAAGTAATGGACTAATTCAATCTCATGATGCTAGGTTCGAATTTTTTCTCTCTTGATGTTTTTAGTTTTATAAGTTCTATACGCTGACAGTGTAAAAAATTTATTTTTATGTTTGATCTCTATAATAAGCATTACCACGTTGGAAAGTTTCACTTTTTGGGAGATTAAGTATTCCTACTAAATGTGATTTTTTTCCCCAAGATTTCAAACCTGAAATCTTTGAATAAGAATATATGAAGGGAAACTCTGACCTGGTATAACATGTTAAATTACTCGAAGTTGAAATTGAATTTTGTTCGTATAAATGCAGGAATTTAGGGTTGGGAAGAGGGTTAGACATGATGATGAATAAGCATGAGGCTAAATATACATTGAGAATACAAACTTGTGGTAATGCAATGGCTGATGATGGTTATAAGTGGAGAAAATATGGCCAAAAATCCATTAAGAATAGCCCATATCCAAGGTATAATATATGCTCATATATACCTATTTAATTTTGTCTCATTTTGAGTCAAACTTTAGTCTTGATTGACATGATCATCATCGGTCAACCATATGAAACTTCAGACATATGCCTTAAGTTATGTCAAAACTGTATATCTGAAGTGAATACATATGTATCTTTTTTTTAAAATTCAATCCGATATCCCCCCCTCCAAATAAACATAAAAATATTTCTATTATTTTTTGATGTTATTGAATTGATTTCAACAGGAGCTACTACAAATGCACTAACCCACGATGTGGAGCCAAAAAACAAGTTGAGAGGTCCAGTGATGAGCCCAACACTTTCATAATTACTTATGAAGGCCTTCATCTACATTTTGCTTACCCATTTATCACTCTTGATCCACCTCAATCTCTTAATCAGCCCAACAAAAAGCCCAAAGTAACAGATTCAAAAGCCCATAACTATGAATCTGAAAACACAAGTGGAGTTGATGAAAGCCCAGCACTGGTCAATCCATGCTCAATTGTTGACCTTGAACAAGGATTGGGCTTTGGTGAAATGGGCTCACAAGGATTGGGCCTTGATAGAATGGGCTCACAAGGGTTACTTGAAGATATGGTGCCATTAATGGTTAGAAACCCATCTATTAATAAGCCCACAAACTCATATTCTTCATCTTGCTCTTATTCATCTCCACCAACTTCTCCTTCATTTTCTTGGTCAAATAATTAGTGTTTTTTTTACTACTAGTAAATTATTGTATGTATGATACTTATAGAATATATTGTGTTGTAGGAAAATTATTATATGGCAATTTTTAGCTAAATAAATTGTGAGTGAAAACCTTGTAAAATTCGTTATGTGGAAAAGAAATGAAAACCTTGTAAAATTTGTTGCATGAACTCATGAATTGTCCTAAATCAATAAAAAAGAAAAGATTTTCACACAATATAGTTGTTCATCAAAATAACAGTAGAATAAATGTATATTTTTAAAAAATATATAATTGACAGTATACATATGATACACATTTAGTGTATTTCTTTTTTTTTACAAATTGACAAATGGATATGGTTGTTTTGGCAGACCAGACAAATATGTACAAAGTATATAGGTTGTGTATAATGACGAAGTCAGGAATTTTCTAAAATGTGGTCAAATTTGAAATAATAAATACATTTAATCTCTATATAACACATAATTTTTCGACAAAGAGTATGCACCAGACCACCCTTATCTTAAATTGGCTCCCCCCATGGTTGTGCATACTTCATACTAAATATATATATTATACACATGATGTATCTGGTTACATACATATACACGAAAATAACGTGTATATTATGATATTTCAGTCATATTGGTAAACTAGTCGGCCGAACAGTATGTATACGCAACTTTCTTTTGGGCCCAAATGCATCCACCTTTCATGCCCATCAACTTTTAGCCCATAAATACAAAAAATTGGCCCAAATGAGTCCACCTTCCATCATTGGACCTCATTACAAACTTGTGGCTTATCCTACAACCACAGAGAAAAAAAATAACTCCAATGACCAAAGTACCCCTAAACACCAAGCCAACTATCCAATATATGTCCCGATTCATGCAACACATTTCGAAATTCAAATAAGCCTATCTTTTGTTGTAAATTTTTATCTTTTAAATATTTTGAATTGTCCATTATTGTGATGTTTATAAATATATAAATTTTAGTTCAAAATAATTGAAGATGTCAATTCACAAAATTCCGTAAAACGTAAACTGTCTGAGTCTCCAGAAACGAAAGTAATTTCCCTTCCAAGGTCAAATAAGTAAATTCACCTAGTATCCAAGGTATTGCTTTCCCGGTTTTCCCTGTTACCCGAACTTCTCTGATTCTGCAAATTCTTCGACCTAAACAATAGCTCCAAATGCAAAAAATCTTATAAATCTGTGAAAATTAAACTGTTTTTTTTGCTAATTTCTCGTCGATATTATCTATCGATTTGCCTTAAAGGATCCGTTTTTCAGAATCGATTTCTAAGGATTTGAAAAGGAAATTCATGTTAAGGAAATCACCAAAAAAATGATGCTTTCACGTATTAGCCGCTCCATATCTAAGGCTTCTCGTTCCAGCATTCACAAAGTAAGCTCTCTGTTCATGTATTAATGTAATTGATGAAGTTCCTTTTTTTTTTTTTGGAAATTTGAATTTTTTTTGATTGTTTTTCGTTTTGTTTAGGGTGTTGGATATGGAGTGAGGTCGACGGTGTTGGATGAAGTGGCAACCGGTGGCGCGTGCATTACACGCGTTGATGGTGGGTTAGGGTTTGTGAGAACGTATTTGACGTTGATTGGAGGTGGAAGGAGAGGTTTGAGTAAGGAGCTTGATTCGGTTTTGGCAAGCCCTAGGCTTAGGAGGTTTTTCTGTAGCGAAGGGCCAAAGAGAAGAAGTGAGAATTGATTGAATGATTGAGCTTTTTGATTAAAGTATAGATTTTTGTTTGGTTTTCAATGCTTATTTGTTGAATGTTGTGTTTTTGTAGACTATGAGAACTATTATCCAAAGAACAAGAAAGAAATTCCCAAAGCAAATAATAATCAAAAGGCTGAGTCAGGCAAAGGTATGGTAGTGCATTTTTTTATGTTTTTTGGTAAATGCATGGATTATGTTTAAACGAACAACTAGGCGTCAATCTAATTTGAAGTCGCCTATATTGATCCACTTTAGCCATTCTGCTTCATTTTGAAGTTCTAATTGTGTATTGATGATATAGCAAGGAGATGCAATTTATGTAAGAAATTGGTAGCAGAATTATATGAAAAGAATAGGAGAAACAAATGTCTTCTCCTGTTTAAAGCTTTATTTCTGGGTTGTGTACAATGAACATTCTTACTTTGGTTTGTGTTGTTGCAGAGGAAGGTTCAGGTGAGCAAGGAAATCCCCAGGAGAACTTCATTAAGCTAAACTACAATTTACTAGCACCCTTATTATTTATTGGGTTTATTCTGTCATCTATCCTCATGTCTCCTCGAGAGCAGCAGGAGGTTAGTGCTTAAACAGAGTTTTTTCCCCCCTAACCCCTCAGGCCCCCACCCACGCGATATGCACCCACACACACAAACAAAAAACCTTTTGCTTTTTACTAGAAGTGGATGAGTTTAGGGCCTGTAAGAAGAATTGATCTTAAACATTTCAGTATATATGTGAAGACCAATTTTACCTCTACAGTAATTGTAATGGAAACAAAAGCACAGTCAGCCATCTGTAAGATAATTAGTCACTTGGATAGAGGATGTTAAATGTATGGCAGCAATAGCACTTTTTTACCTTTCCATATATATATATATATATATATATAAATATTCCCCTTTTATGACTATAGAACCTTTGCAGTTAAAATTTTCACAGTTAATATGATTTTTCTTTTTTAATTTGATTAGTCGTAATGGAAAATGATTAGGAATGGACAACTTTGTTAGGTTGAGTCATTACATGGGATCATTTGCTTGTAGATAGCGGATAGTAATATTGGGTATGGTAACCTTTTCTAGATATTGGATTGTTGGTCTAAGGAAAACATTTCCAGTCTGCAATTGTTACATTTATATGTCGTAGTTACTATTTGGAGAGTGAAAGGTTATTCTCATTGACCATACTTTTTCCTAATACTTCCAAAATATTTGAATAACTTACTATTGTGATTTATAGTACTTTTTATTTGCTTCTAATATGTAAAAAAAATTGAAAAAGAAAAATTCTATGTCCGACTACAACACCGAGCATTAGCTAGTTTGATCCTCGTCCTCCAAATCAAGCTACATAAATTGAAATGGAAGGAGTAACATTTATTGAAGACGTGATCATGTTTTCCATTATGGTCTTTTTGGTAATATAAAAACTTGGGTTCTTATATGATACATAGGCTTTATGTTCCTATTTCATATACTTTCTTGCTCAAACATATGTTTTGATGAAGTCTCTCTCTTAGTGTAACGATATAAATGTGAATTTATGAAACCATCCGACTTTCATATATATGTATTGTTTAACTGATGAGATAAGTAAAACTGGTGCGAATATAATTAAAGGGGCAGGTCTCTTATCTTCAGTTATTGTTGTCTTCTGTAACTTGCTTCTCTTTCTTCTCACAACAACTTTCCTAAATATACATTTTCAGATTAGCTTCCAAGAGTTCAAAAACAAGCTACTTGAAGCTGGTCTTGTTGATAGGATTGTTGTTACTAACAAATCTGTAGCCAAAGTTTATGTGAGAAGCTCTGCACCTAGTCCTGATCAAATTGGTGACGTCGCTGTTCAAGGTCCTGTAGCTGGTCGAAATGATAGAAGAAATACGAGCCTGTACAAATATTACTTTAACATTGGGAGTGTCGAGTCATTTGAGGAGAAGCTTGAAGAAGCACAGGAGGCGTTAAGAATAGATCCTCATAATTATGTTCCAGTTACATATGTTGATGAACTGAATTGGTTCCAAGAAGTGATGAGGTTTGGTCCAACAGTGTTGCTTCTTGCTGTCCTTTATTTTATGGGACGTAGAGTGCAGGGTGGGATGGGTGTTGGAGGCCCTGGTGGAAAAGGTGGTCGTGGAATATTTAACATTGGCAAAGCGCATTTCACAAAGATGGATAAAAATGCCAAGAATAAGGTGAGTCTAAGTTTCTAACCATGCACATTTCAAACTTGGTGCAGATTCAGAAGTATTGATGGTGTTTTTAAACTCTATATCTACTTGCCATGATATTTCATGATTAATTCTTGGAAAGTCTGTTGACACGTCCTTGGTACAGGTCTTCTTTAAAGATGTGGCTGGATGTGACGAGGCAAAGCAAGAAATCATGGAGTTCGTCCACTTCCTTAAAAACCCGAAGAAATATGAGCTGTTGGGAGCCAAAATTCCGAAGGGTGCTCTTCTAGTTGGTCCTCCTGGGACTGGGAAGACACTTCTGGCCAAAGCTACAGCAGGAGAGTCTGGTGTACCTTTTCTCTCTATTTCTGGATCAGATTTTATGGAGATGTTTGTTGGCGTTGGACCAGCCAGAGTTAGGAGCTTATTTCAGGAGGCAAGGCAGTGTGCACCTAGTATAATTTTTATTGATGAGATTGATGCCATTGGTCGAGCAAGAGGAAGAGGTGGCTTTTCAGGAGGACATGATGAACGTGAAAGCACTTTAAATCAACTGCTTGTTGAAATGGACGGTTTTGCCACCACATCTGGCGTGGTTATACTTGCTGGCACAAATAGACCTGATATATTAGACAAAGCCTTGTTAAGACCCGGTCGATTTGATCGTCAAATTACCATAGACAAACCAGACATAAAAGGCCGTGATCAGATATTCAGGATTTATTTGAGCAAGTTGAAACTTGACCACGAGGCATCCTTTTATTCACAGAGGCTTGCTGCTCTAACACCTGGATTTGCTGGAGCAGACATTGCAAATGTTTGTAATGAAGCTGCTTTAATTGCAGCAAGGAATGAGAGCACAATAATTACAATGCAACATTTTGAGTCAGCCATAGATAGGGTAATTGGTGGTCTTGAGAAGAAGAATAAGGTATCCAATCCTCAGCTTTTCCCTTCATTATCTACTTTTCATTGATATGTAGCACATTTTCAATACTAGACATTTCATATAATGGCGTTGTTCTGGATCTTGGTTATGGAATACATTGTTTCCAGCTTGAAATGTTTAGATTTATGCAACTCATCGCCGAAATAAAAAGGAAGAGAGAACTGCTTGGATTTACATATGCTTACTTTTTATTGAATTTAAAATGAGAAGAATATCTGGGGATATTATGTGATTTACTAATATCTTAATCTTAGTGCCTCTCCCATGACTTTTCAGACCAACCAACCCGGATCTACCACTCAGTTGCTACTGGAAAACATATATAATTGTGATTAGGGCATTATCAGAGGATGTTTTTATTACTTTCTTTGAAGGAAGTGGTATTATGATATAAAAATCCTACAAGTGTTTGAGCTGATTATAAATTTGGAATTTCTCTGTTTTCTTTATTACTAGGCAAGTATGTCTTATGCTTCTCTTCCTCTCCTTTGTTTTTGTGTGGGTGAGGTGGGGGTTGGTTGGAAGTTTATGAAAATTCAATGAAGTATTTAACCTGATAAAAAATGATGTTGTAATTGTCAAGAAACTTATGATCATTGGGTGCAAAATACTCTTCTAAAGGCCAGGCCTGAAACTCCTTGTAGCAGGTAGAAAATTTAGTTTCTTTTTGGTGGGAAGGATCCAATATATATCCATTCAGTATAGTAAGAATAGCTGCTTTTATTACTGTGTCCCAAGTCAGTTACAACTGGAGTGACCATTTGTTGAATATCCTGTCAGCCAAATTCTTTTGGCAGGCATCATAGATCTGAAGATATTCAATGTAAGAACTCTTCCCTTAAGGGTTTGAATTGGAAGCTGTGGTGACTGTTTGGTCCTTCACTGCTACATCCAGGGATATCCATAATGTTTTCTCGGAGAGTTTTGTTTTGGTTATTGAGCACTTTTTATTTGTTCAAGAAATAACATTATGGAGAGTATTGGTATGCTCCACTTCAACACCATTATAACTGCTTCTTGTTGACTTGATATGAGTATGGAACCAACATGGCATGGAGAGGGTAGTGGGTAAAATAAAGATTGACCTTTCTGTACATTGTAGTCCATTTTATTTTCTCTCTTTTTCTCAGTTTCATTAAAAAAGAAATTTGGTTGGACGCTCACTTTGGGGAAGTATGATGTGGCTAGTGTTAGAATTTTCTGGTCCAAGGTTGGGTTGTGAAGTTTGAAGGGTAAATAATTCCTTTTGTTTCGGAATACATCACATCTCAAAACTTTCCTGTGTGCTTTCTGCAGGTCATAAGCAAGCTAGAGAGGCGGACAGTTGCCTACCATGAATCTGGTCATGCTGTTGCTGGATGGTTTTTGGAACATGCAGAACCATTACTAAAAGTGACAATTGTTCCTCGGGGTACAGCAGCCTTGGGATTTGCTCAGTATGTTCCTAATGAAAATCTTCTAATGACTAAGGAACAGCTATTTGATGTGACATGCATGACTCTTGGAGGTCGAGCTGCTGAGCAGGTGAATATATAGGGAAAACAAATATTATCTTGCTTTCATATTTTTCCCTGTAGATGGACTTATAACTTGTTTGGCCAAACTTCTAAAAATCAGCTTATTTTGGGAAGTGTTTTCTTCAGAAGTGCTTCTAAAAAAAGTACTTTTGGTAAAAATCAGTTTGTGTTTGACCAATAGATTTAGAAACACTTTTGAGCAACAATTAGAGTTTGGGAAAACTTGCTTGGAAGTGTTTTTCTTAAAAGTACTTTTCGAAAAAAGTGATTTTGGAGAAAAACTACACTGTTTTTTAGCCTATGGCCTTGTGAAAAACAACTTATGCTACTTCTCAAGAAGTACTTATTTTTTTCCCAAGAGCTTGGCCAAACACCTCACTTTTTTTTCTATCTAAAATAAGCACTTTTGACACTTCCCAAAAGCTTGGCGGAACAGGCTATTGGGCACCTTAGTTCAACAGGTGTCATCCAACACTGCTTCGTCGAAAAATATTACCACCTAAATACCTACATAAATAATATGCTAAACAAAAATAAAATTGATGACTTTACTTAACAACCTGTTTCTTTAGGCTACTGGCCGAGCACTTCATTTATGGAAGCTAGGTCTAGGTTCGAGTCCAACCCCGACACCTCATTGTGTAAGATTTTTGGGCATCTGTATCTGTATTAAAGAGAAGAATAAAATAAAGGTTGTGTGGTTTCAAACCAGTGAATCTCTGAAGCAAAAATAACCTAAACTACTGAGCAGAAGCTCCTCCCAATATAGAAAAACAGCAATTTAGTATTTTCAGGAGTCGTGATGAAGAAATAGAAAAATAATATTCTGTTGAGGTGGTAATAGGTGCTTGAATTGTGTTCATTAATATGATCTGAATCTTTTTTTAATTTTTTTATTATATATATATGTGTGTGTGTGTGTGTACACACACACACGATCGGTTCATTTGTTCACTTCTTTAAATTTCGAAACCGCTTATAATAAAATTCCGGGTGCGCCACCACCTGTAGACATTAATAATTGTTAACTTGAAACTATCTCACCACGTGGGCAGTGGGTAGACCCCAAAATATAGAATCCAATGCTAAATTGTATTTTTACAAAGCAACTTCTTTTGAGTGATAATTTTTCTTGGAGTGATTCCAAAAGCCAACTTTTTGGTACAGGGCAAACACCCTGTTATGTACTGTACGGATACTCTGTCCTGTGAGATTGCTCATTTCTTTAGCCTGAATTATGTTATTTTAGTACTATGGGGTGGTGTTGCATTACAGTGTTGAGATAATTTGGACTCAAATCCTGCACATAATGGCGAAAGACCCCCGAAGACTTCCTCAACACTTTCTAATAACCTAGGCAACAGCTACACCTGTTATTCTTTTTCCTTTTTCTCTCTCTTTCCCCCTAACATAAGGTTATACTAGCAGGTGAATATCTTATGACTTGAGTAGAATGTGAATATCTTATGTGAGCTAAACTATGCGAGTTCCACAGTTCTGTTTAAATATATTTTGGCCTTAAAGTTGTGCAACACATCTTCTGTTTGTTCTTATAAGGACATCTTTAGGCGTAGTATTAAAAAAGGTATCTTCTTGCTGAAGACCTAACTTTTCAGATCAGCGAGTCCAAATTTAAAGGGGTCTGTATGTCATATGATGTATAATAAGTTTGTTTTTTAATATTATATGCTTTCTAACCTCAACTTTAGTGCTCAGAATATGATGGCTCTGATTTGAGTGGATTTTATAGGATAAACTTATTAGCTTAGTGACTGAGAAGATTTAGTACCAGCATAATACATAAACATGACCTTAACTTGGCTTTAGCTAGCAACTATGCCCTCCAACTTTGAATGTGCACAAGTAGACACTTAAACTTGTATAAAATTGAACAAGTAGACACAAGTGTCCTACATGGCACAATACACGTAGGACACAAAATTGTCAAGTAAGGTATCATGTAGGACGATTGTGTCCTTTTGCTCAATTTTATACCAATTTAAGTGTCTACTTGGGGCACACCCAAAGTTAAAAAGGTCATAGTTGTCAATGACAACTGATGCCAAGTTAAGGATCATGTTTATGCATTATGCCTTTTAGTACCCTAGTGCGCATGAAGAATTTTGTTTTTTAAATGCTAATCTGCAGCATCACTTTTCTACCATCGTAGCAGCTTGGCTTTTCTTACCTTTTTTTTTTTTTTTTTTGTGAATAAGATACCTGAAGTGCATTCATTTGGTTTTCATTTGTTGACTAGGTTTTGATAGGGAAGATCTCGACTGGTGCCCAAAATGATTTGGAGAAAGTCACCAAAATGACATATGCCCAAGTAGCAGTTTATGGTTTCAGTGACAAGGTTGGTCTTCTTTCTTTTCCACAAAGAGACGATGGATTTGAGATGTCAAAGCCTTACAGTAGCAAGACAGCAGCAATTATCGATACTGAAGTAAGAGAATGGGTGTCCAAGGCATATGACCGCACTGTGCAACTTATAGAGAAGCATAAAGAACATGTAGCACAGATTGCAGAGTTACTACTTGAGAAAGAGGTTCTTCATCAAGAAGATTTGGTTCGAGTATTGGGTGAACGCCCATTCAAGAGCCACGAGCCCACAAACTATGATATATTCAAGCAAGGATTCGAAGAAGAGAACAAAGAAACCAAAGTTAACCCCGAAAATAAGACTGTAGAAGATAACGGATCACCACCGGTCGTACCTGAGGTTGTTCCATTGTAGTTGTTGGTTGGTGCTTTGTAAATGATAAAGTGGTGTAGTTGCTGTTTGGATATTCACTTTCACTTCTTATTAGAAAAGTTTTAGAAGATAGAAAAAAACACATTTTGATATTAATAACACAGAAATCCATTTCTGATTTTTTGCACCTCATGAAATCACAAAGAAAAAGATGAAGTGAAAGAAATACCGTAATCTAATTTGTATCAGCTTGCTTACAGTTTTTCCCTTGATGATATATATGTTTTTGAAATTTTATTATTGATGTGATTATAAAATAGCAGACAATTATATTCACAGTTACTTTTTATTTCTTAATTTGACTAATTTACTTTAATTTGAATCTATCATATTTGTTGTTGGCTTGGTAAGATGCCTTTAATTCTTTGAGAAACATTTCAAGCTTTTGATTAGATTATCGAATAGTCAAATTTTAAAAAGTATTATCTTATGTAAACATCACTATAATTGTAAATTAAAGTAATATGAAATACTATATATGTAAAAAAAGAATGATAGTCTAATTGGAATATTTAATGAAGTGAAAGTCTTATATTTATTTTTAAAAACTTCTAGAGTAATTTTAAATAGTTTATGGAACAATTGGTTTTATTGAAAATTTCAAAACGATGATCAATATAAGAGATATAAATATATGTGTTGTTATGTAACGTACAATAATTTATATAAGTTTATTCATTCTTCTTATAAAATATTACAAAGAAATGTAATTTGTAAAAATTAAATAAATAAGTGTTTCTTTTCTAAATTTTGATTTTTGGAGCATTCATTCTATTGAGTCGCCCCTACTACCAAATCTGCATAAATTAGTCTATCAGACAAATGAAACTGCGAAAATCTAGTTTACCACACTCCTGATTGTAGTGTGTTATTTCTCACTATTTCCAATGCAGTCTAGCTACGTTGTCTATTTATCTTTTTTGTTAGGAGTGTTTTCATGGAATTGCATTGATATTGCGCGATATACCAATCAATTGCTTCCTATTCATAATATGCATACAATTTAATTTTATCGTTGTTACTTGTCAAGTAGAGTTTAACTGATTATGTTATCACATATGATTTAATACTATACATAAGTTACACATTAAAAAAAGATAATTAGTTGTTCGAGTGCATTGAGTTCTGCTCCAATAAAGTTAAATAATCGATAAAATTAAATTTAGACGGATTAAAATAATTTTAGAATCATCAAATTAGTGATGGGTTCAAAATGAACTAGTATATAACTCATAAACTCATGTGTTCAGCTCAAATCATTTTCAATTTCTTTTCTTTATAATTTAGTTAATTACTATATTGTTATTTAGGCTAATATATTTAGAGAATTTTTATATTGTATTGCAACTCTATCATTGATATAATATAAATATTCCATGCATAACTAGTCTATTCTTTTGGCTCACGTGCCACAAACTTATTCATGATTATTGTATTATCGTTTTTAATGAACTAATCTTATAGTGTTTTATATTAGATGATATTATAAATTATATATCCCTATATAGAAAGTAGATATATCAAAGATTAGGCTAGAGCCTAAAAGATTGGTAGGTAATCAAATATTACTATCTGTTATTCTATTTAATATGTATTTTTATTATTTTGCCGTCATGTTTTTCTGTTACTATGCTTGGATATGTTTTACTTTTTTAAAACTCCGCTCCTAAAATTACAATGTGTATGTTGTATACTCGTTATGAAGTTCATAAATAAAGAGGATAAGGGAAGTGTTTTAACAATCAGTGAGGATCCATGGCATATAAAGGAAGAGTAAAGAATACTAATACTATGGGCCCGTTTGGCCATAAATTTTGCAAGTAAAATTTGGGAAAAACTTGGCAAATTTTGTTTGTCCATACACTTTTTTATTATTTGGAAAATTTTCCAAATTCCCAAATACTAGAAAAAACTAGTATTTGGGCCAAATTTCATTATTTGGAAAGTTTTAGAAATTCAATTTTTACCCTTAACTTTTTATTTTACAAAAATAATGTATTTATTGACACCAACCAATTCAATTAGCTCCCTTCTACATGTATTCTTTTGATTTCATACATTCCTTTATTACAGTTAGTCTTAATGAACTAGCTACTAAATAAAACATGAATTGCATTTATTTTATTTTGGTAGATAAATATTACGTTGTTGATGCTGGTCTACGGAACATAAGAGGATTTTTAGCTCCATTCATTGGAATGCGCTATCATTTGCAGGACTACCGAGGAAGTGAAAGAGAGCCTAAGAATGGAAAAGAGCTATTTAACTATAAACATACTTCTCTGCGCAATGTAATTGAAAGAATTTTTGGTGCATGGAAAAGTAGATTAAGAATACTAAGACAAGGCATGAACAACTATGAATGTGACATGCAAGTGAAAATAGTAATTGCTTGCGCTGTATTGCATAATTTTTTACGTGAACACCAAAGTAGTGATGAAATATTCAATGAAAATGAAAATGATGATATGGTTGTTGATGAAAGTGACGAACTACTGGCTCAGGGTAACAACATCGCTTCATCTTCTCGATCGTCTGATTCGAAAATATAAGCTCATCAAGAAGAGATTGTTCATAAAATGTGGGAAGATTATATTAAAGAATAGGTTGAACTCTTTCAGATGAGAAAACATATGTTCTTCAGTGATTGCAATATTTATTTCCTTTTGTTTTCTTCTCTTTTTTTCCCTGAATTTATATTAGTTGTATTTTCATTATCATGATTTGTACCAAGACCTTTTCGTTATACGAATATTTACTGTAATGATTCTTGTTGATTTGTTGCGGAAGTCATAAATCTTGTTACATGAGATTTCTATTGTGCTATGTAATGCAAATTTATGGTTAGTTTGATAGTTTTAAAAACTTATGGGTATAAATCATATTTCTTAAAAAATGAAATATGTTTCTCAAATTCTATGGTCAAACACATGGTAAAATTTCACCCAAATTTTCATCCAAATAATATTTGCCAAAAATATTTGAATATCTATGACCAAACGCTAGCTATATCTTTTTCCTTGGACCCTTTACCTCACTTAAATGCAAATAATAATAATAAGCTAATTCTATGGTTCTCAAACTTTAGTGTTTTTTTTTTCATTCGGTATTTTGATATTTAATTTTGTTTTTGAGGTCTGATTGATTTGAATTTGTGTCGAAAACTCTCACTTTGAAGAAAGGGGGAGACATTTCACAAAGGGTGTCCAGGTGAAGAAGTGAACCTGCTTTTCTAAAATAAAAGAAAAAGAAAAAGAAAAAAAAAGAACTACTACTAGCAAAATGTGAAGACACAAACATTTTAAGTTTGCGTGTTCTTTTTCTTAAAAAAAAAAAATTAAAATCACTGGAGTACATCATATTGTTATTTTAATGGTATTCAAAATATGTTATCTAATCACTTTCTTTATCTAACTACTTTCTTTATCATTTTATCTGTAATACAATATAATTTACCAACGAATTGAAAAGTGTCATTTTTTAAGTAGTGATAATAATATGCCCTTTATATGAAGTGGTTGAAAGTTCTTTTAAAAACTATTACAACTATTGTATTAGATAAGCACTATAATGACCCACATAAATTTTGAGGTGAAATTTAGACAAAAATATTAATGCACTAGTAGGACTATAGACATAAATGGATAAATATGTCAACTATAATAATATGCTGTCTTTTTACACTTATTATTTGGACTAGACTCACTAGATTTTGACAACTGGGCCATTGTGAATAAAAGCAAAGTTTCATCCAAAAAAATAAATAAAAAGAGAAAATAACCTAAATGACTTCCTACTTGGAAAACAATAAAGAAGAAAATTGTACTTCCTAAAACTAATTTTTTTCATAAAAAAAAAAAAAGTCATGTCCAATCATTTGTTGTTTACCTTCACGTATTGTTACTTTCTTCGTCTCAAAATACTTATCGTTTTTATTAAGACGTTTTAGAATATTTATTGTTTTAATAATTTAAGATTATCATTTTTTTCTTGTGTTATCCATCACAGTGATTGTTCTATAAAATTACAAACATTTCAATGTGACATATAAATAGAATAAATATTTAATGAAAAGAGATTATATTTTAAAACATGATTAAGGATAAATAATAAAGAATTCCACCTAATTAACGTTCTATTAAGAATGATGTAAATGAAAAGCACAATAGATTTATCAGACAAAGGAAATACTTTAGTTTTCTTAACCAATTAAAATTTGCTGACCTGATTAATATAGATCTACTCCGCTTAGGGTTAATTTAATTGTGAAGCAACCAATACCTTTTTTACTCGTCGTATATATTATAATCCAACCCAATTCTTTTCTAACATGTATTAGATGTACTACCTTGATAATACTGACAAGTCTAGGGTGTACCTAATAGATTTACGGATTTACAGAATTCAATAACTTTAGCATAAATTTTGTATATGAAAGTCTATTAAATATCAAAAAATAAGTTTATTAATGACTTTATCGTTATGGTTATATATATGTATTTGAGGTCATTATAAAAATATATAAACTTTAAATTCTCGATCTGTAATTGATGGACACTTACACGCGCAATCAAGTACCACAAAAAAAAAAGTCTAAAGTAGTTGTGTCACAATAAGTTAGGATCATATATTATCTCCAATAATTTGGGCACAATAATGAGTGATATTTTAAAGACACATTATGGAAACAAGCTGTACATATAGTACGACCTAGATACCAAAAAAATAGCCAATTAATATTGTAGGTTGGTCCTCCTATTAGAAAATATAATGTTAACTATAGGTTAAAAGTTGCAACAAAAATAAAATAAAATAAAATAAAAAATTGTATGAAATGGACAAAAGACATTTGCTTTCACAAGATTATGAATGATTTTTAATTAGTGTTGTAAATTAAGATCCTAAAAACTCCAAAATAGGACACATTTGCCAACATTAAAGAAGGAAAAAAATAAGTCCTTAGAAACTTAAAAATGTAATTTCATTAAATCAAGTATGCATTTATTTAAAAGGCCGTTTTAGATATACGTAATATTAGAATTAACAGAAATTTTAGATGTAGATTTTATCAAATGGTGAATTACAAAGTGAATGGTCTCGAACTTTGAACTTTACTTGCTTCATAGCGATAGATAAAATTTCACGTTTTAGCAAGTTTTGACTTTTAACTTTGAAGGTCTACATATAAACCAAACGAGAGTCTTCAAGACCACATCCATGTCTAAGGTCATTGGGTGCAATTTCCTTTCTATTATGAAAAACAAAATCTACATACATATTTGGTTCATAAAAATAAATTAGGCTCGCATGTAAAAGACACATTGAAAATATAGTTAATTACTTAAAAATATATCATAATGGTTGAAAATTTTAAATGACATGATAACCAAAGTTAACAATCACAAGTGTAAAACTCAACTTTTGCTTTTCCCCTATTTTTTTTTTTTGTAATATTTTTTATTATAAGGTGTTTATAATGAGGAAGGTGATATTATGAGCTCATATAGTTTGAGAGAAATGAATTAGGTATATATAGCAATAAAGTGGGGTTAGCATCTATTTTAGGTTTGAGTTTGAAAGTTTTCCAACTGGTGTGAGCTAGCTGTATAGCAAAATATATAAATGTCAAGGGCTCACATTTGTCTTTTGAAAATCGAAAAGACAACTCGATATATTAAAATTCTGTTATCTGTGAAATTAGAAGAAGAATAGGATCACAAAGGTTTATTATACATAGTCTCATCTTGTATTTCTGCAAGTGACTGTTTCAACAAGTTAAATTCATAACGTCTAGATCGATTGATCATATGATAAATTTTTTTATGATTTAGCGCTACGACTCACGAGTTTTTTAAATGTTTGAAGAAAGATAATGTATACATTGTCATTTTCTCATGTACCTTTCTTTAGTTTTTACTTTACATGTGGTTTTCAAGAAGTAAGAGATGCTCCTTCACTTAGGGAGTGCAATTGCAAGGTACAATGCAAGACCCACCAATTATGTAAAGTGTGGACAAAATTGAATAATTCAAAGCATCTTTAGTGCCACCACAAAAAAATTCTCACTTAATAAGATCTATTTTTATATTTCGCATATGGAACGAAGATGATTGAGATTTTTTTATCTTTAGTTATAAATCTGAGTTCGAGACTTAGAAATAAAATGTATAATATAAAGGACTGATCATTCCGATGGACTAGATTAGATTTTTTTAATTTGAGAAATTTTGAGTTCGAGTTAAGTAATTTTTATAAGATACAAATTGAAATAAATCGCATAAGACAATATATATAACTTTTAACTTATCAATATGATTTCAGATAGAAAGTTATAAAGGACATAAATTAGGATGCTAGATTAGTCGATGATAGTTTTTATTGCGTAGCTTCTTTTTCATACGAGCAATAGTAATATATATTATATTTGTAGTTCGTGCTCATTAATTTATTTTACTATTTGTTATTTCTTATACTTTGATTAATCTACTAGTTTTTTCTTTTTTGGTTAATCAGATTTTTTTTTTATTTTTTACAACTTCTTTGTCTTCCCTTTTTCTTTCTTCATCTTTTGGTTGAATTTGGGTTTTTATGAAAAATAAATTTATTCACTTTTTAAGATAGAGATAAGATTTGTGTTCTATTTTTCAGAATCTCACTTATAAAATTATATTAAGTTATTGATTTGTTTATCGATAAAATTGCATAAAAGTTAGGATACTTTCACTGATTTTCACAAATTATAAAATTATTTTATGGTTATGATAAAACATATAGCCTAAGAAAATTCAAATTATATATTTTGCATAAAATTTCAACTTCATATTTATTTAATTTTAAATCACAAGAAAAGTGTAGGATGAGTTTTAAGTTTGGTGCACTTTGTAATAATTTTTTTTTTAAAAAAAAAGTGTCAATTTTCTTTTAAAACATTCACGTGAAATCTACTTCGACTTTAATTATTTACACTCTTATAACTGGCTCTGATTATGACACATTATTTAATCTTAATCAAATGCTATTAGTTTAATTGATTCTCCTAATTGTTTGCTTTACTTTAATTTAAATATTAAAGCTACACCTACGGGGTCCTTAATTATTACTACTAATAATAATCGATTATTTCAATTGATAATATTGTATTAATTTTTAATTATATATTTAATCTTATTATAATTGTTTCTTTTGCAGTGGCATATCTACCCTTTTCACGTGAATTTTTACAAAAATAAATGATAAAGAAGGTGGGGAAAATTACTATCTACTTTAAATTTTCACAAAAAATTCATAGTGATAAAAGCTAATAATATTTTATTTTTTAAATCACAATACATCACTTTTCGATTTTGAATACATTTCTCAGCACCTGATATATCACGTCTCGATTTTGGATACATCACTGTTTTCCTCAATGTTCCAATACACCACGTGCTTCCCGATACATCACATATTTGTATTACGTCTCGATACATCACACATATAGTGATGTATCCGTGTAAATTGATGTATTACCTCCCGATACATCACATATAATGATGTATCCAATCAATATATCGCTTAAAGTGATGTACCCAAAAATAAGAGAGAGTAGGAAATTTTTGTAAATGTTTGAATCCTTTATCCAGTTAAAAAGACATAACGATTAGGACTGTACTAAAATAATAAGTATTTCGTTATTTTAACTAAAATTTTTTGAGTAATCCCTCGAAATATAGAGTATCAAAAAAAAGTACTGGAGATTTTCCATCAAAAATTTAAACTTAATCGAATTACAATATAATATCAAACACTAGAGGAAAAAAAAAAGAGAAAAAGAAGATTGGAATTCACTAAGCTAATTCTCAACATTTACTAGTACTGATTAAATTATATTAACAAGAGTATAATTTTCCTTCTAATGTTATTGTACATATGCTAATAATTACTAATTATACTATATATGTAAGTTGCACAAAATTAAGAGGATAAGGTTCTTTTAATTTCCATGATTTTGGCATCACTATGGATGCCAAGATAATATGAAAGAATATAGACAGGTTTTTGTATTCTTTCATATTATGTTTTTAATTATTTTTTTTAAGTTCGTTTATCGTAGACCACGAGAAATATTATAGATTTGAACTGTGTAAATAATTATTGATATTTGTATTGAGCAGTAAAAACAATTATTAATATTTGTATTAAGATAATTTATGTACATTTCACTTTTTAGAGTATAATTTTTAATTTTTTAGACCTTATTATAAATACGAAATGTTTTATGTATCTAACTGTTTTTTTATATATGGATAGGGTTAGAAGGGGGGGGGGGGGGTTTATGGACAGGTGCAGCTTTTCATACAGTTGGTGTAGCTAATGCCATGTCATAATTAAATTAAGTTTTTATAAAAATTTGAGGTGATGTGTCAATGTCTGTTTGTGGAGTCCTTTATCTGCTTTGCACATTAATTTGTGGCTAACATAAAAAAGAATTTAACTTAGCTTATTATATTAATGTTATTATATAATATGTGTACTGCAATGTAAGAATAATAATAATAATAATTTAAGGGAAAATGATCTGATATACCTCTCAATTTTGTCATTTGGAGTTAATATATCCCTCGTTATAAAAGTGACTCATATATGCCCTTACCGTTATACAAATGGTTCACATATACCCCTGCCGTTAAAAAATGGCTCGCATATACCCTTTATTTAACGGAAGTTAAAAAATTAGTTTTAAATTTATATTTATTACTTCTAATTTTTTAAAAAGACAATTATTTAGGGGTATATATGATTCTTCTATCAAAGTTTAAGGTATATTTTAATTTTTTCATAGACAAATTATTTTTGACTTCTTTTATTATAATCACTTGAGTTTCTTATTCTTATTTTGTTTTTTCTTTCATTCCTTAGTTTAAAGAAAAAAAATTAAACTATTTTTTTTGTGTATATTGTAATTTAATTTCGTATTCGAAGAAAAAATTTGATCATCTAGAATAAGTTTTACAAGAATATTAGTGAAACATAAATAAATTTGATTATCAAAATAATAATTATAAATTAGTCATTGAAACAAAGAAAAGTCAAAAATAATATGTCTGGCGAGGATTAAATTTACTCGTATGGGATTATATTTTTTTAGAAAAAAATAAGAAAAATTTAGATTAAAATTATATTTTTTTTCATTTCCATTAGAGGAAAAGGGTATATGTGAGCCATTTGTTTACAAGTAGGGGTATATATGAGTCACTTTCGTAACAAGGGGTATATCAGCTCTAAATGGCAAAATTGAGGGGTATATCAGACCCTTTTCCTGTAATTTAATATTACAATTTTCTTCATTCCAAATGAGTTATTGTGCTTCACTTTTGCTTAATTAAATCAAATTAGTTCAATATTTAACAATAAAAATTTGAAATATTGTGAAATGAACCAAAAAATATATTCGTGTGGAATGTTTCTTTGTGACAAATCAAATAATCGGTCCAACTCATCGATTTAGAGCAAGAACTATATATTTTTATAATAAGAGTATCATGTTTAAATAGTTTTAACCTATTCTTTTATAAGATTTAATAGTGAGATTCAATCCTAAAATCATTACATATACGTCATATTATAGCGTGTAATCATACATCTAATTTAAAAATTTAAATTATTTAAAAAATTACTTTTATTTAGTTAATTATTTTCTCAATAATATCAGTATCAAGATCTTATTTTCTCACCAATCTTGAATATATTACTAATACACTATCCATCAAATCACATGACCAAAAAATTATGATAATACCTTAAAAGAAAAAAATACCAATGGCCCTATCAATTTCAGGTGAAAACTTGATAATTATTTGATTTTATGGGGGAAAAAATGAATGGATGTCCTAAAATATGTTACTAAAAACTATAACCAAACATAATGTGTTTTGTCTTTACATGACCTACTATATGAACAGGACATTTTAGCATTATGCATTTTTTGAATATAATATAAAAGCAACCATGAAAAAGCCCCTAATTAAAGTGACTTTCCTACTTGGAAAAAAGCAAAGAAGAAAATAAAAACTTGACAAAACTTTTTAAAAAATAATTTATTAATCCTAATCATTTAGTTGTGTTTCTAAATCTACCTACCTAGACTGATAAATTTTAGACATAATACATATATTAGATTCTAAATTTAGTTTCAAATTTTAACTTTGACCTTCAACTTTCATAATGCACAAACAGACACTTTAACTATCCAACTTTTAAATAAATAAGCACATGAGTCCTACATGGCAAAATATACATAGGATATCACGTAGGACAAAATGACATATAGGATGACATGTAGGACATGTGTGTCTATTTGTTCAATTTTATACAAGTTTAAGTATCTACTTGTGTACACCCAAAGTTGAAGGGCATAAATGTGATTCGAAGCCAAATTAAATAACATATTTAAGTATTATGCCTAAATTATATGTCATTCTCTAGTAGTCTTTTTAAAAGAAATATTATCATATTTGTTTATATGATACTTATGAGTGTGATTTATCGGCCAGTCAGTAAATTATTGCGATTGAACTCTTTATTTAGACTAATATATTCTGTTGACGAAATTGCTAACTCTTTTTGTGAGTGGAAAGTATTATTTGTTATTAGGTTATATAATTGAAGCGTTCGCAAACTTGTGTTGTTATTAATATAAAACAATTGAATGAAGTAATTTGAATGCCCTTTTGGATTGTTGATTAGTGCTTTTTGTTAAAGTTTTCAATCTTAGTTAAAGTGGAGTAAATATGACAAATAGGCATGCACTTGCAAAATTAAAGAAACAACATAAGCTAAAATTGTTGTATGTATATACAATATATACAAAAATAATATATATATATATATATATATATATATATATATATATATATATATATATATACTATTAGTCAAAACCAAAAAGGAAAAAGAGAGGGGGGGGGGGGGGGGGGGGAATCTAATATATAATATACTGTTTGGCTTTTTGCCATGTTGGGCAATGCAAAATGTATTAAAATAAAAAATAATTTAACCACTTTTCTAACTCTTGTTATAAGGTTTTGATAGTCAAAATTAGCTAGTACTTTTTGTACTTTAAGTGGTAGTTGGATATTTCTTTAGATTTAATGCTTGATGATCATGCAAAATGCTAATTAGTTATCATTAAAATTTATTTTTAATGTAACAAAAGAAAAAAATTTATTGGATATTTAAATATACATTTCATGTTTTATTTTAATTCAGAAAGACTTGTCAAAAATTATCGATTAGATTGATCCAACCAAGAAAAGCATAGTGATTTCGAATTTTGTTTGGACTAATTAAGTTAGGCTGCCTAATTAATATTGAATCTTAGAAAGTTAAGTTTCTTTTTCAATCGACTGACATACCTTTAAATATATTTTGATACGTATAATATATGGTAGCTTGTAAATCTAAAACAAATAAAAGTTCTTTTACAATACATCGCTAACCTCTTTAACAAATACTAACAAATTTCATTTAGATACGTAGACACTATCATTTATTGTTTTTATTAGATATTTTCAATTCCAATTTTGAATAAGACTTTGTGTATATATATTCTTAAGCGCTTATTAAGTAGTTTAGTTAACAATATAAAATATGTTATTTTCTTCAATTATACACCTCACACTCAACCGAACCATGCGTAAAATTTTACATCTCAAAGGAGGTACTTTAAATGTTTTATTTATCTAACTCAATACATACTTAGACCTCATTTGTTGCACTTAATGAAAGTTTGAATCTTAATTATTCAGATTCGGTTCATTAAGTACGTTTGTTTTTTAGATCTGAATCTCAATCATTCAGATTCAGCCAGTTAAGTTCATTTATTTTATTTTTTAACAAATCTCTTAATGAGTCAAGAGGTCTGAACGAATAAGATCAGTAGGAGACTCTTAACAACATTCAGACCTATTTGATAAATTATCAAATAATAGATCATTGCTTATGTTCTATGGGCGTGTCTTTTTATCTCATAACTAAAAACTTTCGTTACTCTCTTTTGTCAATCAAACACCATTTTCTCCTCGAGAATTGTTAAGTTTTCATAAATTCTTTCAAGTATTTTTTTTTATATTAATAATTTTCTTGTATTGATGTGTGTCAAGAACATTGATTGTAATAATACTTTTGGTGTATTATTGTTTAGCAAGGTTTTTGAATGAAAAAAAAATAATAATCAAAAGTACTATATTTTGTTGAAATGAAAAATATTATGATATTTTATTAATATAATGTTTAATTTCACTTGCACATAAAACACAAACAATATTAATTATTTAGTGTTCAGATTTAGAGATCACAAATATATATTCAGTCAAAATACCATATTCTAATACAAATCTTGATATTCAAGTATACATTTAAATTCAAAACTCTTAATTTTAATAGAAACAAATGAGATCTTACAATACGATCATTAAATTTTCCTAAATTTGAATAAAAAAATATTCAATTGAAATACTATATCATGCGAGATAATTAGGATTAAGAAAAACAATAGTTAGGCATGGATTGAATGTGAGATAGCGTGTGGGTGAGAGATAATAAATAAAATAAATAATTTTTTCATCTTCAACATATATTTTTTTTCAAATATAAGAGGACAAAATTCAATAAAATGACTCAATGAGTGAGCTAGATGAACAAGAAATGTATTATGGTGTCAATTATGTGCAAAACTCCTTTTATGACAAGTGGACAAACAATATTCATGTAATATACGTGGCTTTGGTAACCATTTAAAATATTATTTTGGTTGAGTGCATCAATGATTTAAATCACTTATAAAGTTTATGAGAAAAATTTATTTGAGGCTTCAAATCATGTTATGTTTTAATTGAACATCCAAATGCATAATAAAATGATTTTATTAAATAACTTTTATTCAAAATTTTAAGAAAGTTTCAACATATTTTCATAAGAAAGTATATAAGTATCATTCAATCTATATTTAAAATCTCAGAAACATATTTATATTATATTAAAATTGAATTCATACTATAAATAATTTGTTTTATTCTTTTTCAGTCTACATGACACTATTAATCAGATAGTTTGAAAAAATTGTCAGCACACACTGAGACCACAAGATAATGTCACGTAAGCCGAAAATGTATTATGAAAATTATTTATAAAATAATTCAAGGGCATAGGTTTAAGCATTTTCCTTATTTTTATTATGTAAGCTAACCACATAAATATGTTTATATACATCAGCCTCAATTAGAATAAGTTTGAATTTTACGACTTTGTAAGATTAATGCATAATATTAAAGGAGATGGCAATATATATAGTTTAAGTGGTTAATTATCTATGAAAACTTGAGTCGGTGGGTTTAACAAAAATACTTTATTATATAATCAAATATTTAAGCGAAAGAAATCACAATCCGAATATGTAAATGAAATTTAATAATCTATTAACAAATTTAAATATTTCTAATGTGTTAAATTTTTATATTATTATTTACCATATACTATATGTTTGAAGTGCATTATTGGTCATGTCCTGCCAAAATTATGCGTCTAGCAACATAACTTCCAATTATGAGAACAATTTGAAAACCTTATAATTTTGACCTTATGTTTATCAACTTTGTAGCATTATTGGCCTTCTTAGTTGCCACTAGTTAGTTTAATTAATTATTTATAAATAAAAAATTTATATTTAGCACTTAAGATAATGACAAGTCAAAGAATCTCTTATGAAATAGGTCCTTAATTATGTACACACTAGAAAATTCAAATGTGAGTTTTAAGTGTTCCCATTGGATAATCATGTGATTAAAGAATTCCATAAACAATTTTGACTTCATGTTTATCAATTTATGAAGCAAAATAATAAAATTTATAAATTA
The DNA here is from genome assembly GCF_036512215.1 of Solanum lycopersicum. Taxonomy (NCBI): domain Eukaryota; kingdom Viridiplantae; phylum Streptophyta; class Magnoliopsida; order Solanales; family Solanaceae; genus Solanum; species Solanum lycopersicum. The sequence continues at coordinate 4,798,041 of NC_090808.1, read as the reverse complement.
ATCCTATTTAATGACAGATAAATTTTATAGTTAAATAGAAAAGTTTGTTATGAGAACAATTTGTTAGCTATGAACCTATTAAATATTTTAGTGACGAAATTCATAGCTAATTTTAATTATTTTGTTATAGTGAATAGTAAGGTATATTTAATTTTTATTCTTGATTTTTGATAATCTAGACATGTAATAAATTTGATGGAAATGTCACTGCAAAAGGGAACAAATATAAAATGATTAAATAATTAAAATTAATGAATATATGTAAATAAATTAACAGTAACATATGAAATTTGGAGGAAACGTCACTTCAAAGGGAAAAAATATAAAATATTAAAGAGCTTAATGAAAATATAATTAAAATTATTTTTTAATTAATCAAATTGTAAATAATTTATTTTGGGGATTAAGGATCTCCGTTGCTGTAGCTTTCATAGATACCAGACTTCACCTACTGAAAGGTTACGATATTAAAATTAATTAATTAATTACAGCAAACAATTAGGAGTATCATTAAAAAAATTAATTTAATTTTTAATTATGTGTCGTAATCATAGCCAGCCAGGTGGTATTAATTAATAATTGAAGAATAAGATTTCTAGTGAAAGGGAACCAATTATTATAGAAAAATGTACCAATTATTAGAATGTGACTTTATTGTATCAAATTGCGTATTGATTTTTGCCTTTTCTTATTTAATTTAATAATATTATCATAATTTTTTTAAAAAAAATATTTGCTATTTAAAAATTTTAAAACAAAATTAATTACTCCTTTTTAATTTTACCTTTATTAATTGTATATGAAGTCTTCTATTAAATTTCTATTGCGGTGTGTGATGAACATCCAATCTCTAGCTGAAATAATTTTTTTTAAAAATGTGTAAAAGAAAAATATGTCATATATTTAAAACGAACGGAAATAATCTTGTATAATTAGCAATTTGGTAAAAATTGATTTAATAGTGTTTATTTTATATATCAATAAGAAGTGTGAAAAAAATATTTGTTAAAGACTAATTATAAGGGTCTATTTTTAGGCCTTTATTTAAGGGGACTTTTGTAGTTTGTAAATTTTACTTATAGAGTCAATAAGGCTATTTATGTTCCAATTATTGTACTAATTTATTAAACAAATCATTAATTTTTTAGTGTCATTTTATGCTTAGTCATTTTCAATTAGGTAATGGCGGCACATATATACTTTATTTAGATTCGTTCTTTTTGTTAATATATTATTTTATATTATATATTACCACCCAAATGGGAGAAACATATATATTGTTGTGTCATCGAGGAAAGGATCAAAAGATAATTGAATTTTTATATGGAGCATTAATAGTCGTTTATGTCTGTAATGTTGGTGTATTTTTGGTTTTTTTTTAAATTTTTTTTTATCTTTTTAGTATTGATTTTATTCATAACCGATGTATGAGATGTTTAATCGTCATTTTATATATTTATTAAAAATAACAACTCCATATGAAAGAATGTGAGAAAAAAAATACTTTGTTTTGTTTAATAGAAATCGTATTGCAGGAAAAGTCGAGAGGTTTATCATGATAATTTTATATACAATAGTACAATTTTTTTCTTTTCTGCAAAGTCTATGTTAAGATGTTTTTAGTTTAGCTGCAGTAATATTTCTAGTGAACAGAACAAAGTGTTTTTTTTATTATCTTCTCTCAGATAGAGTTATTATTTCTATTATATATATATATATATATATATATATAAAAAACGATTGAACATTCCTTATATAAAATTTTGGACAAAATTAATGCTAAAAAATAGGTAAAATTTTACGGGAGGATCAAAAGTGTACCAATATTGCAAATATAATAAACTATTAATGCTCCATGTAAAAACTCAAGAATCAGCCTTAATCCAAAAGGTGATGGACTATTTTAAGCCTTTCCTCTTGTGTCATGCATCATAATTTATATGGTCAAAATTAGGACATTTCTAAAATCTTAGACATTATTATATTTATATACGATCAAAATAAAGATATTTCTGAAATTTTAGACATTATTATATTTATACTTGGTAGAAAGTTTTAAATTACATCTCCTATTTACTTTTAATTCAAAATTGTACATTGTATAGATTATTATAGCGTGTGAAATGGACAAGTGTAAACTATTTTACATTTACTCATTTTCTGTTTACGTTTACTTTGTTTCTTATATTTTAAAATACATATATATACTTGTATATTCAATTTTGAAATTAAGAGATGAATTATTACTTTTTCTAATATTTTCTTTATTATTAATTATATATAGTTATTTTTAAATGTATTTTTCAAAATATTGAATTTATAATATTCAAAAAATATTACAATATAATTATTATTCAGTTTTATTTATTGCTTCTTAAAATGTATTAATCAAATATGAACAAGTAAAAATGTACACGAGATATATTTAAGTCAAATATACTAGAATACTACGTTTAACTATTTCTAAAATCATGTATTCATTCTGTCCATATTTATTTTTATGTTGTGCTTTTCGAAATTCAATTTGATTAATTTTTAAAGTTAAATTAGATTACATTATTCAATATGTTAACAAAAAATTTAGATATTCAAAAACTATATGAAAAGTACTATAAATTGCAATTTTTTGCATATCAATATGATGAAAAAATATGTCATGAAATGTTAGTCAAAGTTCTTATAGTTTGATTCTAAAAATAGAAACCATGACAAACAATAATGAACGAATAGAGTAATTTATAGAAGATCGTAATAACAAACTGAGAATACACATAACTGGGGAACTAAGATAGGAATATAATTATTGTCTATATGAAACGAGAAGAGGCAAAAGAAAATAATGTGAAATCAACATTAAATGGATGTAATTATTTCACGTCGAAGATTTCAAATTTAAATGAGCGAATAGAAAAAAATTCTACTAAAAAATATTTCTCTTTTATGAATTATACGTAACATGAATCTATATTAGCTTAAAAAAGAATAAATTTCACTCTATTGGTCAAAGTTTTTGACTTTTTGAGAAAGGTAAAAGAGAACAAATTAAACTCAAATGCTTAAAGTGCAATTATCACTAATTCTAATTAAGTTCTAATTAGCTGTATTCAACCAAGAGTCTTAATTTAATTAGAGATGTTTTTGTCCATTTGTATATTTGGTGAGTTTTACATTGTACCTTCCATCCCCAAGACCATATAGAAACAAACAAGCTCTCATATTAGTAGATTAATTACCAAAACAAACATTACTTAAAAAGAACTCTTTCTTTAATTAACATCTTAGTTGGATACTTTTTGGTAATACTTTTAAATTAATATGAAATGATCATTATTATTAGTATGGTAGGATAGTTACGATCCATCGGAGATAAAATTAGAATTTTAGATACATATTCGATAGAATTCATTAGCTTCAATCAATTTATATTTTTGTCATGAATTCCACTAAATTATTCAAGTAAGATCAGAATTCCGAATGCACTTCTGAAGTTCTTTCGTATTTAATCTAAGATATTAAATTCAATTTTTTGGTATAATACTTAAATATATCTTTTAACTTAGTCTTAATTTACATATATGTCCTTCAATTTTGCATACGCACAAGTACACATTTAAACTTGTATAAAATTGAACAATAGACACACACGTCCCATGTGACATCCTATATGGTAATTCGTATCCTATGTGACATCCTACGTGTATTATATCACATAGGACTCATGTGCTTACTTGTTCAGCTTTACGCAAGTTTAAGTGCATATTCAAAATTAAAGAACGCAAATAAATAAAAAAATGAGGTAAAGTTAATGAAACACATTTATGTACTATGTTAAATTTTTTTAATAAACAACACTTTTTTAGGACCTTCTCGATATAAATATAATTAATTAGCCAATAAAATACGAATACCAGATGATTAAACTAAAAAAAGTGAATTGATCTTTTTAGCTAGCTTCTAAATAATCAAATATGACTATAGGCTTTAATATTTGGTGGACAGCTAGATCTCACAAGTTGGAATTTAAAAGAAAATTCAAATTACACACACTTTATTTCTATATAAACCTAATTCCTCTTATTTGAAACAATGAGCTTATAATTTCACCTTCCTCATTAAACACCTACATCCATATAAAAATAAAAAGTTTGAGCTGTACACTTTGTACTTGTTGGAAAATTATGTTGTGACATTTGATGGATCATGTACATTGTAATGTTCAAAGAACTAAAGTTTAGGTCTATTTTTTTTTTTCATTTGAAGCATGTGATTAGTGAGTGTATATAGATCTTACTCACTAGCTTTTTGAATCTAATTTAGGTACATAGAGAGATATATGGACAAGAGTATCTTCCACATCATTGTCAAAGAAAGATAAGGTTTCAGACTTTATTTAAGGGCGTGACCTAATAAATAGTGAAGCAGATGAAAATCATAAAAATATTTTAATTTTTACAAAAAGATAAAACGTGATAGGTGACTTTTTTATGTCTGTTTAAGCTTTTTATTGTTAGAGTTTTTTTTTGAATTTGTATTGGTGGAAGAATATAGTAATCAATCAGAAATTTATATTTACATATATAAGTTCCTTCGAGAACAAAAAGAATTACTCTAGTAATGCGAGGAAAAATAAATTTTACAAGTAATGTTAACATTTATCCACCCATGATCCATCGACTCCCAACCCCTCGACCCACCCCCACCGACACCACACCAGTGGTTTCCTAGATTACGTATAAATATTTTTGAGAATTTTTTTTACCCGTCAAACACTGAGAAATAAGTAACAAACCATTTGCTATCCAAGTAATAAATTTCGAGAACAACATTTTCTTTATTTAATTTCCTACCAAACACAACCTAAGTCGGGACTACAACTGAAATAATCTAGCTTCAAATTTCATAAAAAAAATTGATTTATCTTATATTTGTATCGATCTTATTGTATTTTTAGTGTATAGTTTTAGTAAAATAATTAATTTGGAAAGACAAACGTATTTGCATTTCGAAAAACATGATTATTGTAAACTTTGAAATCTTCTCCAATAATACAATTAATTGTTCTTCATATAACCAAAGAGTTTTGGCTGAAAATTTTGACTTTTCACCTCTATTTGCACTTCATTGAAAATAATAATACTTATTAATTATTAATTAAATAACTATCGTGATAATACTCAAAAATATTTTAAAACCACGTTGTTATATTAATTATAACATGCATGTTGCTTTGTCCCTTAAATAATATATTCAAGTATGAACACAACATGCACATGCATGTGCCTAGACTTATATAGATTTATTTCAATGCAAAATTAAGCAGGTAATAAACATGGCTAGCTAGATTGATAATCTTCTGGATTAATCTAATAAATAAATAATTATTGTAATTTATTTAGAATAAACATGTTATATCAAATAAACATGTTATATAAAATGATAACACTTCTTAAAGGATCCTTTATTTTCCTTTCATAATAAATCTGCTAGCATTAGCCTTTCTCGGAATGTGTTAAAGACGTTTTTTCGAGATATACTCTTTCATGCTTATTTTATTTGCAAAAATAATATCATCAAATTCTTTTGGTTTCTTTTATAAAAAAAATTGTAAAAAAACAATAGAATTCTTAAAAAAAAAAAATACATATCCGATTGATCTCGATTGGATTTTCATTTTTTTGAAAAAAAAAATCAACCGATATTAATTAATGGATTTTCGTAAATATAATTTCTACGATACTTTTCCTAACTTGATTGATCATACACTTGATTTTGGCACTAACATCTTTTTCAAATGAGTTTCATATACTGAATTTGCCTGATATAATTTATGTATTTTATAAAATAAGTGAAAAATCACACATAAATAAATTTATTTAATGTGCACTCAAAAAATAATCATCGCAAATTATGCCTCTAACCTACCATACCTTCGATCTAGAAGCTTCGAGTCACTTCCATATTGTAATTAGATATATCTATGCAATTAATACTACACCTATCTAATTGTTGGAAGTATTAATTTTGAAATAATTAGAACCAATGAGTGCAATGGTTTTGAAATTGAGTAATGCTTTGAAATATTCATATAATATAAGTTAAGTACACTTTAAAATATGTATTTTGTTAATTAAGTTTGAATATTTCTCTACCAATCATCTATCCTTCATTTTTTTTTTGTTTTAAAATTTGCAAATAAATCGACAATTATTGAAGGAAGAAATTAATAAGAGAACTTTAATACTTTAAGTCGATAAGTTCAGAATATCGACATATATTGTTAAGTGAGGACAATAATGATTCGTTATAAATTTTTATTTTAAAAAAATATTTATAATTATATAATACGATCAGATAATAATAAATATGCAAGCAATAATACAAATGTACCCTCATTAGACTTTCTAGAAATACATATTATATTTTATAATTCATACCAACCAAAAATATCTATAGGACTAAATTGTCCAAAAGAAATTTTTATCAAAAAATATCAATCAAAGACTAGCTAGCATCATTTGTTATAACATTTTTTTTTTGTGGATTACTATAATTATATTATTCTCAATTTAATTTCAAATAATATTTGCCTTTTTTTATTTTTAATATATGGAGAAATTATCCATTTAATTCATAATGAGTTTAACTTTATCTTGAGTTTATGGTTGTAGTCTACCTACCAAATTTCAAAGAGAAAGGAAGAGGATCTAATTTCATCTTATTTATTAATTATAGATAAGAATTTGGACGAATATTCGTTTGAATAAAAACACCAAATTTTAAATAAATTTAATTGCAATCTTCAAAGTTGAAAATATTTTTTTATTGAATAGAGATAAAAGATGGAATATTCTGCATAATATGGCTCTTTTAGACATTATTAGTACCCTAAAAACAACACAAATCTATTAGTTTTCTGTGTGTACTTGATCAATATTAAGAACGTTAGAAAATATTTTTAACTGTAAATTTACGATTACTAACTCGTAAAATACTTATTTGAAGATATTTGTGATCACATTTTATAAGGTATTTAGCTTTGCTTGATTAATCATTGTCCTCATGCATACACATGCGTTTTTTTTTTCCAATTGGCATTGTAATAACGTGTTACAAATAATAAGTATAATAGTAATTTATACGCACATTTTTTAGTATTTGTCCCACTGAAAAAGTACGTATGCAATTAGATGAAATTTCTATTATTTGTCATAATTTTTATTTTTAGAGTTAATGTAACGACCTGTTTAGTCGTTTTGAGCAGCAGATTTTATTTCTGGAAAAACAGGCTGAGACGATGGAACCCACGACGGACCGTCATGAGCACGACGGACCGTCGAGGGGTCTCGTTTCAAAACACTTGGAAATTCTGAAAAATGGGTACTGAAATCGACTCTCTTAACTTCGTAACGGAATGGCAGGACGGACCGTCACAGACTCTTCAGAGAATTGAGTCTCTGAACTCTGTGACGGAGCAGCAGGACGGACCGTCGCAGGCACGACGGCCCGTCACAGGCTGCGTAATCCCAGGCTGGGTCAAATTTCTGTAATTATTTTAAAGGACGTTCTGGACTATTCCGGCTTATAATTATAAAGTTGGTGGTTGAATATTAATAATCCAATTTCTTGAGGGTTAAAGGGGATAACCTTAAATTAATAGGTGGGTTATTTGGTCATCTTTTATACTTAATTATATGTTAATTAGGGTAATAGAAAGAGGGTTTGAATAAAAAAAAGAAAAAGAACAGAGTGAGAGAGGGAGAAACGATCGAGCGAGAGAAAGAGAAGAACGCAGCTTTGGAAAATTGCTTGCTTGATCACGAATTCTTCGGTGGAGGTAGGTTATGGTTTTTATGCTATTCGTAGTAAACTCTTAATAGCGAATGATATGTATTAGGTAGTGTTGTAAACCCTTCTATATGCTTAATTGTATGCTTGCGTGAATGTGATTATATAATTGTGATAAATAAGCATGATGAAGCTATTGAATCCTAAGTCTTGAAAAAGAAACCCTAATCTACTTTGTTAATGATGATGCCTTAGTATAAAAGAAGACTTGATGAACGAAAGTAGTGAGATTAGGGGATCGAGTGCCACGTTCCGGTACTAGGATAGTATATGAGGATCGGAGTGTCACGTTCCGACACCAGGATAGTATATGGATCGGGTGCCACGTTTCGGTACCAGGATAGTATATGAGGATCGGAGTGTCACGTTCCGACACCAGGATAGAATATGGATCGGGTGCCACGCTCCGGTACCAGGATAGTATATGAGGATCGGAGTGTCACGTTCCGACACCAGGATAGAATATGGATCGGGTGCCACGTTCCGGTATCACGATAGAATATGGATCGGGTGTCACGTTCCGACACCAGGATAGAATATGAATCGGGTGTCACGTTCCGACACAAGGATAGAATGAGGATCGGAGTGTCACGTTCCGACACCAAGATAGTATATGGATCGGGTGCCACGTTCCGGTACCAGGATAGTATATGAGGATGGGAGTGTCACGTTCCGACACCAGGATAGTATATGAGGAGCGGAGTGTCATGTACCGACACGAGAGGAATAAAGATAATAAATCTTGAAAGATGTTAATATACTCAATCTAATGAACCTAATTCCCAAATGAGTATGATGAGGAGGCGTGAGTCCTCATTGATGAGCTTGTTGTTATGACCAAGGGTTATGGTAATTGTAAATGCCGCATGTTGAGTATTGTAGTTGATTTTATGATATTATCTGATATATACTGTTTTCTATTTTGAGTTGGCCGATGATATCTACTCAGTACCTGTGTTTTGTATTGACCCCTACTTGTATGTTTTCTTTTTGATTATTTGTGGAGTGCAACAAACATACCGTCGTCTTCAACTCAACCGCAACTCTAGCCAGTCTTCATTACTCCGGATTTCAGGGTGAGCTAATGCTTCTAGCTTGGACTGGATCTTCCTCTTCATGTCTTGATGCCTTGAAGTTTCGGCATGGACTAGCTTTTTATGTATTTTAGCTTCTAGATACTCTTAGCTTTAGTAATTTGAAGTGGATGTTCTTGTGATGATGACTTCCAGATTTTGGGGATAATAATAAATGTTTGAGTTTTAGAAGTTATTTGATTTATTTTGTTAATGAGTTTTTAAGTCTTCCGCAATGTTTTTAGTTCATTATGTTTGAAACGATTGGGGTTAGATTGGTTGGTTCGCTCACATAATAGGATAAGTGTGGGTGCCAGTCGCGGCCCGATTTGGGTCGTAACAGTTAAATTATAAGAATTTTGATTAGTATTTTAGGATGGATTTTTTAATATATTGATATGCAAAAAAATTAAATTTATGGTATAGTTTTTGAATATCTAAAATTTTTATTTAAAATATCAAATTAATATAATTTAATTTAACATTAAAAATTAGTCGAATTAAATTTCGAAAAGTGCAACGTAATAAATAAAAATGGACACGTGAAATAGTATTTAGAAGGTGGTAATCGGTTTAAATTTATATTTTCGAAAATAAATAACAACTTCGTAAAAAGAGTTGTACCTTGCAAAACACATGAATCTGAATTTAGTTGAATTCAATATAATTACCGAACGTCTAATGCAAACCATGAAAACTAAAAAAAAAATTCAATTCTATTTTGCTAATTCACTTTAAATTTTGTATGCGTCTTAAAAAATAATCACTGATATGAATATATTATCATAATATTCATATTAATATAATTTTCAATCTTACTTTTTTTTTATGAAGGTAAAATGTATTTTTTTAGTATAAAGCTAACAAGTAAAAGTAGACAAGCAAAAAGTAACATGCAAAATTAAAAAGATTTTTAAAAAAAAATAAACGAAAAGTCTTTTTTATTTTAATTGATGGAAAAATCGAAGAAAGTCCTTAGGCGGTTTTTTAATAATAATAATAATAATAATAATAATAATCAGTTATTTGCAAATTATTTTAAAATTAGGAAAAGACGCAATTTTTTGCCTATATAAACCCAACGAATGCCTTCTAATTTTCCTCCCCCTTCTTCCTTTTCTTCTTACAAGCACTACTATAATTTCACTACAGAGAAGATTTCTTTGTGAATCTTCGTTTTCTTCTCTCAAATCATCCCCATTTTGATTCTTGGTACGTTTATCTATCTGAGTTTTTCTCCATTTTCTCTAATTTTTGTTTTTGCCTACTGTTTGGTGAGAAATATTGCAGAATCTGGAATTTGTTATGGGTTTATTTTTATGTTTTTGATACTAAAGATTGTTCATTTTGATGCATATTTTGATGGGTCGGAGTTATTTTTTTTAATTTTTTCCTTCTTGGTTTATGTATTTATCTCTGTTATTGTTCTGTATATTTGTGTAATGATGGGTGGGGGAGATTGTGTTTTGATGTTTTTGATACTAAAGTTTGTTTCTTTTGATGTGTATATTGATGGGTCGAAGTTATTTTTTTGTTTTGTTTTTTCCTTCTTGGTTTATGTATTTATCTCTGTTATTATGTTATATATCTGTATAATGGTGGGTGGGAAAGATGGTGTTTTGATGTTGTCGGAACTAAAGTATGTTTATTTTGATGTGTATGTTGAAGGGTCGAAGTTATTTTATTTTTTTTTTGCTTCTTGGATTTTTTATTTTTCTCTGTTAGTATGTTAGATTATATTTGCATAATGATGATTGATGGTGAGAAAGATTGTATTTAGATGCTGTTGGAACCGAAGTATGTTTATTTTGACGTGTGTTTTGGAGGGTTGATGTTGATCTGTTGGTTAATGATGAACTTGTTTTTTGCCTTCTTGGTTTATCCATTTTTGCATAATGATGGATGAGAAAGATTGTAATTTTTTGTTTTTGAAATCAAAGTATGTTTATTTTGATGTGTATTTTGGAGGGTCAAAGTTAATTATACATGACACTGAACTAGTTTTGGTTAAAATGGTATTTGTATGTGATTGAAGAAAGAAGAAATGATGTTTTCTTGGAATTTTGATCACAGTATTTGTAATGTTAAAATTTTATTCTGTGATGAACTGTGCTGATTCATGAGTGTAACAGTTTTATGAAGAATCATGAGAAATTCAAGGGAAAAGTGTCCTGCTTTTTTCTCTTCATTGATTTCCTGGTGTTTGATGTTAATTTCTTGGATGATTATAATGATGATGTTAGTTTATGAAGTGCATTAGCTTTTCTTTATAATAATATTTGTTCTAATGATTTGTACTTTGAAGAAGCTTGTAGTTTTTCTATTTGGAGAAGTTCTTTTATTTTTTTATTTTGTGAATTCTAAGGGTCAAGGGTCCACTTTCTTTTGGCTTGATGTTAAAAACTAGTAGTAGGGTATGAACTTGTGGCTTTTGTTTTTATATGAACTTGAAATTAGTAGGGACTTATAGAATATTAGCCCTTTTCTTTCTTGTAATAATAATATCTGCTGATTCAAGATATTGTTTTGTGAAAGTCAATAATTGAGAAGCCATTATGAAGAAGTGTAGATTGAGATTTCGATTGAGTTTTCAAATTGGTTTTTGTGGATTTAGATTATCTTTGTCAACTGTTCTTACGTATTTCACTTCTTTACTCAAGTCTTTTTAGGCCAAGATGGAATATGGACATGTTCAGAGGCCAAAATACGACTGTCTTCTTTTCGGTATGTTATCTTCTCTGTGATATATTTAGTTGTTAAATCCCATTTGTTCATTCATTTCATCTTTATATATCTTTTGCTAGTTTGATGATATAAGCATTTCGAAATTTACAGATCTAGATGACACTCTTTATCCCCTAAGTGCTGGTCTGGCGAAGAGTGTTTGCCAGAATATTGAAGGTATGCTTGATTTTCGTCAAAGTTTTAAGACTACACGCCCTTTTAAAATGGTAATCTTGGTACCTAATCTAGGAATTAATGTGCTTCTGCAGATTATATGGTTGAAAAGCTTGGGATAGAACAAAGCAAAATTGAGAAGTTGGGTAATTTACTGTATAAGAATTATGGAACCACAATGGCAGGCCTCAGGGTAAAGTTCTTTCTGATTTTTTTTCTTTCAAATTATACCCTTATCAAATTTTGGTCATCCAAACGAAGTTCTATTATGACGAGTTTAACTTAATAAGACAATTCGTTTATTTTGGGCAGGCAATTGGCTACGATTTTGACTATGATGAGTACCATAGGTGAGTATTTGTAGCACTCAATTGTTTTTATACTCTCATTGTATTGTATTTGGTTATTGAACTTAAATTGAAAAATTTGTTTTCTGCAGTTTTATCCATGGTAGATTACCTTATGAAAATTTGAGGCCTGATCCTGTTCTGAGAAATCTTTTGCTAAGCATTCCCATTCGCAAAGTTGTAAGTCCATAATCACAATTCATATGCATTTATATAGCCATCGAAAATGGCTAATTGTGTAGCATTTTCTAAATGTTTCCCTTTTTTTTTTTTCCGGTGTAACAGATCTTCACTAATGCTGATAAGGTCCATGCTCTGAAAGCTCTGAGTAAACTTGGATTGGAAGATTGTTTCGAAGGGATATTATGCTTTGAGACACTGAATCCAGTCCACAAGAGCACTCCATCAGATGACGAAGATGACATTGAGTTTGTTGGATCAGCCACATCCTCCAACGCCACCACCACTAATGGCTCTGGGATCTTTGACATTATTGGACACTTCTCTCAACCTAAGGCTGGAGCAGAGTTGCCAAAGACACCAATTGTCTGCAAACCTTCAGAAGTTGCCATTGAACGGGCTTTAAAGATTGCCAACATTAACCCACACAGAACAGTAAGAAATTCAACTATTTCATTCTTGAATACTACTACTACTTCATGAATCCACTATCTTAAAGTACTCATTTGGAAAAATTTCGATGTCACAGCTTTTCTTTGAAGATAGTGTCCGTAACATTCAAGCTGGCAAGCGTGTAGGTCTTGATACAGTATTGGTGAGTAGTTGTACTCCCTTCATTTCATTTTATATGACACTCTTTCCTCCACTCCACAAATAATGATTCACTTCTATAAATATTTTGAGAAATTCATAACATCAAACTTCGTATTTTACCATTAATGTGACACCATTTAACCCCAAGAGCATGTTCAAGACAGCAAGTTCTAAGGTGCAGTTATGGTAAATGTGCAGAAGTCTTATCTTTCTTAAATTACGTCCAGTCCTACACTGGAGAAACAAAGGGAACAGTCTTGTTAGAGTAAACTCACCCCCTAGAGGGATTGTTCCTTATAGACCCTTCGCTACTGTATCAAGGAAACAGTCAACTCTACTACCAACTAACCGTACAATAGCAAAGAGGGTAACCCCACCTCTCTCCCCTACAAACAGTGCGGCATCACTCTACTACCAACTAACCATACTTTTCTATCTAGGGTCATGTAGCGATGTCCTGTCCAATGCTCAATGTGTTGTTGCTGTTACATTTCAGGTTGGAAATTCCCAAAGAGTTGCAGGTGCAGATTATGCATTAGAAAGTATCCACAACATCAGGGAAGCAATACCACAACTTTGGGAAGTAGACAGGCTGGCTGAAGTTAACTACTCTGGTGTAGCTGTTGAGACATCTGTCACAGCTTAGAATCAGTAGTACTACTATATCTCATCATCATGCTGATGGCAGAAGGAAAAAAAAATTAATCAAGAATCATGAGAAGATCCAAAATTTTCTGTCAAATTTGATTTTAAATGATGTTGATGTTTTGTTGTCATCAATTAATAACTAGCTTTTAGTATTTCCTTTCCATCCACAAATCTTGTAAATAAATTCTATATTTATCAGTCTACCTTTCTATGATTATATAATAATGAAGTTCAATTATTAATTATTCCAAAGGATAAAGTTTTGCATCTCTTTCAGCTTTATTATAATATAATATTTAGTGGGGGCTATAAACCAATCATAGCCTACATATTTTATAAAATGTTTACAAAAAAAATGTATTATTATCCAAATGACTCATCAAGATTTTAATCCAATCTTCTTTACATCGTTCGTCTAAGTATAACATAAAATGAATAATTTATTTCAAAAATAACTTGATCGTTGCAGTAAAGTGTTATTAACAAGATGGTATAACGTATCAAACATGATTCACATGGGATGGATATTGATACTAATACGTTATGTATAAAATTTAACAGATTATGATTAAGATGTATAATCAATCTGGCATCAGCACAATAATGTGGCTTGGAATTTTTTGTTATTTTTCAAGATTGTGACTAATTGACATTTTGTATAATTATAGGTTTGATGGGGTACAAAATGATGTCATTTAATGTCCCCATGTGAAGCCAAACTGATATTATTTATAACAACTATATGTTTGATTTAACATAATCTGGTTTGAGGCTTGTGTGGATGGATTGCAACTAGGCAAAATATCATTGACAAAATAATATAATCCTCCACCTTCATGTTTTTCTATTTAATCAACATATTTTCGATAAATTCGAATTGTATCATATTATCGTGAATAATAACTTTTCTCTAATTCCTCTTTTTAAACGTATCACTAATAAACTCTCGCACGACCTCACTAGGATGTCTATGATCATCATTCCGTTTATTTGTTTTTCCATTTTATCCTTTTGTCTCATTCTTCGTTTTATATTTTAATTTTGGGCAACTTTCACATATAGCAAATAAAAAATTCATATTTATATGCTATAGCAAAGTTTGCATAATTGTGCTCCATAGCAAATATAGAAACTGTATAATTCGCTATACATATACAATTAAAGCAAATTGTATAAAACAAGAAAGAGAAAGACACTTGAGCAGAGAACTATATAAAAACGAAGAGTACAAAACGAATTGTATTATTATAAGTGTATAGAACGATTATATACAATTTAAATTTGTATAAAATGAGGAAGAGAGAAAGACAAAAGAGACTTGACAAGGAATATACAATTGAATCAAATTGTATAAAACGAAAAAGAGAGAAATTAGATACAATTTGAAAATTATATAAAACGAGAAAGAGAGAAAGGCAAAAGAAATTGGGCAGGGGAGTACTTTTATTGTATAAATTATTAGTGTATAGGACGAAAATATATGTACTTGCATGTGTATATACAATTTTCTCACGCTTTATACAAACAGAAATACAGTTTATACATTTCACTTCTGTTTGTATAAGTGAGAAAGGTGAGGATGGAGAGCGAGATTTGGGAGAGTGGCGAGCGAGATCTAGAAGAGGGGAGAGAGTGGAACAAAAATATATGTATTTATACAATTTTCTCTGCTTTATACAATTAGAAATAATATTATACACTTGTGTTTGTATAAAAAGTGAGGAAGCGAGCGAGAAATTGGAGGAGAGTGGCGAGCGATATATTTGGGAGAGAGACGCCTGACAATTTTTTGCAAACGTTTACAGTGGAGCATAATTAAATCAAACTCTAGCTACTCCATTTATTTTAGGTTATTAGTTTGCTATTACATATAATTTTTCCTTTATTTTTTGTGTGGAGGGTAGATTATCAAATAAAATTAGTATTTTAATGGAATTGAAAGTTTTAATACATGTTAGGTTATTAGCATTTTAATATTAATATTTAACATATTAAATTGCTTTATTTTGGAGTTATAAGAATGAACATTGGAATGGATGACTTCTACATCATCCATTAGCATTGGTTATCCATTAATGTATTTCATTCTTAATTCCTCCATTACTCTTTGTAACCTATGTAACTCCCATTGTAACATATGTAACCTATATAACTCCCATTGTAACCTATGTAACTTCTAAGGCCATTATCTTCACTATTTACTACTTCCATTATCTTCCTATTCATTGCTAGAAAGACTTCTTGTAGTATAAATAGTGGTAGTCTTCATTTGGTTTTAAATACACACAATTCATAAGAGAAAACAAAGAGTGAAAGAGTTAGTCTAAAAGAGAATTCTTATTAGTTGAAGGGAGGTGTTCTTTTTTGTGGAGCTTTGGACTCAACTCTTGTCCAGAGTTGTTGAGTTATACTTTGTGAAGGTTGTTGTATCCTGGAGGGGACAAGTCAAAGAAGACTACTGTTGGATTGGTGAAAACATTTGCTGCAGTGGGCTTGAATCTCCTTAAAGAGAGCGAGATATCCGCGCCTCAGCCTGAAGAGATTACTTTCTTCATTTTATTTTCAATTGTAATCTTGCAATTTTATTATCTTGTAAGTTTTTTCACTAACAATTTTAAGGAGATTCAAAGATGGCTACAATTGAAAAAACCGCGGATGTCAAGATGGGAGATCTTAACAAGCCATTTCGGTTCAATGGTAATCATTTCAAGAGATGGAAGGGTAAAGTACTTTTCTACTTAAGTCTTCTCAATGTTTCTTACGTTTTAATCGAGAAGAATCCAAATAAAGAAGACATCACCACTATGAATGATGATGAAACTATTTCTCATCTAGAGAAAGTGGAAAAGTACGATCGATGGTGATTCCTATAAGTGTCGATATTATCTTCTTAATTGCCTATCTGATAATTTTTATGATTATTATGATAGAACTTACTCTAGTGCAAAGAAAATTTGAAAGGCATTGCAGAGTAAGTATGATACCGAAGAGATTGGAGCGAAAAAATATGCAGCTAATAGATTTTTTTCGTTTCCAAATGGTGGACAACAAATCAGTGGTAGATCAAGCTCAAGACTTCATCATGATTGTTGGAGAGCTTAGGTCCGAAGATGTTAAAATTGGAGATAACCTTATTGTTTGTGGCATATTGAATAAACTTCCACCTTCTTGGAAGGAATTTCAAAAAACTATGCGCCACAAACAAAAGGAAACCTCTCTTGAAACCTTGATAATGAAAATCCGCATGCAAGAAGAAGCAAGAGACCAAGATGCACTTTTACAAACAGAAGAGAACAACATCACATCGAAGGTAAATTTAATTACTTCGAATAATGCTAATCCTGAAACTCACAAAAATACTTCTTTAAAGCCTAAGAAGAAAAAATTCAAGAAAAATAATGGTAGACCTCCCAAGAAAAATAATGGTGAAAATCACCAAGCACAAAATCAACAAGTTCAAGAAAAGGGACCATGCTTTGTTTGTGGCAAAACTGGACATATTGCTCAATTTTGCAGATTTCGGAAACGTGGTCCTAACCCTCAGGCAAACGTTACCGAAGAACCTTTTGTGGCGGTGATTACCGACATAAACATGGTTGAGAATGTTGATGGATGGTGGGCTGATTCTGGTGCAAACCGTCATGTTTGCTATGACAAAGACTGGTTTAAAAAATAAACTCATTTTGAGGAGTCCAAAACCATTATGCTTGGTGATGCTCATACTACTCAAGTGCTTGGAAAGGAAGGTGTTGAATTGCGTTTTACTTCTGGAAGGATATTAACATTGAAAGATGTACTTTATACTCCTTCTATGAAAAAAAATTTGATGTCTAGTTTTCTTCTTAATAAAGCAGGTTTTAAACAAATTATTGAATCTAATCAATATGTAATAGTGAAGAAAGGTATTTTTGTGGGGAAGGGGTATGCATGTGATGGGATGTTTAAGTTGAATGTTGAAATGAATAAAACTTCTACTTCTGTTTATATGCTTTCTTCTACTAATTTTTGGCATGCTCGTCTGTGTCATATTAATGATCGTTATGTTGGAATCATGAGTAGTTTAGGATTAATCCCAATGGTTAAAAAGAATTTTGAAAAATGTGAGGCTTGTAGTAAAGCCAAAATCACTAAAAGGCCTCATTTTCAAGTTGAAAGAAAAACTGATTTGTTAGAATTAGTTATACTGATATTTGTGAACTTGGTGGAATTCTAACTCGTGGAGGTAATAGATATTTTATCACTTTCATTGATGATTTTTCTAAGTTTACATATGTTTACTTGATGAAAACTAAAAGTGATGCTTTTGAAAATTTCAAAACTTATCTCAATGAGGTTGAAAATCAGTTTGGAAGAAAAATAAAAAGAATTAGAAGTGATAGAGGCCGTGAATATGAATCAAATAAGTTTAATTCTTTTGTTAGATCATTGAGAATAATTCATGAAACTAACTCCTCCTTACTCTCCTTCGTCTAATGGAGTAGCAGAAAGGAAAAATAGAACTTTGGTTGAATTGACTAACGCCATGCTTATTGGGTCACATGCACCTTTAAATTTTTGGGGTGAAGCTATCTTAATTGCTTGTTATGTGTTGAATCGTGTGCCTCATAAAAAGTCTAAATTGACACCTTTTGAATTGTGGAAAGATTAGAAGCCAAGTTTGGGATATCTAAGAGTTTGGGATTGTCTAGCCTTTGTGAGGCTAATGGATCCAAAGATTACAAAGTTGAGTAAGAAAGTTACTACTTGTGCTTTTCTTGGTTATGCTTCAAATAGTACAAGCCTATAGTTTTTTTTATCTTGAAGATAATATTGTAATAGAATCTGGTGATGCTATTTTTCATGAAAATAAATTTCCTTTTGATACTAAAAATAGCGGGGGTCAAAGGATTGAACAAAATATTTTGTCACTACCTAGTTCTTCTACTTCAACTTTGAAAAATAAAGAAGTTGTTGATTTTGAGTTAAGAAGAAGTAAAAGAGCTAGAGCAAAAAAAGATTTTGGTCCTGATTTTTATGTGTTTAATGTTGAAAATGACCCTCTAACTTTGAAAGAAACATTATCTTCACATGATTCTATTTTTTGGAAAGAGGATGTAAATGATGAAATGGAATCTCTAATTTCTAATAAAACTTGGAAGTTAGTTGATTTACCACCGGGTTGTAAAACAATTGGTGAAAATGGGTCTTACGGAAAAAGTTGAAACCGGATGGATCTATTGATAAATACAAAGTTAGGCTAGTTGCAAAAGGTTTTAAACAACTAGAAGGCCTAGAATTTTTTGATACTTTTTCTCCGGTAACAAGAATTACATCCATTAGACTTTTAGTTGCTATGGCTGCAATTTTTGATTTGCAAATTCATCAAATGGATGTAAAAACTGCTTTTCTAAATGGAGACCTAAATGAAGAAATTTATATGGACCAACCCGAGTATTTTGTTGAAGTAGGCCAAGAAAGCAAAGTACGTAAGCTTACTAAATCCCTATATGGCTTGAAACAGGCACCAACGCAATGGCATGAAAGTTTGATTCCTGCATGATTGAAAATGGTTTTAAAACAAATGAGTGTGATAAGTGCATATATCATAAGTCTTGGAATAATTCTCATGTGATTATTTGCCTATATGTTGATGATTTGTTGATCTTTGTCTCTAACATGAATGCTATTGATGAAGTTAAAAATGTTCTTAAAAGCCATTTTGATATGAAAGATCTTGGTGAGACAAATTTTATTCTTGGAATAAAAATAACAAGAACATGAGGGGATTTTCCTTGACTAGTCACATTATGTTGAGAAAATTTTGAAAAAATATAACTTTCATGATTCCAAGCATGTTGCTACTCCTTTTGATTCAAGTGTTCACTTATTTCCTGTTGAAAGTGAAAATGATGTAATAAATCAAAAGGAATATGCTAGTATAATCAGAAGTTTGAGATATGTGACTGATTGCACTAGGCCTGATATTGCATATGCAGTAGGAGGACTTGACAGGTTTACAAGCAAGCCAGATAATGAACATTGGCATGCTATAACAAGAGTTATGAGATATTTGATTGGAACAAAAAATTTGGTTTGTTCTATAAAAAATATCCTGCTGTACTTGAAGGCTTTCATGATGCGGATTGGAACACTTTGTCAGGTGATTCCTATTCTACCACTGGGTATGTCTTTACTTTAGGTGGTGGTGCTGTTTGTTGGAGATCAAAAAAGCAAACTATAATTGCTAACTCTACCATGGAGGCTGAACTAATTGCTTTAGCTTCAGCTAGTGAGGAAGCGAATTGGTTAAGAGATTTATTGTTTCAAATTCCTTATTTTGAAAAACCAATTCCTCCTATTTTAATTCATTGTGATAGCACCGCTGCAATTGGTAGAGTTCAAAACCATTATTACAACGGTAAATCCAGACCTATAAAAAGGAAACACAATAATGTAAGATCGTATTTGACAAATGGTACTATTAATGTTGATTATGTCAAATCTTGTGATAATCTTGCAGATCCTCTTACGAAGGCCTTAACAAGAGAAAAGGTCTGGAGCACATCGAGGGGGATGGGATTGAAGCCTACAAATCCTTGAGTCATATATGAGGAAACCCAACGTGGGGACTAGAGATCCTATAACCAGGTTCAAAGGGAAAACCTGATCATATGATGACTTGTTGTGAAAAATGCACTATTTTTTCCTCTCCCTATGATGTGAGTGCATTATTTCCTGTAGTTTGTGAAGGTTGAGTTAATAAAACTCTTAATGAATATTTGTAGCCCATATGGGTGAAGTATTAATCTTACAGGAGCACTCTCGACAGACTTCTACATCATCCATTAGCATTGGTTATCCATCAATGTATTTCATTCTTAATTCCTCCATTACTCTTTGTAACCTATGTAACTCTCATTGTAACATATGTAACCTATATAACTCCAATTGTAACCTATGTAACTTCTAAGGCCATTATCTTCACTATTTACTACTTCCATTATCTTCCTATTCATTGCTAGAAAGACTTCTTGTAGTATAAATAGTGGTAGTCTTCATTTGGTTTTAAATACACACAATTCATAAGAGAAAACAAAGAGTGAAAGAGTTAGTCTAAAAGAGAATTCTTATTAGTTGAAGGGAGGTGTTCTTTTTTGTGGAGCTTTGGACTCAACTCTTGTCCAGAGTTGTTGAGTTATACTTTGTGAAGGTTGTTGTATCCTGGAGGGGACAAGTCAAAGAAGACTACTGTTGGAGCGGTGAAAACATTTGCTGCAGTGGGCTTGAATCTCCTTAAAGAGAGCGAGATATCCGCGCCTCAGCCTAAAGAGATTATTTTCTTCATTTTATTTTCAATTGTAATCTTTCAATTTTATTATCTTGTAAGTTTTTTCACTAACAATATAATTTTGGCTTTTGATGATATTTAAATTATTCCATAAATGGATTGATGTTAGATTTTTTATTTTTTAATTTTCAAGTTATTATATGTCGTCATTATTTATTCAATAAAAATTTGTGGATGAAAGTACTTTTGTATTTTCACGGAATATAATTATCCTTAAATTATGACCCACACGACTTCGGTTGCTACCCGCTAGATATGCATTTAATTGCTAAAAAGACAAATTAAAAATCAAATAATTCATCCAATTTTATGTTAGATTCATGTGTTTTTCTTTCTCTCAAAAAAGGATAGATAATAAATGCCCAAAAAGCATAAATTCAATTAATGTACTCTCCTACAATTTTTGAAAATACCACACAATTTATGTCTTTTTCTGATTTTATTTTTCTTCTTTTTGTTGTACAAATTTCAGAAATTATGCCCATATATATTAGTTGTATGTGTGACATTTTGAGGTGATGATTTTAAATGTATTTGTATATGCTAATATACAAATACATAGTGCAAATATAATGTTTTTCATTTCTGTGCATATATGTGTTAGATAAAACTTAGGTTGACCAAACATATATATTAGGAAAATTGTATATAATAGCAAACTATCAATTTAAATTAAATGTTATGACTATAGTTTACTTTATTTCCAATTTGCAGCTATTGTTTAATATAATTTGCTATACCTACTTCTCCGAGCGAAATGGCAAGAAAATGACTGTTTCTTCGGAGACTGTTACAAAACTGACAAGATTCAGAAATAGATTATATAATTAAATGGCGTCTGCTTCAGGCATATAGCCGTATTTAAAAAAAGAAAAAAAAATCACGACTTTTCTCATACATATACAAATTCAACTAATACAAATTTTTATTCTTATATACATATTACACATATATACATATACAATTGAAAAGCACAACAAAAAAGAACATATACTTATACAATTAAGTTGTGTTTCCGTTTTGTGTAAAACGAGAGAATATTGTATATATACACATGCAAAAACATATATTTTCTTCCTATACACGTATAATTATACAATATACAAACATTTTACTTCGATTCAATTGTATACAAATGCAAATTTTATACAAATATTGCAGCGAAATAGGCCAACGAATTATACAATTGTATATGTATAGCAAATTATACATTTATATGTTTGCTATGGAGCGCAAATATGCAAACTTTGCTACATCATACAAATATGTTTTTTTTTTTGGTTTGCTATATGTGAAAGTTGGCCTACAATATATCCTACGAAATTGTATATATTAATGCAACTACGGTGGGCAAACCAAATATAACGTTTTCAACAAAATTGAACATATAAATATACCTTGATTGAACGAATAGATACAACTCAAATATCATAGCTATAAATCATAACTAAACAAATTGTAACCAATAATTATACTTACTTTTAATGAAGATTGACTCCTTATAGTGAATATGATAAAAGGTGTATAACCATTGGAGATTTGACTCTTTATAGCGAATATAGTAAGAGGCGTGTAAACTTTTTGTTTCGACGAGCGAGAGAAGAAGTGTTGTTTGCCAACGAGCAACGTGTGTCTTTAGGCCCAATGATAGGGTGTGACTTCAAACCACATGAGGTTTACTTTCATAGGCCCAACAAGTAGTCGATAAAACCCCATGAGAAGTTGATAAGGTGACATGAAAATCTAATAAATGGATAAGAAAATGTACAAAAATCTCTTTTGACTCTAAATAAGTTTCACACAATACATTTGATTCTTGAATGGACTACTAAAAAAAAAGTTTCTTTGGCTATAAAAATGGCTGCCTTGACACGTGTATCTCCTTACCAAAGCCATAAATTAAGTTTGGTAAATCAGAGACTTCCAGAATTGTCTTCTTCACTTGTAAAAAATACCTCATCATTTGTTTCATTTCCAAAGAAAAACAAGAAATTTTGCAGATTTTCTGTGTTGGCAATGGCTGATTTGAACACAAGCACTGTTCTTGTTACTGGTGCTGGTGGAAGAACTGGTAAAGTTTTTTTTTTTTTATGCTTTTGGGGTTTCTTGGTTTTGATAATCTTTAATGAAATTGTGTTTGGTTCAGTGTTTTTATCCTTTTGGAAGTAACTAGGGGTTTAGAACAATGGTAAAGTTGTGTTGTATCTATAGGTTATGGATTCAAGCCACTAATTCTTGTATGAGGGTAGACTGTCCTGGGATATCTTGGGGTGTTCAGGCTAATGCAGAATGCTTTATGCACCAGGCTGCCCTTTTTAATGTGAAGATTTCTGGAACTACTAATATTTTGTGGCTATGGGGTGTGAATTATGAAAAAAGATTATAACTTTTTTCCCCAAAAATTGTGTATGTAGTTTTTAGGGTGCTAATTCTTGGGGATTCTGTTTATGATTTTGGATTTTGGGGAAGTAATGTTAATGAGTAATGTGGGATTGAGGTATTAGATTTGTGAGTGTGATAATAATGAGACCTAGCTAAGGCATATGATGATTACATCATTGGATTATTTGGGGAAAAATTGTGGAGAGGAAATCAACTGATACATTTTTATTGTGGTGCTCGGGCTAGCTTGATCGCACCTTGACTAATTACATTGGTTACCTTTTAGCTTCCACCAGTTGTGGTGCTCGGTAGTCTGTCCACTAAGGGTTGAACAAATGGGAAGAGATCACATAATGTTTTGGTGAGTAGATTTGAACTTTTAGACCTCATAGTTCTCAATCCACTTCATTGACCACTTAGAGCACACCTTTGAGTGTTACATATTGTTCTAGAACATAAAGTTTTTATCTTTCTTTTACCCCTTTCAAAAGAGATAGGAGCTCAAGCGATGAGACCCATTTTTAGCTTTAAAGTTTTGTTACAACAATATGTAAACTGTTGTCATAATTGCATTACTTCTCAAATCTATCAAAGGAGGCTCTGGATAGCTTTCAAGGTACTTTTCTTCTGTTGGTATTATCATTTATCTCTTAGGACTTAGGATCATCCACCAATTTGGTCGATTCCGACGGTGAAAGTTGGTCATATATTCATAGCTTGTACGCTCTTAAACCAAATTTAGTTGGACTATTGGTTATTTATCATCATATTTCAATTGGCAATACCTGACTGAACTTAAAATGATTTAAGAACTTTCGCACAATGACTTAGATGGTTCTAGTTGAAGAATATTCAACCTGGGTATTCCATAGCTACAACTTCTCTTGGAATTGTCTTTTCTACTCTTGAACTTCTTGATAAATGACTAATGCTAGAATCGATCATGTCAACTGGCTATGACCTTTATAGTATGATGTAAGTTGAGATATTCTTGTTCCTAAAACTATCAACAATTCTGCTGATCTTTTATTGACATGCTGTTCAAATTGTAGGATCAATTGTCTATAAGAAGTTGAAGGAGAGGTCCGAGACTTATACAGCCAGAGGTTTGGTTAGAACAGAGGAAAGCAAACAAAAAGTTGGTGGTGCAGATGATGTTTATATTGGTGATATCAGGAATATCGAGAGTCTTGTTCCTGCTATACAAGGTATTGATGCTCTTGTTATTCTTACAAGTGCTGTTCCAAAAATGAAACCCGGGTATGATCCAACAAAAGGCGGAAGACCTGAATTCTATTTTGAGGATGGGGCAAATCCTGAACAGGTACATCATGTTTTGGGTACTCATATCCGTCCTCAGGTTCTTAGTTGTTGTCTGACACAAAATTTACTGACTTTGTATTTTTAGGTAGATTGGATCGGCCAAAAGAACCAAATAGATGCTGGTATGGAATAATCTTGGGCAGTTCTGGTACTTAGAATGCACTTTTATCTGCTTATCTAAGATATACAATATGCATTTTACAGCTAAAGCTGCTGGTGTGAAGCGGATCGTGCTAGTTGGGTCAATGGGAGGGACAAATCCTAACCACCCCTTGAACAGTTTGGGGAACGGGAATATATTGGTTTGTAACTTGATTCTTTTTCCCTGAAAAGTACTCTCTTTCCTTTATTTCTATTGCCATTTCGATGGCCACATTGTCCAAACATTTTCACAGCTGCAAAAATATTGTGGCTGCATGCATACTTTTGCCTGTTCCATCTTTCTACAAGTTTTTGTTTCTCATTGTCGAGTATCAGAAGCTTATGAAGTCATATAAGATTTAATATACTCCCCCATTTCAATTTGTTTGTCTGTTTTTGGTTTGGTACAAAGTTTACGATGGTAAAGAAGATTTTCAAATCTTGTGGTCTTAAAATAAAGATGTGTAGTGTAGAATGTACAAAAATGTCTTTTAATCTTGTACTCTGAAAAGTTGAAATTAGTGATTTGTCAAAAAGGAAAAGAGACATTCTTTTTGAAACGAACTCAAAAGGAAAGGAAAGTAAGACAAACAAATTGAAACGGAGGGAGTATATTTTTTAAAATGAGTGCATTCCTGAATAGTGCATTTTTTGAATATGTAAGTTGTTTCTATGCTTGCATCTTAGGAGATAGATAACTATTTTGTTGAGCCATACCTATTTTGAAAAGAATGTAATTTCAGGGGCATTGGTAGTGTTACATCTCTAACAAGTGACAAGTTTTTAAGCTTGGATGATGCTTTTACAGATTTGGAAAAGAAAGGCTGAACAATACTTGGCTGACTCTGGAATTCCATATACAATTATAAGGTTTGTTCAATGCTCATATCTTTATCAATATTCCTTGTGGCTGAATAAATATGGCATTAAATTTTCATTTATAATACTAAGAGGTTCTCTTAATAGATATTTATGCCATGTTAGGTGTGAAATAAACAAAAGATGTGTGAGTTGCACTATCCTACAGTATAGCAATTCTTTTAGAAGTTTTTTCTATCAAACAGTTTGTTGAGTATATTCTCTAAGGCTTGGAAATGTGATTTTTTAATTGGTTAAAGGATTGCATATTTGATAGAAGTATGAAGCATATTTGGAAACTGAATTAGTAGTTGAGAATAATTCTGTTGAGCCAAAATAATGCTGGGTTAGGAATATATGGGTACTATGATGCATACCTCATTGTGTCCTAAAGGAGGGCTATCCGACTCCCATGACGGAAGTTGGATAAATGGAGGGCAGGTCAGAGAGAAGGATTGCTAGGCTTCTAGGTTGACAGGTTTTCGAAGGGGGCAGGGGAGAGATGTGCAAGCGCAAGTTAACATGGTATAATATTCGCAAAAATATAATAATTATATGCAGAATTATATGAAAGAAATTTAATATTTGAATTTTATAGAACTAATTATTTTAAGTCGTTTTGGGAGTTGAGAAGCTGAGTGATTAAACTATGTTGCGAAGGTCTGAAATTGGGTGTCAACAAAGCCCCTCGTATGCTAGCCCAATTCTTTTTCATTATACAAGCACATGGAGATTTTCTTTGAAAATGGATAAAGGTGAGACTTGAACTTTGAATCTTTGCCTACTCTCTTACCATGTTGAAGTGTGAGTCCAACTTGTTTAAAAGCTCAAACTGTTAGACAAAGTGTAGTTTTATACTCAATTATGTTTTTCAACTGGTGAATACAGAAAACTGTAGTTCTTCTTGGGAAACACTAAGCTAGCGTTTGGCCATAGATTTCCAAATATTCTTGGCAAATATTATTTGAGTGAAAATTTGGGTGAAATTTCACCATGTGTTTGGCCATAAAATTTGGGAAATATATTTCACCTTTTTAGAAAAATATGATTTATACACATAAGTTTTAAGAACTATCAAAACTAACTAAAAGTTTGTATTACAAGTCAATTGAATGTTAGTTACAACAATAACAAATAATGTCCACGACACTGAAGCAATGTGGTAATTTGGAGTGAGTGCAACAAGAATTATTCCATACATCGTGAAGTAGATAAAGTACATGACTTTGTTACCTAAAGCCAATTTTTAATAATTTTCATCAACAATCATATCATTATTTAATATTCACTAAATATTTCATCACTATTTTGGTGTTCACGTAAAAAATGATGTAATACAACGCAAGCAAATACTAGAGAGGGTGTTTTTGTAAAAGATAAAAGATTGGGGTAAAGTTTTAATTTTTAAAATATCCCAAATAATGATATTTGGCCCAAATACTAGAAAAAACTAGTATTTGGAAATTTGGGATATTTGCCAAAAATATTTGCCAAATAATGACAAATTGTATGGACAAACATTATTTGCCAAATTTTTCCCAAATATTATTTGGAAAATTTATGGCCAAACGAGCCCTAAATTCATCCAAGGTTTACGCCCTCATTTTATTATTATTCCACTCGCTTGTCAATTATTTCTGTTGTGTGACCTCTATTTTACAATCATCCCAAATTTCATTTAAGATTTGCTGTTTGATCACTATTTTTTTTTCAGGGCTGGAGGGCTACAAGATAAAGAAGGTGGTATAAGGGAACTACTTGTTGGAAAGGACGATGAACTTCTCGAGACAGAAACTAAAACTGTTGCTAGGACTGATGTTGCAGAAGTCTGCATTCAGGTATACTAGCGGCCTCGGATCTTTTTTGATTCTATATAGGTCCTTTGCTTTTACTTTGGTCTGTTTCAACGCTTCATGCTTTCATCAAACCTCATTCTCTAGAGCTTTGCTGCCTGTTTGCTCATCTTCTGTGACTAAACTCATTGAGGTATTTCGGTGTTGACAGGCACTACAGTATGAGGAAGCAAAATTCAAGGCATTTGATCTGGCTTCAAAACCTGAGGGAACTGGCACTCCAACTAAGGATTTTAAGGCTCTATTTGCACAAATCTCTACTCGTTTCTGATATACGTCTCCCTAGGACTATGTCCAAAATTTTCATCAGTCTATTCTACCAACATTTGTTCAAAGGGGAGGCTATAAACTTAAGGTAGACAGGCATCTGAGTTTGGTTGTACTATTGCAGATCCCTCCCCGTGCCCCTCTGCGTAGCAGCTAACCTCATCGATACGATGGCATACTCAGATATGACTTGCCAATAGTTCAATGATACAGTAGAGGGTTATGTTATGTGCCTCTCTTGATTTATCTGATGTTTGGAAGGCAAATAACTCAATAAGCACTGTTGAACTTGTGCAAGAGGCAAAGTACTGTCTTATTATTACTTGCTTGCATTTGCATGCTTCACCAAATAATGTTTCAACTTTATGATTTTCATTTTATGCATCATTGATGGCAATCAAACTTATCTGGTGGATCAAGGCCATGGTTTTATAGTTCATATGCAAATGGTTCTCGCGAGCCACCAATAAAGGTTGTAGTGGAGTGATAAATACTCCTTCATCCTTAATCAACAGGTTTTGGGTTTAAGCCCCTTTCGTACGGACCTCTTGACGCGAATTCAAATTTAGTTGGACTCCAATATGGGTATCGAAAACCGTTAGAAACAAAACAAAAAAAAAAGGTTCTTGTGAGCCTTGACGTAACTAGTAAACTTGTGATTAGGAGGTCATGAGTTTGAGTCGTACACAACAGATCCATGTGGTTTAACTCCTTTAGATATTCCTATATTACGCATAAATGTTTCTTTGATAATATTTTCTATTACTTATTTTCATAAAAAACATTTTTTTATTAAACTAATCCAAAGTCTCAGTTTTTTATAAAAAAATATATGAACTTAATAAAATATGTAGATAGCTTGAGACAATTGTTTTGGTATACTTCGACAATTATTTTTTTAATGTTTGTAAAATAAAAGTCACCTAATAAAGTCTTTACTATGAGCTTTACAAACATTTAAAACTTTTGTTTTAGTTAGCCTAAGATCTTTTACCAACAACCCAAGATACTACTAACCTTGCATTTCTTCTGACTTCCAATGTTTTAGTGGCGAAATTGTTTCACTTTCGAATTTGAGTCCTGCATATAGAGAAAAATATTGTTGAGAGTGCTATTCCTAAATGAGTCTTGTAGTGCGCGACTGAATTTAGTTCAGATTTCAATGTAGGTTCGGGACAACGAATGGAAAAAAACTAATATCTTATATGCACAACAATAACTATGATTGTTTTTTTAAATTTCATTAATGGTAGGGCTTTGAATAGTCGTATAAACTAAGTAGAAGATTAGACGTGTTTTGAATAGCCCACGTATATAAATAAATAATTTGGTAGATTCCTCAATTTAAAATAAACTATTAAGACTCTTTTACTATAGTTATGAATATCAAATATTCTAATAAATAAAATATAATACTCAGTCAGATCAAGTTTTTTAATATCTCATTGGTCGAATAAAACATTTATTTTTTATATGAGAAAAATTATTGGGAAGCACTATGTCTTTATCAATGGCGTTTCAGCCGTTATTTTTGCTTATATCAACATATATTATATCCACTAAAAGAAGACATTATATACTAAGATTCTTTTCTAGTTTTGCTGGTTTTGACTATAATTTTAAATTTAAATAATAAGTCCCATCAAATTCTCTAGAAGAGCACCAACATTGTGGTCCCTAAATATGAGACATTGCAAAACTTGATTCTCTCTCTTTTAAAATCAATTCTCTATTTGTAAGTCTTATTTCGAGGCATAATAATCGAAAGCAGATTCAAAATTTAAAGTTTATATGAGTTTTTGTAGTAATTTTAAATTAATTTATAGACGAATTTATAGATTTGATTTTACGTATATATTAGTACAAAATGGGGCAACACTACATTATATGGTATGAGTTTGGATGAATCTATTATTTTGTTTAGATTTATGTATTTATAATTAATTGCCAATCATAAATTAAACTAGTTATCGATTTGATAACAAGTATAAAACTCATAACTTCAAATTCTGACTCTACTTCTGTCACGTATCTCGTGTTAGTACATCTCAACACAACCTCCATCGCTCCACCATTCTCTCAGTATTTACTACTTACTTATACATACATTAATAGAGAAGAAATAAATCACAAGGTAAGGAACCGAACCCTTTAAATACAACTTGTCAATTAACTGAGCTATTAAAATTTTCTGACACGATCGATGTCTTAGAAAGAGTAAGAATATGAATAATGAGCTGAAAAATACTCAAAAGAATCCTAAGAATAAGTGCTTTCTGTCCCACAGCTAAAAGACATCACAATTTTCAAAGTTTTGTTATCAATTGGACCAAAAAAAGTTCCCACAAATATTTTAAATGCAATTTGTTAAGAAGTCACATGGCAAATCTTGTGAAGGATTTTCTCTCATTTGAAAAAAGTGTTTAGTTTAAATCAATGTACTATTACTTGCAGTTAAATTACACATACTAAAAAAAATTATTTGTACATAACTTAACTTCAATAAGAACTCCAAGTATATTGAACAAACTAACATATGCTGCAAGTTCACAAAATTCCAGAATACATATCTGATGCAAAATGTGCAGCCATGTCTTGTCAGCTATAGCTCTTATGGCCTCGGTCATTCTTCTATGAAATATCGATTCAATCAATTCAACTCCTACGTTGTGTATGCTGATGATCAGCACCAAGAACATGCACCGAAGCCTCATCTTGTTTGATTATCAGATGGTTATTGAAGTGTACTCTGCAGTACTATAGCCCCGTCCATATTAGGGAACTCGAAGAGTTCAGCAACCAAATGATCTTGTTGTTACTATATCAAGACACTGAGAAGCCAGTTACCTGTGACATTGGCAAATTGTGTTAAATTTTAGAGTATGAGAAAAAAAATTATACAAATACATCAAAAGGCAAGAGACTTACAAACTGTATTGCTGCATTTGATCTTCATAATGTGGATGGACTTGGGATTCAAAGTAAGAATGTGTTTCAAGTTTCTTACACAGGTTTCCAACAAGATAAGGCGTAAATTGTTCTTCCTTTCCACCCCAGCAACAACCACTGGCTATCTTCATCTATTACAAAGTCTCTATGATATCCTAACCTCACTTTTTCTATTGCCTTATTCACAAATTCCTCCCGGTCAAAAGGTATCTGTGTAAACCTTGCCCCCATAATACGAGCTTGCCACTGCTTGTAGGTCTCTGGACGTTCAACTCTTTCCCACCCCTCACAAGCTATGACATTCAGGGCTTCCCTCCCAAATATCTCTCTCTCAATTAATCGTCTTTCTGGAATCTCACGGGGAACAATAGTTTCAAGAATATCAAAAAGTGCAGAAAAGTGGAACAAGGCCTCACGAAACCGTGTGACGAAAAATGGGGCACTATAAGCCCCATTGACAATACCATGCACGAAGATATCTGGATTGATCTTCCTTACGAGGTTGAGTACGATAGTTCTTGAACTTTCAACTGCAATAGTCTCATCATGCAGGTTCTTAAAACGATACAAGCAGTTGACAGCAAGAAATTCATCTTTGTCGAGTTTTAGATCCTCAACTGTAATGCTCTCCCATTTCTTTGCAATTGCATGGTATTCAAATGGAACATTAAAGGATCGAGCATAATCAGCTAAACGGCGACCTGTTTCTTCAATCCGTTCCGCTGGCCTGAAGCCTGGTTGCGGAAACTCTATGCCAGTAATACGAAGCCTTGGTGGCCCCCCTTCTCTTTCTGCAATACGTTGGATGAATGTAGGCCATTGGAAGCCATACAGGATGCCAAAGTCAATAACATGAACCCTTGTTGCATTCTCTGCCTTTAGCATGATTGTCTTGTTTGAAGCAAAACTTGAGATCTTTCTGAATGGGCTAGATGCAAGATACAAATGGTAGGCCTTCAAAAGATCAGCTGCAGATGTTCGTTTATTGACAAGAGCTTTATATATCTGGCTACCAGTACCAGCCAAACGCGCCTCGAGGCCATCTGCAAAGCAATGAGCTAATCTCTGGTTTCCATCTCCAAATGGGGATGAATGTTGTCTGATTTGTTTCAAAAGTTCATTCGCAATCCTGGAATCGTCAGCAGCAACAGCTTGCGCACAATTTATCATGAGAGTTCTCAAATCTATGACTTCCTTCTTTCCACCCTGTTTCTTCCCCCGGCCCTTTCCTCCTTTTGATTTTTTTGATATCTGCACTGTAGTTTTGCTTTTAGCATTCCTCAGGTTTTGTTGATAAGCTTCTAATGCTTCTCCTCCCTTCCCCATGCTATTCAGCAAGACGATATCAAACTCCTCGGATCGTAGAGTTGATTCAGTAAAAACTGCAGCCTGTTTGCTACTTCTTTCTTCTTCGATATTATTATCACCCCTCAGAGGATTTTTCTTCCCTCTCCCCTCAGTTGGTGAAGTCTCTCCCTCATCCTTTTCCTCCACCTGAGCAGCTGCATAAGCAGTTTGCCTATGGGGCTCCCGAGATGGCAAGCCATTTATATCTATACTGTTCAACAACTTATTACTAGTCGGGAGGAACTTACTTGCTTCTTCAACTCCTTTCTGAAAGTTCAAAATAGATCGACTCTCATCGTATATATCAGGAATACGAAAAGAACTAACAGGAGAATCTAAGAATCCATCGACAACATTACTCCCACTATTTGATGAGCATAGTGAAGAAGTATTATGAAATGAAAGGCCTTCGAAGTAAGAAGAATTGCAGTCGGTAGAAATGTTAACCCCCCTTGGATCGACTAGGTAACCACTACTGTCACCAGTATTACTTGTGGAATTGTATATACTTCCTGCAACGTAGTCATCAGGACTCTCACTGTTCCGAACAGTAAACACGTTTTGCTCCGGTGATGGTGGATACTTCTTACCGAGGGCCTCATAAAGTGACTTCTCTTTAGCTTGAAGTTCCAAGGACTCCTGAAGCATATCTGTCTTGTCCTCCATGTCTTCTTCCATTAGCATCCGATTTATATAGCTCAACACTGCATCCGAGAAATCAATATCTTCATTGAAGTCGTTCTCAACACCAAGGTCAGTTCTTGATTCTACACTAGTAGGTAAATGATCACCACTTATAAATCCAACAGCACCAAAATCGTGTTGGACAAAGTTATTTTCAAGTCTAGGACCATTGAGAAGATTCTGATCTGAATAAATGAGTCCAAATCTTGGTACATTAATCATCCTCTGCTCTGAAGAAAAAGGTAATGGTTGGTTCCCAAATCGAAAATTATTCAAAGAACTCCGATGTCCATTAAACCTCGGATCCATTTTAACCAAACCTCAAAGTTAATGATGAATCTGTGACAACCATATACAATCCAAGCTCAAAAGTGGAACAAGCACAAACAATATTCTCTCTGAAAATAGCAAAAAGACAGAAACTTCAACAACCCCATAGAATCAAGAAAACAAACAGCAAATTCAGCATATACAAAATTGAATCATCATCACTATTTAACAAAGTACCACAAGTAATATCTCTCAAAAAAAAAGCAAAAAAGACAGAAAATTCAACTATCCCATAAAATCAAGAAAGCAAACAGAAGATTCTTATTGTAAAAAAAAAATAGCAATAAAGACAGAAATTTTAACAACCCCATACAACCAAGAAAAGAAACAGCAGATTCTGCATTAAAAATTGAATCTTTATCACTATACAGACTGCCCACTAGAAAAATCTCTCAAAAAATAGCAAAAAAGGACACTTTAACAACCACATAAATTAAAGATGATAATACTGCATTAAAAATTGAATCTTTATCATTAAGAGACAACCCCACAAGTAAAATATCTCATAGATTTAACAACCCCATAAAATCAAGAAACCGAACAGCAGATCCTGCATTAACAAAAATGAATCTTTATCACAATATAACAGGACCAGTCACTTAGTGAAATAGCCAGCAAAAACTTGCATAAATTAACCAACTCTAAATCCTATAAATAGTCCATACTCAATGACTTAAGCATAAAATTGAGCTCAAATTTGAACTACACACTTAATCAAGAAAAAAAACCATGAAAAGCAAAACAGAACTGTCTTAAAACAATATGAATATAAAAAATGAGAAAAAAGACGTACCTTAAACCTATGGAGAAGCAAAGAGAGAGAGAGAAATGAAGAAATGTGAGTATTAACTATATTATATAAGATTGTTTGTATAAGAAAACAGGGAGATGGTAACCGGTAATAGCAAGTCATCAGTCGTTGACGTCAAAATCACAGGAGTCACCTTCCAAATGAAAAGTCTAGTGGTCTTATGGTTGTAAAGGATCCAAACACCTTTTCACATATATTTATTTTCGTAAAGTTAAATAATCAGACATATATATTCTACGTAGCATAAAAATACACGCAACGCAGGATATATGTCTATTTACTATTATTGATTTATTAAATCGCTAAATCTTTGTAAGAAAATTTATAACAATCCCAAATATTTTTATAAAAAGAAGTGATTTATAAGTGGTGATATCTTAAGATATTCTAATACGTTATTTATGAACTATAATATATTCATTTAATAAACTCTTTTTGTAAAGACAATAAGAATTTGAATTCCAATTGTCACGAAGAACTATAATTTATTCATTTAATAAACTCTTTTTTTAAAGACAATAAGAATTTGCATTTCAATTGTCACGAAGTGAGATCTCGAGTAAGTGTTTACGTAACCTTTTTTTTTTAAAAAAAATAGTCTTTATTGATATCAACACATTTGAGATCGCCAAATACTTGGTTAAACCTTTTAAGTATGCAGATATGGACGATTTGGAGATCGAAGAGAGCTAAAAATTTTACATAACAAAAATTAGTGTGCAATAGATAAACTTATCAAAATTAAGAGTTTGTTACATGATATACTCGAAAACCGATAAAATTAAAAAATGTCTATCATACATAAGCAAGCGCTAATAAGTGATTTTGGAGAGATCGTATAAATAATTCCTTGCTTTAGGATATTATATTTGTGCCATAATTTTAGTGGTCCTTTGGATGTCCTAAACGGGAAGTTAAACCCTACTTGGTCTATACATCTGTAGTTGAGTAGCACTTCACCATCTGCAAACATATATATCGGTCTAAGTAAATGCAAAACGTTATCTTGTATAGTATATATAATGGTATCCAAGACTCCTTTGACACTGTAATCCTTCATTACCCATAACTTAAGAGTAGTCTCTCTCGAGTTAGAAGGAGCATGAGTGTAATAAAAGCAAAGCATTCCTCCTAATATTGAAACTCCATGGTTGGTGAAACCTTTGACATTTTCCATCATTGGCTCTAGCAACTGTATCTCTCCGTACACCTCATCTGAAATACTAAATGAAAACCAATTAAACAATGAAATGGTCCATGTAGAAATGCAAAAGAATCAACATGACGATCCCACAAAGGTTAAAAGTCAGCTCGACATCTATTGTTTTCTCTCCAAGAACCACTTTTTAATGCCAGAATTTCCATTCCAGGATAGTTAAACTTTAAGGATTTAATAGTCATCACTAGTTGAGTCATATCCCAGACAGTCATGACTATAAAATCCTTACTGTCTGGGATATGACTCAACTGGTTATGGTTTGCAATATGGAGGACAATTAAGTTTTTCTATATCCTCAATGGCCGGTTGAGCCGAAGATAGATCAGAAGAAAAGAAATCAAACATAACATCCTTACCAACATGCCATTGGCTAACAAGAAACTTTTTGGAATTCAAGTCATTCATTGCATGACTTTGATGCTTCATCGTAAAGTAAGGCTGAGAAATTAACTCCTTCCAAGATTTAAATCGAAGAAGAGACCGCACAGATAACCTCTTGAGGATGTTTACAATGATTTCTTTCTTGGAAGTGAATTCGTTCGATTCTTAAACAATGGCAAGGCCCACGTTGAAGATAACTAACCTGATGATTATCAACATCCATCAGCTTTCCTGTCTTTGACAGCTTTCCCTTGCAAATTCAAAAAAAGAAAATCATAGTAGCTTAGGTTTAATTCATTTTTCTAATAGATTTATTCTTCGAATTATTGTTCTATCCAACAGTTATACTCATCAAAATAATATAAATATGTAATACGATACATTATAAAACAATACGTTTGAATGTTAGGGGTACAAACCTATTCTTTTGGGTCATTTGGAGCTTCCTCTTCTCTCTATATTTATTGCTTTGACCAATTCATTCTTCAATTAGGATTTGGTAGGGTTGAATTCCAATGCACAGTTAATATTTAAAAAATATGAGAACGTTGTATCTAATTGTTGAACCAAATTTTAATAACATATGTAATATTTTTAAGAACAAATTATTAATGAAAGAATAACAAAGATTTAAGACAAATAACAACATATGATAATTATAATTAAATAAATTAAAAGATATATCTAACGTGTCAAATTTTTTGTTTTCCAATTGATTGTAGGTTTCTTTATGTGTTAATAAGAATAAAAATAATAAAGTTAAAAAAAATAAAAATCTTAAATTGTCTTTAAATTAATTGTATTAAAATATTCTTTCTCAAATTAAATAGCTACTGATTATCAAACTTCCTCAAAAGGCATTGAAAGTGTTTCAGGGACATTAATACCTTCTAAGACATTGACTAATATATATAATAACAAGTGTTAAAAGTGCTCACCTACCAATTAATTTGCCCATCTGGTACCTCTAATCAGGAATGAGAATACACCATTAACTTGGCCAATATGGTGCTTTTGATCAATAATTTCCCAACAGTTCCAAGTTTAGGTAGCGGACATGTGAGTATGTGCTTAGCTTATTCCGGCTACGTCACTGATTCAGTGGATGCTGCAATTACAACAACAAAAAATGACCCCCAAAAAAGCACATAATTTGTCAACAGATATATTGTAAATGGAGCATTTCATAGCATATACTAACAATTAAGAACAAAGCAATAGTTCTTGATTTGTGGATGCATATAAACTGTCATTCCATCTAATAATTGAATTAGTTGGCATTCAATAGCAGTGATTGACACTATTGATAGTTGCACAAATTTACTTAAACATGCTTTTTAGATAGCAATGCACCTACAGTACATAATAATCATACAGTACTTCAATATTATTCATGTCAAGTTTGACAATATTCCACCAACAGAAAAACAAATTGTAGGTAAAAATGATTACCTTTTCATGTATGCGGAGGATCCAATTTCCGTCAACCAAATCAAGATTGTACAAATGCATGTACTTAATGCAGAATCCTTTTTTTTTTATTTACTTTTGGCTTTTGGCATTGGCAGATGGAGCTGTTGATTTCAGAAGTTCCACAGTGATGGTAATCTAAATCTATTCTCTTTTTTTTTTGAAACTGAGCGATGGTAATCTAAATCTCTTTCCAGAAAGGCTGGTAAAAAAAAAAGTAAATGCACAAAGCAAAGAACGAGGCTCAGATTTTCGCCTATTTAATCAAAGAAAAGGAAGAGCAGAGTTGGAACAGTGCCCTGGCTTCAAGCAACAGTTGCCTTATAAGACCTTCCGATTGAACTCGCCAAGCCAGGTCACGAATCAACTCTAATTTTTTTCACTTTTCATTTTCATTATGAATAATCTTCACTGCCTCTGAATTTTGGAGCGTTCAAGATTAAAACAAGACATCCAAGTTTGAATGTGCAAAAATGCAGCAACAAATCTTGATCAAAAAAGTAAAATGCAGCAACAATATACGGATCCTCAATATTCACTTCCATTCCCTTTGGCCTTGTCTCATATCAGTACGTACCTAACAATTTGGAGAAATTGTATAGATGGACACATTAAAAGCTTCTTTCTCAAAGGGGACTCTTCCTTATATGAACTGATCGTACCATGAATGAAAAAGAAAGACTAAATATTGTAGAACTATACTTTAAACAGAAAGAGGCTCAGATTTGAGTGAAAATCAATCAGAAAAAAGAGCCAATCCACCATGGCTGCAAAAAGCATCCTCACAAATGCCTTTGTCTAGACAAGATATGAATCAGTTTTAAAATCTCATTTTCGAGCTTCTTGGCAAATATCATCAAAGCCTTATTCAAAAAGTTTAGTTCAGGGTTTTGCACAAGTTAAAGGGGCAAAACTGTATTTTCCTTTATTATTACCATAATCATGGCAATCAATCAGCATCATCATCATCATGAAGAGCGCTCTGCTAATTGAGAGAGCTGTAAACTTTATACAAAAGCACAGGAAAATTCATTGGCAAAATTGAACTTAGGAGAAAGAGTTAACCGCCCTTAGAAAATCTCTACCATTCCTGAGTTCAATAAAAAGCCTCATTCTCAAACACAACAGATACTTGGGAGGCTCAGATTTGCTTTTTCTCAGGAAAAAGCTATACTATGCCATGGCTGCAAGCAAAGCATTAATAGCCTCGTGAGATGAAAACCAATACAGTTCTCTTACCTCAAAGACCCTTAGAGCTGCCACACCAAGTTACAACAAAGTTCAACTATCTGATTCTTAAAGATTGTCTTCATTGCCTCATTGAATGATTCTATGTTGCTCGGACTGAACCCTATAGGGTATTTAGGTTCCTGAGTACCCGCATTAAGTTAAGTGACCATCTGAGAAATAATTTACCATCAACTTTAGTGCTCATATGTTGTTGTATATGAAGATGCAAA
The DNA here is from genome assembly GCF_036512215.1 of Solanum lycopersicum. NCBI lineage: Eukaryota > Viridiplantae > Streptophyta > Magnoliopsida > Solanales > Solanaceae > Solanum > Solanum lycopersicum. Next base: position 4,759,654 of record NC_090808.1, on the reverse strand, counting down.
GAGAAAGGAACAATGCCATGGCTGCAAACGCCAGTTTACCGATGATGTCATACCAGGTTGCCCTGCCAAGATACAGGTCAGATTTTCTCAATGCATTAAATTAACAAGTTTTAGCACGGATTTCCCCAAAATCAGGAGCTCTTGTTTCTGCATAAGTTTGGAGAACCTTTCGTCTCGCTTAGCCTAAGTTCCATACGGATTAAGTTATGCAGCATAAGTTGGGTAGCATAAAGAGCCTCATTGTTTTATACAAACAGAGATTCGGGAGGCTCAGATTCGCCTTTTCTCAAACATAAGCTAAACCCCACCATGGCTGCAATCTTAAGGAGTCTTTGTAAGAAGTAGAAACCCAAATAGCTCCAATATCTCGCAAGACCCCCAAAAAGATGCCAAGCCAAGATATACTGAAGCTCAACCATCTGATGAGTAAAGAATGAAAATCATCACAGCCTCATTATGGGCCTCATGTCGAAGGTCTTATTATTTGTAGAGATGACACAAGGTAGCCACTTTCCAGACCACAATGGGATCACATTTAAGTATGGTGTTATACACAAGATAGCCACTTTACGGCTGATTCTACTACAACAAACAGAGAATTTTGTGGCAATTATTTAGCAGCAATGATATAATCGCTACTAGAATATATTTGGCGGCAATAACCTATATGAGTATTTATAAACATCACTCTATATAAACGTCACTTAAGACACTAGCGACTTAAGATGCAATGGCATTAACTTAATTTGCAGCAAAATGTTTTTGCAGCCATAAATATTGCCAGCAAGAGGAATTCTATTGCCACAAAATGTCTCTTTTATTGTAGTGAACACTAAAACATTTTCCTTCATTCCAAATACACCCACAAGTGAATTGAGGCTCAGATCCATCTTATGCTCAGGTAAAGAAAGTCGGAGTCCAGTCATACGATGGCTGCAAATATTTCCAAGTTGCATGCAACAAAATCACAGGCATCCGGGTCATTGCCCCGCCAAGATACTGGCCAGGTACTCTAAATGCTCAATTACTAGCTAAAGAGGACAGATTGAAAGATCATCATTGCACTGATAAGGGACCATTTTGACATTTTCTCATCAAGTGTTTTTTTTGTGTGTGTGCATACATGGGGTTTTATCATCATTTAGGTTCAAAACTCTTTGAGTCCTGGGACATCCAGTTGGACTAGTTGGAAATTGAGGCTCAGATCTGCAAAAAATTGGGGCAGAGAGAAGGCAACAACCGCCATGGCTGCAAAAGAACCAGTTGCATGTGAAAGAGAAGACTCAATCACAAACCATCTGGATTTGCCATGCCAAGATACGGGTCAGATTGTCCCCATACCCCAAATAATAAACATCAGCCCAGATTAGCAAATATCATCACTGCCTAAACATGGGAACTTTTCCAGAAGAGCACATTTGAACAACCTTAACAAGAATAATCCAATAAGAGCCTGTTTGGATTGGACTGCTTTCTAGTGGCTTTAAAGCATAAGCCGACCTTAGCTCAGAGGGTCATTTGCACTTTTGTCCTGCTATCCTTAAAGAACTTATGATCATGCAACTAAATGTAGCTCAGAATAATAGAAAATTGAATAGTACAATTGCCAATTAGCATCACATTGCCCCCATTGAAGGCAAATGACAATGACAACAAACATCGTTTCTTTTTCCAACTTTTATAGATGGTTGTTAGTTTGGTTAAAAGAGAAATCACAGGCCAATCAGAGAGGGCAACCACCCTCCAAAGAACTTCCCTTTTTTCTCCCTGTTGGCCTCATTCTTCATACTGGGCTGAGCTTCCATTACTGGACCATTCACACATTTGCCCTATTTTGTGTTGGGTTTTAGTTTATGCACTCATAACAAACAATTTTTTGCGAGACATAAGTTAATATTTCTGTATAGTTTCAGTTTCTAAAGAACTCATATGCCCAAAACATATAATTTTATACCCAACATTAAAAATCTAGGAAATTAAATCAAAAGATTAAGGGAATGTCAACTAGAGCAAAGAAGAAATCATTGACATACCGGAGATGAAAAAAAAATCCCCATTTTCTCCGATTGCCTCAGTCTTTTGAGCTAAATGAACTGGGTTTCCATCCGAATTTGAAAATGAGGCTCAGATCTGTGTAAAATGGGGGCAAGAGGAGAAGAAGACAACAATCGCCATGGCTGCAAAAAAAAAAAAAATGAACCGGTTTTGCATGATTCTGGTTTTGCCCCGCCAAGATACGAGTCGGGTTTTCTCCATGCCCCAAATTTCAGCCCAGAATCATCACACAGCAATGTCATCACTGCCTCTTTCCATCTTTTCTACAGCAATTTGTGGACATTTTGCAAAACCTAGTAAAAATGGAACAAAGGAAGTATTAATTTTTTTTTTCTTTTTTTGGAATTTTTGATAAGGAGGGTTGTTAGTTTTCATCGGACGGAGAAATCATTGGCCAATCAGAGATGGCAACCATCCTCCATGAAATCCATTTTTGTGTTCTCTCAGTTGGCCTCATTCTTCATTCTGGGCTGAACTGTTTCTCGTTTTCTTCAGTAAAACACTCTTTATATAGATACTTCCATATTATCCTTTTATCTCACCAACCAAATAATAAATCGTAAAATCAAACATTCTATCTCTAAGTCAACTTTATATTAGAAAATTAAATAAACTTGTATATATATGTTAACTCGTAAATCTCCCAACAAAATTGATTGATTGACGGAATAAGGTCAGGTCATACAAATGTTTTCCACAATAGAGTTGTGGTCAAACTTTTTAAATTTGAAATTTAGAACTCTCAGACTCTGAATCCTGACTCCGCACTCTGCTTCTGGCTATTACCAGCTTCTTCTGTTAGCGGTCTTATAGAACTTGGTAATTCCATTTTTAATAATGAACAGTTTCATGAGCAACCAGTACAAAGGATGTACTGAGGCACCGGTACATAGTTGAAAAATAAAACAGAAACAGCAACTAAACATGTCTTATTCATTTTACAAGAAATTATAATTTCTTTTATGCAGTTCATCTTTTTCCTCTGGATGGAGCTGCTTCTCTTCAAAACGCCTAGCGTTCCTCTCCTTTCGGGCTAATCCACCATATACAAGCAGGTAAACAAATTTCGCCTTTTCTTCTGACTAACATAGCTGCTCACATTGTTCCAACAACTCAAAAGTGTCTACTGTCGACTGTGGCATAGTCCATCTAAACCTTAGAGTTGCTGGAAAAGAAGAACAAAGAAGGTAAACGAAACGTCAATAAACATAAGATGTAGAAAGGCTTACAGTAAAACAGAAGTTTCAGTCCAAGACTTGGCCATTAATACTAGTAAGAATATCTAAGATTTTTTCCACTGCATATCCACAAGCTGAAAATCAAATCTGCAGATTATTTTGATGAAGATTTGAGACTCAGAATAAGCAATTGATCTCAGACATTGAGTTCTTCAACACTTCCACGGCTGCAAAACTTATAGTCCAGGTTGCCCTATCAAGATCCAGAGGTAAAACAACAACACTCAAGTCCATCTGATCAGTAAAATTATCATTACGTCTGTTATTATCCCTTTTCAAGCACATTGCTGCATGGTTTTGCTGTTGATTTGCCATGGAAATGCAACCTCTTTAGGAGCAAAGTATAACAGTCAATGAAAATGATCAAAATAGTACTTAATATATGGGGGTTGGTTACACAAACACATATATGAAGAAAAATAGCAGGTGAGGTTACAGCTAAAAGAAAATGAGTTTATGTTAAGATAAACAATCAGTGTGAATAATTTTTACACTACCAGGTTGCTGAAAGGCTATCTTTAGGTAAGTCTCCTTGAAATGTGGATCTGCAATCTTAAAAATAAGACGGGCTACCTCCCACAACATATAGATATGTCGTGATAGTGTAAAATATTATTCACATTGACAGCGTCACAATGTATACAACTCAAACGCAAGAAAATAGATATCATAGGCATGATGGAAATGGTCAATTAAACAGAAAATGTTGTAATTCTTAGTTGATGCAATTGTATATCTCAGTTATTCCAAGAGATCTTCAAAAGTCTAGCTCCATGACCATTTTATGTTTGGCTCTTCAACAACAGTATGAAATAATAGTTCTATGCTGAATCTAAATCTCAATGTTTACTAGGCATGAATGATCACCAAAAACAAAATCGTAGCTCCTGAATCTCATTGAATTGCTTCAAATTTATTTCTACGGAGTCAGAAGTCAACAGTGCACATGCCAAAGCCTTTGCGCAAAGACAAAATGACCTCTCTCCGATCTACAACAAGTCACTCAAAATAAATGAGAACCTGAGATTCTAAATAACAGAACAAAGAACCATGACAAGAAAAGATCGGATGTGTTATAGCAGTTGTGACTCAGATCAACCAGAGTGGCAGTGTAACACCAAACGGATGCATCAAAACCTTTGATTGCTGCTCTCAGAAGCTGTTATAGCCTTCTTAGTTACTACACAACACATATTACACACACGAAAAAAGTAAACCTTTTGAACGCTGCAAAACTGAAAAGTGAAAAAATTGATGTTTACGAAAATACAAAAGTGACTTGAATTTAAATAACTACAAGCAATTAGGAAACAGAAAATTCAATACCATGCTATTCTAGAAAAAATAAAAAAGACAACTCTTTTTCATTCTTTGAAATACTCTTTTATGAGAAAGCTTGCTCAAACTTTTCAAAAAGCATATTGATTTGATTAGGGAAACCACAATACATTTCTTCTAAAAAAAAATTTTTTGAGCAAGGTAAAGTTATATTCCTCAGCAATGTGGGTATGCTGTCAACCATCAAAAAAATTACAGTGCATGTAATCATAATTACAGAGAGCCTAAGAATTCTATTAGCTGTTCTACATCATCTATACCCTCCTCTTAACACCAAAGATATAAAGTATTAATGCAATTTTTTTTTACTTTCTGCATTGGATTAGTGATATTCTTAAAACATCTATTGTTTCTTTCCTTCCAGGCTGACCACCATAAGCAAGAAGGGACTAGGCTCCACCATTTTTTCTGTTTTTTACTCCCGCCTCTTCTCATCCAGCAGGTTAGAAGATCTGTCGTATGCTCAGGCATCACCCATGATATTTGGATGAGATTAAGAAACATATGCCACACCTGAGAAGTCACTCTAGAATGGAGGAACAAATGGCTATTTGTTTCCTCCTTTTCCTTGCAAAAGAAGCACCTTGAGATAATCTCAAAACCTCTCTTTTTCAGTTTCTCCTGAGTGAGACATGCTCTTTTACATACCTTCCATGTGAAATCCTTAATCTTGGTAGGGATATTAGATTTCCATATTTGTTTCCAAGGTCCAGGGATAATCCCAGATTGTGAGATCAAATTTCTTCTGTACAATCTTCAGATTGAAAATTTTCCATCCATATCATGTCCATCTGATTGTATCAGGGCAGGTATTTAAATCAGAGAAATCATTCAACCTTTGCAGCAGGCTGGCCACACTCAATCTCCTAGTCATTTAGAAGCCTTCTAAAGATGATATTCCATCCTTGGTTAGTCCAGGTCTCAGCAATAGATGCTTCAGGATTGTCACAGAAAGAAAATAAATCTGGAAAATCCTCCATGAGTAAGTTCTGGCCGATCCATTTGTCTTTCCAGAATAGAATTCTAGTCCCTTCACCCACCTTATAACCTATGCTCTCGGACAATTTAGGCCACAAATTTCTGATAGTTCTCCAAACTGAGACTCCACAAGTGTTAGTCACAGTGTTGGTCGTCCATTGCTCAGTCTGTCCGTATTTGCTGATGATAACATCCTTCCAAAGAGCATGATCCTCCTTTACGTTTCTTCTAAATTTAAACATCCTTATTTTGGTTTTAAGCCTTTCTCCAACCAATCAGCCCTAGGAATAGGGGAAAAAATTGGAAACAACAAAGAGAGAAGAGTCTCAAGACCATAAAAAATCATCTGGATCAAATGTATTTAGCCTCATTCAAATATTTCTAGTTAAACTATTTGCTCAGAGACTAGTCAAAAAAGTGTGAATAACCTTAGGATGAGGCTCAGATTTTCTCCTATTTAATCAAAGAAAAGAGCAGAGTTGACACTTCCATGGCTGCAAGCCTGCAATCATCGGTTGGTTTATAAGAAAGACTTTCCAATTTTTATTGCCAAGCCAGGCCATAAATCAACTCCAAATCTTCTTCACTTTTCCTTTTCCTTAAGAATAATCATCATTGCCTCTGAAACTTGGGATTTTTCAAGATTAAAAGAAGGCATGAAAGTGTGGATACTGTGTAAGATGAATTCACATATACATAAAAGCATTGGACTTATCTAATATACCTAATAATTTCTCTCTAGGAATTTTTGGAGAAGAATACATAAAAAATTCTTTTGAAATTGAGATTCTTCAAAAAGAAAGAACATGAACAGAATGTAACAGAAGGACCAGTCATTGAAGAACTAAATTTAACAGAAAAGTCGCTCAGATTATCTTAAAATATATCAGAAAAATGGCTAATCCGCCATAGCTGCAAGAAGCAGACCCCTTTGTGAGAGAGCACATAAGAACTCACCTCACAAAGTTTCCTACCTTTGCCTAACCAAGGTACGATTCGCTCAAAAAATTGACTTTTCGAGCTTCCTTGGGAATATCATCATAGCCTCATTCACAAAGTTTAGGGGTTAGGATCCAAGTACAAAGGATTTATCCGGACAAGTTTATGAGACAAACAGAAGGCCTCAATGTATGTTGCCTATTCCTTATTACTACCATAAACATGGATATCTTCACCATCATTACCATAATTGGCATTTTTTTAATGAAATGTTTGTTAACCTTCCTCTTGAGGGATTTCACTGGGTAAGTTGTTGTAGCAAAAGGGCTGTTAATATTTCTGCATAACAAAGGTATAGGGAAATTCATTGGCTTAATTGAACTTCAGAGAGGGAGTAACAAACACCCTTAGATAATCTCAAAATTCCTCGAGTTCCATAAAAGCCTCATTTTGAGCATCAACAGATATTTAGGAGGCTCAGATTCGCCTTCTCTTAGACATAAGCTAAACCCGGCCATGGCTGCAAGCTTGAGGAGCCTCTGCGAGATGCAGAAACTAAAATAGTTCCAATTCCAATATCTCACAAAGCCACTACCCCCCACCCCCACTCCCCCAAAAAAAAGGCTGCCACACTAAGATATAGTAAGGCTCAACCATCTAATAAATAAAGAATGAAAATCATTACTGCCTGATTGAGAACTTATTTTGCTAAATAAAAGAGTGGTTTAAATTTGGGAAATTTTGGGTGATCATTGGCTTCTAAGAATGACAGAGAGGGGCAACTATGTCAAAAACTCTCTGAATCCAGTAGACTTAGACTTAAACAAATGAGATTTTTTCCATTTTCATTTCACCTTCTGCTTCATATTTATAGTGCCTAAATTGTTTTGGACCTCAACAATGGTTCACTCAACTGATGGGGTTAACAAACTGGGGCACTGAAGACAATACAACCCGTATCTTGGCCAGGCAAATCCCAAGATGACCTGCAATGGAGGCTCTCTTTTTTGCATGCAACCAGTGATCTTACAGCCATGGCGTGGTTGCCTTCTCCTTTGTGAGCTGAGGGTCAATCGGAAACAGCTTATCTACCCCAAAAAGGTAAAGTAAGGTCCACCTACACTCCACCCGCCCCATACCCCGCTTTTGGGATTACACTAGGTTGTTGTTGTTGTATAATCTCTTTTGACCTCCCAAAATTAAGGGCCTCATGTCGAAGATCTTATATGTGGAAATTCATGCTTCGTTCAAATAGTTTCCTCCATAGCAAATATACGAAAAGTAAGGTACAACCAAGCCTCTCTAAAGCAGCATCATATTTCCCAATATTTTTTGGTTACTATAGCGAAATGTTGCTACCGAGAACATAAAATACAACATAACGTGAAAGATCAGTCCCACAGAAAACATGACTGTTATAGTGAAATGTTGTGAAAGAATAAGACTGCTACATAGAGGTCTGACTGTATAAGTGACAATTGAGGCTCAAGCAACGGAAGTCCAACCATAGCTTGGCTACAAACGCCCCAATTGTGTGTAACAATCACATGTATTTGGGTCATTGCCCACCAAGATACATGTCGGGTACTTTCTATGCTCAACTACTAGCTTGGAGGATAGATTGAAAGATCATCACTGCGTCAACAAGGGGCCATTTTAATCATTCTCACAAGACATGTGCACGTGTGTGTGCATGTATGTAGTATACAGACAATATACATGCACACATGTGCATAACTCGGACTTCAATTTTATCAGGCATTGGTTTTAATCAGAAACCGTCATGGCTGCAACCTACCCACGTTGCTCTGCCAAGATAAGGCTCTAACCATCTCAATGGCCATTCCGATTGCGCAACAAAGAAAAAAGCATTACCATCAAAGCCATAAACTTTTTCAAAAAAGCATTACCATCAAAGCCATAAACTTTTTCCTGTTCTTACATTGATTACTTGTTTAGTTCACATAACATTCCAACAGTAGCAAGAACAGGAGAAAATATCTGATAAACTTAACAGGAGCTTTGGTGCCTTCTGTTAGTCTAAGGGATATGGACACTTTTTGCAGTTAGGATCATTTGTGCAAAGGAGTATATATCAAGGACCAAAATAGTCAGGCCCCGGAACATTAAGGACCATTTGGATTTTCTTCTAATCTTACCAAGGTTCAGATCTCAGTTCAATCAGGCATTGAGTTTATCAGAAACTGCCATGGTTGCAGGCAGCAACCTCTCCAGGCAACTCCACCAAGATACAGCTCGTATAATCTCAATCCCCAAACCAAATTGCTCAAAAACAGCATTATCATCACAGCCTTCAATCTCCCTGCTCTTAAATTGATTTCTTGCTGCTCAATCGATAAGAACGAAAGGAACAGAAGAAGATGCAGCAGCAGCAACCACAATGCAACTTGCCTCATTCTTTGAGCTGATTATAAGTAGACATTTGGTCATAGATTTCAAATATTTTCACTTTATTTGGAATACATGAAGTTAGAACTGAAGATGGAATTGTGTTTGGTTAGATTTTTTGCGAAGTAGAGAAAAGGGCACCTTATTTGGAATTCATGAAGATGGAATTGGAAAACAAGTTTGGAGCACTTCTATTGTTCTCCAAATTTGAAATCCGACTCCGAGTTGGATTTGGAAATTGTATAGCCGAACACTGATTTTAAATAGAGTAATAAAGTGAAATTATTTCGAAAAAAATGAATAATTCTCACGACCAACCGGCTCCTGAACATGACATGGGTTTCAACCGGACGATGTCCTGATTTGAGTGCTGGAATATCCAGAAGGACTAGATGGAAATTGAGGATCAGGTCTGCGACAAATGAAGAAAAGAGAAGATGACAATGTCATGGCTGCTAAAGAACCGGTTAAATGTGAAAGAGAACACCCCATCACAAACCAGACAGGTTTTCATAATGAGCTCAACTCCGACTACTACCTAAATAGCAGTCCTAAAATTGATTATCTGTGCACTTCTGCCCGCATACAAAAGCAAAAAAGACAGCTGATTAGAGCAAAGACGAAATCATTGATATACAGGAGATGGTCAACCACCCTGAAAATATCCACATTTTCTCCCAATGCTGGAGTCATTTGAGGCAAAATTGTTTTTTTTCCATCTAACGAGGTTCTGATTTAGAGTCTTGCAGATTCCACAATGACAGATTGGCAGTTAAGGCTCAGATCTGCATCAAATGGGGAAAAGAGAAGACGACATCATCGGCTGCAAAATGAACCAGATGCATGATCAGGGTTTGCCCTGCCAAGATACGAGTCGGGGTTCTCCATGCCCCAATTTTCAGCCCTGATTAGGAATATCATCACTGCCTCTTTTGAAAGATGGAATCTGTTCTGTCCAAATTTGAGGACAGTTTCAAGGCAAGTAAACTGGACCATAAGGAGTCGTACTACTGCAGCTATCAGCAATATTCAGCATCACATCAATGGCAATAGATATTTGCCTTTTTGGAAAATTAACACAGAAAAGAGGGTGGTTGGATTCATTCTTCCTTCTGGGATGATTCTCACTATTGAGTAAAAGAATCTTTAATTGTGCTATGGTGTTGGAATTAATTTTAACTATAGAGAGATAGGGTGTGTTTTGGCAAGGAGGAAAACATTTTCCTGCTCCGAGAAAGTCACCACACCATGGCTGCAGACACTGGTTTGCAGAAAATACAATGCTGGCTCACCCCACCAAGATACAAGTCGGATATTATCAATGCAGTAAGGTAGATAGCCCAAAAAGAAGCCATCATTAGAGCATGTCACTGTTAAAGACAAACTCCAAGGTTTAATCCATTCCTCTAGCATTTTCAATCAATAGTATATTTTCACACAGGGTAGCTGTCGAGAGATTCATTTATATGGGCCTGTTTGGAAATGCAAATGCAGATATATTTCAATCTATATATCCATATATCTAGTCAACACAGTCAATGGGAAAGTATAGTGTTTATGGCATTGACATCATGGGCATACGGAAGAAGAAAAAGTACACATCTTTTCTAGTACCTCATTCTTAGATCTGGAGCTTGAGCTACAAACTAGGAGCAGACATCAATGGATTTTATGACGACCTTAATTGAACAGGATCTGTTCTATTGGCTCGTACCACTGTATGCTTGAGTTCTAAAGAATTTCAAAGGGAAGAGGACTCAAGTTCGATGCCCAGAATTTTAGGCTCAAATATGATCTTTATCAGGCAACCACGCCATGGCTGCAAAATCACTGATTGTGTGCAAAGGGAGAATCCCAAATTCCAACCATCCACTGATTTGCCAGGCCAAGATTCGGGTCAAACTGTTTAAGTTCCAGAGTCAGCTAGCTCGGAAAGTGAAACATCATCATCGCTGCCTCTTCTCATGACTGCAAAAAGCAGATATCCTGGTAAGAAGCATATATACCTACCTCACCAACTCCTTTGCTTTTGCTTAGCCAAGATACTAATTAGTTCTAAAATCTTATTTTCAAGCTTCCAGGAGAATATCATCACAGACTCATTCACAAAGTTCAGGGTTTAGGATTCAGGTTTTCCTGGACCAGTTGGGGGGTTTGAATATGTATTTTCCCTTATTATTGCGCCATACCCATGGCTAATCATCATCATCATCATTATCATCATCAAGAGCATAATTGACAATAGCTGATGAAGAGGTTTGTTAACTTTCTCTCTGTAAGAGAAGTGCTGGCAAATTCATTGGCTAAATTGAACTTTAGAGAAAGAGAATAACCACCCACAGAAAATGTCAACATTTCTCAAGTTCAATTAAAATCTTAATTCCTTGGACAAACGCAGATATTTTGGAGGCTCAGATTAACCATTTCTAAGACATAAGCTAAACCCCTGCAACCTTAAGAAGTCTTTGGAGATACAGAAACCTAAATAGCTCCCATATCTCACAAGACCCCAAAAGATGCCACACTAAGATATGCAAAGAGAAAACAACAACATTGCCATGGCTGCAGACACCGGCTGCAATGTTGCCATAACGGGCCGCCCGGCCAAGATACATGTCAGATTTTCTCAAAGCTGGCAAGTATGTAGACCAGAAGAAAGCAATCATCACAGCCCATTTCAGTATTCATTTTCTCCAAAAGAGCGATGGTAGCATAACCAGAGATAGGTTACTAGATGATGCTATACCATGTCGCACCGCCAAGATATGGGTAGGGTTTTCTCAATGCATTAACATGGGGCTTATTTTTACTATATACTTTTGTCGGCAATACTTTCCTTTCTTCAGTATTTGCATCCTACCTTTTTATATTTTTCAAACCAGTTCTGAAAAATGTTTTCTTGAGCCAAAGGGTCCATCAGAAACAACCTCTCTACCCCCACCACAGGTAGGCATAAGTAGTCGTACACCCCATCCTCCCCAAACCCCACCTTGTGGGATCACACTGGGTAATGTTGTTATTGTAGTAACATGAGGGAAGTGCACAGATATCCATTGCGTGACCCCTTACTAATTTGCAAGTTGAGGCTCAGATCTGTGTAAAACGGGGCAAGAGAAGATGACAATGTCATGGCTGCAAAATGAACATATTGCATGATCTGAGTTTTCCTTGCAAAGATACGAGTCGGGTTTTCTCTTGCCCACTGCCCAAATAACAGCCTATGTTAGCAACATCATCACTGCCTTTTCGGAAAGATGGAAACTTGGAATTTGAAGAGTAACACAACATATAAAATGGAAAAGAGGAAGTACCATTGACATCAACATCACATCATAGCGACAGATGTTATTGCGTTCTTATTTGGTCAAAACTAAAAACTGAACCATGAGTGCCCTGACTATACCAATGGAAAAAAGAAAAGGGTTATTGGTTGGCCTCATTCTTTCTTCTGGGCTCAGATCTTTAATTTATCTCAGGCATCGACACTGTCATGGCTGCAAACCCTATAATATCGGTCGCCCTGCCAAGATAGGGGCCTGAAACAACAATGCCTGATTCCATTTGTTCAGTAAAATAATCATCACAGCCCATTATTTTCCTTTTTCATTTCATTGTTGTACGCTTTTGCTGTTGCTTTTCCAGATAACCGGAGCCTCCATGGAACAGAGTATAACAGTTACAAAAAACAGAGAACATTATCAAAAAATGGTCCTTAATATTAGTTAGAGCTGAAAGATGTAGAAATCATAAGCATGATGGAGATGGTCAACCATCTTGAGAAGCTACCATTTTTTCTCCAATTGCTTCATTCTTTCAACTACACTTTGATGGAGAACAACAATAAGGTGTTCAACAAAAACTAAATAACCAAAATCGTCACCAAACAAGAGGTCCTGGGTTCGAATCCAGTCCAAATCTAGTTTCAGGTGGTGCTCAGATCTTCAAAAAGAATGGGCCAAAGAGAAAATGACAGCGCCATGGCGGCAAAGGAACCGGTTGCATCTGAATGACAAGGCTCAATCACAAACCATCCGGGTTTGCCATGCCAAGATACGGGTCAGATTGTCTTCATGCCCCGAAAATCAACCCATATTAGCAATATCATCACAGCCTCTTTTGAAAGATGGAAACTTTCCCACGTGCAGACAGTTGGACAATTTCAAGCAATTTTTAACAAACATAAGAAGAGATCAGAGTAAATTTGCTAAGCTCAGAGGAAACAGCAAAGAGTGCTAGTACTTCTGAAGAAGGTTGTTGAATTTGCTTATTAGGAATCATAGGTTAATCAGAGGGCGTAACCACCCTCCAAGAATTACCTTTTCTCTCTGTCGGCCTCATTCCTAATACTGGGTTGAACCTCCATTTTTTAGTAAAGAAACATGTGTTACTCGGACTCTCGAAAATGCTGCCGCACCAATGTCGGATCCTCCAAAAATGCACAATTTTGGAAGGATCCAACAAGCACCTGTCGCCATTTTTGAAGAGTCCAAGCAACTGAAAAAAACACTCTGATTTGTAAGAGAGAATTTAACCAGAGACCCTGTAAGTCTGCTTAACTGTCCCTTTTCTATGCTTTTGATGCTGCTTTGCCTGAAAATCCAGCCACGCAAGATCAAAGTAGCCATAGATAGAGAGACAGGAAGAGACATAATATTCACACGCACACACACACACACACATATATATATATATATCTTCATACATATGCTAAAAGGGCTGTTGGTAAGAACTAAAGATAAAATTACTGGCACATCTGAGATGGCCAACCACCCTGAAAAATCCCTTTTTTTTCTCAGATTACCACATTGTTTAGCTAAAAATTTGATGGAGAACTACATCTGAAAAATGGGGTGCTCAACAAAAAATGAAGAACCCACCGGGACGCCCATCCATTCAAGACCATCAAACGGTGTTTTTTTTTAGACCATCAAATAGTTGCCGTGCACTTTAGGGCTCAGATTTTTCTTTTCTACAAACATGCAAAGAGAAAGCGACGTCAACATGGCTGCAAGACACCAGTTCACAAATGGATGCCTCACCGAGTCCTCCTGCCAAGGTACGGGTCGGATTTTCTTAACTCGATGAAGTAGATTATAGAGAAAAAAGAAATCATAAACACAGCCCATTTTCAGATCAATCAAAACTCTTGTAAATGACCCGTTAAAAGCGGCTACCTTGTTGTGTCATTTCTACCTTGTATTTACGGGGGCATAAAAGTGACTATTTGTGAAAACCAGCTACAGTAGTAGTAGCAGAAGCAGGAATTGGAAGAAGCATATATATACACAATAATCAACAATCTTGTTCTTTTTTTCTTCTGAATGGGCTGTTGGTATTTTATGAATGGAGAAGAAATCATGGACATAGAAGAGAGGGTACAACCACCCTTTACAGAAAAACCCATCTCTCTCTGATATCTCATTCTTCCTTTCAGGGCTAAATTATGGTGAGGGTTCTTCCATGAGCATTATCATCACAACCTCTTTTGAAAGATGGAAAGTCTCCCACAAGCAAGCTTGTGAACAATTACAAAGCAAATATTAGCTGGATAATTGGTCTAAAGCTCAGAGGAAACAGCAAAGCACTAGTACTTCTGAAGAGGGTTGTTAATGTTGTTTATAGGGAAATCATAGGCCAAACAGAGGGGGCAACCACCCTCCAAGAATTCCCTTATCTTTCTGTTGGCCTCATTCTTTTTAGCACAGGAATATATTTGTCCCTTTTCGATTCTTTATACTGGGCTGAACCTCCATTTTTCTATGCTTTGCCTGTAAATGCAGCCACGCCCTGCAAAATAATCACAGAAAGAGAAATGCAACCTATATATATATATATATATATATATAGAGAGAGAGAGAGAGAGATACACCACCTCATATACCATCTCATACATAAGCTTAAAGAGCTATTGATTAGAGCAAAACAGGAAGAATAGGCACACCCGGAGATAGTCAACCACACTGAAAATTCCTTTTTATTCTTCGGTTTCCTCATTTTTTAGGTAAAATTTTATGGAGAACTGCATCTGACATTGAGTGCTCAAGAAAAACTGAATAACCCAATAGGGTTTCCGGTTTCCATCTGTAAAACTTAGGGCTCAGATTTTGATGTAAATAAGCATTCAAAAAAAAAAGCAACACACTTGATGGCTGCAGACATCGATTTGCAAATGGATGATGCCCTGGGTCGCCCCGCCAAGATGCATGTAGTATTTTCCCAATACAGTGAAGTATATTATAGCCAAGAAAGAAGCAAATCGTCATCGCCCATTTTTTTTTCACATCAATTAACATCCGTTATCCTGTGGCCTTAAAACCATTAAAAACGTGGAAAATGTATGCAGTGACATTCTTTAATATTACCCATTAAAAGTGGTTACCTTCTTGTGTCATCTCACCATGTATTTAAAGGGACATAAAAAGTTGAAATTTGTGACTATCAGTTCTAGTAGCAGCAGAAGCAGAATATGTAAGATCTCAAGATCATATAGTCCCATTTCTCATTTTTTAGTTTTTTTCCCCTCGAAGGGTTGTTGATTTTCATGAATGGAGAAGAAATCATGGACATAGCAGACATGAGCAACCATCCTTTACAGAAAATCACATTCTCTCTTTGATGTCTCATTCTTCATTTCTGGGCTTAACTATGGTGGGTTTTTGCCATAAGCATATCAACTTTTTAGTTTTCAAAGATTGGAACTTTCCCACGAGTGACCGCTTAAAAAGTTTCAAGCAATTTTTGACAGACAAATGCTAAGATCAGAGGATGTTTGGATTAAGCTTAGCAAGATCAGAATACATGTACTAGAATTTCCAAAGAGACAGTCCATGCTCTTAAAGCCAAATGCTTAGTTTAGCTTTTTTGCTGGACCAAGTAGTCCCCATTATCTAATACTGAACAGTTGGTGTTCATTCATACTCTAAATTTACAAGGAACAAACGTATAGGGGCCTATAATTCCCTTTTTGTATTTTTACCTACTTGTAATTATGCATCTGCTTGATGATTTCTAATGAAACAACTTACTTCAAAAAATAAAATAAAATAAAAAGTATTTCCAAAAGAGGGTTGTTGGTTTTATTGATAGAGAAATCATGGGCCAAACAGAGAGAGCAACCACCCTCCAAGAATTCTCCTCTCTGTTGGCTGGATGAACCTCCATTTTGTGTAAACACACTCTGATATCTAAGAGATAATTTAAACAGATAGCCTGTAAGTGCTTACCTGTTCCTTTTCTATGCTTTTGCTGCTGCTTTTCCCTTAAATGCAGCACGCATGAGGAAAGTAGTCACAGATACAGAGACAGAAAAGAGTCATATAATACCCAAAAGCGGAATCCCATACCCACACCGAGCAACTTAGGATAAAATCACTGGAATACCAGAAATGGTCAACCACCCTGAAAATCCCCTTTTTTTCTCTGATTACCTCATTTTTTAGCTAAAATTTGATGGAGAACTTCATCTGAGAAATAGGGCGCTCAACAAAAACTGAAGAATGGTCATCCATTAAAGACCTTAAATGGTTGACGTACACTTTTGGGCTCAGATTTTACTATTCTACAAACATACAAGAAGAAAGTGGTATCGCCTTGGCTGCAAGACACCGGCTTGCAAAGGGATGCCTTACCAGGTCGTCCACCAAGATACGAGTTGGATTTTCTCAATTCAATGAAGTAGATTAGAGCCCAGAAAGAAGCAAATCATCATCATAGCCCATTTTCAGACCAATCAACATTCTTTTAAATGTCCCGTTAAAAATGGCTACCTTGTGTCATTTCTACCTTGAATTTTACAAGGACATAGAAGTACACAAAAATCAACATTCTTGTTTTTTTCTACTGAAAGAATTGTTGGTATTTTATGAATGGAGAAGAAATCATGGACATTGCAGAGGCCAAAGAGGGCAACCACCCTTTACAGAAAGCCCTATCTCTCTTATGTCTCATTCTTCCGTTCTGGGCTAAACTATGATGAGGGTTCTGGCATAAGCATTATCATTACAGCCCCTATATAAAGATGGGAACTTCCCCACAAGTAGGCGTTTGGACAATTTAACAACCTAGGATTAACTATATGAATACTCATAATGTCATCGTTTACACTTAGCTCAAACCAATATCATACAACATGATCATAAAAAAATTAAGTAAGACTTATGCTTTACCTGAGGCGAGGGACTGTCGGGAACAACTTCTCAACCTTTACAAGGTAGAGGTAGCTATGTACAAGCCAGTCGCCAGCCACCCCAGACCCCAGTTGTGGATTACACTGGATATGTTGTTGTTGTATGACCATAAAAATCTGTAAAGGATGAAAGAAGCAGACTACTCACTGTAGAACTAAACTTAACAAGCAAAGAGGCTCAGATTTGATCCATCAGAAAAAGTTTAATCCACAATGGTTGCAAAAAGAGAGGCCTTTTGTGTGTGAGCACATAAGAATCCACCTCACATATTCCCTTGCCTTTGCCTAGCCAAGATATGAATCGGCTCAAAAACCTGACTTGCAAGCTTCCTGGAAAATATCATCCTAGCCTCATTAACAAATTTTGGGGTTTAGGATTTGGATTTTTCTGGACAAGTTTAGAGGGAGGGGGGAATGTTTGTTCTCTCTTATAGGGTTGTTAAGTTTTCTCTTTATAACAAAACAACTTGAAAATTCATTGGCTAAATTGAACTTCAGAGAAATAGACTAACTACCCTTCAAAAATCTCAATCTTTCTCGAGTTCCATCAAAGCCTCATTTTTAGAACACAAACAAATGTTTTTTCGGAGGCTCGGGAATCCTTTTCTCAGACATACACTAAACATTGTCATGGATCTTTTTTTATTTTTTTGATGACCATGGTGTCCGGGCCAGCATTCGCACACCTCGACTAATTCCACATGATACCTGTCACCTCCCACCCACAAACAACAGGCACCAAGTAACTCTGCACACCAAGGCTAGGACAGATGGGAAGAATCATCTAGTGTTTGTTGTCTCCACTCAGTATTACACCTGAGACCTCAGAGTTCTCAACCACTTCATTGACCACTAGGTCACACCCTTGGGTGTGCCAAGGCTCATATTTTGCTTTTATATGAACATACAAAAAGTCCATGCCATGGCTGTCACAACTAGAAACAAGGGAAATTTTTTGTTATAAAACTTGATTTCCTGCCGAACTAGCTCATTAGCTCACTCGGAAAATGGATGGTGGGAAACAGATTCTCATTGAAACACAAAGAAACTTCCTAATTTTTCCATGTGAAAACAGTCGAACACTAGTAATTTTTTATTTTCTCACTAATTTAATCAAAATATCTGTTGGAATAGCTACTAAACATTTCAGTGGGGAACTTCAATGGGAAAATAGTGATTTTTGACACCGGATTGCAAATGATGTCATACCAGATATCCCCGCCAAGATACAGGTCAGATTTTATCAACATAGTATTTTGAGGAAGTGCAATGATAGCTGATGCCATGACCCCTATTAAAAGATTAATTGGAAGTTGAGGCTCTGCAATACGGGGCAAAGAGAAACAATAAATCATATGATCCGATTTTTGCCCAGCCAAGATACGATTTCGGTTTTCTCACATGCCCCAAATATCAGCCCAGATAAGCAATATCATCATTGCCTCTCGGGTAATAGAAACTTTTGCAAAGCAATTTGTGGACAGTTCTAAAACATAAAATGAGTGGAGCGAGTACTATAGACATCAGCATCACATCAATGACAACAGATATTTGCCTTCTTTATAGATCAAAACTAAACCAAACCATGAACACCCCGCAATATACCAAAGTAGAAAGATAAGGAAAGTAGAAGGTTGTTGGTTTGGTTGATGGAGAAATCACAGGCCAGCCAGAGAGAGCAACCACCCTCCAAGACATCCCTGTTTTCTCTGTTGGCCTCATTCTTCCTTCTGCACAAATTGTCATTGTTGTGTGAAAGACTCCTTCAGGGCTCGGATGGTGCTAAAAATGATCATGAAAAGAGAAAGCAACACTCGTCATGGCTGCAGACACTAATTTGCTTATGATGGACATACCCCATTGTCCGGCCAAGTTACAGATCAAATTTTCTCAAAACAGTAAACTAGTTAGCAGTATAGCACAGAAAGAAGCAATCATCACCAAAGACATTTTCAGGTGATCTAGAAGATCAATAGTACTTCCCTATTCAAAAATTTTAGCGAAGGAATTTTGTATTTGCAGATTCGGATATGCCTTGACTAGTGATAACGATAAGATAAGATTGATCAAACATCACAGAATGAAATTCTAGTGCTCAAAAGTGGTTCCTGGAGAAAATTGATAAACATCCTACTCGCATTTACTCTGTGTTGTCTAATATGGACTCTTTGGCATTCGTACATGGACCATTTCATTGGCTTGGTTTGTCAAAAATAATTTTGTGGTTTCATTTAGTATCTTAATGTCAAGAGTGGGAGATGTTTTGTGGTTATTCTATTTATACTCCTCAGAGGAAGGACACTTCTAATATGAGTAATGAAAGACTATGGTGTCAAGAAACCTTGGAATAATTTATTTAATATATACACGCCATGGCTGCAGCCATTCTGGATTTGCCAAGACACGACTGTCCTCAATGCCCCAGAAAGTTAAACATTATTATCATCACAGCCTCTTGACATTAAGATACAATTACTCCAAAGCGGGGGAAACAACACGCACATACACACACTGAGGTCTACAACTAAGGTGTTCCAATTCGTTTGTGTATTTCATGATCTACAACTAAGGTGTTCCAATTCGTTTGTGTATTTCATGAACAAGTGTTGTTGATTTATAGTTGCTAAAAAGGAAATCATTGGCACAGCAGAGAGGGAAAACCTTCCTCTGTTAACCTCATTTCTCTTTCTGGACTGACCTCTTTTAGGAGTTCTGGTCTCTCACCTGTAAATTTTAAAACTTTTCTCTCCTCAGAGGGATACATTGGTACCACAAACTGGTTCCGTCATACCAAAGACAGCCTAACGAGTAAAGTTGAGGCTCGGATCTGTTATTAAGACAAGAGAATGAAGACATCGTCATGGCTGCAAACACCGGTTGCATGACACAGTCACTAGCCAGGCGGATTGCCCCGCCAAGATACGGGTCCTTCCATTTTTTCTTGCCTAATTCATTTGCTCAGGAAAATAGGAATCATTATCACAGCCTCGATTTTTTGCGGGTGCAGAGATGAGTTTAGTACAACTCCTAAACAAAAGGACCATTTGAGTTCCAAAACCTTATAACAAGAACCGGAGTAACATTGGCCGAGTGATCAATATTTGGACAAATATTACAACCAGTTGCAAGTACAATTTTCCTGAGTTTTGAAGGGCTGTTAGATTCTGTTTCATATGAGAAGTCACTGGAGTTGCAGAGAGGGGCAACCACCCTTATAAGAACAACTATCTCCGCAAACCTCATTCTATTTTCTGACTTGTTTATCATTTGCTTGTGCCACTGTAAGTCTTTTAAAGCACCAATTTTTCTAGTTTTTCAATTGCTGAATACTTATTTACCACTTAGATTGAAAATGTATGGTGTTTTGGTCTAGTGGTAAAAATTTGTGGCTCAGATTTTGCATTTGATCAGGCAAAGAGAAGGCAACTACGCCAACAATATATCGAGTGTAACCCCACATGTGGGGTCTGGGAAGAGTGGGGAGAGTAGAGTGTATGATGACCTTACCCTTACGGCCTTACCTCGTGGAGGTAGAGAGGTTGTTTCCGATAGACTCTCGCCACAAGTAAAGCATTTCAAAACAGCTTGAAAAAGGAAGAAGGCAACCATTGCAAAATCACCAGTTGAATAAACAAGAGGGGAATTGCCAGACCAAGATACAGGACATATTTTTCCAGCGAGGATATTGAAACATCACCTCAATGCCTCTCTATTACTCACTCAGAAAGAGGAAAAGAAAACACGTCAAACACATATACTGACAAAGAGACAATTTTATGGCTAAAGCTGTAGATTGAAATAGATTCATGATCGGAATGTCTATTTTTGTGTATTTCAAGGCTTTTTGATCTAGTTGCTAAAGAAAATCATTGGTGCAACAGTAAGGGGTAACAACCTTGACAACAAATCCCTTCTCTATAACCTCATTTCTTTTTCTGGCCCGACTTCTATATCAAGAGAATTCTTTGTTCTCACCTTAAATTTCCCATAAGTTCTCTTCTTAAAAGGGGTGCATGAGAAACCAAATACTAATTTCATCATAATAAATATTTCCATTCATATCAAAGACACCATAAGAGTAACATTGAGGCTCAGATATATTGATAAGACAAGAAAATCGAGGCATAGCCATGGCTGCAAACACCAGTTGCATGACACAAGATCACTAGTCATCCGGCTTGCCTCGCTAAGATAGGGTCTCTCTGTTTTATTGCCCTATTGAGTTGCTCAACAAGAGAAAGGAAAAAATATCATCATAGCCTCATATTCTCTAATCTATATATCTATATGTATCAAGAATATTCACTGAAAAAGCAAAGTGCTTTTGGTGTAATTGCAGACTAACAAGTTCTCTTAGTTAAAATCTCTCTGATATAAATATAAATAGTTGGTTTAGTAGCTACAGAAAAGCATCGGCACACAGAGAGGGACAATCACCCTTGGAAGAAAATCCCTTCTCTTTATTAGCCTCATTTCTCTTTCTGGGCCGATTTCTTTTAGGAATCCTCGGCTCTCACCTGAAAATTTTACAAATTTTCCCTCCTCAAGGGATACAACGGTGACCACGTGCTGATTTCATCTTGAAAAATGTTTTCCATCAACCAAAGACACCCTAAGAGTACAATGGAGGCTCAGATCCATCAATAAGACAAGAGAATGAAGGCAACGCCATGGCTGCAAACACCGGTTGCATGACATAAAATCACTAGCCATCCGGATTGCCGCGCCAAGAATCAAGATACAGTCACTCTATTTTCTTGCCCTATTGAATTGCTCAAAAAAAGAAGGGAAAAAATATCATCACAGCCTCATATTCTCTATCTATATATCTATCTATCAACAACATTCACTGAAAAAGCAAAGTGCTTTTTAGCATAAATGTCGTCTTACGAGAACGCTTAGGTTAATGTCTCTAATATCATGTGCTTATATCTAAAAAAACAGATAAAGCACCCATCTTTTTGTGATACAGTTGAACTTCCTTATAACTCATCAGTACCACAAGTGGGGTCTGAGGACGGTGAGGTGTACCGCGTACACAAATCACCCATACCTTTGCAATGTTAGAGAGGTTGTTCCAAATAAAAACTTGGCTCAACAAAAGAGAAGGCAACCACGCCATGGCTGCAAAATCACCAGTTGCATGCAAAAGAGAGAGCCTTAGTTGCAGGCCATCCCATGATTTGCCAAGCCAAGATACGGGTAAGACTAACATTAGTAACCAAACAATGATGAAAATGAAATTCATCATAAAAAAAAAAAGAACATTTTCCTTCATGCAAACACACCCTTTTAGAGTAACAACATAATACAGAAGATAACAACTATCCAAACAAGCTGTAAAGAGTAAAATGTGAAGCTTGGATAGTTGATATAACACAAGAGAAGAGGATGAAACATAGCCATGGCTGCAAACCTCGGGTTGCATTCCGGGTCGCCCCGCCAAGATACGGGTCTCTAAATTTCTCTTGCCAAGTATCAATTGAAACCTCAAAATTCTCCAAATCTCATGAATTTAGTTCAACCCCATAACTTATAGAGCCATTTGAGTCAAAAATTTGAAGGGTTGTTTGATTTTTTTTCCCTTTTTTTTCACATGAGAGATCGTTTGAGTTGCAGAGAGGGCAAACCACCCTTTGAAAAAATACTCCTCTCTACACTCCTGTGCTCAATTTCGAGCAAGAGGCAAAAGATTAGGCGAAGAACCAAAAGCAATGAGCAGAAAAAATATGAAGGAGATACATACATAAATGAGACAACCACATCTAATACTCGTACCATTTTATTTGTCATATTTGGAAATAAATTTATTAATTTTAAAGTAGAATCTATATATATATATAAATCTGAATCTTGATCCGCTAATGTGGCGCCTCCAATGGCCAGCATTTACCAATATCTATTTTTATCTTTTTCTGATTTATTTTTTATTTTTATCTCAAAACAAATACATAAATAAGTAAAAACATCACACTAACATCGCATTAATTATCCAAATTAAATAGATTTTAAATCAATTTTTTCAAAAAATTACTCACTCCTCAAATTTGAAATTGTTATAAAGAATTATTTGTTGAATTGCTATCTTTAGACTTTATGGCAACATTTATTGTTATTTCAATTTAAAAACACATTATGATTTTGTTAAAATATTTATTACTTATTCAATCCATAAAAATTATAGTTATATATAATATAAAATTATTTCTTTTTTATATTTATAACTTACACCTATTAAATTTCTACTTTTAATACTATCATTAACTCTTTTAATATTAAATTTTCATATTCATAACCCGCAAGTATTTAATTACAATATTTAAGACACTTTATGATATATTCTCAAATTTTACCTTTATAAATTCATAATGTGTTGTTTGTTCTCTCCATGTAAATCAAGATTTTTTTTTATTTCATTGTTAATCTTTATATTATTGTAGGATCGAATTTATTTTGTGGCATAACTCAACAAAGAAGGCTCTTGGATGTTAGTTTGTCAAAAGGGATGTCGGATAAGAGTAACAAAAATTGTGCATTGATTATACATTATTATTTTTATGTATTTTCTTATGATTAAGGTCCTAAGGAACTAAGAAAGATAGATGTGTTGTGTGTTCTCTCCATGTAACTCAAGATTTTTTTTTATTTCATTGTTAATATTTATAAATATTTTATTATTATAGGATCACATTCATCTTTTAGCATAACTCGATGAAGAAGACTTTTAAATGTTGATTAGTCTGTCAAAAAGGATGTTGGACAAAAGTTCAAAAAATTGTGCATCGATCTATATTTCTATTTTTCATTTATTTTCTTGTGATTAAGGTTAAGGAAGATGTGTGTTCTTTTCATTTAATTTCTTTGGATTGAGTTTTCATTATTTCTACTCATGACTATTCTTTTCACTTCATATTTGAAGTAGTGTTTTGTTAATATTATTATTATTATTATTATTACTATTATTATTATTATTATTATTATCAAATTCTTATGCTTGACTTGGTGAAGAAGACTCTTGTTGTTGATTAGTTTGTCGAAAATAGTGTCGATAAGAGTTTTAAATTTCTACATTAATTTATATTATTCTTTTCACTATGTTCTTATGATTAAAGTCATAAAAAGTTGTGTGCATTATGTTTTTTTTCATGAATTTTGTTATGTTTGAAGTTTTATGAATTTTTTATTGTCACAAATATGTACCTTTGTTAGATACAAATTAGTTATTGTAATTTTGTCTAGAATATGATAAAAACTCACCTATGTTCAAAAAATTTTAGAAAATATTGATCTCATAATTGAAGATTTTGTAAATTTTTTAGTCAAAATTGTTCTCTTTTTGCTTTGGTTTACTTATATGTTAATTGCGCTCCATGCAAATATTTTGTAATATTAAATACTTGTATTTGATATACTATGAAAATCATATTTTGTAACTCTTTTGAAGTATAATTAAATATAGATCAAAATAAATAAAATAGTGAATATAAATATTTAATATACATTTTATGAAATTTAAAAATAGGACAAACATATATGCCAAAAAAAGTTTATTCATGCATTTGATAAATTAATTTATTTTTATTAAGTATGTAGCTTTTGAAAATTTAAAATAAAAGATGAATACAAATGACTAAGTAAGTTGATTTGATTTTTAATATATTTTTTTAAAATAAAACACAAAATTTTGTACATAAAAATTTTCCATATGAATTGACTAAATAAACACAAAAGTATGATTAAAATTTTAAATTATTTTAATATACTAAGTAATGAATATATATCTTAGGGTGTTCATGTATTAATTTTATATAGAAAGAGGTGCAATCATTGATTTGAGAATGCAAAAAATATATTTGAAATGAAACATATTATCAGAGTATTCAATTTAATTAACTTTTAAATTTTATTATTCTATACACATAATATGTGAAAATGTTTATTATCTATCAAATATTTTTACGTAGTTTATATGAATCTTTTATCTTTATATTTCATATAAAAGATATAGATTAAAATATAGTAAACGAGTTAATAATTTTTTTGAAAAAACATATTCTCATTCGAGGTTGATTATATTGAAATTTAATAGCGTAACATTTTGGATAACATCCTTAAAAAACAAATTTGACAAATGATAACAATTATCTTTGATATAGGTGCAGCTAAAGAATCTAAAATACCAATAGATGTGATTCATGCAAAAATCATACAAATTTAAATAGTATATTTGAAAAAGGAACAAAAACGATTGAAAAATGAAATATTCAAATGAGTTTTATCATATCAATATGAAAAAGGATAACAAGACGTGTAGATGTATTTTATTAGTATTTTTCAGTTATTTATAATATAATTCTTATGTACTCAAGAAAAAAATTACATCGGAGTATATGTTGTAATATAAAGATTCAAACTCATTGATATTCCAATAAAATGTAGAAAGTGACATATTAACTACATGTCCAAACAAAAAAAATTACTAAGAAAATATATATTGACATTTGACATATTGATTAATAATGTACTATCCATCATTTAATAGATTATAGATGTTAAATTTGTTAAGTTTCATTTCAATCGTCATCTAAAAACGATATTCATAATTAAGATATAAGTAAAAAAAATAAAGTGATAATATTACGTTTGAAAATAAAGAGAGCTATAGAATTAATTAAAAAAAGTAATCCTTTAATATTTATTTTAAAGACCGCGCGAAGCGCGGCCAAATTCCCTAGTTTCCTGATAATTTTAAATCCTAATTCATCCACCTTACTATTACTATGATAAAATTATAAATTTAATATGTCAATAATTATTTTGTTAATAAGTCTATCATTTAAAAGTAAACAATTAATTAAGAACAAAAAACGAATTTGTCACCATACGAGCATATACCCTGGACGTGATCGGCATTCAACAATCATTGTTGGTCCACAAGCGAACCATCATCCTGGCTAACTACTAGTGTAACACTAAATTAAGCATACAAAACTTAAAACTGAATAAAAATTCATGAAACTGAATATAAAACTTTAACTCAAATGAAAAACTCCGAATAAAATAATATATTCAACTCATCATAAAATAGACAACTTAAGTCTTTAAAACTTTGATAAAATAAATTATACATACTTCTCAATCATACTGACTATCTATGAAGACTCTAAATAAGAAAGATGAAAGTCGAGACAAGACCCACGACATCCTAACTAAACTGAAAAATAAATGAAATTCTTCGAAAGTAAGAAGGCTACCATAGCTAACTTGAACTCTAGGATGTATCAACGAAACTCTTGTTGATAATCCTGAATATTTGTAACTTATGCAAGTCAAATGGCTCAATACGTGAAATGTACGAGCATGTAAGGGAAGTTCTAAAGTATAAACATAAGCTTGAACTTGATAAAAAAAAACATACTTACCTTTTCTCAACTCAATATTAGATACTCAACTCAAAGATATGATACTCGACTCTTGATACTCAACTCTAGTTACTCAATTCAATATAGAGAAACAATACATCTGCAATATAATGGACGGTTTTAGAATAGTGAAGAACAACTTAATTTTATAAAAAAAAACGCAACAACAAACTCAACTTTGCTCATATAATAAAGAAATATAATTTCTGTAGGAGATTCTCTAATCGACAACCACCACTATGAGCCTAAGTGATGATACAACGTTTTAACTCACGCTGCCAAGAATCTCTCTATACCTTGTCGGGGGTATAGAACCTAACTCACACAGTGTATCCACCAGCCTACGTTAAAAGGTACTAAGGAATAATCTAAAAAGTATGACCCTTTTCTACCCATGATGGTTACATGATTTATGGAGACTTGAATTAATATGAACTCACATTCCCATATTGGTGCTCAATACTACTACCTAAATAACAAACTCAAATTTGCTCATATAATAAAGAAATATAATTTCTGCAGGATATTCTCTAACCAACAACCACCACTATGAGGCTAAGTGATGATACAACATTTTATCTCACGTTGCCACGAACCGTCCTATACATTGTTGGGGGTATAGAACCTAACTCACTAAGTGGATCAATTAGTCTACGCTAAAAGGCACTAAGGAATAATCTAAAAAAGTATGACCCTTTTCTATCCACAGTGCTTACATGATTTATGGAGACTTGAGTTAATATGAACTCACATCCCCATATTGGTGCTCAATACTACTCCCAAAATATACTTAGCTCGTGTGTTTGTTAAACAAAACTCTTTCTTTGATTTGAGATAATTACTCAAAAATTAGCTTAAAAGCTCTCTTGAAATCGTTGTTTCCATTATTTCTCAAAACTCTTTTGGAAATCTCAGTTACCTCTCATCTTAAATGTGAAAACATTTACTCTTGGGAATACTTAGTTACCATTTATCATTTTAAAGAAAATGAATTTTACTTTTACTATTTACTCAACTCAAAGCTTAAGTCTTAAAATAAAGTTAAAACGTTTGTAAAAGACTTCTTAAAATATGGTTCATATCGAATTATGGACGTGAACAACTCGATACAAGATTTTCAATAATTATAGATAGAATTCAATACTTGAAACTTAATAACTTCAACGATACTATTCATTTCAAGAATGCTCAACTCAGAGGGTTCATGTGAAATTATGAGCATGGACTACTCAACTGAAGGACTCAAAGACAGTTCTCATTTCAAAATTGTTCGACTTATAGGATTCATGTAAAATTATGGGCACGAACTACTCAACTCAAAGACTTTGTGGGTAACATGTATAGTCCCACGACTAGGAAGACAACTCAAAGGGGATTAGGAACTCAATACTCAAGACTTAGAACTTGAAGATACTACTCCTCTCTAATGATACTCAATTATGGGCATGAACTACTCGACTCAAGGGCCAAAATGTCAATAAGGAACTCATGTATACAACTTTTCTCATGCTTATACTTACTTCCTCAAAACTTAGTTAAAAGTAATAGTTGATCTCAAAGAATTCACAATTGAACTAAAGACTTTCTTGAACTCTACTCTTGTCTCTCTCTTAAATGTGAATTATGAATTCAAGAGTTATGGTTCATGATATGAAAGATCTCGTGATGAAAAAGTAGACTCATGAGTACATTTTCCTCACTTTCATACTCACTTTTTCGAGTCTTGAAACAAGTAACTAGAAATTGTAGAAGACTCGTGGCTCTTAATCCTACCTTAAATTTGAATTATGAATTCAAGGTTATGGTTTATATTATGAATGATTTTTATGTGTTTAGGAGTATTTTAGAGTGTTTAGAATCAAATGAGAGTAAATGTACCCTTTGGAAGAGCTCAAACGAACTAAATGATGAAGAACGGGTGGGGACAGGCAACCCAGGCGCTCTGAGTGGCGCGGAGCGCCAGCCCCTAAAGTTCAATGAAGTATCTGGGGCGCTCTGGGTGGCTTGACAAGCTAGGCCCCAACCCAGAAAATTTCGACAACTTTCTATGCTTGTTTTTTCACTCTAACTCGCCTATAATCGAACGGTTTCTTCCTCAGTTACTTGGATTCGATTACTTAGCATAATTACACTCTAGTATACTAAAAAAACACTCAAATAACTAAATTTCATCCCAAGAAGTCATTAAAATCCCAGCACAATAAGTTTTAGAATGAACTACGAGAACACATATGAAAAACTCTAAATCTTTCAAGTTTAAAGAACAAAAATGCGCTGAAAATGACATGATTGCCGTGTGGTGAACAAATCTAACACTATGGAAGCTTACATACTTCTTAAGGGTCAAATCCATGGCGAAAATCTGCTATAATACGCAAGAATCTCGACGAACGTTTGATCCTTTCCTTTTTTTCTCTTCTTTTCTCTTCTTAAACTCTCTACTAAAACACTAGGTAGAATTATAAAACTGAACCTAATAGGATTAGACACCTAAAATATTACTAAAAATGAAATAAAT
Organism: Solanum lycopersicum; assembly: GCF_036512215.1. Classification (NCBI taxonomy): domain Eukaryota; kingdom Viridiplantae; phylum Streptophyta; class Magnoliopsida; order Solanales; family Solanaceae; genus Solanum; species Solanum lycopersicum. The sequence goes on along the minus strand of NC_090808.1, from coordinate 4,730,572 downwards.
CTGATTGGGTAAGGAAAAGACCAAAATACTCCTCACTGTTTTTGGCTAACTTTGCTTAATCGGACAACCTAACTTCACTAGGCAATATCTTACTCATCTGAACTTGAAACTTAGCAAACTTGGCGGCGTTGAAAAGATAATTCAAAGATATTTCCTAATTAGCTTGTAGCACACCTAAATTATATTGTGCTAAGAGTTATAGTCATTTGAAATTGATCCAAAATCATATTTAGCTTAACTCTCCAAATTTCAGATTTTTGTTATTTCCAATTTAGTTCTTTTAGAACTCAAGGTGCTACACCTAGTGATATGACCTTAATACTAACGAAATTTTAATTTCCTTTAAAAAAACTTACTCACTACGAAGGATGATTCAAGTTTTAGTTCAAAAAATTTCTAAGGTGTTACAATATTAATTAATTTGTTAAGTTTTCTAAATAATTGTTGTTAATCTCTAACTAACTATGCACATATTTTATTAATGTATTATACTTAAAAAACGTAGATAATTATTTATTTCTTAGTCTAATTCATTACAATCTTCAATTTTTTGAAATACTTTATTAAGCATTTCAAGCTTAAACTAATTAGATTAACAAATAATTAAATTTTAAAAATATTATATTAAAATTGAATACTTCTAAAAAGCAATAATCATTATAATATTGATTTTTGTAATTAAATGTCTCTCGCACCATAATTCATGCAGGACCAAATCAATCCATTGATATCTCGAATGATGACCATGAAAATTAATTTGACAAAAAATAAATTGACTTTTAAAAAATAAAATAAAATAAAGTAATTTTTAAAAAAGAAAATATAGTCGAGTGAATACATAATAACCAAATTATTCCAAATTTGAATTTTATTTTTTAAAACATATGTAATTTAAAATAACGATAGATGATTTACGACAAGGAAGTAACAATTTAGGTAGGAGTTAAGTATATAAAGCAAAATATTGTTTTGTTTTCAAGTTAAAGCTTGACAATCTAGAAGTGTCAAAAAGCAGGTGAACTATGTTTTCAATAGAAAAAATAAGTGTGTGTATATAAAAAAAATTACAAATTAAGCAATTAATAATAAAAAAATTGCTTTAAATGAAAAAATTAAATATAAAATAAAAAATAAACTAAGTCAATTAGTTAGTTGCAAAATACATTGGGTTAGGTACAACGACCCTATGGAGAATGTTCCAACTAGTACAAATTTACTGAAAGTTAGATGAATGTGTCAAATACAAGCAATTAATTAAACAATTTATATATGTTACTTTTACATATTTGGGGTTATTATAAATGTTTATAGTTATATATAGAGAGAGTTGAAAAAGAATCTGTTTTTGTTTTGTATCGTAGATGGATATATCCCGTTGTTATTGCATTAGTTACATGATGAAAGTCAATTGCTTCGGTTCGAATGAATCAAAGTGCACAAATAATTAATTGAAATTATTGTTGACTTAAGTGATATTTTTAATGGATGGAACAATGTCATATAAGCTTGTTTGAAGTATTACATTAGGTAAAAATAATTAAGCTTCAGTCATATGCACGCCAATTTTAATTTCAGTTATATATAATTGAAACTTAGATAAAAATAAAAAAAAACTTTAATCATATGTATATAAAAAATATTAATTTTAATTGTATTTTCTGCTATCACATATTGATAATTGTTATAAAACGAATACATATGCAAAATTTTAAAATTGAGTACAACATATGATCGATGGTATCTAATTAGAGTTCTTCATAAAAATATTACAATTGAGACGTCATGTATATTAATATATGAATTGATCCATGTCCGAGGTTAAGAAGAGATACCGCAATTTTTTTTATTGAAGTTGTTAGTTTCTGGACGTAATTTAATAGAGGGATATAAGTTGTAATCTTTTAGGAGAGTTTAGCGATTTTTTTTCATTAATAAATTCCAAATAATATATCATAGAGCTATAAACGTGTTTACATAGACAAACTAAGAATGATTCAACTACTATGTAAAACTTTGTGCTCACCACAATAACAAAGTATATATATATATATATATATATATCATCACTTCATTTTTGATTAAGAAAGAATTACAAAAAAGGTGTATATGAAAAAAAATTTAAAATACAATTTCATAGATAAAGCTTCTATAAATACAAACACACCTAATACGTCGAAACTCATTGTTCATGAATAAAGAGAAACCGTTTTAACATCAAAAACAACAAAAACTAAAGCAAACATATAATAACGGATTCAAAATTATAATCAAGTATCGCCCATTGGTTCTATACCCGACTCATAAGTAGAAAGTTTCTCCGACCCTTTGCTAATCGGGGCTAACGCTCCGGAAATAAAAAATGCCAAAATAGGAACAAGGATGGATATTATTAGAAATGCCCAAAAAAAGTTCATATTCGTAAAGCAGAAACATAAATGCACACCTATGAACATGGAAAATATACCGGATTCAATTGGTCGATTCGAATTGGGATTGTCAAGTCATCCATAACTATTTAGTCAAAATAAAAATTCATTTTGATCGAACCGACTAATTTGCTTTGTTTATTGATTTATTGTAAGGCATATCTCATTACAAGACTCATCCACTGAAATTCGATTTTATTTAGTTAGTAAAACCTTTTAACTATATATTATTCTTCGACAAATTCTTCTGTTTTTCTTTTTTTTTTTCTCTATATATATAATCACTTCATTTTTTATTAAGAAAGAATTACAAAAAGGTGCATATGAAAAAAAAAATTAAAATACAATTTCAACAAGCAATTGATAGATAAAGCATTTTACACTAGTAAAATCTGAAGAAAAAAACCACTCAAGATATGCCATGTGGACAACCTAATTTACGTCACATATTATTTTTTTTAAAAAAAATTAAAAGATAAAGGTAAGATATAGGTATTGTTTATATTTATTAATTTGATATAAATTATGTAAATTGAACAAAAAAAAATTCTGAAAAATAACCATACAATTTTTTTTTGTTTTTGTTTTTGTTCTTTGTTCTTATGTTTTGAACACATTTTATTAAAGATATACATATATCACATATTTGGTCCCTAAATTATGAAAAGTATACACTTAAAACACAAAATATTATTTTTTAAAAAGTAAATACTTAAAAAACCTTGACCAACACAAATTATTACTTAAAAAATGTTCTTAAAATTTATCACACTTTCCAAAAAAAAAAGCTACTTTTAAAAGCAACCAAACAAATTAAAAGTCGCTATATTGAATAGTAATATAAAGTCATTAGAAACTTAGTACCTCTCAAAGTGAATTATTTTGATACTAATCTTAATTAGTCGAGCTTTAAAAATTAAGTATTGATATTGAGGAAAAACAAAAAGAAGAATATACATAAAACATTGTCATTACTATTAAAATATATTACTAACATGAATTATGATACATCGTTGAAAGTGTTTCATCCTTAACTAGATATTTCAAATTTAAATCTTTAATTCAATAATTATACAGGACGTAATTCGTATTTACTTGAAATTCTAATACGAACTTTGAGCACGATATTATTCAAATAAATAACTTTTAACTATTTATAGTAGAAGGGAAAAAAAATTAATTTGCCCAAAAAAAACAGAAGAAAAAATAAAGGCTACAAAAGGTATTGAGTGTATGAAGTTATCAGCTCGTCGGCAAAGCTAATCATCTTCGTATGAATCAATCAATTTGACTTTATCCTCTCTTCAAAGCCACGTTAACTCCTTTTTCTTCTCTACCCATTGTGTACAATCGGAATTTAAACTTCCCGGCATCAATTTCCAGCATTCTTGATTTTCCGGCGAGATGGCCGGAGGAGCTCATTCACAACCGGAGATCCAAATCCAGGTCCATTCAAGGAAAGGGGGTAACTCAGTATACCCAGTAGAGCCAGCTATGACAACAACAGGAGGACCTGCTTTTTATAGAGAAATTAAGCATTTCAAGAAATGGTTTCCATGGTTGATACCATCTTTTGTTATAGTCAATGTAGTGACATTTTTGGTGACCATGTATGTGAATAATTGCCCCAACAACTCTGTTTCTTGTTATGCTGGATTTTTGGGTAGGTTTTCGTTTCAGCCATTCAGTGAAAATCCTCTTCTTGGGCCTTCTTCTACCACGTATGTATCTCTTTCTTGTCCTTTTAGTTTTTTCGTTTTATAATTTGAATGGAGTAATTGTTTGTGAAATTCGTAAGCTTTATGGTGTACTCATGACCCTCTCTTTAAGAGGAAATCAATTGGGAGTTTCGTAAGGGTAAGGGCTAGTGATCAATGAAGTGAATTGAGCATCTTGAGCTCTTAGGTTCAAATCCCAGTAAGCAAAGATAAAATATCACGTAATTTTTTCCCAGCCGTCTTAGCATTGGTGGACAGAGTTACCTGTTACTTGTTGCTGGTGGGTGGTGGTTGAGTATCCTTGGAATTAGTCGAAGTGCGTGCAAGCTGGCTCAGACATCAGGACACCAAGTTTATCAAAAAAATAAAATAAAGGGATGGCTGAGTGGTGGCTGTAGGAGAAAAACATTCATATTCCAGGTAGAAGTTGGTGGGCAGGTTTACCAGCACCTGTACTTGTGGGCTGTAGCAGGTTGCCTGGTTAATTAGTGGAGGGACAGCACTGCAGCCTAAGGGATGGATAGGATGGGAAACTTGTGGAAGTGTCAATTTTGTGACATGTTGAGGGTTTGTTCACTTATGTGTGTGGTAGAGTTCATGTTGTTTGATCAAGCTTGAATAAGATGAAACAACACTCAATTTGATTATAGATGTGCCCTTTTTGATCAAGTTCTCAAGAGCCTGGGCTCTATGATAAACTTTATTTAGATGAAGCTTATGTAGAAAGAGAACTGGATCATCACTCTCATCTGAGGTTTGACTACCAAATCTTCTGTCTTGGATAATTGTAGAAAAGGACTTAAGTGGTACAGATTGAATTAGGCACACAGGAGGTGCAGAAAGTAAGCGGGATCACAGAGAGTTTCGCATGCTTTTCGGTCTTGCTTCCAGTGCCGTATCTGATAACTCTCCAGACATTCTTTTGTCCTTCTCTTTTATGAGGATCCAAATTAAGCTACGAGGAGCTTTTTATTGAAGTTTGTGCTTTAATGTACTTAGCTTCACTTTGTACCATAAGTTTCACTTAAGTTTCTAGCTTCATATTGCATCAAGAGAGAGTGACAAATTGAACAAAAAGGATGACCCTAATGCAGAGAAAGCAAAATCAAACTAGTTGGCTCGGGCTCTTTGTTAGACATGCAGCATCTTTTGGCAAATTGCTTCACCTTATATGGAGTTCTTTTTCCTTGTCTGAAGATAATTTTGTGAGCACCAGATCACGATAACCCCTTTGTAGTAAAATTGTACTTTGAGGTAGCTTTTCTAGGGAGAGAACCATCGGTAAGGCTAAACTTATTGTAAAGTTTATTGGATGTTGCATATTTCAAGGCTTATCTTTTACTTGAATGCTACAGCTTGTTGCAGAAGATGAAATATTTGCATTCACAATCTAATTTTGTTTTGACCGTTGACTTTGTTAAAAGGGAGAAAAAGAAGAGAGGTTAGACTGCTTATTGGATCACTTTGTGTTGAACAACAAATAGGACTCCTTGTATTGATAGGGGCGGACCTACAGTGGGTCAAGTGGATTCATATGAACCCACTTCGTTGAAAAAAACACTAATATATATATATATATATATATATATATATATTTAATCAGTTTTTAAATTTTATATGTATGTATTAACCTTTGACCCCAGTAACACAAGTGTGACCCTTGTCCGAGTGGTGAAGAGGGTTCAATTTTCCCAGCCAACCCGAGTTCAAATCCTTGTTGCCACATTTTAGTTTTAGTTCTTGTATCTTGGTTTTATTTTTTATATCTTGAACCCACTGCTCATTCACAAGGAAAAGTATGTCTCAGAGCCCCTTGATGACGACATTGAAGTTCACATTAAGCGACCCAAAACGCTCAACATGTTTTGAACCTCACTTAGGGCTTAAGCGTGCCTTTGACATACTGTTCCATAAATTCCCACACTACATGCAATCTCTAAGCAAACCAAAAAGGCTCATGTCAAATGGCAGAGTTGTTGTTTATTGAGAATGCGTGAAGCACCTTAGTTATTGTCCGTGTGTTAATATCAATTTAACCACAACCCAACCTGCTTGTATTGACTATATAGATATTTGTTTCTGGTGTGTTTATGATTTGCTAAAACGGCACAGATGAGATTATAGATTTTTTGGAAGAACTTCCATTCATGTGATTAAAGGTCTAACTTATCCTACTTTAGTACATTAACATCCTTATAAAAAATTCTTTCAGTACTTCCGATATTCGTCATATCACCTATGAGCCAGTACGTTTGACTAGTCATGCACTTCAATATTGATGATCAAATTACTGTAACTTGTTGATCTCTTACTGCATTGAGGTTGATGAATGAATTTGTGTCATTCATTTTTCTTTTTGTTGATTTTCTATGTTAGTGAGTTGATTCTTCTTACTTTAAACTAAGCTACACTGGAATAGATAAACATCAAACATGTATAAAGCTGTATATCTGTTCCTTTTTGTTTAGGCTAGAGAAGATGGGTGCTCTAGATGTGAATAAGGTGGTCCGCGAACATCAAGGATGGCGTCTTTTTACTTGCATGTGGTTGCATGGTGGTGTTTTTCATTTACTGGCCAACATGCTGAGTCTTCTAGTGATTGGCATTCGGCTGGAGCGAGAGTTTGGATTTGGTATGTTGTAAATACCAGAGCTTTCACCTGCATTTTACATTTTGTTTCTCTCTACGTTTTGTGCTATCAAAGATCTAAAAAACTTTTACTTTATAGCAAATTCACATTTGACGTTATGTTGCATTGCCAAAAGTACTTAAGATTTTAGAAGCTGAGACTTAGTTGCTACAACTTTCATTTGTTTGTTAGTCACAAGATTTATAAGCTCATTCTTCTCTTTGCTGATATTAGAATTCTAAAGCAGAATTTAAGACCTATTGACCAGTAATGATTACTTGGATATAGTATGTTGCTGATAATGTTGCATCTCACATTTTTGCTCGTAAAGCGGATAAAATTTCATATAACGGAGGACAAAATGAGCCCACATACCAGAAATATACCAAAAAATAGAAACCTTGTACAATATGGTTTTCTGCAAAAGACAATCTTCTATACATATAAGAACCTAAAAGAACCTCATGGATGCACCAAAAATTATATCGTTAAGAGGTTATTCCTCTAGTGTACAAAATCTCTCTCCTCTATGAAAAACTCTTCCTCTTCTCTACCTCTTTATGATCGACATAAGTGAGTAGCAACATCTCATGCTGTGGGTGTACTCTGCCGTTCTTTAAGAATCCAACTAAACATTGCTTCTTTAATAGTACATTACATCACCAATTGAAGTCCAAACCATCTCATTATTTTCCGCTATTAGCGAGGTGCCATCTAACAATGTAGAAGGAGATGATTCATGCCTTCTCCTGTGCTTTTACACAATAAGCATCAACATAAGTAATCATTCATTACTTTAAATTCTCAACTGTCAAGATCACCCCTTGCAGCTAGCCATGAAGTTAAGTTACGTATCTCTTCTTTAATTCTCAATCGTTAAGATCACCCCCTTGAAGGTTGCCTAGTGGAAAACACATTTTTATTTTCTCAGAAGCTTCTCATAATATGACTTAACGAGAAGATACCATTATTTTTTTTGAGAATTGGTAAACATTGTGTTCTTCAGCATTAAGGATATGCTGGGACCTTTAGAAAATCAGAAAAAAACAAAAAGCATAATACTTACAAAGATCCTAAGAATTCTAAAAGTTGATCTGAATCCCTTAATCCCATCTCTTTACACCAAAAATATAGAGATACAATGCAAAGAAGATACCATTATTTCCCGTCCCATCTCCATTCATCATGGCTAACTTGTGAAGTACTTTGTTTGTGAAGCAATTCAGTTGTCCTTGAAAACTTACCCGACTTCCATCATCCATCCTGAATGATACATTCCCATTGAATTCTTCATACCTCTTCAAGATATTCTAACATAGTCCACGCTCATTATGAAGTGTGATATCTTTAGTCCTCCAACCCCCCTTCTGAAATCCCATATTTTTGTGGTTACGCCATCCAAAAAGCATTCTCCTCTATACCAAACTCCATAGACACTTCCCAAATAGCGTCTTGTACTCTTATTAATTACCTTCAAATCATTAATCCCAAAGTCGACTTGAACACCTAGGTTTCGTGACTGTTTGTCTCCCATTTTACCAAGTGGAACTTCCTATCCACACTTGAAGCATCCCATAGGAAATTCCACTTAAGTTTTTTGATTTTCTTGTGCTACTGAGTACTAAATTGAGCATGGAACAAGGATATGAAAAATGTCGGGATACTTGATAGTGTACTCTTAGTTGACACTTCCTTTCCCCTTGGATAAGTATCTCTTTTGCCAACATATGGGCTCCTTTATACCCTCTCTATCACGGGGATACTGTGGTCCTTACTGGTGTTCCTAGTGGTATACCAAGTAGGTAGAAGAGCCCCCACCTTGCAATTAAACACACGTGCTAAGAAGTAAGACCTCAATCTTCTCCACCTTCCTAACTGGCCTGGGATGTTTTCGCCTTTTATAACCATTCTCAACAATGTCAACACTTGTCACAAGTAAGCCAACTGAGCTCTGTTAGCATTACAAAATACTAAGTGTCATACACAAACAATAGGTGAGACATGCTTACAGTACTATGTCCATCAATCGCTGTGAAAAAACACTCATGTAAGCTCCTACAGCAGCTCTATCCACCACCTTGCTCAGCTCTTCCATCATTAGTATGATCAACATAGAGGATAAAGGGCTGGCCTTGTCCAACTCGTCTCGAACCACCAAAGAAACTAAACAGTTTGCCGAGCACTAGGACCAAACACCTAGTTGTTGAAATGTAACGGTTGATCCACTCTCTCCATCTTGCACCAAAGTCTCTTCAACCTAATAAAATCAAGAACTTCCAGTTTACGTGATTGTAGGTCTTCTCAAGATCCAATTTGCACAAAATCCTTGATTTCCCTTGCTTTCTTCTTTGAATCAACCACTTCATTAGTTCATTTGCCACCTATACTGCATCTAAGAATTTGTCCCCCTTCCCCAAAAACATTCTGCGAAATAGATACCGTCTTATCTAGACCTTCTTTAGTTTATTGGGTAACACTTTGGACATCATCTTCTTTATCAAAAAAACACTTAAGACATAATCTTATAGATTCCTTACGGCTTACACTAGGTTAATAGGTTATAATCCTTGATACCCGTGGCACCCTCTATTTTTGGAACAACAAAAGAGGTGTTGGGACTCTTTTTCGAATTCTTCCATATCCTGAAAAGCCTCAATTTACCATCTCCTCGTCTTTGACTATATTCCAAGACAGCTGGAAGAATGCTGAAGTGAATCATCTGGCACTGAAGCTTTACTCTCCTGCAAAGCACTTGACCGCTTCCTGTGCCTTGTCTTTCCCAATAGATTGCAATAAAGGTAAAAGAAAGCAAGTAATATCAATTCTTTTGCAATTTTGTTTCGTGCAGCAGATATATTGGACCTCTGCTTTCTAGTTTTCATTGAAAAAAAGTTTCTGCAGAAGTTTCAGGTATTCAACGCTAAACAAATACATCACTTTCTCTTTCTATAATAAAATATCTTTCACTTAAACACAGTGTTATCAAAAGCGCGCTTAAGCCCTGAAGCGAGACTCAAAACTTGTTGAGCTCTTCGACTCGCTTTATGTGCGCTTCAATGTCGTCATCAAGGTTCTAAGGCAAACATTTACTTGCCAATGAGCCTCATATGAAGAAGTGACACTAAATAATTGATATTTCACTTTATTATAATTTTTTCTCAATTTCTTCGGTCATATATTTGTCGTTCATGTTTATAATTATTGGTCTTGGACTAAAAATATATATTTCTTTTCTTTTCTCCCTTTGCACATTTTTTCATTAAAGCCACTCTTTATTTGCGCTTAAAGCCCTCACAGACCTTAGAGTTATTTTGCGCTTTTCGCCTTTGATAACACTGCTTAAACAGACACGTTTTCAGAAAATCTTTTTGCCTCTTTTTTTTAATTAAAAAAATGGTAACATATTTTTGATAAAGATGAAATGGTAACATTTTTGTATTAAGATCAACAGCGCCTGTGGAGGCCAAAATTACATGGGAAGTGAACTAAAATATAAGTTACATAAAAAGGCTAACTAAACAAAAACTATAGTGACTCTCTGTGACTGTGTCGATTATATACTCTTGTTTCCTCTGAAAATGCAAAAGCAGAATACAAATTAAACTTTATCTTCTGGATAGGATAGCTTTTGTTCTCAAAACATCTTGAATTCCTCTCCTTCCGGATAGTCCATCATATGCAGCCTGGGATCATACTCCAACTAGCTTTTTTAAGCTTTTGTTCCTCCTTTTCTACTCCAACTAGCTAGCATATCTAGTGTATTCATTTGCATTGTCCAGCTCGAATTAATCATAGCTGGAAATATGTCCCACAATTGAGAAGTCACCTTATAGTGCAAAAAAAGATGACTATTTGTTTGTGCATTTCCTCCATGTCGATAGCAAATAGAGCAAAGGTACATTCATCTGCAGTCTGCCTTGTGTCACACAGGCCCTCTTAACTACTAACCAAACATAACATGCCACTTTGTATGATATCTTGGTAATCTATAAGTGCTTCCAGAACCACTACACATTAAGGTTGTTGTTCTTCCTCATATGATATGCTGTCTTGAATGAAAAGATACATGAACTGTCTCTCAACCACCATAATCTATCTTGTTCTAGTGAGATTCTTTTGAAGAGGTTGAGAATGTTGAGGAATTCTATGAATATTTCCATCTCCAAGTCATTTGAAAGCCTTCTGAAACTGAGGTCCCAGCCTTGGTTTCTTTAAACTTCATTGATATTAGCTCTTTGTTGTTGATTCAGTATGAAAACATCTGGAAATAGAAGCCTGAGTGGACCAGGTCCTAAGCAGTTGCTTTCCCAAGGGGAAGTTTTGTGTCCATTCCCAACTTTGAGGCTAGTATTGATACCAAAATTTTGTGGCCATTCCTTTTGCGTCATTCTTTAGAGGATCATCTTCTCCTGTTAGTTCTTTTTGGCGGTAAAAGACGTGTTTGAACAATTCAATGGATCCAATTGACTAGAAAGATGCTCTGATCTGAAAGTGTTATTTTCTCATTTGCATGACATATATAACGTTTGGTCCTTTGATGCCCATCTGCACAAGAGGATTCAGTTGAATTATCACATTTGAGATTTATGGAAGTAAGCACTCCCCAAAATAGTAGTCTGGCCTTGTCCTGTTAGACACTCAAGTCTATTTACTAGCCGACTGCAGTGAATTTGATTGCAACTGCTGTGAAGAGCTAGATCCACCTCTGGGTTCTCAACTGAATCTTACTTGTGTTGGTATATGTGATCTCTGACCTGTTATTCAGAAGTAGTTGAGACTACTGTTTGCTCATTTATCCTTGTTGTCTTGTAGTACGCATTGGTGTGCTCTATATCATCGCTGGACTTGGTGGCAGTTTGTTCTCAGCTCTATTTATTAAGTCAAATATATCTGTTGGTGCTTCTGGTGCACTTTTTGGGTTGCTGGGAAGCATGCTTTCAGAGCTTATAATCAATTGGACCATATATGCCAATAAGGTATTTATCAAACAGTTCTCATCACAGTTCACACCTTCCATTAATGATCGGCTTGCTGCTCACTTGATAGAGAAATCATCTTATTAGCCCTTGGACTTCTTGATTCCCCTTTTCTGCAGATTGCAGTTTTAGTGACCCTTGTGGTTATCATTATTATAAATCTGGCGGTTGGACTTCTCCCACACGTTGACAACTTCGCTCATATTGGAGGATTTGTGTCTGGTTTTCTTCTTGGTTTCGTATTTCTGATCCGGCCCCAGTTTGGCTGGGTGAGCCAGAAATATGCATCCAGAACATATTCAGCATCGGCTAAACCAAAATTCAAGATGTATCAAATGGTTCTATGGGTTGTTTCTCTTATTCTTTTGATAATTGGGTAAGTTTCGTTGGTGCTGCACCTTGTTTTTCCTATTCTGTCATGTTTTAATTAGGCTGCAGAATAGGTTTTTATATATATCTTTGATAGTGGGTCATTTAAACTACAGTGTGTTTAATATTCACACATTTTGCATTTTTATATCATGTTAACTTTCTTTTTACCAGTCCTTTTTTGCCATTTTGTCATCTCTTTTATTTCGTTTCTGCCCTAGTTTGAGAAACTAAAAGCGAAAAAGCAGAAAATATGTTGAATTTTCATTCCTAAACAAGTTTCTGCTGTTGGTGCTGGTTATATCTGCTATTGTTATGAGCCTAATGGGTCTAAGTCTAGTGACGAAGTACTACTAATATGTAAGTAGTGATAATGAAACTTATGTTACTACTTCCCCAAGGGCCGGGGTGTGACTTCCCAGATTTCCGAGTTTATCATTTGACCCACTTAGTTTGGGGTAGCACGGGCCACGAAGGAAGTGACGGTAGTTGGTAGGAGGAGCACCCCTTAGCATGTCTCTCTCTGTTAATTTTATGCCTTCAAATGCTTATAACACTAAGCTGTAATCATTCTACTTATGAAAAAACAGATATATAAAACCAAGTAGTTTTCATTCCTTGACTTGAGTGATACTTATCAATTACCTTTTGATGAATGGATCTCGACTTAGTGAATCACTTATTTGTTGCCAAGCAACTGCAGTCTCCACCACGTGCAAGTGACATGTTATTTGTAGTATATAGGTCCCATTACTCTACTCTGCTGTTATCGATTACTTCATGGTTCCATTCCCTTGATTTTGACAACAATAGCCGTTAAACGATAAACTTCAGATATATCTGATCATATTGTATCAGGTACGCAAAAATGTGTTATTTAGGTCCACAAGAACCTAGAATTAGAATTAAGCACGTGATGCAGCAGATCTTTAGTGGCAAACACTTCAGATGGTTAAATAATATGGCCATTTTTGACAAGGAAGATTCTGAATTTGATCCGACTTGGTCACTTCACTAGTTGAAAGCAATATGTTTTAGCTGTACATGTGGTAAACAATTTATGTTCTCCTTGCTGCAGGTTCACTAGTGGCTTGGTCATGCTTTTCCGCGGAGTAGATTTAAATGATCATTGTTCCTGGTGCCATTATATGAGTTGTCTACCCACTTCAAGGTGGAGCTGCAACACAGAGCCTGTTTCCTGTATGGTAAGAAGTTACTGAATTTCTCATTTTCATAAAACTGAAAAAATCTCCTTCACTGTCATGACATGAAACCTTCATTTTCCAATTCCATAGCCACAGGATGTAAAGTTTGCACCACCATACTTCCTATAAAAATAAAATCTTGTTGAAATTTTAAGGATTTTTGCGTGTTAAGTCGCTTAGACTTCATGATGTTGGTGATTTGGCGAGTTGAACTTGTTTTCATTCTTGCAGTCCGAGCAAACGATTAACCAGCTCACATTGACGTGCTCCAACAGTAACAAGACGAGAACCTATCCATTGTCGAATCCAAGTACGTCTAAGATCCAGGGACTCTGTACTCAGCTTTGCCGTTGAATAGCCATCACACTTGCAATTTCTTTGTAAATTGATGTCATTTCAGAAATCTTACATAAACATTTAATCCTACTGTTATTTTTGTTTTTGTATTGGACAACATTCTTATATAGTATAAAAAAGTTCACATTGAAAGCTTTCTAATGTCAATAGTGAATCAAATACTTATTTAAATAAAACCTGCTGAAATGGTTTATGATCCTTTTGTTGTTGAGAAAAGGGAAGTGGGTCGGGTTTGTCGGCCTTTTCTCGAACGATGTTATTTTTTATAGATAAGTCATTTTGATAAAACAGAAATTTCATATCGTTTACTATAAATACAACAAGAACTAATCATAGATTTCGATTTCAAGTCATAGCAATGCAACAAATTTCAAATGCTACACGTAAAAATGGATTCGATAATATTTAAATATCAACTTTAGTCGTCAAGGCGGTCACCGCGACGCTTCCGTCGCGGCGACTTAGCCAACGACACGTGCCCTTAGGGGCCATAGGCCCTTACTGCGGGTCGGCAAGCGGACGGCGGGCGCATGCGTCGCTTCTAGCCCGGATTCTGATTTAGAGGCGTTCAGTCATAATCCAGCACACGGTAGCTTCGCGCCACTGGCTTTTCAACCAAGCGCGACGTGCGGTGCTCTTCCAGCCGCTGGACCCTACCTCCGGCTGAGCCGATTCCAGGGTGGGCAGGCTGTTAAACAGAAAAGATAACTCTTCCCTCCGAAGTTTCCCTCAGGATAGCTGGAGCTCGCGTGCGAGTTCTATCGGGTAAAGCCAATGATTAGAGTCGGCAAAATGGATCCGTAACTTCGAGAAAAGGATTGGCTCTGAGGGCTGGGCACGGGGTCCCAGTCCTGAACCCGTCGGCTGTCGGTGGACGTACACGATTGAATATTTAAAAAGAAAAAGAGAAAACTAACCAAAGCCTCTTCTAAAACCAAATCCCCAATTGCTTATACACACATGACATCTCAAACTATCTCAACCACCAATTTCTAGCTCCCGACCACACACCATGGCGGTTCGCGCCATGAACAGCTGCGTAATTTTCCGTTCCGCCGCTACGCCGCCGCTCGCCGTCTCCCGCCGGTGCTGCTGTGTCCGTCAATTAACAGCTTTTTCTCGACATAGAAACCGTTCGAATTCACATTCATTTCTCCGTTGTGTGCCTTATCCTCTCAGCCATGTCACCGTTCGGAACTATTCAGTTCAAAACCTCGTCGAAATGGTTATGGAAGAGCTTGCTTCGATACACAAACGTGGCAGAGTTCGTGCTACTAGCGAGTACCTTCTGCTCATTTTGTAGTACCGTTATGAATTCTACTGAAAATGTATTTTATTTTGGTATATTAATGTCTATATTGTATAAGTCATAGGTTATTATACATAAACAAAGACACTCAAATTTGGCCTCAACCTACAAGTTAGCATTTCAACTTTGAGCATGCACGGCTAGACACCTCAATTTGTTTTGACTATGTCAATTGAACTCTTCAACTTTACAAAATGATTATCTACACACCTCCAAAATTTATGTGTCACATTAGTATCATGTTTTTATGAGACATAGCTTGGACGAGTTGGGGTGTTTAGTTGTTGCTTGAGACTAAGATGGAGTGTTTAGATGTTCACTCTCAAAGTTTGAGCGCATATTTACCAGTTGAGGCCAAGTTTGAGTATCTGTTTATTTAGAATATCTACATATGGTAAACATAGTTTATAAATAATTAGTGTGTATGTATATATACACATATATTTGGCTAGTGACTGTAATTATTTTGGTCGAGTAGCCAAATGTGTTAAAAGCCCTTAGTTTTACACGATTTTTATTAGAATTGTTGTTTTTTGAGGTCTAAAATCAGGAGTGGTTATTGTGGTATCTTTTATAGGCTGGAATCAGTAAGCACAGGAGAGCTGCTTGAGGACAAGTTGAAGAAAGGGACACTACAAAAAGGATTGTTGCTGGAGTTCAAGAAGGATTCTGAAAGGTTGTTGCTAGCAGTTGCTCTTAAACCTGATGGAAAAAAGAATTGGATGGTCTCTGATCAGGTGTAAATAGAAATACTTAAAGAGTTCGTTTTACTGGATTACTAGGCTTATTTGCTGCTTAGGCACTGATGCATTTTTAGTTTATTTTATTGGTTTTTGATGATCAGAATGGGATTACAACCTCTATTAAGCCACAGCAAGTGACTTTTATTGTTCCTGGTGCTGAAAATTTTGAGCCCACAGAAATATCAGAATTTGTACAGAAAGCTCATGATAACTTGGTTGGTTGTCTCTTGTTGTTTAATTGAATTTTCTTGCTACACGATAACGAGACACAATACACAGTTCTGTACTCTTTTTTAGGATAAAGATTGAATTTTTTAGTGCCCACTGATAGGATCCAGCACTGCTTGAATTTGCATGGAATGAGCTACTTGAGAAAAATGAATCAGTAACAGTTCAAGAACTAGCTGAGGTAATCTCTCTGGAAGTCATGACATCGACATTGATTGTTCTTTTAATGACCCTCTTTTGTCCTACCAGATGATTTTTGGTAGTGCGGAGCCTCTTGAGACCTATTGCGCCCACCTGCTGTTATCAAGAGATGAGGTGTACTTTGCAGTTCTGGAGTCAAAAGGTCTTTCTGTATATGGACCTCGGACTGCTAACCAGGTGATACAATCTTCCATCAGCTATTTTGGTCAACTGAAAATGCATCATCTGTTCTCATTTGGTCTTAGATGACTGGACATTTTCTTGTACTCTATATGTTAATCGTTCCCATCTCTGTTATGTATATCATTTTCTCTTCTATGAGCTTTTTCCTGTTCTTTTCTGTTCTGGTATTTGTTTCAGAGATTGTTCCTGGATTGAAGGTCCGAGATAGGTGTGTTTTGGCAGATCTTGATTGCTTTCAATGGAGCATGATTTGTTTAGCTTTATATGAATGGGATCATCTTTGTAGTCTGATATAATCCATTCAGGCAATCTGCTCAAATGTTAAATAATAGGGGCTAACACATGAACTTCCACCTGTATACAAACTAACTGGACAGGAAGAAGTAAAGTTCATCCGGATAGTAGATAAGAAACTAGTGAAGGGATGCCCGATGCATAAAGCATCCCACATTCACACAGGGGTCGGGGGAAGACCGCACCGCACCGAAAGATTGTGATATGTACCCCAATGCAAGCATTAATGATTGCTTCCACGGCTTGAAACTATGACCTATAGGTCACAGAGAGACAATTTTTCCATTGCTCCAATGTTCCCCTTTATTTGATAAGAAATTTGTAAAACCGCAAAAAGATTATATTTAGAGTTTCCCTATTTTACAGTCATATATATAGATAGATAGATATTTTGATACCTGTATGTTTAGATAATTTTTGAATTATTATCGTATAAAAGATCATATTGTGGATGTTAGTGTTTAAACCCAGAGAGCGTAAATAATTGTAACTTTTTACCATCAGTCTTATGATGTAGTATTAATAGAATGTAACTTTTATGATAGTAAGTTCATCAAGTATTTTCCTTTACACCTGATATTTCAACACCAATGTCTTTTGATATAATTTGTGTGTGTGTATTAAATGTTTGAGTAAAGATCAATGAATTATTCCTCTTGCCACTACCATGCGAAATACACATGCATGTGTACTTGTGTGTTTTACTTGTTCCATCAGTTCATAACATTGTATAGAGTTACCTGAAGACTTGCCTTTGAAACTTCCTATCTTTCATAGTTGCTTCGCTAAGATTTTCTCTCTGTATTCTTACTTTGCTATATGAATGCCTCATTTTGCTTATCTCTTCAATGCAAGTAACTGCCTGGCCTAAAAATTTAGGTGGATGAACTTTTGCGAAGGAAGCTTGCTAAAGAGGCCTCAGAGAAGGAGTTTGAGGAACTTATACAGTTTCTACGATCTGCTAAACAAATGCCTCATTACGACAAACCCCCAAGATCTTCTTGGAAGGCTGAAGAGAAAACTTGGCACAAGATAGAGTCTCTTGAAGCTTTTGCCATTGATTCTTGCAAAAATGACGATCAAAAGAAAACAGCTGGGATGGTAATTGATTACCTCCTTAACCTTTGGTTATTGGATATCTTGTCACAAAAAAAACCTTTGGCTATTGGATGAAAAGTCTCCTGAATTTATTTGAGAATCACAATTATTCTTTTTTTAAGTTAGGCTGTGTTTTTACTGCCATTCTGAAGGACTTGTGCTGCTTTCCTGTTGAGTTGCTAGGTTATGCTCAGCTTTCCTTTATGAAAAGGTCGGAAAACTAAAAGAGAAACCTGTATCATGTTGTTTGTCTTACTTTCTTCTAGATTTTGAAGGCCATGGGACAGGCAAAGACTTCATCTGCAGCAGTGAATCTCCTCATAGATATTGGGTATTTTCCTGTACATGTAAATCTCGATTTGTTAAAGTTGAACCTCCCAACTGATCATCGGGATGAGATTATATCGGCCGCAGAGAGTCTTTTGTCTACATCGATTGACCTTGATGAGGTATTGTTGCCTTTAAGATTTCTACTTGTGATATCAATGTATGTATCTATATTTTTGCCATTCTGACCGTACTATTTTGCTTTTGGACTGGGGTGTTACAGATTGAGTGTGGATTCCTCTGAGTCTAGCTTTTTTTAGTGTTGCATTTTGTAAAATTCCAAATTCTTCTTATTTCATGTTTCTTTGTACTTTTGGTGGAAGCGAAAGTTTCACTTGTATAGAGGATTGTGACAGTATGTTAAAACAAGATAATTGAACCACTGAACACCATAATTTCCAGTACGTCTTAGTGTGACGTTAATGAAATAATTTTGATTTATATAAAAAATCCAAGTTCTAGCAAACTTGTCATGTTTATTCGTCTCTTAGCCTATCTGTCAACAGCAAAGGTGTTACATGCTGATTAAATAGTTAGTGTGCGCGCACAGATACACAGAGAGGGGGGGGGGGGAATGTGACCACAACAACATACCCAGAGTAACAAGTGGGGTAAGGGGAGGGTAGGATGTAAGCAGACCATATCCCTACCTTTGTGGGTAGAAAGGTTGTTTCCAATATACCTCGGCAGAGAGAATATGTGACCATCAGCTTTATTATTGCGCCCGAGAAATTTCTCCAGTGGCTTTGGAGGAGAATTTGGTCAAACTAGGATTCTAATTTTTTTCGATAACCGAGGAATCCGTCTGTGACCCGCCCTTTGGACCAATCACAGCCTTCTAAACTCGTGAATAATGGGCCCACCCCTCTACCCTTCTCCACTTCAATACCGGGCTTCGCTTTGCATGGTGTGGGGCTTGAACCTGCGACCTAAGCCACAAATCCTCCACCTTTGTCATTCAAGCTAGACCTTGGGTGCTGATCAAACTAGGATTCTTGATTAAAAAAAGGTTCTATATTAGAAATAAAGGAGAACTTTTTTAACTGGAATTCAACGTCTTTTTTTTCCTATTTGTGCAAAACTTTTGGTTTCACTGAAAACCTTTTGGTTTGTCTAGAACCATAATAGAAACGTTCATTGCCTAAACAATTCTGAAGCATTTTTTTTTCTAAACTCGTTCATGTCCATTTTTTTTATATGTTATCAACCAATGATTTACTGTTGTTTTGGTGCTTAGGCTGATAGAATAGACCTGACTTCCCTGAAGGTTTACGCGATTGATGTTGATGAGGCTGATGAGGTGCGTTATACATTGTGGTTTCATGGGAGAATTATGTCTTGTGTGCTTTGACTGTGTGTTAGAGTTCAAAAATGCAATTTTCTACAATATAATTCTCAATGTTCCTAAAGCATGACTATTGCAGCTTGATGATGCATTGAGTGCCACAAGGTTGCAGGACGGCCGGATTAAACTTTGGATACATATTGCAGATCCTACTAGTTTAGTTCAGCCAGGAAGCATAATAGACAAGTACATCGTCTTATGCCTAAAATGTTGATTTCAGTGATATCTTTGTGAGGTATTATTTTAATATTGCTTTCTTTGCAGGGATGCAAGAAGAAGAGGAACTTCAGTATTCTTGCCTACTGCAACATATCCAATGTTCCCTGAGAGGTTGGCCATGGAAGGCATGAGTCTGCAGCAAGGAAAGTTGTGTAATGCTGTTTCTGTGTCTGTTGTGCTGCGTTCTGATGGCAGGTTAGTTATTAATGAAATTGTACTGAGAATTTTGTTGTCCGGCTATCCCAGCAGTTCTGGAGTACAGGAATTTGGGGCTTTCAATGTTGGATCCTGATTTACTGTATCTCTATTGGGTTTATTATTGAGAAGTTTCTTAAATATACATTTAGGGTTGCTTCTTGGCTTAACCTTCTGTATAAAAATGATATATGTCATGAACTGTCAATTGTTTGTCTCGTTTTCTGGATCTTGAAGATGGTATGATATCAGGAACTTATTATTTCAAAGCGAACTGGTTACTAAATGAGGTCATGCTTTGGATTTAAAAATCTTGAGAAATGAACATTTTAAAGAAAATCATTAACCTAATGGATTTGGCAGCATTGCAGAATACTCGGTGGAAAACTCAATCATCAAACCGACATATATGTTGACATATGAGAGTGCTACGGAGCTCCTTCATTTGAATCTTGAAGAAGAGATTGAACTGAAAATTCTTTCTGAAGCAGCTGCACTCCGGTTAAGATGGCGTCGCGAACAGGTAGTAGCATCTTATCTGCCAAACTTCAAATTATCTTTCGTATGTGTAATTATTTGGCAGTTGATGGAAATTAAGAGCAAGTTTCACCTTTCTCCACCGCACTCTTATTTAGAGGAGCTATTGTCCCAGCTACATGTATATTGTTGGCTGTGTTTTACTAAGTGCTTGTATACTATCTTAGAATTCCGCTGGCATCTCGTATTCACGCCCCCGTTTGACTGCCGCTCGGGGATGTAGTTGTCGATAGGTTAGTCTTAGTGAGTCTTTGGAGTAGATGAATGAGTGACTCCTCACTGACCTGAGCAATTTCTATCACCTAGCGGCCGGGAAAAGTTTATTGGCAGGAGGAAACCATTTCTCACCCAGCCTACCTACCCTATGTATTCGAGGGAGAGGCTGGAACCAAAAAAGACCAGGTTCCACACATATGAGACAGGCAGAAGGTATGGGACGAGCAGTTTCTTGAAGAGCGAATTCGATCCTATAGTCATCTTCTTTGTTCGAAAAATGCAGTGGCCCTGTTTGGTTTTGCATTTGCTGCAGTCAGATGCTTGCTTATGTACTTCAACGCTTCATGAGAAGTATCTGGCCCATGATTGTATTCACAATTTTGCATTCTAGATGTTGTTTGAGATTTTTTGAATTCTATGCTTGCACTCATTATGCTCTGCTTCTTTTGTTTGAAGCTGCTCTCATGTAGCTTCAGATTGATGCTGTAGTATGAGGTCTTCTTGTAACATTTAAAAACTCCTATAACTGGCATTCATGTAATTATTTACTACTTCTGCATGACTTTATCCATGTTGGTTCTAGTGTTTTAAGATGTCTACAGTTGTGCTGCAGCGTATTCTGATTCTCAAGAACCAAAAATTGACAAGGAATGTTTCTGCAGGGTGCTATAGACACAGCCACCATCGAAACACGAATAAAGGTGACTAATCCAGATCATCCAGAGCCGTCAATCAAGCTGTATGTTGAAAACCAGGCTGATGCAGCTATGAGGCTTGTTTCTGAGATGATGATACTCTGTGGGGAAGTTATAGCCACTTTTGGTTCTCATAACAACATCCCTTTACCATACCGTGGACAGCCTCAATCTAATATCGACGCTTCTGCATTTGCACACCTTCCAGAAGGACCCGTTAGGAGTGCTGCTATTGTTCGAACTATGCGTGCAGCTGAAATGGATTTCAGGAATCCTATACGCCATGGGGTGTTGGGACTTCCAGGCTATGTTCAGTTTACCTCCCCCATTAGAAGATATATGGATCTCGCAGCCCATTATCAGGTGAGCTCTTTAAAGTACTAGTGCTGCTAAGATTTTTGCAATTGTGACAAATGAAAGTGTTCAGCCTTATCTATTGGACTAAACATTCTTGAAGTTGCAACTTGGCAATGCCTATGAGATATGCATGGATTGTTTTCTACGTTGTAATCGAGCTAGGATAGAAACCCTACATAGAGTTGTTTTTGTTCATGCAAGTATGTAAGTAATGCTTTCTCATTCATTGATTCTTTCTTTTTCCCATATCAATTAATTTTTATGCGTGCAGTTATTTTCTCATTTGTCTACCATGTTAATGAATTGATTCTGCAACATGTAGCTTTGAGTCTTAGCAGTGTGTGCATGATTAAAATGGCAAGAACATTTTGTGAGGTTCTGATGTTCATTTTGTTGTATATATAGGTAAAGGCCTTCCTTTGTGGTGAACCTCTTCCTCTCTCAGCTGGGGAGCTAGAAGGCATTGCGTCTTCAGTAAACATGACAACCAGAGTTGTAAGGAGGCTCTCCAGCAGCAGTCTTCGGTATTGGATATTGGAATACTTGAGAAGGCAGCCGAAAGGGAAACGGTATCGTGCCCTGGTCCTTAGATTCATCAAAGACCGAATAGCCGCAATACTGTTGACGGAGGTAAGAGTTCATAATTTCTTCGATTGATGCTGGATACCAGAATTGCAATTATTGATTTGCCACTCTTTCAGCATGTCAGATGTGTTCTAAATATGCCTATAAATGTTTTCTAGGGCACTCATGTCTTTCATGAATCTTGCTGTTGGCCCTTTCTTACTTTTTACCTCTGTTTCTACATTGCTCACCCCTTTTTCGTTCTCAAAGTCAATTTCTCGCTTTTTAGTCAATCTTTGAGGTCCCTATTATCTAGATTTATGTGATACTGGATGAAGCACAGGTTCGGACCCCTATAGAAAATGAAGTGTGACCAAGGCTCTTCCTTGCATCCACCCTATCTGACTAATTGGGACATGCTAAGCCTTCCCTTTTGTTTAAATATGAATTTGATTCGTTGATGCTAAGCATTTCAACTAATCATATTATTCAAATAATAATAATTATGTGGTTTAGGATTTATATGAGATTGCCCAGCTCGAAATTATTATAAAGGATTGAGCAGATATGTTCTGACAGGCTATATATGAGTTAAAAGCCTCTTGTATTTTGTAATCCCTGGGATTTTGGTCTAATGGTAAAAATACAACTCGTGATGTGTGGGTTATGGCCGTAATGGTACATCATTGTGTTTGAACCCTGCTGAAGACAAAACCATGATATTTAAGTGGAGAATGATCTTATATTTTGTAATCCCAGGGCTTTGTTCTAGTGATAAGAACCTATTGTGTGATGTGTGGGTTAGACACACACATTGATACGGACTCAACTAGTATTTAAGCCTGATATTTGAGTGAAGAATGGCAGAGGGCTGAGGCCCATAGTTCGCTGGGTTTCGACCCCTGTGCTAAATGGCTCTCTAGGATTTCTCAGTTACCAAAGAAAGTGTCTTGTATGGTATCATTAAAGCACTGATTTACGGCAAAATTTGGGCTGTTTTATGAGTGCAAGTCGACACAAGTTATGATTAGTTGCTGCTCATTTTCACCAAGTCATGTTTTTCATGTTTGACCTCTACTGATCTTGACTTAATATGTGCCAGAATTGGTACTTGAATATGTAGAACACTTGGAAATTTTAGCGCAAGCCTTGTTACTTTCCCCGAATCTCTCAAGATTAACCTGAGCAGGGAATATCAATTTGTCCCCTCTCCCTTTCTCTGAGACACATACCAGGCACCAGTGTAGTGTGGTCAAAAGATATTTCCCATGGTTTTCCTCGCGATTAATGGTTTCTGGTTGTTCCTCTTCTCATTCTTACTGGTTTTGCTATAATCTAATGCAAACTTGTTGCAGATTGGAATTCAAGCTTCTTCGTGGGTGTCTATTGGTGTACAGATTGGTGATGAAGTAGATGTCCAAGTTGAAGAAGCTCATCCACGTGATGATATTCTCTCTCTTAAGGAGGTTGAGGCTGTATAGAATATTTGTTCGTGGAGACCAGAAAGCTTATGATGGAAACAAGCCTTCCTAACATTTTGTTGCAACAGTTAACGCAATAGTTCAGTTCCTCGTTCATGTGTTTAGATGACTTTTTCTAGTGAGGACTCAGGAACTTATAATGATTCTCACTTCAATGACAAGTCAATAGTTTATATACATGTTGGAGATACAACCACACAAGGGCAACGATGTTTCTTCTTGTTGTCTTCATTCGAGCTTTGAAGTTATATCTGGACAGTGGAATTTCAGTATCGTCCATGTATCTTTCGAGGCTTGACTGAGCTGTACAGATTTTGGTCAATATGTACAAGTTTTCAGTTGTCTCACATCATCAAGAAGTTCAGTGATGGTCTGGAAATCATAGAGGATAGGTTTCAATTTGATTTCGGTTTCTGCCTACGAGCACATATGGAGATTGATTGAATTCAATATATCAGTTATTGTTACTTTCTATTGCCCTCATGGAGCCAGAAAGTATAAGAGGTATTTCTCATTCTTTGCATTATTCTTTCTCCATTTTACTCATTAATGTTGGCTTTAAGAGTTGATATAAAGTTTCTTCTCATCTGCCGAACCTTTGGTTACAGACTTATATGGTCTTTACGTTGGTGAAAGGTAGCAAGTACCTAGTGGAAGCGTACACAAGTTTGGACGGAACATTAAGAAAAACAGTACTCTCTTCATTTTAATTTGTTTGTAACTTATGGATATATATTTAGAATAATGCTTCAAATAGATAATTATTATATGCATAATATGATAGATATGATGGTCACCATTCAACCTAAATAATAGATGAAACATAAATATTACTACCTACTATTTCTTAGTCCCTACCTTCATGTTCTGTGTTGATTATTTTTACATATTATTTGAGGACCCCTTCAAAAAAAAGTAAAAGAAAAAAACATGTGGACTCATTTCTGTAAAAAAATTAGTTGTGTAAAGGCCATAAGTTAGAGTGTGAAAATAAAAAACTTTAATAGTATAAGATATTTGTATCATTTAATTTTTCTTATCTGTGAAATTTGCTGTCTCCTTTTTAGGAGGTATATGCACATGCTCACAATTCAATTATTTATGTCATCACCTATAACATCCCTCCCCCCAACCTCAAAATAATTTTAACAGTTCAGTTGATTGGTTATTTGAATTTTCATCTTGTTAGTAACGGTGCAATTCCTTACTTTATACACCCTTCCTCATTTCCAATATGGATTATTTTTCGATTTGTACGTGTTATTTTTTTCATTTTTACTTGAATTTTTCATGTTGATAACTCGAACATAGACTTTAAGGTTAGTAAGGTATATTATCATTTTGTCCCTTTCTTCTGCCCTCCAATTCTTGTTTATTAATATAAAAGAGAAAATTATTAGCATTCCTTAATCTTGCGAATGAAACAAGTGAAGTCTCAGTCTTTTGCTTAGTTTACACATTAATCTTTAATTAATTATACGTACACGCTGAATTAATAAAACACATTCTTTAAGGAATGTGATTTTTCTAGATATTTTTTTTCTCTATGATTGTTTTGTTTTTATTTACATATATTTTAAATTAATTTTCGTGTAGCTGATAATCGACAAGTTGAATCTGCCCATGATATATGAACAGATTTCTCAAAATTAGTTTTTTCTTTATTATTATTATTTTATTCTATTTCTTTTAAATCAAGAACCAAGTTGGATAAGATTCTTTATTATTTTTATCACATTATTACGATATGACAGATCAATGAAAGATCAAGAAGATTGATTTTTAAGTTTTACTTTGTTTACTTGTGCGGTTACGCGGATGGTCTATTGGAAACATGAATTCTTTATTTTCATACTATACGAAAAAAGCTATATACACATTTTTCTACTCTTACTTTTCTTATTGAATTACACTAAATATATTATTGTCATAAAAAAAAAGTCTCAACTTTAATGTTCTACCTTTTTTTTTATTGAATCACCTCGTCAAATTTATGATTTTTGAAGTTTGAGAATTTGAAATTTATAATAATTTATGTACACCAAATATATTTCTTAAAATAAATCGATCTTAGGTAAAATCATTCATTTCTACTAAATTTATAACCCAAATTGTACATTAAATTTAGGAAAATTTATGCGGAATAGCAAATATTTAGCATATTAGGTACTAAAGGCACAGTTTAAGAAAATTATAATTTGGGGCTACAGTTTCCCCAATTCTTGTTATTCGCCTAGTTTGTATAATTCGGTTCCTTATTGTATAAATCCAGAATTGACAAGCGAATATACAATGGAGTTTCGAAAAAAAATTTAAATGTATGAATACATAATTTGTATTCAATTACTCTATTTGTATATTCACAAGATAAATATATAAATCGTACTCTCCATAGCAAACAAAACTATAGCTATAAAGCGCAATTATCAAAACTATAATCATAGAGTCTTATTATTTCAATCATATTTTTTATTCCTAAAAGTTTTTCATTTAATTTATCGTTTTTATAATAAACTACTCAAACTTTGTCACTCATTAATATATAGACAAAAGAAGTCTTGTTGTTGTTAGAGAATCAAGTGTTGTGGTCGAAAAAGTATACATATCGTAATGCAATCTAATTATATTCATGTTATATCTATTTCAATTATAGAACTAGAGTATACTTTACTTTGAAGAAATTTGAGTATATGTATCATATAATATAATTAAGTTATTTACATGCTAGCTTGCATCTCAAATTATCTATCGATATTTAGTATATCAATAAATACATGAAACCTACTATCGCGCATTCAATTTTGCTATTAATACATTCCAAATATCATATTGTTAACGAATTTATGCATATAACAACAAGCTTTATTTTATTAATTCAATTTTTTTCGTAATATAATATGATACGATACATACAATAATAAATCAACCAACTTTATGAGTAATAGGAAAATGCAATTCTCATAAATGCCTATTTATAATGAAAGAAGTACCCCCACCCTTTAAAGTTTTATCCAAAAAAAGAGAGTTTTAAGAAACATTTAAGTTTTTTATATTTTAATACCTTTAAATAATTGAAAAGTTTATGCATAAATGTGAGGAAGCATTATTATTTTTGTTGCAGTGTGTGTAATGGCCAACAATGTGGTTGGTTGAGTAGTTAATAATTTTTAATTATTTTCAATGTTTGAATTTTGAAAATTTGTGATTTAAATTTGTAGTTTTCAAATAATGGTAAATGTGCAAGCAGGACCCTAGAGGTGTATTTAGTATGGTAGAACTCCTTTTTTCAAATTAAAAAAAAAATTATAATAATATAATCTCCAGATAGTGTTTGCAATAAATTTTAAACATGTGAAATATAAATAAATCAAATAAATAAAATATGAAGAAATATAATTTTATTCATCAACATAGTGCGGGTATAATTCTGTTACTCCCTTGATTTCACTCTCCTAAGATTTTTCCATGATTCGGATTGTTAGTGACGTATTTCTCGAATTAGGATGGTTTATATTTGACCTCTCTATATGAATAATTCATCAATTTGCAAAATATTCAAGATCTCGATCTCTTTATGAAATTTTTGAGATATATTCTAAGAGAATTTAGTACCTTTTAATTTTACATAGTTATAAACTAGGGTTTAGGGTTTAGGATTTAGTATCCTCCAAGAATCCTAATTTAAGATGAACACAATTTGTAGAGTCTCAACTTAAACTGAACGCTTTTTGTAGAGTCCAATAAAATTTCAATGTTTACATAAAAATAAAAAAAATTTAAAATATTTTTTTGGAAGTATAAAACAATACAATGTTAAAAGATAATAATCAAAATAATTGAGAAAAAAGAATGACTTCCAATAATATTATTTCTATTTCTTTATTAGTAATCAGAGATCTCAGTTCGAATGTTAGAATAAAATTATTTTTAATAAGAAATGTTTTAATCTCAAGATGAGAATTTTTGACACTAATCTAGGTAGTTGACCCCTTATTCCTTGTAGTAATTCATCAGGCTATATTGTACAATGTTAAAGTTAATAATCAAGATAATCGAGAAATAAGATGATTTTAGATAATGTTATTTCTATTTCTTTTAATCAGAAGTTTTTGAATCTTAAAAATGAAATCACTTTAATAAAAAATGCTCTACAATTTCAAAATGTAACTCTTCGACACTTTTAGATTAAGATACGATGAGTATCATGTTTAATTTAGTTAATAGGTACAATATTTATGTATAAAAATTAATATGGTATTTAATTTGCAATTTAAAACTGTATAACTAATACATATATAGCAATGTATGTATTATTTTATATTTAAAATAAAGAGTGAAATAAACAATATAGAAATAACTAAGTTATACAAAACAATCTATAATTTTCTTATAATTAATTCGTACATTATTATATACGTGCGTTAACCCTAATTAGCTAT
Organism: Solanum lycopersicum; assembly: GCF_036512215.1. Lineage (NCBI taxonomy): Eukaryota > Viridiplantae > Streptophyta > Magnoliopsida > Solanales > Solanaceae > Solanum > Solanum lycopersicum. Next base: position 4,702,461 of record NC_090808.1, on the reverse strand, counting down.
CAAACAATATGTAATTTTACGTGATTTTTTATTTTCTTCCTAAAATTGTGTGTATAATTTATATATAAAATCCGTATTGTACTATTGTTATTTTTTTGTTGATAAGTCTAAGGTAGTTGAAGGCATATATGACGAGTTCCCACTTTCTATTTTTAGTATTTGATTTTTTCGATACGAATTTAAAATTTAAAATTTAAAATTTGTAATATTTTAATTTATCATTACAAGAATATCTATATTAATTATTTTTTTCGCTCGATATTATTTGTCATAATTTTTATTTTTAGAGTCAAACTATAAAAACTGAGTTTGACTAACATTTTAAAAAGTATTTTTTTCATCATATTAATATGCAAAAATTGTAATCTATTATACTTTTTATATAGTTTTAAAATATTTAATTGTTTTTGTTTAAAACATCGAATTAATGTGATTCAATTTACTTTTAAAAATTAGTCAAATTGACTTTCGATAAGCGCAATATGACAAATAATTTCGGACGGAGAGAGTTTAACTGTATATGTTATTTTTTGTATTTCGAGATTCAAATAAATATATTCTTAGTCGTAAATTTTTCATACATCTTTTAAATATTTTGACTTGTCAGCTATTGTGACATATATGTATGTATGTATTTCATTCGAAAAGGGGAAGAGAGACAAACATATCCCTAAATTATCGTAAATTATATGCATACACAGGCTGTCACATTTTTGAAACATTGGTATCCTTGTTATTCAAAAATTAGAGCATATATACTTTTTATACTAACGGACATACACACACCACAATCTAATCCATCGACTCGATATTTATTAAATATCAGAACGATGGAAATAAATATCAGATCAATGAATAAGATTGCGACATATGTACCTAATTAGTCTTTTATTATAAGGCCTATGTACCCGAATTTTTGAACGGCAGAGATATCAATATTACAAAAATATGACGGAGATTATGTACATACTATTTATGATAGTTAGAAGCTATATTTTTATTCTTTTTTCTTTAAAAAAATTTTAAAAAATTTATTCATAAATTACCAATCAAACATAAATTATCGACTCTCAAAAAATAAAAAATATTACATAAATTAAATTAAAAAACTAAATATTTCATCTCAATAAAAATTATAAAATTCAGGTAAATTTATATCGGAGTTTGAAAGTGAACAAGGTGGGTGCTCTCAGCGAGCCACCATAAATTCAGCTGACACTACGGCTAATTAATTCTTGGTCAGCTAAAATGGTTGGTTTATAGTTCACATGTCTACACGTGTACATGCACACTATGATTGGGCTAGGTTTATGGGGTGGGGGGGGGGGGGTAACATTTAAATAAAGAATTTAAATTTTACGCATTAACGATATAAAAAATATTTATACAATTACAAAGTGATTATAAGTATTTTTTATCATAATAAATATCGAACTTAAAAAATTACAATTTGATATGTTAAGAACTTTAAAGTTAAATTAACATTCTCAATAAAATTACGATTCAATATAAATCAATTAAACTATTAAAATTTTTGTAACCATGTAAAAATTGTAGAATTTGTTGTTGATAGTAATAAATAGTTGGTAGGTTACTAAGGTGGGGTTAGGTTGGAGATAAATTCACGTGCATTGCCATACATGAGCTTCTTATAAGATTTTTGGGTTGGTGTAAAATATTTTATTTTAAAATTTTTATGATGATGTGTTAGATTTTCTAGATTTGGTTGGTCATGGCAATTAATTTATATTTTTAAAAAATATTTTAAGTTATTAATTATTATAATTCATAAAAAAAATAAAAAAATCGAGAAGATATATCGATGAGTAATCGTTTGTTTTTAATTAAACACTTTTATATAGTGTGTTTGAGAAGTTAATAATTATTGAGACAGAATAATGAAAAATTTAATAACTACAACAAAGATATTGTATCTTCGTTAGAAGTAAATATACGGAATTGACACAAAAAAAACGTGATAAAAATAAAAATCATATTTGTATGTTGTATTGTAGTTTGCATAATTGTGCTTCATAGTAAATTTTATGTATGCTATGGAACTCTCATCCAATTTTATACAAATTGTTTCGTTTTGTATAAACTAATTTATACATTATAGTTTGTATGATAAAATCTGCATTCGACGAAAATATATGTAGTTATATTCTGATATACATTTTTGTCTCGCTTTATACAAACACGAACGTATTTTATACACTTATATACCGAATGGTAATTGTATACCGAATCAGATGGTAAAAAAAAGAGATGTTTGCCGCGAATTACAAATAAAATAAACTATAGCTACAATTTAATTTGAATTAATAATTTTCTATTTCATATAATTTTCCCAAAAAAAAGTCTACCTTCTTTTTTAAGTAAATACTACAACGTATAGTGGAGTATTAATTAACAAAAACATGATTAGAGAAGTGTACTTGTGCTAATAATAGACGTGAAAATACCGCATTATTATAGTTACGCATAATTAATTAGCAACATTATTTGCGACTATACTAAGTTGCATTAAACCATTGACCCACTCGAAATTTAAATCTCTCATTGTATTAAATCGCTCTGAATTACATTATTTTATTGAATCGCTATAAATTACGTAAAAAAAAAATTATAGGGGCAATAAGTGAATGCACATGGGTGGTTGGTTTTTGTAGATGTAACTAAAATGTGAATTATTTTTCGATTCACATGTTTGTATATTTGCCTTATCTTCTATATATTTACTATATATCACGGTCCTTCTATACCATATACACGTATATACACTCTTGTTCCTTCTTAAATGACACAAAAATAAAATATTTTTTTCGTTTCAATTTATTTATCTGATATTAATTTAATATAGAATATAAGAATTTTAATTGTGTGATCGTAAATATATCATGTGAAATGTCGGGATTCAAGAATTATAAGAAAGGGAAAGAAAAAAAAATCCAAAAAAATTAAATTAAAAAGAAAAGCAAGACAAACAAATTGAAGCAGAATTATAGTATATTCAAGACTCGTTTGGATTGACTTTTGGCTTATGACTTAAAAGTCAAAAGCCATAATTAGAAATTATAACATATGATTTTTGGTTTATTTTTAATATTTTGACTTGATTATAAGCACTTTTTAACTTTATCCAAACACTTTAAAACTATTTAACTTAAAAACACCTAAATAAGTCAATCCAAACGGACACTCACTCTTTAAGATAATTAGTTTGTCTATTTAAGTTGTCGTCATTAGAATTTATGTTTTAGTGATACATTTATTTTTTTAAAAAAAGTATGATCCAAGGAAACTTCACGTAAAAACTCAAAATTGATCTCTCAAATAACAGATTGAAGTAATTTAATTTTTCTCTAATAATTCGATGTTTAAAATTTATTAATTTGATTTATTCAGATTCTCCTTATATATAAAAGTTCATTATGAGAACGCTTCTTTAAAAAAAGAACTTCATTTTCAAGAACAAGCTAATGAAAATAGTCAAAAAATAATTCTGATTAAAAATTAAATCCTACATAACTATCTATTTAATTACTTCTAATTCTTAACCTTTAAATCTAAAATTTCAAAAAATTTAACTAAAAAATATCCCATATAAAAAAAATACGTGGGTGACAATGCATTTTTAAAACGTATGACTTATATCGTAGTTCGAATGGAAAACTTTGTTTTTTTCCTATCCATTTTGTGGTTATTTTATGTGATAGGAATTATACGTTAAAAAATTGCACATGGTTTCTGTTATATTCATGACTCAAATGTACGTAGAGTTGGTATTCGAATTGTTGGATATAGTTTATAGTACGTATATATTACGCGGGAGGTAAGATGAGACGTTTTCTTAAGGGAAAAATGACAAATATACTTCTGAATTATCGTAAATGGCGTGCAAATATCCTCATCATACTTTTGCGACATTGGTGCCCCTGCCGTCCAAAAACTATAGTACATATATCCTATATAGTAACGGATATGCACGTGCCATAATTTTATCCATTGATCCGATACTTATCGACGAATAAGGTTGCGCCACCTGTCCCTATATATTCTTTCGTTAGAGTGAATGACATATACGCTCTAGTTTTTGAATGCAGGAACATCAATGTCATAAAAGTATGATGGAAGATATTTGTGTACCATTTATGATAGTTCAGAGGTATATTTGTCATTTTTTCCCTTTGATTTAATACGAAATGATGTTTAATTTTGAAACACAGGGGTAAGTTCGTATATATGTGTAAATTTTTGCTTATATTTGAGTTCTTAGTAAATATTTTAAAATCAAAATTTAAGAAAAAAATGTTTTTTCAATACTTTAATTTTCTATTATATAGAAGAGTCATGATTAGGACGACCAATGACAATATTGTAATTTCAAACATTATTTATGGGCAAAGTTATAATTTTGCGTTTGCATAATTACTGGTCAAAATAATTTTCTAAAAGAATCCAATAATTTTTTTTCAAGAGTCACAAAAAGTTTTATTTCATGTGTGGCCCCACATAATCATTTTATTTATTTTTAAAAATTAATTTGTATATGTTTAATTATAATAATGTAAAAGATATTTATACAATTAATTATATATAATGTTTTTTAAACATAAGTATTCATACATTTTTAACAAAAAAGGGTAAAAGATATCCTTAAACTATTCGAAATAGTTCATATTTATCCTTAAATTATATTTCGGCTCAAAACTCTCCTTCCCGTCAAACTATTGGGTCAAAAGTCCAATTCTTATTAATGAAAATTATTAAATGTCATGTGAATGTCACAACTAAAAGGAAAAGGGTAAAAGATACTCTTAAACTATCTGAAATAGATAATATTTATCCTTAAACTATATTTCGGCTCAAAACTATCCTTTCTGTCAAACTATTGGATCAAAGCGCCCTTCTTATTAACGGAAGTTGTTAAATGTCATGTGAATTTCACAGTACGCCAATAGGGTTCTACTGCTACATAGACTAAAATCCTTAAATCTTTATTACTTTTTTCCCCCCTCATTTCATTATTTTCTAGAAATGGTTTTACTTTTTCTCCCTCATTTCGCGGCTAAGAGTTTCAAAGTTTTCTTTGTTGCTGGGTTTCAAAGTGGATCTTCGTCGCTGGGTTTCAAAGTGAATCTTCGTGCTTGTAGGTTAGTAAATCTTTTTTCTTATTTTATCTTCAAAATTATTTATTTAATTTCCAAATTAATTTTTTTTATCTTAAAAAATTGTGACTTAAATAAGAAAACAAAATATCACAATTCTAAAGAGATAAAAAAATAGAGTTGATTATGTAAGAATAAAGAAAATGACAAAATAATGAGTGCATAGTTTTAGTTTAATAAAACACATAACCAATTAACGAGATAAATTTTAAAATTTTACAAAATATATGGAAATAAAGTTAATTTGACATAGAATTATATATCATATACATATGAAACTTCCACAATAGATAAACTACATATTGACTTCATATAATAGTGAGTTACACTTTCCAGTTTTGATTTCTGCTTGTTGCAATCTTAAATTGTTATAACTTAGTTTCATTCGTCGAGAGTAAGGAGCACATTAAATATTAGATTATGAATGCATTACAACTTAAAAATAAATGTTTTCTCAATTGATATCAATACTTGAATTTCAAACTTAAAATACTTTATTACCTTATATAAATTAAAAATTTTGATTACTATCTATACTATAGAGATAAAAAATACTATAAAAATAATCGTGAATTATTTTCATTTTAAATTTTGTTAAAAGGCAAAATAATTATAAAAACTTAAATTTTATAAATATAAAATTAATTTAAAGTTTATACTCACTCCCTTTCGATTTTTTATATAATTTTAATTTAACTTAACATGAAGATTTTTTTAAAAGAAAATCTAAAACAAATCATAGATGTTCATATGACTATAAATCATATTACTAAGAATAAAATGAATATTTAAAGTCAAAATGTATATTTAAATATATTATACATCATTATTTTGACATTTACTACAAAGAAAAATATGTCACACAAATTATTTTAAAGTAAAATTTTCATAATTTTTTCATAATGTAAAAAGTTAATTTCATTATATTCCTACTTTTTTTCAAATTATAAAATTTTCTTAGAATTAGATATTTTCAGAGAAATCAGCACACATGTGGATACATCGATCGTCATACATTGCTATTGAGCAAAACCATTAGACACATAGCTCACGGATGAATTCGAGAGGAGAGGGGTGTATTCGAGAATGGATGTATCCGAGAGGAGAGAGATGTATCCAAGAGAGAATAGGGATGTATTCAAAATGGGATAAAGAAGTATTCAAAAGATTATAGAAATGTATCTGAGATGAGATAGAGGAATTTTGTAATTTTTTTGAATAATAGAAAACTTTAGAAACTATAATAAAATAAGATATTAATCTGGATAATTTTTTTAACTTGAAATTGAAAAAAATAATTAATTATGTTAAACCCGTGAACGGTTTATCTAGTTTTAAATTTACGAGAGTGAAATCGCCACTTGCATCCAAATTTACGTCTATCATGCAGTATCGAATCTCTCAGACCTATAATAGAGTGGGGGAAAATATTTCTTGGGGGAATCAAATTAAATAATTTTATCGATAAAAAGTTAAAAATTAAAATATTTAATTAAATGCTATATATTTCTTTAATTTGGTTATATAGGGACATTCAAGATTTATTAATATGGTCTGAATTTAACTAATTTATCCATTTAGATTCTTATTATTAATGTTCATTATGTTGAAGAAAATGACTCAAACTAATAGCCAAAGCAAATTCTAAAAGAATGTAGCCGAATTGAAATTAAAAGACATTCTAGTTTATAACTAATATTCCTTATGCCCAAACATTTTTGTAATTAATAGTAATTAAATCTCTTTTATTTTTAATTATAAAGTTTATACCATATAAATGTTTAAGATTTTGTTTAACATCATAAATCTAAAAGAACACTTTTTTTTCGTAAACTTTGTGCATATAACTAAACGGTATCGTACAAATCAGGACGTCGAAAACAATAATAAAGTGATATATGTTTGTAATAATGAAAAACCATATATCGATTATTTGATTTTACATTAATATAATCTGATTTAAATTTAGAGAAGATGAGTGAATTATTATGAAAGTTGTTATCCTTAATATAATTTTGACGGGCTCAAATTTTTTTGAATTTTTTTAACTATTAAATTCATTATATTTTAAAAATTATGAATTATTTTTTATTATATACTTTCATATATTTATTTGCAAAAAAAAGTTTGGAATAATTCATAATCATAGGAGTTAAATTATGATCTTTTATTTATAGAAAAACGTCTAGCAACTACCATTCAAAAGTTTATAAATTAAAACTATTTTATATTTAGAAATTTCGTAACCCTGCCTTTTTTTAAAAACAAATAAAAAATAATAATTAATCAGTATGTATAGTATTGATTTTTTTAAAAAGATAATCAAAACATTGCTTGCTTAAGCATCTAACAGTAATTAAATGGAAATCACTCAAACACATGATATTTTGTAAATTGATTTGCATGAAAATTTGTAACGACCTGTTTAGTCGTTTTGAGCAGCAGATTTTAATTCTGGAAAAGATGTCTTGGTCGACGGACCCCACGACGGACCGTCGTAGGCACGACGGACCGTCGAGGGTGTCTCGTTCCAAAATATTTGGAATTCTGAAAATTGGGTACTGAAATCGACTCTCTGAACTTCGTGACGAAGTGGCAGGACGGACCGTCACAGGCATGACGGGCCGTCACAGACTCTTCAGTAAATTTCAGTCTCTGAACTCTGTGACGGAAGCAGCAGGACGGACCATCGCAGTCACGACGGCCCGTCACAGGCTGCGTAATCCCAGGCTGGGTCGGATTTCTGTAATTATTTTAAGGGGCGTTTTGGACTATTCCGGCTTATAATTATAAAGTTAGTGGTTTAATATTAATAACTCAATTACTTGGGGGTTAAAAGAGGTAACCTTGAGTTAGTTAGTGGGTTAAACTCATCATCTTTCATACTTAATTATATGCTAATTAGGGTAAAAGAAAGAGGGTTTGAATAAGAAAAAGAAAAGAACAGAAAGAGAGGGAGAAACGATCTCGAGAGAGAGAGGGAAACGAAGAGGAAAGCAAAGATCTTGAGGAAATTGCTTGCTTGATCACGAATCTTCGGTGGAGGTAGGTTATGGTTTTTATACTATTCGTAGTTAACTCTTAATAGCGAATGATATGTGTTGAGTTGTATTGTAAAGTCGTCCATATGCTTAATTGTATGCTTGCATGAATGTGATTATATAATTGTGATGAAATAAGCATGATGAACCTATTGAATCCCAAATCTTGAAAACCCCTTGAGATTGATGATGCCTTGGTATAAAAGAAGGCTTGATGAATTAATAGAATGAGATTAGGGGAGCGGGTGTCACGAACCGACACGTAGAATTAGGGGATCGGGTGTCACGAACCGACACGTAGAATTAGGGGATCGGGTGTCACGAATCGACACGTAGAATTAGGGGATCGGGTGTCACGAACCGACACGTAGAATTAGGAGATCGGGTGTCACGAACCGACACGTAGAATTAGGAGATCGGAGTGTCACGTTCCGACACATAGTAGTAGGGAAGCGGAGTGTCACGTGCCGACACAAGAGGAATAAAGATAATGAATCTTGGAATTATGTTAATAAATTCGAATGAAAAGAACCTAATTCCCAAATGAGCATGATATGGAGGCTTGAGTCCTCATGAGTGTACTTGACGTTATTTATCAAAGATTCTTGTAGATGTTGTTGCTACAGATTGAGTATTGTAGTTGATTTATAATATGATCTGATATATATTGTTTTCTATTTTGAGTTGGCCTATGATATCTACTCAGTACCCATGTTTTGTACTGACCCCTATTTGTATGTTTCTTTCCTTGTTATTTGTGGAGTGCAGCAAACGTGTCGTCGTCTTCAACTCAACCGCAACTCTAGTCAGTCTTCATTACACCAGATTTCAGGGTGAGCTACACTTCTAGCTTGGACTAGATCTTCTTCTTCATGTCTTGATGCCTTGAAGTTCCGGCATGGACTAGCTTTTTATTTATTCTAGCTTTCTAGATACTCTTAGCTTTAGTAATTTGAGGATAGATGTTCTTGTGATGATGACTTCCAGATTTTGGGGATAATAATAGTTGTCGAGTTTTTAGAAGTTATTTAATTGATTTTCATTAATGAGTTTAAGTCTTCTGCATTATATTGTGTTATTATATTCGAAATGTTGGGTTTTGTATTGATTGGTTCGCTCACATAGGAGGGTAAGTGTGGGTGCCAGTCGCGGCTCGATTTGCGTCGTGACAAAATTGTAATAAAAGATTACTTAATGCAATTCCAATCATGGTTTAAAAGTTTATTTTAATTAATTTCATTTCACCATTATTTTTTTAAAAAAATAAGATAGGTATCACCCATTTAAGTGATTCATCCAAATTCTAATAGTATCATTTTCGTGTCATGAGTCGATCAAAACATTTAAATCAGTTGTTAATTAATTATATTCCCTATATAGAGGAAAAAATATTTAATATTTTCAAAGTTTAATTTCAATAATATGATAATATATAAATAATTGAAAGTAGATATTTAATATTGTTCCTTCAAAGATTAATTAATACGATATAATGAATATTGATTTGGTTTGATAAGTTATTTCCATATCATTTTATTTTGTAAAAAGAAATTGGATTGTATTTGGTAATTTTTTTTTAACTTTAGGATGATTTATCATCGCTTTAACTTTTGTCATAATTTTTATTTTTCGAATGAACACTTTGTGTACGTGAAATAAATCCCCACCGTGTGATAGACAAATCGTATGTGATATATTCAATTTAGAAGACATGAAGGGGGTCATCCCAAATCATCCAGACTTGATATAATTGACATTGCATGATCTATCATCAAGAGGCACATAAAAAAATTTCGAATATAAAATCAATCGAACTAATTAATTATAATTTTTTTCTGAACTTTATAAAATTAAAATTCTCATTTTAGTTTTGATATTATCATGTCAAAATATCCTAAGCAACTTGTTCAAATTGGAGCAACAAAAGCAACAAGACTTTAATGAACCTTTTCATTTGTAAGGACTTAGGTGCATCAATCCCCCATTCTAATAATATTACTAACTTATAAAATTCAAAGTTTCTTACAATTTTTTTTGCTATTAAATCAAACTCTGAATTCCCATAAATATAATTTGCAAATTACAAAAATTACACATAATTTCAACAAATCACAAACTAAAATATCATAACCACACAATCAAGAAATCTCAAGGTTATATTCTTCAAGCTTTTGCCATAAATTTAAGCAAAAATCATTAAAACTTCCATTATTTCATTTCCCATATACCAACTCAATAAAGTCGAAATCAAAATCTTAATTTTATGAATTTTGAATTTTCTAACGACGATTTCTGAACTTGTTGCAAATTATCAATTTCGTTTTCAAACTATTGACAACCTCAAAAACGCTCGTCTACTTGACTAACTAAACTTAAATATACCTCTGATCTATCACAAGGCATACCAATGATCTCTTAAGAAACTTTAATTAAAAATCGAGAATTCATCGCATTGTTGTTGCATGATCAAAATAATTTCACTCATGCCGAGAAATTAGGAGTGTATTTCGGTCCGTCCGAAAAAAAAGGCATTAATTACATGCCCTGCCCTTGTGACTTTCCTTTCTACCCTCGCAAACTCAATAAGTACCCCCTTCACCTTCCTCCCGCTCTTCATTCACCTCCAAAAAAAAACTTGTTTTCCATTTCTCTCTCTCTACTTTCTTTCTCTTAACACTGAGCAGTAAGCGAGTGAGTATGAGAAAAATGGCTGCCAATATGATGCTCTACATTACTATTACTGTTCTTCTCTGTTTTCTCACTGCCGTCAATGCCAGAATCCCCGGCGTTTATACCGGCGGACCATGGCAAACCGCCCACGCCACCTTCTACGGTGGCTCTGACGCATCTGGAACTATGGGTAATTACTATACTCTCTCTCTCAGTTGCAGAGCTTGAATCCAGTAGCAGTAGCTTTTACTCAAACAATGTTAAGTAGTTCGCTAAATATATACAAATATTAGATTTAGAACTCAGTTATTGGTATTAGAAGTGAAAAGCTATATTTGAAAAATCGAAGTTGTGTTTAGTTATGAATACTTACTGGAGTTGTTTTTGAATTGTTGTGAATAATTTAGAGTGAAGATATAACTTCTCTTCGAGTTGAATTTTGAAATTTTCGGAAATGTAATGGCTAAATGTGTTTTCATAGCCTTGTTCATAGATTAATAATTAATAAAATTGCAAATCTGGATCCCTGAATCAATAATTTTGTTTTTTGCTTTTCAATTTTGGGCGCGAATTTTCTGAATTTTGTTCGAATTTGTAGGTGGAGCTTGTGGATATGGCAATTTATACAGCCAAGGTTACGGAGTGAATAATGCAGCGTTAAGCACAGTGCTATTTAACAATGGACTAAGCTGCGGAGCGTGCTTTGAATTAAAGTGTGATAACGATGGCAAATGGTGTCTTCCTGGTAATCCATCCATTTTCGTGACGGCGACAAATTTTTGCCCGCCGAACTTCGCTTTACCAAACGATGACGGCGGGTGGTGTAACCCTCCTCGTCCTCATTTCGATCTCGCCATGCCTATGTTCCTCAAAATCGGACTGTACCGTGCCGGAATTGTCCCCGTCACATACCGCCGGTGAGTTTTCCGATACGCATTTCCATTTTTGCTTGCCGTTTATATATTTGGAAAGTTTCGCCTAACTGTTTTTTTCTGGTTTGCATCAATATGTGTTCTGGTCCCTTTTTTTTTTCGTATTTTTAATTATAAATTTCTTATATTCTTTTTTGACTTTTTAATATTAATTAGTATTACGTTATTTTATTAAAATATATAAATTTTATTTTTAAAAAATTAATAATTCTACGTATATTTTTGACATTTCAAAGGCCAGTATGGGAAAAGATCTGATATGCGGAGAAAATCTGTCAATTAATTAGATTTTTATAATGTAGGCAGAAAATTGCAACTGTTTTTTACAATTTTGGACCATACTGTAATTTAATGCTAGTCTTTATTTAATAAGTATTTAAGAAAAAAAATATTTTTCTCTTTTGCTATCACAAATTTAAGGTATTTAATATATCAAAATATCCTTTTAATCGGTGTTCTCTTTAGTATAAAGTTGAAGATAAAGAGTTATTTATAAAATAAATAAGTAATTTTTTACGAGAAAAATAAAAAATATTAATTAAAATAAAGCAAGTAGTTTCAATTTTTTCTATTTGAAGTAATAATTGGAATTTTATGTATTAGCTTTATAATTATTATTTTGGAAATAAATAGTACTCCCTTTGTTCTATTGTATGTGACACTTTTTGTTTTTCGAGAGTTAGACAGTTTAATTTTAATCGGATATTTGCGTATGAAACTTTTAATTTTTTTGAAATGAAATTTATATAGTTATAAACTACGTAAAAAGTACTATAAGTCACGATAATTGATAATTTAAAAATGTTAAAAGGATCTATAAAAAACGTATGGTTAAAAATAAACTTGTTTGAATTTCGAAATGCGAAAAATATTACATAAAATGGGTTTACTATGAATGAATATGTTCTACTTTAAAAACGTATTTCATTTAATAAGAAATTTAAGAAAGAAAATTTTTGATTTTGTAACGATATCTGCATAATTATACTAATCTTTGAGGTTTTTGAATTGAGCGACTATAAAGGCTTACTAATAGTTATAAACTAGAAAAGTTCAAATTTATTTATTTGTAAATATAAAAATATATACTATTCTTCAAAATTATATTTTCTATTTGTTTGAAGATTTTTGATGTTTGTGTGTGCTTATTTTCCTGCTTTAAGTTTAAATGAAAAATCAAAATCAAAATTGTTTTTAAATTAATTGCAAAAAAATGGTTTCCGACAAAAATTATAGGTTTGCTATACCTTGCCACCATATCTCTCAACATGTTTGAGCTAGTATCATTATCACTATAAATATAATCATTTAAATTAAGGGCTGGTCCCATTATTGTTTAAAATATGTATCGTTTTAACTCATTTTATGTTTATAAACAAAACAACAAATTATATAATATAACGCGTTTTCGTACCATGTGTACAAGGGAATGTTAAAGTTGCAATTTTTAGGTGACTTTGAGGGTAACAAGGGAATGTGAGCAAACAAATAAATTGGGATTTGTTCCTTTTGCTTCGAATTCAGTAATTCGAAGCATGGCTCACATTATTCCATGCCCTTATTGGCCCCACCATCGTTAAATTATTTGATATTTACTAATTCGATTAAATTATTTTTGGCAGAGTACCATGCAGAAAACAAGGAGGAATTCGATTCACAATAAACGGTTTCCGTTACTTCAATTTGTTATTGGTAACAAACGTTGCGGGTGCAGGGGATATACAGAAGGTCTTAATTAAAGGAACAAACACACAATGGATAGCAATGAGTCGTAATTGGGGGCAAAATTGGCAAACTAATTCACCTTTAGTGGGTCAAGCCCTTTCTATTCGGGTTAAAGCTAGTGATCATCGTAGTGTCACGAATGTCAACGTGGCACCCTCTAATTGGCAGTTTGGACAAACTTTTGAAGGCAAGAATTTCCGGGTTTAGATCCATAAACCCATTTCAACTGACCCAACCCAAAAAAACAGAATTACTTTAGTATTATATACAACCACAAAAACAAGATTTTTCCTAGACTTTAATTGTTTCTCTTTTTTACTGAGAAAGTATTGAAGTCTAAGGGGAATTAGTATCTTTTATTATTTTTTTTGAACTTGAGTATTGTTTTTTTTTTTTTTACTATTTGGTGTTGTGAATTGGGCTGAAGAGGTTGCAAAAGCACCCAAAAAAAATGATTTTAAAGGGAAAAAGCATGTAGCCCGCAGCTCTATTTGGCATGTTGATGTATTTTCTATGAACGAATACCAAAAGATATATAAGTAATTATATATAATATACTCTAATGTTTTTATATAATATTTTGCTTTTCTGATATGCTCTATTGTTTCATGTGGCTGGCTTTTCAGTTTTCACTATTAGTGTGAGATTTTTTAAATTTAGTTGAGATTCAATGTTAAAAATAAAATAAAAGAATATTTTAAGTAGGGACCAATATTTTAGATTTTATTTAATTGATTTCGTTAATGAGTTTTAAGTCTTCCGCATTTTTATTCCGTTAATTATGTTTGAAATGTTGAGGTTTAGATTGGTTGGTTCGCTCACATAGGAGAGTAAGTGTGGGTGCCACTCGCGGCTCGTTTTGGGTCGTTACAATTTCACGCAGCAATTATTAGCATGACTTAAATACTGATATTAATGTTTTTTATATCATTATTTTTGGTATTTATTGACTGATATACTGTTGCACCTTTTGCATATTTATTTTCTTATTGTAATTTTTAAAATTAGATGTCTTATGTTATTTTTTTATTTTAAAATAAAAATTAATTAGTTACTATTTTTATTTTATTCTCGATAGTAATGGTTCGCGAAGACTAGCGAGACTTTGATAAAGTAATAATTGATTAATGAAGAAAAATATTATATTAAGACATAAATATTATGAGCTAATTAGATATATATGTTAGAGCTCTAGTTGATATGTTGTGACTTGTTAATTACACTTTAGCAAGTTGTGTTAGCTTAATTTTATAACGACTTTATTAATAATTATAATACAACAATTACTTCTTTTAAGAAATTCTTAGCCTCAAATAGTCTTCTTAAGAGGAACACAGCACACAGCAAAAACTCTACATGTGGTTACTTTATATGATGGGACATTACTTTATGTAATGTATCAATATATTATATAATTTAACCTAATATATTGGGTTGTACATAATGAATTGAGAGGTTGAATATGTCGTTACGTTTTGGAATGCATTCGGATTTCATCAAATTTAAAAAGAAATTGTAATTTTAAAAAAAGAGTAGGAATATAATGTAGTTAACTCTTAACACTTTGAGATTTGTATAAAATCTACTTATATCATCCAATAAAAGTCAAGATCATCACAATTAGTAAACATAAAATTTATTGTTAATTCTTAACTAATTGTCATTGATCACTAAAACCTTTTTAGCTTATTGAATTTTCTTATAATTCCTTATTAATCTATAACTAAATGAGATTAGCATGAAAATTTTAATGTTTAGTCGTAATATTACGTTTTATCTGTAATTTTTTGTTTCACTACTTGAAAAATCACCATTTTCCACATAAAAATGTCCAGAGCTATTATCACTGATATTTTGATTGAATCAGTGAAAAAAGAAAAAATAGTTATCATTAAAAATTTGTTTCTCGCCATTTATTTTTCCAACGAGCTAATTTAACAGAAATTGAGTGTGGCAAAAAAAAAATATTATATTTTATAGAATAAATTTTCAATATTTCGCAACAGAAAAAAACTTTTTAATTAGTATTTTCTCGTAAAACATGAACCCACACATTGCATTGAGTCTTGGACCCATTGTAGGGTTAAGAACTTGTGATTTCATTGAACTACAATCATACATTTAGTGATAATAAATTTAGAGCCCATGTTCATTATTTTTCCAAACATGCATGTGGGTACTATTTTGTTTGTGATTAATCACATTCTAGAGGTGACCAAATTCATTTCATGGTCACTTAAGAATCAGTACACTTATCTATCTAGATGTGCTTTCTTTTTTTATGAAATTCCTAATTATATAGCTTTGTCGGGTCTGATACGATATATATTTTATTCTAGTCTATCTCAAAAATAATTGATATATTTTTTAGCGAAAATGTATAAGTATCTTTTTAGACTATGATCAAAATCTTAGAGACACCTTAATTAAACTAAGGTTCTATTAGTCCCATGAAATCATTTTCTTTTTTTAATCTTGTGCACCTCTTTTACTTACGTGGCTTATAAATATTTTCCATGCACCTCAAATGTTAGAGTCACGAAGTGTACCACGTAAGACAAAAGGTGTACAAATTACAAAAAAAAAAAAATCAGAAAACAATAGAATCTTAATTTAGTTAAGATGTATCTCTCGGATTTCAATTATAGTCTAGAAAGTACCTATAACTTATATCTATTTTTTATTTCTACTTTTATCTTAACTACATGCTCAACTTGTTGATTAAGATTTTTTTTCTTCACCACTCAACTTACAAAGATATCATACTTGATATATATTTTAGTTATATATAGTAGAGATTAAGTTGAATGGACATGTTGATAATAAAGGGTAATTTTGATATTTAATTTATTTAATTTTGTAAATAATATAGTTAATGGACCTTGATAACATGTGAACTTATTCCATTTTTCTCATCTTACAAGTTTATCAATTAGAAATTGCACATATCCCCTAGAGTGAAAATTCCCTCCAACAATTTAAAAGAAAAATAACCAACAAAATAATATCATTGGGTGAAATATAATTTTTGGGTAAGCAAAATTCTCATAATTCTCACTTCACAAATTGATACTTTTTTTTTTTGGTTCCATTCCACACTATATAACATTCATCTTGGCATTTTATTCCCAAGGATGATATTCTATTTAAACTTTTGTGTTGGAAAGATTAAAACACAACATGTTGCCACGGATGGTTGTGGTGGTGATACCAAACCGTCCTTAATCAGGTTTCTCGAAATTGATCGTTAAAAATATATTCGTATTATACACTACCTAATATTAGAACTTTCTAGGACAAATCATATTATTAAGGCCCATATTAAAGCAGATATCGACGTTGGATGAAAAAAAAATGTTTAGACATAACCAAGATTATCATCTAAGGTAAGTACCTAATTTGATATGAAAGATCACTTAGGAGACTCAAAGTCGCTTTTAGAGATCTAAAATGATAAAGTCGCAAAGAGTTTTGAAATGGAGTATCAGTATTCATTGGATTTACCGTTAAAAGCTAATCTTTTTGTATAGCAAACCAATATAAGATATTTTTCGTTCTAAAATAAAGTGGTTGGAGATAAAAAAAAAATATTGTTATCTCATGAAGGGCGGGTAATATTCCATTTTTGACCTATATAGTATATGTTAGGAGGGATAAAAACACAAAATTGTATAGAATAAGATAGAAATGGGAAATATGAGGCTAGTAGAAATGCGTTTTATTGACACTTAGAATAGAAAGCATCAATGCCAATTCCTTTTGCTTTAGGTTCTATTAAGATATTTGTCAATTTTCACATTGAAAATAAATGAAAAAATCTAGGGTTTTAACTACTATTTTTGTTTTTTCTTCAAAGAGTTGAAAAAAAAAAGTAGGGATTAGTCAAATAAGAATATAGTATCTTATCTTTTTAAGCTTTTGATACGAGAAAAGGAATGAGTTAAAAATGAAAAATAACTTAAAAAAATTTGTTCGATAGTTGGTTAGAATTATTTAAGAATTAGTTACGCGAGATATTAATTATTTTGTTTTAACCTAGCATAAGCTAATGGAGAGCACTAATGTCCTCATTACTTATGTGTGTATTAGGTATGCAAAATTTTAAATTATAAAAATTAATTTCATATATGAATAACTTATTGTCTGATTAACGAATTATCAAAAATTATTTAATTTATATAGAAATTAATACCTATCAAACAACCGCTTAGGTTGTGTTTGACACGAAGGAAAATGTTTTCTTGAAACAAATGAGGCTCTTGTGTTTTTTTTTATTTAGTGTTTTGTTAGGTCGCAAAGCAATATTACCATATGAATAATTATATGCACTCAAGAAATATATTATGGAGGTGAGATGGGGAGGAGAAAATGGGAGCTTAATTAGGGGTGGAATGGTAAAGGGCGGGGGTCGAAATATTGAGCGGGTGGAGAGAAGACAATAAGTTTGAAACGTTACTTTTGGTATTTGTTTTTATTAATTCCTGTCAAGAAAACAATTCTTCTTTCCTTTGTGCCAACATATTCTTTTTTATTTTCCACTCGATTTCCGTTATACATATTGGAGTCTAACAAATTCAGATTCACGCATGAAAGTCTCAAATTAAGGGTAAATCGATCCCTAACAAAAGTAACTTTGATTTGTATCCAAGAAAACTGAAATTTGAAAATTATAGTTAAAATTAAAAAAAAATATTTACCACTCCGCTACAACTCTCGTAGGTTGCCCAACATATCCTTAAAATATACCTAAGTCATGACCACTTGACACTTGACAATCCCTAAATTCTCTATTTTAATAAAAGTCATTTTAGTCAACCAGATAAAATATTTTTGGGTTCTTCATATAACATATTGATAGCCAAATATATGCAATTCAAGAAGAATTTATACCCTTAAAACTTTTTATAATACAATTTATTTATTTTTGGGTCTTTGGGAATATTATCTTTAAAACAAATGTTGGATCCAAAATTCACGATCAGAAATTCCAGAGTATCATTTGGCAATAAATTTTGTTCGTTTGGATCGTTATTTAGGAGAATATTTCGTATATTATGTAATTTTCTTAAACTATCACTATTTTACGTAAATATATTGCTTTAGTTTATTTTGTTACATAATTTTTCATCTTTAATTACTAAATCATATTCGTAGGAAGAGTACTAGAGTCGGTATATTAACACGTGGAAATTAATAACACAAATTAGCCTTAAAACAATAATAAATTAATGTATTTTGGCTAACCTACATCTATATATATACGAGAGGAGATAAATAATTAACTAACATATAAAAATAAAATAAAATAATCAAAATCGAAAGAATACCTCACAAAAATTAATACTGACTAGATTATACATTTTGTCTTACAAATTATGTATATGATCAAACATGAGTCTACAACATAAAAGAAAAATTACGTCACAAATATTGTAAAATAAAATTGAAAGATTCTTGATTAATAAAAGTTTAAAATAAAAAAATTAATCAAAATATAAAAAGCAACATTTTTACTTTTTAATTTATCCTCATTTCATGACAAACATTTAAATATAAAATAATCCATAAACATGCCGTATAAATTGGATTTAGCTAGAGTATGTATGTCTTTTGACTTTTGGTATAGTAAATAGATACGTAAATTTATATAAAGTATAACAAGTAGAGTTTCTTGAGATCTATCTCGTGTCTGGTACTGTATGGTTCCACTCTGCAAGAACCCCGAATCATTCTCTTTAAGTTCATTCTCTTCATCATAAATGATCCGCTTGCCCCGAAATAACCTGGCATTAGCGATGTAGTTATTTACGGTCAGGGATCCATTCGAACCTTATTCGACGAAAAATTATATTATTTATATATGGTTAAAATAATTTTTTCGGCATATATAGTAGATGCCGAATTTTCTTTGGCTACTTTGTGTGTTTTTCTTTTTCATATTTTGAATCCCTTAATGAAAATTCTGCCTCCGTAATTGCGGAACATGATAAACATAAGATGTCATGTAGAACATGAATTGCCACTAAATACGTCACGTATTACATATATATCCAAAATTAGAAAAATATAAATACCCTCCAAATCAAATTAAAAAACACGTTTATATTTCGTAGATTTCAATATATTTCCTCTATTGTCGTATGATTCTTTGAGCAAAAGCAATTCCACAATTGACAATCCTAGTTCCTACCACCCCCACCAAATATTTTCAAGAAAAAAGAGCATCTTTTCTTTCTTCTTTAACACTAATTTCTTTTTCTCTTTTTTTTTTTTTTACTTTTAAAAAAAGATAGTTTTTCCAACTCTAATGAAAGACAACAAAGAACCAACCCACTAAATTCCATTTAAAAGATCAACAAAATGTTAGAAATGTGTTAATATTAAAGACCACTTGATATATAAGGGGCTTTTTTTAAGAAAATAAATAAATAAATATCAATCTGTTTAAGTTTGAGTTGGATATTGATCGTTTATTTATTAGCTTTGTATGTTTCGGTTCAATTCATTTCAGCTCATAAAAAGTTGGATCGATATGTAATGTAATTGATACATTAGAAGTCTTTAGTATATTTTTTTTGTTTGATATAGTCATAACCAAAATAATTAGTTAGGTACTAAAAAAATATTGAACCATATTTTAGCTCGTTTCAATCCAATTAAATTTTACACGGATTCATTTATCAATTTTATACAGATTGAACTTAATCCGTCTATTTGACACCTCTAGTGCGAGAAATATGTATTTATAGGATGATATTTTTCAAGTATAAAATAGTTAACGGATCCACCCAGGCCCAAGTATCACTTCGGCCCTAATTCATGGGGGCATTTTTGTGCAATTGAATATTCTTTTTAGGAAAAATGACAAAAATCCTTAAGTTCTCTTATTACCATTATCCCCTATTAGTTTTATAAATTTTCAAAATTCCTTATTTTTATACATCAAATTAATGTATCAGTGCATCAGCTTAGTATCTCGAGCATCAGATTAGTGGATCATGTATAAATTGTACATCAGATTAGTGTATCATGTATAAATTGTACATCAGATTAGTGTATCATGTATAAATTGTATATCAGATTAGTGTATCACGTATAAAATATAATGTATCTTACTTAACGATTAATGTATCTCGTGTATCAAATTAATGTACTGTGCTTATATTATTGTATCAGTTCGAGGGATTTCTATAATTATAAACTTATAAAAAGACAAATGGTAATATTTCCTTAAAAGTATGTGATTTATGTCCTTTGCTTTTATTATAATCGTTCACCTAATAATAATCGATATATATATATATATATATATATATATATATAGATTTTACTCTTGTTTTCGATAGCAAAAGTGAGTTTTCAAGTAGGTGTTTAAGAATACGAAAGTCATGTATAGGTTATGACGGAATCTATGATAATTATGGTGGTGGTGAGGCGGACAATGTGTGGAAATGAGGTTTTTGTAGCGGTAAATGGTGGCATTTTCTGTTTTTCTTCTTCTCTATATATATGTAAATCACTATATAATAATGTATATCATGTGTATATCTGTAATCATTATTATATATCATATTTGATATACCTATAGGTACCATATTGCATTTGAGTTTGATTCCTAATCAATCTATATTGAATATAACCTTTATTATGTTATTTCTAGCAAATATTACTATTTTTTTTTAATTTTAAATCTATCAAATTATTATTAAACGTCAAAATTTGTTGTCATCGCTTTTTATTAGAGATGGAGCTAGCAGATCGCATGCAGATCCAATCGAATTCAATAAATTTTGCTCAAATAATATATTTAAGTTGACAAATTCATTAAATATGCACAAAAATATAAACTTTAGATCATAATTATTATTATTTAAGGTCACCATCCCACTTGCAAAGAAAACTTTATCTATAATAATATAATTTTAATTTCTCATCATGGATATAATATTGTCTACTTCCAAAAGGAGCAAAATTGTTGACTCTTTCAAATAACTTTATAAATTGTTAGATTAATTTGACCAAATCAACGCTTTTAAGTCATTTTAGTCGACTAACAAAAGATTTAAGATCCCAAAAATATGGTGAAGGCAAGTTATAAGGGTTGTCCGGTAAGAGCTACGTAGATATTAGTTATATTGATACTTGTTATTATATATTTTATTTTGGGAAAATTTTTTGAAATATATTCGAATTTTGATCGGAATTGTTGTTACGATATCAAACTTTGAAAATGACTTTTTACTCCTGCGCTATTTAATAGTGTATTTTAAAGATATATATATGTGTCCACGTGGGCATATAAAAATACTGCATAATTAGAATTTATAAATAGTAATGTGTCCAAGTGGACACATATATATATACTTTTAAAATACACTATTAAATAGTTCAGGGATAAAAAAAATACACTATTAAATAATTCAAGGGATAAAAAGTCCTCCATAAAATTTAATATGGTAACAAACTCTTTCAATCAAAGTTAAAATATTTTGAGACCCTATCAAAAATCCCTCATAACTTACGCATACTAAAAAAATTTAATATGTATGCACATGATATGCTTTATGTTATTTTCTTTAGCAGAGTGAAAAGATTAAGTAATACAGAAAAATACAAGTTATGGGAAGTGGGGGATAAATAATAATAAAATAAAAAAATCAAATTATAGGATTCTCGTATAATTTAAGTTTGTAATTGATAATTTCACCATAGTTTAGTCGTATTTTTATGATTTGCTCTCTAACTATTAATTACTATTGGTTTATTTTTAGATAACTTGACTAAAAACACACTTTTTACGATATTAGTGCATAGAGGTTAAACTAGCAACTTATAACAGGTAT
Source organism: Solanum lycopersicum (assembly GCF_036512215.1). NCBI lineage: Eukaryota > Viridiplantae > Streptophyta > Magnoliopsida > Solanales > Solanaceae > Solanum > Solanum lycopersicum. Next base: position 4,680,079 of record NC_090808.1, on the reverse strand, counting down.
TTACAGCAAAATTCTCCACTTCCAAGATAACAAAAATTTTACTTGATATCCATTCATTATACATCATCTCATGAGTCCTCATTTCAACAGTTATTACAAAAAAAAAGTAAACATAAAAAAAAAAAACTATACATGTTAATTATATTGGTGCACTTACATACCCCATTTTGTAGGATTACACTGGATATGTTATTCGTGTTGTTGTAGTAGTACTTGCAGGCCAGAGGTTCCTTAAAATTGGGTGATAACAACTGGCGCATCAAGAATGTGAAATTACCGTCTTTTCAGATGGAGCGAAGGGAAGCTGAAGGTCTGGGATAACTGGCTACTCGCGGAGTCTCTTCTGAATTGCTTCTGAATGACTTGTTGAGCTCACCACTTGATTGACTGCTAAGTCGATTCAACTGTTGATCCTTGTTTTTATCATTTTTCACGCGATCCTTGGACTCTTGTAGCTGCTCTAGAGCTGTGACTACCTCATCCATTGTTGGTCTTGACTTGGGGTCCATGGCTAGGCATTGAAGTGCAACGCTGGCTACCTTAAGGGCACGAGTGAGTGAGTATTGTCCTTCAAGTCTAGAATCTAGAACACGGAAAACTCTACGTTTGCTGGTCAAGTAAGCTCTTGAGCACTCGACAAGATTGTGTTCCCCTGTTGGTCGATTCTTGTCTATTGCTTTCTTACCTGATAGAATTTCCAAGAGAACTACTCCGAAGCTGTATACATCACTCTTGGCAGTAAGATGACCTTACGAATAAGAGAAACATATCGAGATCAGAAGCTAGATTTTTCATTTTATTGTGATGAGTATAGTGATACAGTTATAGTTAGAGGCGGAGCTACATCATTAGCTGCTAGTTCTCACGAACACGTTTCAAAAAGTATGTCTCTTTCCTTTTTTGGCAACTCTATAGTTCTAAGTTTCTACACAACATGTTTAAGACAACAAAATTAAAGTACATTTTACGTTTAAGACCACGAGATTCAAGCGGAACTAGTTGTCATGAATGACAAACCTGTGGATAGATACTCTGGAGCAGCATATCCGTAAGTTCCCATAACCCTTGTCGAGACGTGGCTTTTGTCACCGGTTGGGCCATCCCTGGCCAAACCAAAATCAGAAAGCTTGGCGTTGTAATTCTGTAGATGAAAAGCATAAAAATGAGTGCACCAAAACAGCAGAAGCATTAACATGCTCGTGTTCAAAGAGAGAACGAAAGAGAGCTAAGTGACGGTTCAACATGAGATATACTTACTGAATCAAGCAAGATATTAGCAGTCTTAAAGTCTCTGTATATAACACTTGTTTCAGCATTGTGAAGAAATGCAAGGCCCCTTGCAGCACCAAGGGCAACTTTCATACGGAGACTCCACGAAAGAGGTTCAAAGTATGAACCTCCTGATTCAAGGAAAACATCATGTTACATAGGATCTAACAAGCCAGTAAGATAACACATAATAACAAAACGACTTGTAACATACGAGAGAGGCGCTTACTCCTGAATAAATGATTCTCCATGCTACCCTTAGACATGAACTCGTAGACTAGAAGCCTGTGATCATCCTCTAAGCAATAACCAAGCAATCTTACAAGATTCGGATGTCGTAGTTGACCAAGATAATTTATCTCAGCCTGCAATTTCGTAAGTTCAAGAACATAAATACATTGATCTACCCTGCTTTCACAATTTAACTCGCATTCATTAGAAAGTTATAAGTTCATCCTGTGAACTAGATGAGAATTAAGCAATAAATACGTGTGGTTTAACAACGATGTATGCAGATTACCAACGTGATCTAAGAAATCAATTCTTAGACCATGTTGTAAATCCAAGAGGAAAACTTCTCTCACCAGCCATTCACGGTGCCCTTGCAAACCTTCTTGGTTTAACTTCTTCACAGCTATCACAATGCCAGCACCAGGTTTTGATGCTAAAAGTGTTTGTTCATCAACCCACCCCTTGAAAACCGAACCGAAACCTCCTTCTCCTAGTACACTGTCAGGACGGAAGTTTCTAGTGGATGCTCGGAGTTCATTGAAAGTAAAACTCCTCAAGTTGGACGACTGCAAGATCTCGCCCTCACTCCGGGGGGTTGGGGGTACAGAGCCTGATGACACTTTGCTATTCGAATTACTATTCTCAGTACCATTTCCACTGACATTTCTAGAACCAACCCCTGAAAGAATCCATCTACATGTTGTAGTCAAATGACACTAAGAACAAAAAATAAATGCACATTCAAAAGCCAATATTACTACCATCACAACCCACAAATTTCCATATACATAAAAAAAACTCTTGACAACAACATTTAGGGGTACGACAGTACCTAGTAGTTTCGACTCAAATCCTGTATTTAAGCTTAAAAATCCACTTAACATGTATAAATAATTTATCAGGAGCGTCTTTTCTAGAATCCAGAACTCATAAACTCAAAATTCTAGCTCCAGCCTAAGATAACATTAGTTGTGTAGTTAGAAGCACAACTCTTTAAACATTCTCTGCAGTTAGCAAAACAACATTCATCACGAGACAAAAATCCAAAATCAATCGGCTTTTCGAATTATCTTCCTTGTTCTCTATTGATTAATTATTTATTTATTTCTCCTAAGCTCCTCTACAACTTCAACAGGAATATGGTAAACAAAGTTCAGTATGTTGCGCTGAAGCTCCTGCTATACGAAATTCAGTAAAGGGCCAAACTTTAAAGGTGTATTATACGCATCCTTAACCTGCATTTCTATAAGAAAACTGTTTCCACGGCTTGAACTTGTACCACTTACACCACAGCAAAATAATACTAATGCCAAAACAAAATAAGATTCATAATTCAGTCTTTCTGGTCCCCCACCCCCACCCCCACCACCACCAACCCCAAGCACAGGAAAACACAGACTGGTACAATATCAAATTGTAAAAGAAAGATAGTTAAATGAAAAGTATATACCTGTACCAGTAAAAATTGTAGTTTCAGCTTTGATTTCATTGCTCAGACAAATCCCCATCACAACAAAAACCTCAAAAAGATTCCAACTTTACAACCCCACAAGCCAAAAAGTACAAATAACAACCAATTTCAAGAATCCATTAGCAATATGCATATGAAAACTTCAAACACAAAACCCCACAAGGCCAATGAACCTAGATCTAGTATGAACTCAAAAAATAAAAACTTCTTTACCAATATCACCTAGAAAAAGTAGAGGGAAACCCAAAAAATGAACTTGGGTTGAAATCATTTTTGAACCAAAATTTAAGTTAAGAAAGTTATATGTAAATGGAGAGAAGAAAATGGGATTTTTTTATATATAACAAAAATAATTTTTTTTTCTTGATTTTGTATTGGTTTTCCTAGAAGAAGCCTTTTTTGGACTTTTTAGTTGAAGCCATTGAAGGTTGACTTAGTCTTGTTGGAGTAGGACCAAGAAACTCATCAAATTCAAATATATAGGAAATTTTTTCAGTAAAGTTGCTTTATTAGTTGATTACTAAATAATTGGTAGTATAATATAGATAAACATCTCATATCAACTTATTTAGATTCATATGCACAGTATTAATTTTCTTAAACTCGAAATTTTTTAGTTAAAAATAATAAAATTTCATCTATCTCATCATATCTTACAAGCGAAGCTGGTGTGTATGTTGAGGGGAATCGACAATGTTGACATGTTATTTTGGTTCATAGAAACTTGTAGCTTTTTCGAAATGTTATATGAACTTATTTAAATTTTTATAAGAACTCATAAACTGTTAAAGAATGATAAAAAGTCTCACATCGGTGATTATGAGATGGATGGACTCCTTATAAGGCTTGGGTAATCCTGTTCCCTTCGAGCTAGCTTTTGGGGTGTGAGTTAGGCCTAAGACCTAATTTTACATGGTATCAGAGCAGGGTCCGTCTCATCCGATGTTGGAGTTCCCAAAAACAAAATTACCCATGCACCAGATGCTAAGCACTGGACGTGAGGTGGGGTGTTAAAAAATGACAAAAAGTCCCACATCGGTGATTATGAGATGGGTGGACTCCTTATAAGGTTTGGGCAATCCTTCTCCCTTCGAGCTAGCTTTTGGGGTGTGAGTTAGGCCTAAGACCTAATTTTACATAAACTTCATATATATAATTCGTTTATGAATCAGTGCAACTAATAACTTTCTCTTAAGGAATTATCTAATACACTTCAAATTAACTTACACATAATAATTAAGATTTTAAATTACACTTCAAATTAACTTACACATAATAATTAAGATTTTAAATTCATAAATTTTAAATTTTGAGTTTCGGTAACTTCTTTTGATAGTATGACTGGAATTAATTTCAACATTAGGTACAGCTACTTAGCTATTGGATTTTCTACTGTGGATTTTTTTTGTCTTTTTAAGGTTGTTGGATTTTCGATGATTAGTCCTATTTTGGATTATTTATTTGATTTTAATAATACTATGTTGTAAAAGATTATTATGCTATGATTATTAAAATGTCTTTTTCTATCTTCCAGAACCCTTTAAATCAAAATGTGTCCTTTAATATTGTTATCATGATAATGTAATTATCAAAGTCCCTTGAGATCTACAAATTTAAGGTTAAAAGTTGTACTGTATTTTCAGACTATCAATAATGCATTGTATTTAATTTATTGGTGTTTGTTTATTATGGAGTTGTTTGTATTTGTTATATCTTTACAAAAAAAAATGTTAACTCTTTTGATGAAAAAAAATATATTATGAGTCTGCTTAGAAATAATTAGGCAAGTTGCTTGCAAGTTGTTTGCTTAAGATATTTAAAAGATTTGAGAAAAAACTTTTTTAGAAAATTGTTTATAAGTTATCTGCTTGAATGCAAATTTTTGTCAAGAAACTTTATACTTAAATGGACAATTTACAGTATAATATATTTGTAACATTCTCTATTGTATTTCATTAATATAATAATGTATGCATTGTTAAAACCTTATTAGACAAAAATTTGAAAAGATTCTCATTCAGTTGGACAATATTGTGCACAATAGTTTGAAAACACTTTGTGATTTAGTTTATCATACATATAGTTGGTATCTTTACGTGTATAATACATAAACACGATTCTTAATTTGGTGTCAGTTGGCAACGATGACCTTTAACTTTGGGTCTTCACAAGTAAACACTTAAATTTGTATAAAATTGAACAAATAGACACATTCATCCTACATGGCACCCTACATAAACATTTTCTGTCATACGTGGCGTCCCATGTGTATGTTATATTAATACGTGTGTCTACTTGTTCAATTTTATACAAGTTCAAGTGTCTACTTGTGCACACTCAAAGTTTGAAGATATATTTATCCATTAAAGCCAAATAAAATGTAATGTTTATGTATTATGCCTCACGTATATCCATATTCTTCTTTTTATACAGTTGCTACACATAAAATCACAATTAAATACTATTCCCGCGATTTCTGTTGTATTTAGATTTTGCATGCGCGCTAATACAATATAAATTTGCTATATTTTGAAAAAAACAAAGATACTGTTTTTATTATTATTATTATTTTGAAGAAGAAAAAAAGAGCAAAAAATCACAATATTTTGCAAAATGGCTATTTATGTATATTTCTCGTATTAAAACATAATGGGCTGAAGCTGAAAGCTTATCGCCCCAGTTAAGGCCCTCAACTATTGACAATACAGGGTGAAATTGGCAAATTACTATTTTTATGGATATACAAAAATATACATGAAAGAGATACACTGATATACAATATTAGAACTTGACTCATTGTTTTTAAGAAGAAGGTGGTGCAATTTTGGAATGTTTTATAGTGAAATTGGAGCTATGAGCAAATGATTCTCCTAGATTTTAATTTTACGTGACGTTTTGTAGAATGTGAAGCACAACAGAGACACTAAGAAATTTTTTCTTCTTCTAATAGTCAGTTAAAAGTAAGATCTAAGATCTGTGTATTTTTTATCATCTTCAAACCCCATTTGACGAGATTATATTAGATATGTTATTGTTGTTTGTTGTTGTATTATATAAGTATATACAAAAATAGAGAGTAGAATACACGAGAGAGAAAATAAAATGTTAAACTAATAAAGATTTATAGCTAGATTTCACACATAGATTGTGTGAAGTTTGAAATCTATGATCATGCAATATGAGTTGATAAAGGTATGAAATATAGAGAGAGTTTGAAACTCCAAAAAAGAAAAATTAACTAGTAAAAATTATAAAATATAAAGGTGTGTATTTAAGTAATTTATCCTATTAAGTAATCGCACTCTAGCATATTATAGTGGAGTTTTACTTGTCAAAACTTCAAAATTCAAAAGTATACTTAAATTGTTCTGTACTTTAGTTATGGATACTTTGTTCAAATTTTAATTTCATATTAAGAATTAGCTAGTTTTCAATTATTATATTTTAAAATGTGGCTAAACTTTGATGGTTGACTAAAAAACAGTTATCCCACCCAATAATTTAGATGAATTTTATATTATTAAGAGTTAATTACATTTTATTCCTTATATTTTTTAAATGATTAAATCCTCTTAATTTTGATAGAATTATACATCTCAAAACATCCTATACATCACGTTTTGATTTTGGATAAATCTCTCAACGTCTCAGTTTGATGTTATGACCCAAATCGAGTCATGAGTGACACCCACACTTAATCTCTTAAGTGGGAGAACCAACAAATTTAACTCCAACTTACAAAATAAAAACATAATGCGGAAGCTTAAAATCTTATTAAATCTTGTTTCCCAAAACCTGAAAGTCATCACTTCAAGGACATTTAATATTCAAATACTAAGCCTAAGAGTAACAATGACACCAAAATGAGTCAAATAAATCATTTATGTCCGAAATCTAAGGACATCATGTCATGACGAGAGAATCCAACACGAGATAGAATGAATCGCTCACCCTGGAACATGATGTGCTGGAGACTGGCTAGAGCTCAGGGCCAGTTGAAGTTATTGATAAACTCGCTGCACTCCATAAAAGGAAAACAAAGAAATTATAAGTAGGGTTCAGTACGGAGCAACATGTACTGAGTAGGTATCATCGGCTAACCAAAAATAGAAACTAATATACATGGAATAATAGTATAAAATCAACCATGACACTTAACATGTGGCAAGCAACAAACAACATGAATAAGTGACAACAATACAAAAGTAAATATGCAATCAATCACAATATTAATCACGCATATAAGGACTCATGCCTCCACACCATGCTCATTTGGGAAATGGGTTCTTTGAGATTGAGTATATTAAGTTAATTTAATAACTTTTTCCTTTAATGTTACTGTGTCAGAACGTGACACTCCGATCCAAGAATAAAATGTCGAAACGTGACACTCCGATCCAATAATATTGTGTCAAAACATAACAATGATCCAAGAATACTATTAATTTATCATTTACTATCACCACTTTTCGATTCATTGATAATCTTTGATCAAGCCTTCTTTATTCAAGGCATCACTTCGATAAAGAGGGTTCAAGAATACAAAATTTCACGGCCTCAGGATTTCAGACTAATCACAAAACATACAACCAAACCACACAATCAAGTACATAGAAAACCTCACAATGTCATTAAATGCATATCAATCACTGTTAAGTGTATACTATCAAATAGCATAAATCATAACCTACCTCAACCAAAGAACTGAAAGCAAGCAAGCTACTTCTTCAATACTTTCTCAATGTCTCCGAACACTTCCAATCTATACAATTTGCATAATTTGCAAGTTAACGAGTCTATTCATATTACTTTATGTGTATAGCCTAGACCCAAAAATCATCAAACACAAATCTATACTCAAGTTCCTAATCTTGAGGTCCATTAATATGTCAAGTCTCTTGTTTGTTATATTAAAGCCTAAGACCAAGTTTTTATTTCTCTTAATGACATAACTTTAATATTGTTCAAATAATATACAACACTTAATACTTAATTACTTATCTCAATTCGTTTAACTTTAGATTAAGTTGTGATGATTAGAAGAATAAAACTTAAAATAGAGAATAGTTTTCGAACTAATGCATACCGAAATATCAATTCGCTGGCCAATCATTAATTATTCTAGCATATCAGAATTCTCTATTCATCATTACTTTGTCATTAATTAATCATTATACCTTAATTATCTCAAGACCAAAAAAATCTGCAACTAATTTTAATCCTTTTTCAAATTAACAATATAATATAATATTAATATATGTATCCCTTTGTTTTCATGATTAAGGTAGCCTTATAATAATAATAATATAACTTTATATATCCATGAGTATCAATATTCAAGTGAGGTTAACATCATGTTTGAATCATTGTTATCCATTGTATTATATTATATTGTTATTATATTTATAATGTTTGTTTTGATTGTTACTTAAAATTTTGTTGTTACGTAACGATGAAAATCTCTATTTTATGGAACAATCAATTTGGTGTATTTCCATTGTTACTTAATTTCTTTTTCCAGTTATATCTTTACATAATATTTCAAAATACTATTTTACCTTTACCTTAATTATTTAAATCTTATCAAACTTCCTACCCTGTAATAATTAAGGATATTTAAGTAAATTTATAAATTATAATATAGTATGATACAATGAAACCAAACAATTAAAATGTTACTAAACAACAACAAACAATACAATCTAACCATACATTGTATCTACCATACAATAGAATACAATACAATACATTATGAAACAATGGATAACAATGATCTAAACAAAGTGTAAGGGTTTTTACCTGATGCAAATTGTGTTGTCCTCGTATTGTCACCGAACAATTTAGGGTCAAGCGGCTACTATTTTATCTTCTTTCTTCTACAGGTTATTATTACCGTAATTATTATATATGAGTAATTATGAAAGTGTGAAAATGATCCACTATAAATGATAATGTTATTTTTTTTAATCACCAACTAAATAAATTACTAAAAGTACTCCATTAATTCTATAATTGTAGTTATGAATAGTCTAAAATATCCGTTTAGAATCTATCAAAAAGTATTTTAAGAAATACAAAGCTCTTATACTCAAAACAACCAAATGGATCATTACATTTGGATATATCACTAAATGTCTCGATACATCATATACATTCCGATAAATAGAGTGCATACTGATAAATCACGTAAAATAATATATTCTCAAAGAAAATAATTTTTTTTATAATTTTTTTCAAATAATATAAAATTTGATAAATTAAATTGTGTATTTAAGCAATTTTCCGCATTTACATTGAAAAACTATCTAATAGCCCAACTCATTATCTCACACAACTTACCAACTATACAAGGAGAACTCATTTTATATACTAGTTATGTGTATTCTTATATTAATTTTCACCAATACGAGTACTTTTTAAAGGAATAATCTGATTTGGTATTACAAATATTGACTATGGATCATCTTGTTTTCTAGAGGATCCCCTTTTTTACAATATCCAAATTAAACTATAATTAATAAAACTATTTCACACACGTACATATATTAATCAGATATGATTGTTAAAGATTAAAGAAAATTGAAGATATAGAATAAGTCATATTAGGATTAGGCTGTTTATATCGACTAGGCTGCTATTTCTTATACTAGTTGAAGTGGAGTAGTATTAAATTACGATTGGAATTAGATTATTTATAGTTGTATTATTATTACAGTAGCAATATGTATTGTAGCAACTAGTACTCTAAATACAGTTAACTTCGCACTCCACCCTTTTCTGCGTACTCAACAATTTTATTTATCAATACAATATTTAATTTCTCTAATTTTAGACGTAAAAATTGTAGAACGATGTCTTAAGCATCTATTAAAAAAAAAAAAAAAAAAGGCTAAGGTAGTTCATTGTTGGAGGGCCTATATTTACAGTCCAATCAAAAAAATCTCATGTCCTTTAATGGGAAAGGGCCAGAAATGGTTGAGGCTATGGTTTAATGGATCTGAAAGTAATAATTTCTCCAACTTCTTAATTGTGTTTGTTCTTATTTGAAAGGGGACTGACTGATTTTCCCCACTTCTTAATAGTGTTTCTTTTGTTTTCACTTGAAAGGAGAAAAATATATTTAAAATTGTAACGTCTTTAATTAAAGATTTTGAGTTTACGTCTTATATGAATAAAGTTATAATTGGTAAAAATAACATTTACCTTAAAAAAATTTCAACTTTCGATGTGAATTTAAATTAGCAAGACTTTTAACAAGTATCTAACAATATTTGATTGATGAGGAATGAAGTCGTTTTTCTTAAAAAAAAAATTAGCATTTTGTTAGGAGACAATCTACCTCGAAGTGAGACTTCTTAGTGTGAATTCTTATAAGTAAGATTCCAAAATAAGTTTCAAACACTAGTAGATGAATGAAGTTACTTTCGATTAAAAAAGGAACAGTTGCGTTATTCTGAATTCTCAAGGTGAATTCGAATTAGTTGAACCACAAAATATGTACCAAACATTAAAAGAGGAATAAATCGTTTTCAATTATAACAAATATACTCAAAATGAACTCAATGGTGCTAATTCAAACTAGCCAGACTTTAGAACAGGTATCAACACAGGATAAAGTCAATTTTGTTAGGAAAGAGTTGCCCTCGAGGTGATACTTCTTTGTATGAACACAGTAAAATTCCAAAATAACAAAATAAATATGGAACGCAAAAAAAGTAAAATTATTTTTATGAAAAATGGTTACTCTTAAAGTGAAACTAATTCAAATTAATCGAACTATAAACTAAGTACCAAACATCAAATTAGAATGAGTTCTCTTTTGATAGCAACAAAAGAACTTTTTAGTGTAAATTTGAATAAATCGAACTTCAAAATAAGTACTAGACACTATATATACATAAAGTCACTTTAAAATTAGTCGAATTTAATGATGAATATCGCGTATTAAAAAAAAGATAGGTGTAATGTTAATGAGGGGACCTTAGGTTATTTATTTGCAGATCCCCATAAGATGTGCAGGCTTTGGCTTCCTTGTACTGTATTTTGAATAGTAATAATTTGTGGAATTGGTGGGCTGATATACATATATATATATATGTATTCTATTGCATTGTCATTTATGTCTTTATCTTTTTCTCTTTTTTTCCCTCTGTCACTTCTACAGCATACAACACATGCCAACCTTCACTTTTGACGTGCTTCTTTGGCCTCATTGCAAAGGGAAAAAAAGAAAGAAAAGATAGGCGTTTTTTTAAATTATCGTAAATGATATTTATATATATATTGGTCATATTTTTGAGATATTGATGTTTCGATCGTTTAAAAATTATAGTATATATGTTCTTTATTCTAATGGAAGACTAAATAAGGAAATGTGACGCAATCTTATCCATTGATTCGATATTTAATAAATATCGGATCGATAGATAAGATTATGACACGTGTATGTCTGTCAGTATAAATTGTATATATGCTTTAGTTTTTTTATGACAGGGGCATCAATGTTCCAAAGATATGACGGAGAGTATTTTTATGATAATTCGGAGGTATACTTGTCCTTTTCCCCATCGCAAATACACAAATTTTAATTTATTTTTTTTTGGAAATATTGATTTTCAATTTTTACTTGAGAAATTAATTTTGATTTATATGGCATTGATAAAAATGTTTAATTTCAAAAAATATTAGGATTTAGTAATCTCATCGTATCGTTAGGTGCTAAAGAAATGAGTGTTGAACTTAACTCAATCTCAAACTTAATCAAGAGTGACATTGTTAAGATCATATAAAGGAGTTTAATTTCCTTATCTCTATCTACGTGGGACTTAATATTATTACTCCCTTAAACGTTCAAGACTGAACATTTAAAGGCGGATAATATAAGATAAGGATCAACATAAGATAGCCAATAAATTAGGATGGTTAGACAAGCTTTGAAACAGTGTAGTAATATTTAGAATTTGAAATTTATATATTCAGATTCTAATCGTTCTAAATGTTTAATTTTAAAGGACATAAGCTATTCGATCATTAATTATACTATACTCAATAAATATTTTAAAACAAATACAAATTTTAGTACTCTAAAGTTACTGAATTTTATTAAATTTATAGTATAGTCGAAACTCTGTCTCCACCCCATGAATTACATATTATATATATATATTAAACAATTTTTTTTTCTTAAAAAAAGATTAGGCAAGAATAAGACCCTATATTAGAAAATCTACAAATAAAACAAAAAATGTTGAAAAAATTATTCAAACACGTTTGTTTGTCGAAATACTTTTTTAAGTTACTGTTTAAAGTTCCACCCTTTGATATGATATCCAAAAACCAGAGAGTGACACCCCAATATGAAGTCCAAATTGGTTTAGACAACAAAGCTTGCACAAATAGAATTGCTAACAAGTTGAACTTTACATCACATAAAAAATTTATGATGTAATTCTAACATCGTATAAGCAAGATTCGAAGAGATTGATGTGTATGCGGTTTTATTTATATTTTTATGAAGATACGTAGATTGTTTCGATAGAAATTTGTCAATTCAAAATAAGTATGAAAATCTAACATGTTACGATAACAACATGTTAATATAATTATGCAAATAAGGTCCGAAAAAAATGATGTGTATATAGCTCTATTTCTATCTTTGTGAAAAAAATATTGTTTTCGAGAAATATTCAATCGGATAAAAATATAAATAAAGTAGAAAAAAGTTTAGCAAAATCAGTTGAATTATTCTCTAAGGTTGACTTAGAGATCATTTGGTTACAAGGATATATAAAAGTTGATAATCTTAGGATAAATGAAGATTATTTATCCCACAATCAAAGTAATTTTCCATTTTAGTATAAACATTTGGGAATTTGTTCTAAATTATAGTGTACTCCGTATATTTCATTCTTAGTAGAATAAATTAGATAAATACCAATAAAAATATATTTTTAAAGGCTCGTTAATGTGAGGAATAAAAATAAATAGTTATGAGATAAAAAAATAGTCATAAGATAAAATTTTAATAACTCATTTGATCGACATGTTTTAGATAACTTATTCTATCATTTATAACATAATGATAACATAATAATGGGATAAATTATCTATATATACAATAAAACAAATAATCCTAAAATAGTTAATCATGAGATAACGTAACAACAATATAATTCTCGATCTCAAATTATAATCACAGTATGGCAAACCAAACCACCCCATCACCTTTTTCTTCTTGGGGGAGAGTAGCATAGATAATCATCATATGTGGTCAGAGACGAGCTAGGTGAAAATTCGTGAATTAGATTGAATTCATTAATTTTTATAGATTATATATTTGTATTGAATAATTAAATAAATATATACAAATATTAATTTAACCTCCTAACAAAATTGTTTAATAATTTAATGGTAAGGAAAGAACGGTAAAAATGTCTTTCCCACTAATATTATGAGTTCAAACTCTATCATCAATCAGAGGTGGACCCGTGTACCCATCAATTTTGGAAAAAAATCATACATACTTTTATAAAATCTTGAAAAATTGATTAAAACAATAGAATATGATTAATTGCATCATGAAAAACATAGGAGTTGTTAAGTGTTATTGTGGTGCTGATACAAGCTAGATGTTCCACCTATGAAACCGGGTTTGAAGGACACTCGAAATATTCAAATTCAGAATTTACTTCTGTTTATAATATTGTAATAGTATCCGATATAAATTTAAACTAGCTAATTTTTAATATAAACATCAAATATCGAATAATAAAACGAAAAATAAAATAAAAAAAGGCATAGTTTTAATGATAAGAGGGATGAGGAGATGCTTAAATTCCTACCACAAAGGCCATCCCCTTTTCCTTTTCAGAATGAGGAGAGGGTAGTGGGCCCCACTATTATCTGATTGTGGGCTCCACACTGTGTTTTAGAGGGAGGATCTCCCTAAATTTTACAATTCCTTTGACTTGTCTCCATCATTTTCTCTACTTTCCAAAAACACCCTTCCTTTTTCTCCTTTATTACTCTCTCTTTTTTTTTTTGTTAACCCTTTGCTCTTGTTAAAAGAGAATCATTTTTATAGCTAATTCGTAAATGAGTTATCGAAAAATTAAATATCTCATTTTATATAATAGCATTGAAGTCTATCGTATAAGAAAATTTTCATATAAAAAGGTTTAACTTTCTTATAAAGATTATTTAATTTGTTTAGTTCAAATTCAAGATTTCTGATATTAAATAGTAATATTCGTTAGAATCTCATATATCCAATAGTATCCTTAATTCAATTTATCGTAGTTTAAACTTCATTCAAGTACATAGTTATTGAGATTAGCTATGACCTACAAGTTATTCTATAATTGCCTTTGGGGCTATCCGATATTATGGTTACTTGCAAAGTTATATTAAAACTTATTCACTTCGATGATACTTAACACGTCTTATGGTCAAAGACGAAGCTAGATGGAGGTTCAAATCCTATACTATCAAAAAGAATTCTTTTTTTCTCTTTAAAGAATGTATATTTTATAATATTTTTCTCTTATGCCTTAAAATTTACAATCTCAAACTCTTAATTCTGACTTTGCGCCTAAAACATTACCGCATCAATAATGAAAGTTGAAAGGGCAAATGTTGGTAAATATGAAGTTAAATAGAAGGATGAAAGAAGAATAAATATATATCTATATATATATTGGTTAATTGTACTTTATTTTGTGTATATAAAAGGGGGTGGGGGGGTAAAAAATAGATGTAACGTATCACTGACAAATGCCATAGAGAAGAAAGAGGGCAGTCAAGTCCTGTCTCTTTCAATCTTCGTCTCCTTATGCCGCGAAACCCGGACTACAGTCCCTCTCACTCTATCCCCACCCCACCCCCACCCCCTTTTTACCCCCCCACCCCCATATCAAGTTTTTTTTTTTAAGTTGCATTATCATAATTCTTATCTTTATATATTTTATATCATTTTGTTTTCGATTTTTTTACTATATTATTATTGTTACGGTTTATGTTTTCATACGTTGAATCGAGCGTTAAATTTCTCCACTCACACGAGATAGAGATAAAGAACTATTATATGTCTCTTGAAGAATGAGCCGAGTAGTTCTTTAGTGAATGAACGTAAATAAAAAAGTTATATATAATGTCAATCGATTACTAATTTGAGTGTTCATATCAACTTATATATATTTTTTGAGTATTTATATAATAGGTAACTAAACTTAGGTGATTTATGTCAAAGAATGACGAAAGTTGTACATCGACGATTAATGAGATGGGTAGACTCGTTGTAAGGTTTGGACAATCCTATTCCTTTTGAACTAGCTTTTGGAGTGTGAATTAGGCATGTGAACTAATTTCACATGATATCAGAGCAGAGCCCGTTGCTTATGCACTAGATGCTAAGCACTGATCGTGAGGGTAGTTAATTAGATAGATAGATTTCTTATAAGTTTTGAATAATACTCTTTCTTTAAAACGAATTGACAAATTAGACCTAAGACATAATTTCATAATTTATATCTAATCAAGATAAATAAAACTCCATATATTTTTTGTAAAATGATATTGTTGATTGGAATATTTTGTTTTGCCTTATAAGGAAAAAAATTGGAAAATAAATCCTTGTCTCCTATAGTTATAAAAATACATTAGACTTTCTGGTCACAAAGGCTAGCTAGTTGTCATTTCAATCCTCGTAAGTCCCGTAGCTAATGATGACCAGAGATACATAAATACAAATTTTATATTGTTTTATTTTATTACTATTTTTGTTTTACCGTTCAATAGATATTAAAATTTTGTAGAAATCTATAAAGGGTTCAATTTAAATTATCTATTTAGTCCTAAATTTTAGTAATGACTATATATATGATTTTATATTTGTTGAAAAGCATTTCGAACAAGTGATCGAAAAGTTGAAAATATCTATCACAATACATGAATTATTCATACAAAAAATTAAAATCTCAACTAACTTGTAAATTTGTGAAATATTTATAAAGAGGTCAAATTCAAATCATTTTAATTTGAGAATTATGTTACTAACAATCCTCGAATTATGAATATCAAATCTAAGTCATCCTATCTTGAGAAATACGTCACCAACTACGCTCGAATTATGAAAATCAAGTCCATACATCTAAATTTAAGGAATACGCCCACTAACGATTCTCAAATTATGAATAGATCTAGAAATCTAAAGGAAAAGAATAATGTATCTACAATATTTATCAATAAAATTATATTTCTTTATATTTTATTTATGATTACAATTAAGTTTTCATCATTTTAAAATTTATTACAAACACATAAATAATACAAATTGCTATAACAGTACTTGCTACATTTCTATTTATACATTATCATTTTAGATTTTAGTCTATTCTTACAGAAAAGAAATAGATAACCTTATGAATTTATCTTTATTTAGTAATTTTTTAAAATCAAATTTTTATAGATAAAAAAAAAAACAACCTTTAAAAAAAGATTCTTTTTAAAAGGCACTATTTTTACGAAAAAACAGGTAACCTTATGAATTTATCTTTATTTAGTTAACCTTATGAATTTATCTTTATTTAGTTAACCTTATGAATTTATCTTTATTTAGTAATTTTTAAAAATCAAATTTTTATGAATAAATCAAAAATATAACCTTAAAAAAAAGATTTTTTTTTTAAAAAGGCACTATTATCAAGGTGATACTGTGATGCTACTTTTTTTTTTCCCACTGTGGGGTTAAAGGGGTGGCAGTAAAGAGTGTAGTCACTTCGAGTAGGAGGCAGGTTTATCAGAAAAATAGTTAAAAAGATTTCATAAATAATAAAGTTGAAAACAATAAAAATCAAAACAGTATTTTTTTTTCCACTTTTCAAAAAAGTAATAAAAAAAAACTAATTTTAAAAAAATAAAAATAAAAATAAATGCAAGAGTTTTGATGATGATAGTTTCAAAGAACTAGGCAGATGCTAATCAGTACTACTGTCTACAAAACTTCCCTTACTTGCCATTATTGCATTTTATGATTCTTTAACCCCCCCCCCCCAACCTCCCAACAAATAAAAAATTATAATTAGTAAAAAAAAAATATTTTATGTCAAAGTTGAGTATAGTCTTTATTTTTTTTTAAAAAAAAAAGGCTTTATAATTTGAATATATTTTGGATCTATTGTATTTATTAAAAAGATTATGGTCAAATACTCTCTCTTTCTATTTAGTTGTCCACTTTAAAAGTGACAAACATATTAAGACAACAATAATTATCACAGGTTAGTTGTAATTCTACTATTAACTTTAAAAATTATGCAACTCTCCAAGTATAATAAATATATTTTCTGATTTCAAAAAACATCCATTACAACTTAGTAATATTAGAAATTTTCTAGAATGAAATAAGGACATATTAGGAAAAATATTATTGTCCTTTCTTGATTTATTAAAATTGACAAATAAATAGAAACATATATTAAAAAAAATATGAACAAGTATATAGAGACAGAGGAAGCATTAATTTTTAAGAAAAGTGACTTTTTTGAACAAAATAATAATACTTTGAGTTTGTCTAGTTTTAATTTAATATGGAGAAATTTTATTTAAAAGGCAATTTAAAATGAATTTATTATATGCAATTATAATTTAATCAGAGATTCAATAAAAATTTCGAACACAAAATCGAATGAGAAATAAAACAAAAAAGATTCTTGAAGATCACAAACTATTTTCGTATTTTGAACATATTTTCTGCACAAGAGAGTCTGTAATTTTCTGCAAACACTAAATTAGAAAAGCTACTATTTCAATGAAGCATGTATTTATTCATATTTTCTCTTTTTTTTTTTATTACTCAACTATTTGAAAGTTACTTGTGTATTAAAATTAAGGCATAATAAATATGTTGGATTTTTAAATTTAACTTAAAATTTTAATTTTAACCTTTAATTTTTATAATACACAAATAGATATTTTAACTATCTAATTTTTAAATAAATAAACACACGAGTTCTATATATCATAATACACGTAGGATAAAAAATGACCTGTAGGATGACATACAGGACATGTGTGTCTATTTGTTCAACTTTATACAAGTTTAAGTGTATATTTGTATACATCCAAAATTGAAGGGCATAATTATGTTTTGAAGCCAAGTTAAATAGCATATTTATATATTATGAAATTAATACGTGCTATTATTTTTAGTAATACATATTTGATAGCTTATTACTTCTTTTTTTTTATTTTATAAAACTCAGCACAAAACAATTCATGTGTACTATATATTATTTTTAGTACAATAAAAATGATTATTAATTGTAATCAATTTTTAATTGTTGTTAAATATATATTTTTATTAGCAATTGTCATTTTTTATATATATTTTTATAGTTTTTAGCGATATTGATTCTAATGACACTTAACTAATATCGGTAAAAACTTTAACATTATTTATTAATGTCAATATTTAATACTGCTAAAAGTTATTTTTATCGTAGTGACAATATTTAATAAAATAAGGATTAGATGAAAATTTATTATGCTATGTTTAATATTTCATCTTTTTTAATTTATAATTGAACATTGTACTCTATACACTGAAACTTTTAACATAACATCTAAAAATACATTTATAGCTATAGCTATAGTTCACATATTTTCGAAATTTAACTATAATTTAAATTGCCTTGTATAATCTGCAGATGAGTTAGTATAATTAACGGATAGGTTTATACCATTGAATATTTTTTTTTTGTATAAATTCAAATTAATAAATTTATACAAACAAAAATATATTAATTTTAAAAAATTATACAATATTATACACACATTCTAATTACCAACCAACATTCAAACTACAGACTTATCATAACCATCAACATCGATAGATGAGACCAACTTTAATAAGATATTAGAGTTCAAATTTTATAATAATAATAATAATGTGAATTTTTCATATAGTTGTGATTTAATGGTCATATTTATCGCAATAAATAATGATCTTAGACTTCAATTCAATATAACTATATGATTTGAACTTTTTACTATTTGAATCTTTCGCCTCTCACTTTACTTTGAATATATAATCTTGAACTTAAATTCGAAAGCTAAAATATTTTTACAATGAAAGAACTTATATTCCTTCTCAGAAAGTTTTCATCTTTTTATTTATTCGATAGAATTTTTATATTTTTATTCACTTGATAACTTAAATTCACAATATTAAAAGTAAAAACATAAATATTTATTATACGAGCAACTCTTTGCGATAATTTGAATTGAGGTGGTGATACTTCTAACTTTTTTTTTTTTTTGAATTTTACCCTCTAAGAAGATGTACAACACTAGTTGTATAATAGTGCGTGTGTACAAATAACCTTTCTGGTTAAAGACGCCATTGCCGTCTTCGTCATCACATTCTCTATACACGTCATTCTTCAAACAGAGAGGGCCATACCTTACCTCTTTTCTCTCTTATTACTCTGCATTTTCCCTTTATTTTCTGTTTCATCTCTCTTCTTCTTCTTCATTTTCTCTTTTGCTTAAACGTAGTGTATCCTTCAATTTTTTCTCTTTCTTTTACTCATTTTCTTGAAATATAATAAAAAAGATCATATGGGTCGAGCTAGAAACTGGGATGCCTAAGTTGTTTCTTGTAAGTTCTTTTGTAAATCTCTTAAAGTTTGCTCCTTTTTTTGATTCTGTGATCAAAATGATGTGTTCTGTTGTGGGTAAGTCTTATAAAGTTGTTTGCTTTTTTTTTTTTTTGGTTTACTGAATTGTGTTTGCTTGTCTTAACAAGAATTTATATTAATGGTTTGTATTTGGTGGAGATAAAGAATCTATCTTTTTGCTTTAGTGGTCTCTGCATTATCATTTTGGTCACTGCATTTTTTTTTTAATCTTTTTGCTCATATTTTCTTGAAATAGATTAAAAATGATTATATGGGTTGAGCTAAGAACTGGGATGCCTAAGTGGTATCTTGTGAGTTCTTTTGTAAGTCTATGAAAAGTTGTCTCCTTTTTTGATGCTGTGATCAAACTGATTTGATGGGTATTTTTCTTTTTTGACTTTATTGTGTTTTCTGGGAAGTGGAGTTTTTCAGTGCTGGCAGCTTGTTTCTTTATTTTTTTAAATACTGATTTGTGTGTTTTTGTTCTTTCAAGTATTCACATGTATGTCTGGTGGAGATAAAGAATCTATCTTTTTGCTCTAGTGGCCTCTGCATTACCATTTTTTCTGTCCCATATTGCACAATCTGGTTTCTGCATCTTTTCATGAAAAAAATACTGAAAGATCTAATAGGTTGAAGCAAGAATTGTGCTTCCTTTGAGGCTTCTTGTAAGATTCTCAAGTCTTGTTCCCTTTATGGTTCTGTAATCAAACTGATATGATGGATGCTTTCTACTATGTTATGTTTGTGTTTGTTTTTCAGTGTTGGATTGTGTGTGGAAATTTTTTTCTTAAGATGCTTGTCTTAAACTGAATTGTGTCTTTTTGTTCTTGCATTTACATGTATGGTTTTTATGCTATATGTGGAGAAGATAAGGAATCCATCTTTTGGCTGTAATGCTTTGCATTTCCATCATCTCTGTGCCTTTTTGCAGAATTTGGCTTCAACTGTAACTAGGAAAATGTTGAAATCTCTACCATGTTTGTTTTTGACTCAGATCTTACTAAGAGTTGTTTTTATATTGCTAGTCTTGAATCTTTCTATTTGTTGTCAATACATTTTCTGGTATAACTACCTAATTACATTTTGCATAAAAGTTCTCCCATCTTTATTGTGTTTTCTCACGTTAAGCTTGTTTTATTCTCTATCTTGATATATTGAAGATATGTGTCACTCAATTTCTGTGGATAGTCTCATTGTGGTTATCTGGTGTTTCTTGCTTTTTGTCTAGCTATTTTGATAGTGTATTCGTTTCCTCAAAAAACTTATTTTTTGAGCCTGAGAGTCCATTAGAGACAACGTCTCTACCCCACAAAGGTAGGTATGGTCTGTGTATTTCGTATGCTCCCGAAATCCCACTTGTGTGACTACACTGAGTATGTTGTAGTAGTCTCAGAGCTTGATGTTTCATAGATATTTTTGGACATGAAAACTTTAGTACTCTTAAAGGGTTATTGCAATTGAGCTAAATGAACATGTGTTAAGTAATCTAGGAAGAAGGGTGTTACTTAATTTGCATCATCATATTCTGCTGAGTTCTTTTTTGTGTTTGTTATGCACTTGCAATGATCTTGTACCTCAATGCTGGTCAAGAAGGATATCGATCTAGATAGTGAAGCCGATTGAGTATTGTGATGTCTGATTATTAATGATCCGTGTAATCATACAATTATGCCGGTACATTGTTAATATATTGCATCAAATGATTTATGTAAAGCATGTTTCAATCAATCTACTTGTGTGCACACACGTCTGCTTTCGTTTTTTCTTTACAGTCTTTTCTGCATATATCTTAGATGTGACCTTCGAATGTGGCTAGTCTGGTCTCTGTTCATGTTAATAGTTCAATGACGAAGGGTCTGAACAAAAGTAAATGTGAATATATTCTTCGATTCTTTTCTTATTTCTATCTGATTAATGATGTCTTCTAGAAATGCCAACTCAATTTTACATTATTTTTAATATTGATCTGGTCCTGAGTAGTGATACCAGATTGACATAGCAGCACTTTCTTGAAAATTATGACCTGATACCCCTAAATAACGCGGTTAGAACAGAGTTACTCCCTCTGTCCCAATTTTTGAGGCCGTGTTTTATTTGGAACTAGCATGTTGACTGTGTTTAAAATATGTACATCATTTGTTCTCATTATCTATTTTCTATTAAGTTTTGTATATGAGCAATCAGTTGTATTCTTCTCTTGGATATGTCTCGAGTACTGGAACATTGCATGAGTTTCCTTTGTTGAAGTCCTACTGAACGATCATGATCCTTTGTTACTGTGACGGTATTTTATTTAGGGGCGTTGTAATGA
This sequence comes from Solanum lycopersicum, assembly GCF_036512215.1. NCBI lineage: Eukaryota > Viridiplantae > Streptophyta > Magnoliopsida > Solanales > Solanaceae > Solanum > Solanum lycopersicum. Next base: position 4,658,121 of record NC_090808.1, on the reverse strand, counting down.
CTTCCCATACAAGTTAAGATTTTAGTAACTACATTAAATGTGATGCACTTGCATGTACTTTGTTTGTGATCAATAGCTTGCTTAAGTTATGGTTCAGATTCTATACTCAAGTATTGCAAGTAAAATGGTGCGAAACATTCTTTCAGGAAAATTATGAGGAGTTTGGGAGGATGGAAACTGGTGTTTACACCTGGAAATGAGGGAGAGGCAACGGTGGCGAGCTGAAGAGGATGCTTTGTTGCGAGCATACGTGAGACAGTATGGACCAAAAGAATGGCACCTTGTATCACAGCGTATGAACACGCCCCTTAACAGGGACGCGAAGTCTTGTTTAGAAAGGTGGAAAAACTACCTCAAACCAGGGATTAAAAAAGGATCACTCACTGAAGACGAGCAGCGTCTTGTTATACAACTACAAGCCAAACACGGTAACAAATGGAAGAAAATAGCAGCTGAAGTACCAGGTCGAACTGCTAAAAGATTAGGAAAGTGGTGGGAAGTTTTCAAAGAGAAGCAACAGAGAGAGCAGAAAGAAAACAACAAGGTTGTTGATCCAGTAGACGAGGGAAAATACGATCACATTCTCGAAACCTTTGCAGAAAAGATTGTGAAAGAAAGGAGTGTCCCAGGTTTACTTATGGCTACTTCTAATGGAGGTTTCCTCCACGCCGATGCCTCAACTCCTACGCCACAAACTCTTCTTCCTCCGTGGCTTTCTAATTCTTCTGCTCCTTCAACTGTTAGATCATCATCTCCATCTGTGACTTTAAGTCTCTCCCCCTCTACTGTGCCGCCTACACCTACACCTGGCATTCCGTGGCTACAGACAGATAGAGGACCTGATAATGCGCCTCTCATCTTGAGCAGTTTTCCACATCATAGTGTTGCTCCTTGTGGAGAAAATCCTTTTATTACTGAACTTGCGGAATGCTGCAAGGATTTAGACGAAGGGCATCGTACTTGGACTGCACATAAGAAGGAAGCAGCTTGGAGGTTAAGGAGGGTTGAATTGCAACTAGAATCTGAAAAAGCAAGCAAAGTTAGGGAGAAAATGGAGGAAATTGAAGCAAAAATGAAAGCGCTGAGGGAAGAACAGAAAGCAACTCTAGACAGAATTGAAGCAGAATACAAGGAGCAACTAGCAGGCTTGAGGAGGGATGCAGAAGCAAAAGAGCAGAAATTGGCAGAGCAATGGACATCCAAACACATGCGCCTTGCTAAGTTTCTTGAGCAGATGGGATGCCAATCAAGACTTGCTGAACCTAATGGCGGCCGCTAAAGCAAAGCTTGCAAGCTAAGCCAAGAATTCTTTTGTGTTTCCTTGCTCCTTTAGACGGTTCTTTCTACTTGCCGCGACTTTTCTTACTGTAAACTTTTTGTTTGATCATCTTCTATTTGGTTTTCTATGTTTTCCTCTATGCATGATATGATAATTTTATAATAGCCTGCAACTTGTATTTTTGTTATCTGCAAAGGATCTGTTGCAACTTCGCGACAACATAACGTGCTTGTATCTTTTCAGTAGCAACATCTTTTAATATTGCTTACTCAATTTCTTGTGCTAGTATATAATTAGAGTGGCATTGCATGAGCTTACAGTAAGTGCGACTCAGTAGAAATTGATCAATCCTTTTTCTTTGTCGTTAAGGTGGAGGATTGAACCGAGTTCTGATATATATATGCTAGATTCCTCTGGTTCTTCATTGATTTTCTTCTTCATATGGATTTTCATCAGAAAGGGAGGTTCTCTAACAAAATGTTGAGTTTGTGTTAAAAGTAGCTATCTTTTAATAGTTTGAATATAGTATTTTATGAGTATTCTAATTTAGGTTTTAATCATCATATTTGCATGAATATCCTTCAAAAAGATATTAGAATTTAGGTTTGTTCTTGTTTCTAAGTTACTTGAAAATCTTGTTATATTTCTCAATATTAGACATCATAAGTTGTTAAAAGAGTTCAAAGAGAAATGATGGTATTATTTTGCATAGTAAAAATGTATGAACTCTTAAAACTTCCATCAATTATGAAAACATACATGTTAATAAATTAGAAATGTGTTTTTGATATGGTTGGCTATTTTTCTTGTTCTAAACATTGGAAATCTTGTCAAATATAAAACTTCATCAAAATATAAAATAAAAAAGCTCAAAATAATCTTTTTTCTTTGGATTAAAATTAAAAGTTTATCTTTATTTTTTACATGTACTACTAATAGTCCTTGGTGTTTGAAATATTAATATCCTTTCGATTTTTCCTCAATCATTTGTCTGTTTTTAAAGTTAATTTTATTCATAATTTAGTCTGTCAAATATTCAATCGCGTTATTTTATGTTTACTAGAAATAATAATTTTACGAAAAAGAAGGTAACTAGAAAAGTGCTCCATGTTCTATTCCTGTTCAATCGTCGTTGTAGCTAAATAAAAAATAATCTTTATTTTTTTGAACTATATCAATTGATCGTAGACAACTAATGTTGCAACAAATGTTTATGTACTAATGCATATTAAATTTGTCGTGATGAACCTTTCGATCTCAATATTTTTTTTTAAAGGAAAAAGATTAGATGGCGGACGAAAATTATAAAACTCTTATTATTGTGTTTTATATATATAAAAAAACAAAGATATAGTTGATTCTAGCTCAATGATAAAAGAGTATTTTAACTCTTATTATTTTGTTTTATATGTATAAAACAAAAGATGTCGTTGATTTTATCTCAAAGATAAAAGAGTATTTTAAGTTTTTTCTTATATACAAAAGTATTTTCAATTTTGGATGGGATAATTCTATACTTCTTTGTACTAAAATACTTGTCATAAATTTTTTTTGGGGAAATTGTTTATAATGGCAAACTAATAAATCAAATTAATTGTTATAATCACCCATTGATTTAATTGTGTTTCCATAGCAAACTGTTTGTTAGTCATCTCCCTCCCTCAAACTCTCGCTCGCCACTCTCCTCTCTCGCTCCATTTCTCGCTCGCTTCCTCTTACTTTTATTCAAATACAAGCGTATAAAATATGTTTCTATTTGTATAAAACGAGCAGAAATTGTACAAATACATATATTTTTGTTCCCCTCTCCCATATCTCGCTCGCTGCTCTCTCTAATCTCGCTCGCCACCCTCGCCTCTCTCGCTTATACAAACAGAAACAAAATGTATAAATTATGTTTCTGTTTGTATAAAGCGAGATGAAATTGTATATACACAAGCATATATATATATATATATTCGTCTAATACACTTATAATTCTACAATAAAAATATTCACCTGCCCAGTTTTTTCCGTCTCTCTCTTTCTCGTTTTATACAAATTCAAACTGTATATAATTTCTCACTTTTGTGTTTTATACAATTCGATTCAATTGTATATTTCCTGCCCAGGCCTCTTTTGACTTTCTCTCTTTCTCGTTTTATACAATTCTCTATCCAAATCTCTTTCTCTTTCTCGTTTTATACACTTCGTTTTACAAAAAAAAATTCTATTGTATATATATTAGCAAATTATACATTTATATGTTTGTTACGGAGTGCAATTATGCAAACTTTGCTGTAACATACAAATATGAGTTTTACGTTTGCTATATGTGAAAGTTGCCCATTTCTTTAGAGTCAAACAATATGAATTTTTATCTATATTAAGATTTTTTTTAATTACATTGATATGCTAAAAATTACCACTGTTATAACTTTATATATATATATATATATATATATATATATATATATATATATAATTAAATTAATTTAATTTTAAAAATTAATCAAATTGATTATCGAGAAGGAAAACATAAATGCTATTTTAAATCGAAAGCAGTATAGAATTAGGCACATTTCTAATGAGTCATTTGTTAGCACGACAAGAAATAAATTATTTAAATATTATTTTTCGAATAACTTATACAACATTTTATAGATAAATATGAACTAATTTATTTATATATAAAAGTAATATCACATTTGACTGATAATTTAGAAATCAACAATAATTAATACATATATAAATTATGTATTATCTTATATCAAATATATATATAAAAAATTATTACCTATATAACTAAATCATATCCAAAAATTTAATACTATAAGAGGAAATATAAATATTACCTATGAATATGTTGGAATTTAATAAAATCAATCACACAATTTCAATGGTAAAAACTACAAATTGATAAAAATCTGAAAACACCCATTCAAGAATCGTATGCCTTTAGAAATCAGTTAGGGTTTCAGATTTTCGTATAATTTTGAAGGTTTGATTGTGTAAGACTGACAGTACCGTTCAGCCCTGGGGAACAATAATTGTGAATATTGGGGATTGTAATTGCGCCGATTGGATTCGGTTCATTTTTCTAATGGAGGTTGATTCTGCGCCGGCGCCGGAGACGAAGATGACAAGTCCGCAGGAATTTATTCTTAAGGTACTCCGGTTAACTTGAATTTTGCTTGGAACTAATTTTATGTATTTTGTACTCTCCTATTATGCGTGATTTATAACTATTGAGGTTTTTAGTATTAAGATAATCACAATGCTTTGAAATTTTGAAGATAGAGTGGAATGGATAAGGATTCATTCATTTTGTTGAAACTAAATAGTTTGGGATATAGGTGTAGTTGAGTTGAGTTTTATATGATTCATCACTGAACTGGAGAAATGAAGTTGGAAGGTTTATATATGTATTGATAATGGTGATGTTTGAGCTAGTTTGTGTGTACCTCGACTAATTCAGGTAAGCAGGTAAATCACCGTGTTTTGTCTTTATTGGGATTGGACATGAGACCTGAGACCTTAGGGTGTTCAACCCACTTTATTGACCACTAGGCTACACTCTTGCGTGCTAGGTTGTATTCTTCAGCGTTAAGGTATGCTGGCTAGTGGCTACCTCCAAAAAGTTACAACCTATATCCATAATTGCATTGATCCTAGGAGATCTATCAATTGTTCTACTTCTTCTATACCATTTTCTTTACACCAAAAATACAACATGTTAATGCAATTTTCTTTAATTTTCTGAATAGTGTTAGTAATATTCTCATGAGCTAAGACCACCATCCTTTTTGGGTCTTGACCCCCCCCGTTCTCATCCAACAACTCAAAAGATCAGCAGTAAGTTCTGGCATCACCTAGGGATCTTGAGCAATGCTGAGAACCATGTGCCACACCTGGACAGTAATCCTACAGTGTAGGATAAGTGGCGGTTAGTTTCCTCCTTCTCATGACAAAAATAAACATTTGGAGACAATATGGAAACCTCTTTTCTTGTGTTTTTCCTGTGTGAGACATGCCCTTCGAGAGAGGTGAAGCATTTCACCTTTGTTGGGGTGTTGCACTTCCACATTTGTTTCCCTGGACCTAGAATTCCCCATGTGTGAGTCATAATCTCTCTCTTATACAGTCTACACGTAGAGAACATGCCATCAGGGTCATGTTTCTATCTTATACCATCTGTTTTTATAGCAAGGCCTGTGAATTCACATAATCTGAGCAGTAGTTCAACAATTCTATCCACTTTCCAATCATTTAGATTTCTCTTGAAGGTGAGATTCCGTCTCTTAAGGGACCATATCTCAGCAATTTTAGTGTAAGGTTTGGTACAAAATGTAAAAGATCTGGGAAGATCGATTTTAGACACTCATGTCCAATCCAATTGCTCTTTCAAAAAATATTTGTTACCCCCTCCCACTTTGAACACCAAATTCTCCTTCAAACTAGACCATAGATTTCTAATTGATCTCCAGATTGATACCCCATACGTGCTATCTACTACATTAGACACACATTCCACATTTTGCCCATACTTGTTGAGAATTCTTCTCCATAATGCTCGATATTTAACCACAAATCTCCAAAGCCATTTACAAAGTAGACTTTTGTTCTGGACCCTCAGATTTTTTATACCAAGACTTCATGTCTTCTTGCTTAGTAAGGCTTATGCCATTTAGCTAAGTGTATTCTTCTTCCTTCCTTGTATATTCCCCCCAACCATAGAAAATCATGTCTCAATTTATCTAACCTCTCTTCTACTTTTGCTGGTAAAGGAAAAAGTGACACAACATATGTAGAAGACGAACAATATCGTACCAAATGAGTTTCAAAGAAAAAACAAAAAATCGTACCAAATGGATTACCTTAAAGAAAAGAAAATTAAAACAAAGCCTCCATGAATTTACGTGAGCCATTTAGTATTAAGATTGATCCATTTCAGTGGGTCTAATATATTTGCTGGAAAAAAACCTTGCTGAAAGAAATAGAACAAAACATGTCTAGTCTTTTGTTTTGTCAATTCATTTTTGATGTCGTCATTTTCTTGGAAGAGGCCATTATCTTTTGTTTTTAATGTTGTCATTTTCTTGGAAGAGGCCATAATCATTAGTGGTGAAAATTCCTAAATTGACTTATTTTTCTAGAAACACCTATATATTATGGGTTAATCCATTTTCAACCCCCTTAACTATCCAACCCGTTTTTTTACCTACATGAAATGTGAGTGAGTTGGATTTATCCACTTTTATTCCATTGGTTTCCAACCTGCCCAAATCAGTGTTGTCAAATGTGCGCTTAAGCCCTGAAGCGTGGCTGAAAACGTGTTGTTGTCATCAAGGTTTTAAGGCATACTTTTCCTTGCCAATGAGCCTCTTTTGAAGAGGCGACACTAAGCAATTGAAATTTCTCTTTTTCATTTTTTTCCCAATGTCTTTGTTCATATATTTGTCATTCATGTTTAAAAATTATTAATATTGGACTAAACATATATATTTGTATTGTTTCTCCGGTTAGGCATTATTTCATTAATGCCTCACTATATTTGCATTTTGCTAGTAAACCCCGATGAAACTTATTTTACGCTTTTGATTATGATAACACTGACCCAGTTCGACATAAGCTGCCCATTTGTCATCACTAGTTCTGTAAGACAAGAAAGGACTTTCCAGTTGCACGAGTTCTTCACAAATGTCCTTGTTGCTTAAGTCAGGAGATATATTTCTAGAGACCCAAGAAAAGTTTGACACAATTGTTAGGAACTGAGGTCTCACAAGAGATCTAGTCCCACTACTAGGTAGTTTAATGGAAGTTAAGTGAACTGATGATTGATTTGGGATGAGAAAGTAATCATCACTCACTTTATCAACAAGTAGTGGAACTTATACAACTGAATCTGGCTTACAATAGATCCTATATTGTAGGGTCATGAAAGTCATGTGATCTCTAAATTCAGGATTTCCGAATCATGGAAAGTGTGTATGAGCTTTAAAAAAGGGGAGCCTTGGTGTAACTGGTAAAGTTGTTTCCATGTAACCTGAAGGTCACGGGGTTGATCTCGAGTTGTGGAAACAACCTCTTGCAGAAATGTAAGGTAAGGCTACGCACAATAGACCCTTGTGGTTTGACCCTTCCCAGAACTCCGTGCATAGTTGGAGCTCGTGCTTGTATCATCTTTACCATAAATTCTGAAATTAAATGGTAAAGCTTCACCGATATGGGTTTTATGCAATGCTAATTTGGACTAATTGGGCTCCAATGCGGGTACTCGATACTTGGGAAACCAAAAAAAGAAGGTTAATTGGTGAAGGCATAGGATTATGGTGCCCATGATTTTAGAGCTTGTGTACTGGTACTACTGCTAATCAACTCTAGTTTTTCTTAAAGTGTACTACTATTTTTGAGATGAACTTTAATCTATATTGGATTTCTTGAAGGAACTCAATCAGTCTATCTAGGTTAAAAGACGACCGATTTACTCTATATTATGAATACCCGATCAGATCTGTCAATTTGTGAAAGTTGAATAAATAATATTCTTAGGAGAAGTTTGGAATAAACAGAATTTAGAACCCAAGGGTGTGGACAGTGTTCAATGAAGGGGGTTGAGAACCCTCTCAGGTTCAAATCTCAGTAGAGCCAAAAACACTAGATGGTTTCTTCTCATTTGTCCTTGCCTTGGTGGGCAGGGTTACATGGTACCTATTGTTGGTGGGTATCCCGTGGAATTAGTCAAAGGTCTCTTCAAGCTGGCCCAGACACCATGACTGTCAAAAAAATAAACTCGGGAATAGGTTGCAACGTCCTAGATATACTATTTTGGAACCGAGGGGGAGTCTCTTATATCTGTGGACATAAATTGAGATGGATAGAACTTCTATGGTTCTGCTTGCCAGGCAGTTTCATGTGTTGGGCAACACTAAATAGAGCCTTACCCGAAGCCGAAAAAGGAAAACAAAAGAGAGGCTAAGAGAACAGGTCATGGATTATCTTCTAAAATCAAATAGTTCATAACTCTTTACTTTGTCCATTGGAAGGATGAATTTCACACTTCATTACTTATTCTATCGACCTTCTTCTACCTTGGAAGGTGTTGCATTTCCCCCTTACTAATATGTAGTATTTGTTTTGTTTTTTTCATTCATCGAGATATGTAACGGTCCAAGTGTTGTACTACGATATTCTCTGTTTTCCTGGTTGTGTACTGGCTTATTTGGATATACTTTATCATCTTTAAAGCGGATCTTCAAGCATTACTTTGGGAGAAAAATGCAAATGCTTCCTGGTAGTTGTCATGAGTTTTATGTTACCCACTTATGGTTCGAAAGTGCACTTATCCCTTTCTGGCTACCAAGCGCTCTGCAAATATCCCATCAATCAAGTATCCTACTATTTCAACTATTCCATAACTATGGACACCACAAGGGTGAAATTTCATCTTCAGGAGAGAACCAAATGACTGGGAATTCATGAGGTTGGCAGAATTCCACAACGGTTGGACACTTTACTGGACTTCAGGCATATGAGGATATGCTTAGGTGGAAAGGCAACAATAGAGGAGAGTTCAAAGTGCATTCAACTTACAAGTTGATGGATCAATCAAGCCAGCAGAGTCCCATATGACCTTGGAAACAAATATGGAAGTATAGAATCCCACACAAAGTTTCATGCTTTATTTGGCTGCTATCTAAGTAAGTTTCCCTGACTCAGGACAATGTCATGAAAAGGGGGATAACCTTATGATCTAGGTGTTTCTTAGTGGGGAAACCTTAGAAACTGCAAACCATCTATTTCTACACTGCAAATACACTCAATAGCTTTGGAGGACTTTCTTGAGCCTTAAAGGCATATCCTGGACTATGCCTGGGAGAGTTACTGAGGCCTTGTATAGCTGGTATGAGGCAAGTGCCCTTGCAAAAGACAGAACGAGGTTGAGAATTATCCCTGCTTCAGTATGGTGCGCAATCTGGATAGAAAGGACTTCCAGATGTTTTGAAGGCATAGAAAATCGTGTGCAGGATGTTAAACTAAATTGCATTTTGTTATTATGTTTTTGGTGTAATCAATTATACTCAAAAGGCATTGCCTCTATAGTTGATTTTTTAGACTCACGTATAGAAATAGAGTAGGAGTGTATGGAGTGCATCTGTATATAACGTTTGAGTACAACCCATGTACTTTTGTGGCATAAGACAACATTGCCATTTTCAAAAAATTATATAAAAAAGAGAAGGAATCAACTGGCCGGCAATTGTGTCTTTACCTATGGGGAATAAAATGAACAATCAGTGTGGTGATTTCTGATAGCTCTGCCATTTCTAAATCATCTTTATAACCTTTTAATGAATAGTAAGTATGCTAAACAAAGTCTGAGAAACTTTTTACTCCTTACTCTCTATGTGTGTTTTTATTGCTTACTCTCTATGTGTGTTTTATTGCGTAGACATTGGCACAAATATACACATGCATATTCAAAACACACACACAAACACATCTTTACCCTGTCTATTATTTGGTTCGAGACGAGGGACCTGAAAATGCATTTTGATCTTCTACTGCAGAGGCTTGAGAATCTTGGAGTTCCTGCAGAAAATTTAGAGCACCGACAGCCTGGTTTAATTGTTTATGTGAAGAATAACAAGTCTCAAATTGAAGAGCTTGTCTCTGCTCTTTTGCCTACTAATGAAGAGGCAATGGACAGTATTACAGATATGCAGACGGATTCTCCAAAATCAACAGGCAGCTCAGCCATTAAAGATTTATTTCACGAAAGTATGACGTGGTTACAATGGTTGATGTTTGAAGGGGAACCAAGAAGAGCACTAGATCACCTAGCTAACATTGGCCAGCGTGGTGTTTGTGGGGCTATTTGGGGGAACAATGATATTGCATACCGTTGCCGTACATGTGAGCATGATCCAACATGTGCAATATGTGTTCCATGTTTCCAGAATGGAAACCACAAAGACCATGATTACTCAGTCATATATACAGGCGGTGGCTGCTGTGATTGTGGAGATGTAACTGCGTGGAAACGTGAAGGGTTTTGTTCCAAGCATAAAGGCGCGGAGAAGATACAACCTCTTCCGGAAGGGTGTGCTAATTCTTTAGGCCCTGTTCTTGATTCCTTGCTTTCTTGTTGGAGAAAAGGGCTCCTATTTGCGGAAAGCCTCTCGGAGCAAAGTCCAAGACTAAATAGTCAGGCAACTGAGTATAAAGGTATCACAGATGCGTTGACATCAGCAGTGATAGAGATGCTCTTGGGTTTCTGCAAGGATAGTGAAAGTTTGCTTTGTTTTATCTCTAGGAGGGTATTCTCTTCAGAAGGTTTATTAGATGTTCTGGTGAGGGCAGAGAGGTTCTTGATCAGTGGTTATGTTGTCAGGAAGCTCCATGAATTGTTCTTGAAAATGTTGGGTGAACCTCAATTCAAATATGAGTTTGCTAAAGTATTTCTGAGCTATTACCCAACTGTTGTGAATGACGCAGTCAAGGAAATTAATGATACAGTCTTCCAAAAATATCCACTTCTCTCAACTTTTTCTGTGCAGATATTTACGGTGCCTACTTTGACCCCACGTCTAGTGAAGGAAATGAATCTTTTAGCCATGCTGCTGGACTGTTATGGGGACATACTTATATCTTGTGCAGAGGAAAATGGTAGATTGAAGGTATTGCAATGTTAATTTGATTTCAGCCTTGTGTAAGGAGTTTGGATAGTTATACTCTTTTCTAAAAGTTAGATTATGACATCAATATATTCATGATGTTTGAATATTGTAGCTTGTCTCTCATATCCTCTCTGGTAAAAGATATCTTTAATAGTTTGGTTGTAGACTTACCTTTTGTAAAATCTAATATGGTAGGTCTATGCACTGACTTTTCATATAGAAAAATTGACAGATTATAAACAATGGAAACGTAAAAGCTTGCATGATTGAGTTCATGCTTACATAATTTCAATATTTCCTGTAATACTATACGAATACAATTATACATTTGCATTAAATGGTTCTTCATTTAGATATTGTAATAGTTCTCACAGTAATTGATGGGTGGTAGTTTATTTCACTTGAGAGAAAAACACTGAACAACATAGGAGTGTGCTAGGATGTTTTTACTTTTGATTTTGTTGTTTCCTTGACTTCTTGAACTAGTTAAGTTCTCAATGTTTGTTAATTAAAAAAAAGGAAGATATCAGCTGCTAGCATTTCCTTTGTTTTCGAGGCCTTATGCCTTTCATGATATATAGCTAATCTGCAACAACTGAAACTATCTTGTTTATTTTTCAGCATTGTTTACCAACTAATATTATCTTAGCAGTTGACCTAAAAATTAGCAGCATTGCCTTGCTTGATGAAGTCATTTTACTTATTATAGGTCAATAAATGGGGAAATTTGTATGAAACTACTCTTCGTGTGGTTGAAGACATACGATTTGTCATGAGTCATTCTGCTGTACCCAGATATGTGGTCCGTGATAGGCGAGATATACTTAGGAGGTGGATGAAGCTGTTGACTTTTGTACAAGGCATGAACCCTCAAAAGAGAGAAACTGGCATCCATGTAGAAGATGAGGGTGATAATATGCATTTGCCTTTTGTTCTGGGTCATACAATTGCAAATATTCATTCTCTATTGGTGGGTGGTGCATTCTCTATTAGTAGCACTGAAGATGCTGATGATGCTTTGTTCAACACGCATATACAAGATTTTGATGACCAAGATAGTGAAAGACTTGCAAAAGTTGGAAGGCTATCACAGGAAAGTTCTGTTAGTAGCGTGGTTGGGAGGAGTCCACCAGAACATGTATTTATGACTCCTGAGTCAAAATCTGATAGTTCTCCGGTACCGTCATCTGTTCTATGGTTGACATTTGAGTGCCTGAAGGCCATTGAGAATTGGTTGGGAGTGGATAACACATTAGGACCTCTCCTTCACATCTTATCTCCGAAAACAATCACTAGTTCTGGAAATAATTTCTTTGCACTGAAAAGAACACACTCGAAGTTTAGCAGGGGCAGGCAAATTATTAGATCTAATAGTCCTTCAGATGGCATTGGACTCCCAAGTTCAACTGAAGGTTGCAATAAGCAATATTCTTATTCGTCACCGACTGGTGGTGTTTCCTTAAAATGTGGACAGGATTTAGCCCAGGAAACTGCAAACTTTGGTGGTAGTGATAACAATATGCTACAAACAGATTATGCCCTAGAGTTAGAAGCTTTTCGGGTGCTGAGTTTTTCTGATTGGCCTGATATAGCATATAAAGTCAGTTTGCAGGATATATCAGTTCATATTCCACTCCATCGATTACTTTCAATGGTTTTACAGAGGGCACTCAGACAATGTTACGGTGAAACTTCCGTAGGGGGTAGTTGTTCCAATTCGTCATCTGCTGTCGATCATGACTTTTTTGGCCATATATTGGGAGGCTGCCACCCACTTGGATTTTCTGCCTTCATTATGGAACATGCTCTCCGAATTAAGGTGTTCTGTGCGCAGGTGCATGCTGGAATGTGGCGTAGGAATGTTGACGCTGCCATATTATCCTGTGAGTGGTATCGCTCTGTTCGTTGGTATGTAGGCAATACCTTATTTGGGCCTTGGGATTTGAACTTCCTTTATGTGCTAATTTACTTGAGATTTGTGTACATAGATTACTCATGTTGCTTTAAGTCTTTCTTCTTTTGTACTCTTTGTGCAGGTCTGAACAGGGTCTAGAGCTTGATCTATTTCTGCTCCAGTGTTGTGCTGCACTGGGCCCTGCTGATCAATATGTTACTAGGATTTTAGAACGCTTTGAGCTCTTGGATTACCTTTCCTTGGATCTCAAACGCCCTAATGAGTATGTAACTCATCCCTTATCTGTCTTCAATGAGTTTCATTATCTATTTACTTGTTTGCTCCTTACCTTGTTAGCATAAATCTTTTTTTACTCTTATTTGATGGTATAATACTACAGGATTCCCAGAGTACATAAATTTGATTTGCCACATCGCTAATGTCATAAAGGGTGACATCTTCTGATGTTTACCTAACTTAGCGAAACCGATATTAGTTCTATGTTGTTAGTTTGTTACTATAGATTTATGTGTTTATATATTTATATTATTTTATCAGTATTGCTAGATGTATATATTTGCTTTCAACATGGACTAAATCAATATTATTGTAGGATTGATCTAAAAACAAATCCATATTGATCAGAAGACATGATTGATTGTTGGTGGCGTGATAAATTGATTGATGATTTATGAGTTGTAATTTTCCATCTTCCAAATATATTCCTCACATGACTCCTTTAAATTCATTAGTTACACATGTGTGGCTGAATCACATTTAGCTTTTTGAAACCTCTGTTGATGCACTTTTTTTTTGTGTGTTTATTTGTATGCATTATTAACTTGGCTACGTAATGGATGCTTGAGAACTCTAGCAAAAGGTTTTCCGAAATTTGAGTGGAAAGTGTCTAATAGGAACAGTTTTATCATGTGTTCAGGTGCCCTATTAGAGCATTTAGTTTGAGTGTCTTAATGAAATACAATGTCAAATTTAAGGGGTTGTCTATGTATTCGGCCATCAGAATAACATCAAGATTGGGTGGAGATAGCGCTCACACAGGATGTAATTAGATTAGGTTACTTGAGATGATCATATTTTACATAAATACTTGTATGCACCAATCTTCAGCACACAATATGATGAGTGAAGATAACAAAAAGATAATTATCCTAACCTTCCATAGAAGGAAGTAGTTCAATTTCTTGTATCATATTACCTACTAAGAACATGATATAATCGGAATAATTGACATATTGGGAATACAAGCTAGTTGTTGATTAAGATTAGTTGTTATTGTTACATTTGCATTAGATTTGTATTGTAATGAAATGGTTATATCCCTGTAGGTTTTATGTGTGCTCTGAAGAATATCTAGTTATGGGGAACTACTAATTTACCTTAAAAGATAAATTGATTTGTTTTTTAGTGAAATAGTAATGAATAGAGCAGAACTGGGGATACAGATGATCCATTTAGTCGACCCCAACTAATCGAAGGTGGGGCCTAGTTGGTTGCATAATAGTTTGGTTGTTAGATTTTGTAGTTTCACTAGAATTAAGATGTTAATGTGTGTATTCTTTCATATTGTTGTTATATGCAACAATTCTAATGTTTAATACTAGAGGACAGAAAAAGAAGATTAGACAGTGGCTAGGTGTATAAACTTATGTCTGATGCTTATGCTATGTTGTCATCCTTTGGTATACATTTAAGTAACTATACCTTAATTTTTATCGCAAGCCATGATTTTGGTCATTCTTTCAGAGATAGCGATATAAGATCCTTTAGTGTAATTTGGTGGATCACTACCAAGTTAGAAGTAACTTGCTAAAAAAGAATAAGTTTATTTTGAGTTGTCTGAGATTATTTCGTGACCTTGTACATTTTTTGATGCTCGAGTTAGATGGACACAAGATGTTGTATATTGTAATTTCTTATTTTTCTTCAACCTTCCTTTCTACATCCACAAGGTAGTGGTAAGGTCTGCGTACACCCTAATATAATTGTAAAGGAGAGTTAGTATATTAAATTGGCAACATATAATTATATAGGGTTCTGGGCAGGGGTTTATGTACCTTTTCGATGCTTGTGAAGTTTCCAACTTAGCACCTTTTTCTGGGGTGGCGAAGTTTTTATTGAATAGAATTGTTACTTGTCTCAAGAGAAAAGGTCTGCGTACACCCTACCCTGACCCCACTTAGTGGGATTTCACTGGGTATGTAATTGTTGTAATTTTCTTCAACCTTCTTGTCTATAATTTGGCAGGATGCTGTCAAATCTCCAAGTTCTGTTTCTCGAGTATTTAACTGCATTTTTGGATTCTTCTATTTTAACACTTCACCCAGGTATGAGCCGACTATAGTTCAGGAGATGCTTACACTGATCATACAAATAGTGAAGGAACGGCGGTTTTCTGGGTTATCCCCCAGTGAGTGTTTGCAAAGGGAATTGGTATATAAACTGTCAACTGGTGATGCCACTCGTAGCCAGTTGGTGAAGTCTCTGCCCCGTGACTTGTCCAAGATCGATAGACTTCAGGAAGTTCTAGATAGGGTAGCAGTGTATTCCAATCCCTCTGGCATCAATCAGGTTTTTTTGTGACACTTCGGTCATTCCTTAACCTTTCGTACATTGTCATCTGATCAGTTCTAGTCCTATGATCCTAATGTCCCATCTATCCCAGGGTATTTATAAACTGCGGACATCCTATTGGAAGGAGCTAGATTTATATCATCCTCGTTGGAACTCAAAGGAGTTGCAAGTTGCCGAAGAGAGATATATGCAGTTCTGTAAAGTATCGGCATTGACCAGTCAGCTTCCAAAATGGACGAACATTTATCCACCTCTTGGTGGAATAGCTAAAATAGCCACTTGCAAGACAGTACTCCAAATTGTTCGTGCTATTGTATTTTATGCTGTTTTCTCTGATAAATCAAATGCGTCACGTGCTCCAGATGGTGTATTGTTAAAAGCATTGCATTTGTTATCTCTGGCATTAGATATTTGTTATATGCATGGAGGATCTGGTGACCATAGTTGCTTTGGGGATGATGTCATTCCAATTGTAGCACTAGCTAGTGAGGAATTTTCATTGAGTAAATATGGTGACCAGAGCTTGTTGTCTCTTCTGGTTTTGTTGATGAGGAAATATAGGAAAGAAAACGACTTTGTGGAAGCTGGAATTTTCAACCTCTCCTCTATGATTGGAAGTCTTCTGAAAAAATTTGCTGAACTTCAATTTGGATGCAAGATGAAACTGCAAGACCTTGCACCTGAGGTGGTCAATCAACTGTCGCAATCCGTTTCGACTGGTGATACTAAAAACTTGGAATCAGTTTCAGACAGTGATAAGCGCAAGGCTAAAGCTCGAGAGAGGCAAGCTGCTATAATGGTATAGTTTTAAAGAGAATATTAAGGATATCTTGCTAAATACTTTGCTAAGCATAAAATGTGTTTGTTACTCTCTAGCCAGTTAACTTAAATTGTTGCTTTTGTGTTGTGGTTTCTCTATGACCGAGTGTAAGCTACTTGTTCTAGAAGTTGAAAAATCCTTATAAAGCATGTGTGTTTTGCATGTTCTAGGAAAGCATGTGAAAACTGAACATGCAAGTGAAATACTAATTGCGCAAGGAAGGGATTCCTCTAACTCAGAAGCAGAATCCTTAAAGATCAGATACCTAGGGTGTAAAGGGTTAAAAAGGGATTCAGAAAAAGCTGTCATATGAAATATTTAAACATGCAAGCGAAATATAAGCACTGAAAATGGAAGCAAAATCCTTGTACATCAGATGTCCCTTGTGTATAGGGTCCTAAGAGACAAAAGTTGGGAAACTTGTGCTTTTGGAGGTTAATTCAGAGCAGGATATGATTGGATGGAAGACTAGATGCTCAATTTAAGTTCAGCCATAGTTGGATGCAGCTGTGCTTTAGGTCTAAAGTCAAAATTAGAGATTTTACAGAAATTCCATTCTAGCAATATATATAGTTTCATGTAAAACAGCACATAATTCATCTTACAACGTGCTTTTGTTTCCTGTACTTGGATCAAGTGCTTTTCATGTTTCCATTGTGCTATGTTGCCATAATTTACAGTTCAGATAGTTTTTGGCTATTGTAAGTTGAATTCAGTGTGAACCAGACTAACCCTATTCCTTCTATTCTTGGTTGATCAAGTTTGACTCGGTCAGTTTCATATATATGCCATGTCTACATCGCAGGAGAAGATGAGGGCGCAACAATCCAAATTTTTAAAGAGCATTGATTTCTCTGCAGAAGCTGCTCCGGATGATTCTAAACTTAGTAAAGAAAGAAGTGATTCAGTCATTTGCTCTCTTTGCCATGATCCAAATTCTAAAAGTCCTCTATCATACCTGATTCTTCTTGAGGTATGTGCTTTGTTTTTATGTCGCTTCATTGTGTTTGGATATCTATGCTGATATATCTAAGTGATTGTGCTTGGTGAATAAGTCAATTTTTTACTTATTTTATCGTGGTTCTTGAAATAAGAAATCCAGGCTTTTGACTTTCACCAATAGAGGGCCTCCTTCATGGAAAAGAACTCAAAATTTTGGGAAAGAACTGGAATCTTCTGCTCAAAGGATGACAAATGTCTCATCTCAAAGGAGCATTTTATCAAGCAGTCAAGAAGTGATTTCATCTCCTTGGTTGACACAATTGATTCAAAATGCAATAAATGAATATGCTCTAGAAGGGAAAACTAAGGATGTAGGAGCATTTTTTGAATATATTAGGGCAAGGTTCCCAGCATTGAAGATTCAACTGCCTTGCACATCCAGCAATGTCGATGAAGACACAGATTTTTCTCTAGAGATGCTAGAAGAAGAAATATACTTGTTGATTCAGGAAAGAATGGATGCCAATTCTTGGCACTGGGACCTCTCAAGAAATGGTAAGAAAATTTCTGCAGGGGGAGGTGGTGGGGATGGTGAGTCTCTTTTGCTTGGGAAGTACATTTCTTCTCTTGCAGGAGAAAATGTCGATAGTCCTGCATCTGAAAGTGCACCCAAGACACAATTAGAGTCAAGAATGCCGCTTACAGCATATGAAGGATTTGGTCCCTCAGATTGTGACAGAATTTATCTATCATCGTGTGGACACGCTGTGCATCAGGGATGTCTTGACCGTTATTTATCATCTCTAAAGGAAAGGCGAGTCCTTTTATCCTTTCCTTTTTACCTCTTTCTTTGAGGTTATTGTCTAATCGTTTGGTATATTCGACTTGAACTATTTTTAATCTTTGGTTCTCTATATCTTCTTTTCTTGGCCTAATGATGGATATATTGCGTCTTGTGAGTTTTTTGTTGTCTTCTTTCTAGGATTTGCTTTTCTTTTCCTGACCTTATCTTGATTTATCTTAATCCAGTATGTCCTCAAGCTTAAATGGTTTGTGCATTAGTGTTAATAAAATACATGTATATTATGTTCTATAATTGGTCTAGCAAGTCCTATTCATTAAGTTCAAAGAATTAACAGTCTCATCACTCTTGTACAGATATACCAGAAGAATTGTTTTTGAAGGAGGTCATATTGTAGATCCAGATCAGGTACAGAACGTCCTGATTTATCTTTTTTCTATGTGATGGAGAGAATTGCTGAACCAGAAGCATTGTTTTTGAGGGAGGTCATACTGTAGATCCAGATCATGTACAGGATGTCTTGTTGATTTTCTTATTTTCAGGGGGAGTTCCTCTGTCCTGTATGTCGTGGACTTGCCAACTCAGTCCTGCCAACCTTACCTGTAGATTCTGGAAGGTTCACATCCCTTCATTCATCTTCCAGTCCATCAGATGCTGTTGGCCTTTCATCCTCGTCAAGTGCAGTGGTAGATGCACTTCAATTTAAAGAAGCTTTATTTCTCCTACAAAGTGCTGCTGATGTTTCTGGAAGTATAGAAATTATCCAAAGACTTCCACTTCGGCAGTTTGGGCGCATGAGGGTAAACCTTGAATCTTCGTATCGTGTATTGTGTGGAATGTACTTTCCAGACAATGATAAGATTTCAGAATCTGGTAGACTTAGTCATTCTCTGATTCTTTATGACACTCTTAAGTACTCACTTATATCAACTGAAATAGCTACTCGATCCGGAAAGACATCATTAGCTCCAAACTACAGTCTTCGTGCCTTGTACAAAGAACTACAATCTTCAAATGGTTTTATACTTGCTTTGTTGCTAAGTATTGTACAAAGTACACGAACAAATAACTCACTCACTGTCCTCCTGAGACTCAGAGGCATTCAGCTGTTTGCAGAGTCTATATGTTCTGGCACTTCTGCAAATGAAATATCAGATCCATCTGTTGGAGGTATATTGCTGCTCTGTGGAGTTATCTTCTAAGTTACTTTTACTTTGTAAAAGGGAGAGATGAGATCATGAGAAGATATGCTTTGCAGGTAATATGCAAGCCATCTTGGAATGTGCTGAAACAGAAAATCAGTATCCTGATATTCAGTTCTGGAGATGGTCAGCTGATCCAGTTCTTGCACATGATGCTTTTTCTTCGTTAATGTGGATCATATATTGCCTTCCATGTCCATTGTTGTCATGCGAAGATGCCTTCCTGACTCTGGTTCATCTTTTCTATGCTGTTGCGGTCACTCAGGTTGCACAATTTTCCCTTCTGATGTTCTTTTTTGGGTAGAGATTAGATGAGACTTCTTTGCACTTCTTTGTCTCCAAGATAGTTAGCAAAAGATCCTTGTCGTTTCTTTGCAGGCTATAATTACCTATTGCAGAAAGCGTCAATGCGGTTTGCTTGAGTTAGGATGCGATGATTCTCTAGTTACTGACATCTATAAAGTAATTGAAGAACAAGGAGTTGCTCACCAATATTTTGAATCTAATTTTATAGAAATTTCTTATGACATCAAAGATGCAATTCGCAGTCTGACCTTTCCGTACTTAAGAAGATGTGCATTGTTGTGGAAATTGCTTCATTCTTCTAGAGTGGTGCCATTTAATGATGGAACCAACATATTAGATGGATCAGCATACTCAACCAATGAACTGATGGAGTGTGGCGAGAACAATGCAGCCGAGCTCTATCAGATTGAAAAGTTGGAGAAGATATTAAAGATTCCATCGCTTGATAATGTTTTGAATGATGTCACGATTCGTTTGGTGGTTCAAAAATGGCTCAATCATTTCTACAAGCACTTTGAAACTCGTGGTCTAAAGGGTGCTCTTTATTCCACTCCTGCAGCCCCTTTTAAACTGATGCTTTTGCCTCATCTTTATCAGGATCTCTTGCAGAGGTTGGTTATAGATATGGATAAAGAGAGTATTTTACAAGTATTCTATTGTTGTGTTGACTAAATAAAACTCAAGATAATTTTATGTTACCTTCAGGTATATTAAACAGAAGTGCCCAGATTGCGGAGCTGTTCAGAAGGATCCTGCTTTGTGCTTGTTATGTGGTAAATTGTGTTCAGCAAGTTGGAAGACATGCTGCAGGTTCAAAATTCACTCAGGCTGCAGCTTCTCTTTTACCTTCTTCTGATCTTTAATATTGTGTCTGATGCATTTGATTGAACTCCAGAGAAAGTGGGTGTCAAACTCATGCAATGGCCTGTGGTGCTGTTACTGGGGTGTTCTTGTTGATCAGAGTAAGTGCTGTTTGCTTTTTGCTTTACTTATTTCTCTTGACCTTTTGATTTGCACAATACTGTCTTTCTGGACCCTGGAATGACTTGATGAAATTTATTTTTCACTGTAGAAAACTACTGTATTGCTCCAAAGGTCTGCTCGTCAGGCACCGTGGCCGTCACCTTATTTGGATGTATTTGGAGAAGAGGTAAATTAGTGGTTGCATTTTGCTATCATAGAAGAGCTCAGAGAAACTAAGGATGTTTAGTTGAAAACAAGCTTCTCTTTATTTCATTTTGATGGAAAAAGGGAGATTTTGCTTGTTGCTTGAAATACTAAATAGCATAGCTCGTAGAAGCATTACAAATTAGATATGAAACTAAGGGTCAAACAGCAGCTTAAGTCTTTTTCTGTAAGTTTGTTGTCGCTATCTCAAGCCACTAAAAGCTCAAAATAATCCAAGCACATAATGACATGTATCTTTTCTTTCCCTGCAAAGGTGCTTTACAGGGATCCTGTTGTGTGATTTAAATGGAAAACTATGAAACAATTAAATGTGCGTTTTGGGGGGTGAAGATAACAGAAAGACAGTTGTGTCCTCAAGTATCTTCAATTCACGTCAAACATGGGAATTAAAATTTTTGCCCAAGTTGAATGCAAGTTAATATATGTTCACAAATCACAATTTCCCCAGTCATAACTCGCAACAAGTATGGATTTAAACTTCACTTGATATTTCTTCGAATTCTGATGGATCACCATTTTCTTTTCTTTTTTTCCCTCCCTTTTCCTTCATCTATTTCCCCTCTCCCTGTTTTCAGTCAAATAGTTGTTTCTAATTATTGTCAAAGACTGTTTACTAATATATGTGCATTGTGTATCTTGAGTTCTGGTAAAATTGTTTTGGTAGGGACATCTGGGCTCTAAACCAGTATGTCCACATATCAACTTGGATTTTACATATTTCCTCCTCCTATTGTTGCAGGATATTGACATGCATAGGGGAAAACCATTGTATCTAAATGAGGAACGTTATGCTGCCTTAACTCATATGGTAAGCAATAGCCTGTCGTGACTAGTTCTGTGTTATCGTGCTAGCTTTAATGTGATCTGAGTTGAGTGTATATTGTAGAGAGAAACAAGACAAAACTGAAGGAGAATGCCCATTATATTAGGAGGGGAATTTGTTGTCTATAACTTCAGGTCTACTTATCAGCTTGAGCAAGATACAACACAGTCGAAATTTAAATTGATTATTGAAAATGAATACCTTATAATTCGTAAAAGCAAATATATAATGGGAAAAGGGACAGATTTACCCCCGAACTTTAATAAATGGTACGTCTATGCCCTCCGTTATACTTTGCGTCCATATAAGTCCCTGCCGTCTAATTATAGGTACACACGTACCCCTCTCACTAACGGACCCCTCATTTTTTACATGTGTCTTAATCCTATTGAACTACCTGTTTGACCCCTTTTTTTAACCCATAAACCAACCATCCACCCCATAACCCACCCAATTTTCTCTAAAAGGAATCCTAAATAAAAAATCAAAATTAATTAGGATTCATGGGTTAACTTGGAAACAAGAGCAGCAACAATACCAGCACCACGAGGAGCAGGCACTTCCTAACGGTAACAGAGCCACATTTCCCTGTAACCTTGCAAGGCACAGTGTGTGGCTTCCCAATCTTTTTACCCCAGTAACCTCTCCTCACTGATAGCTTAGCAATATATTCCTCCACGAATGGCAGTAGCGACTTTCTTCGAGCACTTGACACCCAAACCGACGTGACCACTACCGTCACCTACAACAACAAGCGCCTTGAATCTGGTTCTCTGTCCGGCACGGTCTGCTTCTGAACCGGCATGAATTTTATCACCTCATCCTTGAGAGATGGTAATATTTTTGTTTGAATATCTGGATCAAATGCACCAAGATCCAAATTACACAGTAGCACCCAAATTAATTAGGATTCATGGGTTAATTTGGGTCTAATTAATTCCTTTTTGAGGAAATTGGGTGGGTTATTGGGTTATGGGGCGGATGGTTGTTTTATGGGTTAAAAGAAGAGTCAAACAGTAGTTCAATAGGATTAAGACACGTGTAAAAAATGAGGGGTCCGTTAGTGAGAGGGGTATATGTGTACCTATAATTGGATGGCAGGGACTTATGTGGACGCAAAGTATAACGGAGGACATAGACGTACCATTTATTAAAGTTCGGGGGTAAATCTGTCCCTTTTCCCATATATAATTGATACTAGGAATCATGGAATTCTCTGATAAATGGTATTTGGTGGGGGGGGGGGGGACTTTTTATGCTCACAAAATCTGCCCCTTCTAAAATTTTTCTTTTTATATTTAATTAATTCTCTTTTGTTGATTTGTTCCCAAGAATCTTTTAGTGCAACCTCTTCCCCATTCCTCAAAACTGTTCTCCTCTTATTTACCAAGGAATTAAACTTCTATCATTTCCGTCGAATGAACATCGAATAACCATTATAATTTCCAAGGTTGTACTTGCCTGCTGATTTTTTTCTCACTCCAAATTCTAGGTGGCTTCTCATGGGTTAGATCGAAGTTCAAAGGTGCTTCGTCAGACAACTATTGGCGCATTCTTCATGCTTTAGCTTGGCATTTTATGATGGTGTAGGTTAGACGGAAGTTTAATAATAGTCGTATTTTGCTCATCTGTTTCGTCAGTTATTACCTGCGGCATTGTTTTCATTAGTTCTCTTGACAGCTGCAGGCATAGCTGACTCAAATATGTTAAAGATGATAATAGTTGTGCTGTTACCCCCTAGGATACAGGAAGTCCTCTGTTAATGTGTTCTTGTGACGTTCATGTACAGATTATTGAGGTTAGTCTGTAACTATTATTTCCTCATATTATCGCTCTGCCTATTCTGCACTATGAATAAAAGCAGTTTCATTTGCTTGTTTTGTCAGCGAGTCTCATCAGACAGTATTCTTATGACTATTCCATCATCAGAATCTCTTAGAAGACTGTTTTTTAAAATTATTTCATCATCAGAATCTCTTAACATTCTCTTATGATGGTACTTCAAATGTTTTTAAAATGTGGAAGCTATGTTGCTTGGACTCTCCAAAAATGTTGTCGCACGCGTGTCAGCCTTCAAAAATGCACGACTTTTGGAGGATCCAACATTCACCCGTTGACATTTTTTAAGAATGTGAGCAATGTAGTTCCTGAAACATGCTACTAGTGCATTGCCAAAACACTTTTTTACATTCCTTCCTGTAGATTTCAGTTAGAAGGTGAATCTAAAATATCCTGAAGGTACACTTATAAATTGTCGAACCACCTAAGAATGATAAGCTCCAACTCTGTCACAAAAATTCAGGTGAAACCTTAAAATATCACTATAATTTTGGCTATAAGGTGGGTTAGATTACTTGTGTAGGACATAAATTTTATTAAATGTTTGGGCAAACTAGGAAACCTATGGAAAGAGGCGAATGAATATTTGACATCCTTAATTGCTAAAATAGGATTGCACATGAAATTTTACCTTCTCAAAATAAATAAATAAATAGGATTGCACATGACATTACTGTGTGATGGCATCAGACAGTGCAACATTTCCAAGTCAACACTCCTATAGGTGCGATGCAGTAACAGAGGCTAATACATCAACACGACCATACTTTCAAGTTTTTAGACCAGGTCTATTTGCAACATTTTAGTATGGACAAATGTATTGAAGATGTGTAGGACTTAAGTTTGACATATTTCACAGTAATATTGATCGATTATGAAAAAATTGATGGGTGTAATATCATGCCTTGGGCTACTAAACTGATTCCTGCTACAGCAGAAGTACTGAATTGAAAACTGTTCTAGAGTTGCAAACATATCTGCGAGCTTCTCTTTCGAATTTTCTTACTGTATCGCTTCTTGTAACATTGCTTACAGTTTGTTTAAACCCTCACTTTGGTTGCCCAAATTTGCATCATCCTCTCCTATTTGTTTTCTTCTTTCTACTTGACTGCAACTTTTAGGTCTATTTTGTTTTCCTTTTTTTCATGAGGAATCTCTTTAGATGCTAATTTATCATGCATTGCTTATGCTTCCTCTCCTCTTTAATTAATTGACACTTTATTCGTGACAGACGGTTAGAATTTGCTCACCGGAATAGAATGGTGTATTCCATGAGTGACTCAGCGGTGAAGGTGGAATGGTTGGTTGTTGCCACCTCTTTGTACAGAAAATGTGAATAAATATGGTGCTTCATGTGTGATATGATAATTGCTAAGGTCTCCTTCAAGTGTATGGATTGTCATTTTACTCAACAATATGGTCCTCCCCCCTTTGGCTTCTTCTGTTCTTGATGTCAATGATGATTGATGTATCGTCGAGACTGATGAATTGTGTATGTACAGTCCTAAAATAACTATATGCTCCTCTTTTTTTAAAAAATTATTTGGTGGCCTTGAGCCTGTTTGGATTAGCCGATAATAAGTCACTCTTGAATATTTAGCGTAGAAAATTTAGGAATGAATAGTTGTGTGTTTAGGCAGAAGTGCTATGCTGTTGTGGTGTGCTTAGTTAGAAAGTGTTGACATGCATTTTTGTTCTTAAATGGTGAATATTTTCTTGAAGTTTTCAAAAATTATAAATTAAAAGTTTAAATACTAGGACATACTAAGAAAATGGGATGGATAGGGAGTTAGGAATCCAATTATAGGAAGAATATTTTTGGGATTGAGGAAAAATTAATAACATACTTGAGCAAGTGTTCATGAATGGAAAATTTATAAGTTGTAATGATCAACATGTTTGGTCAAGTTTCTAAAATTAATTTATTTTGAAAAGTACATTTTAGGGACATGGCAAGACAATTTGTTGTTGAGTAATCAAATAAAAAGACACTTTTGAACCTCAACTATTGTTTGATTAATTTTTTTTTAAAATGCTTCCAAGTTTGCGTTTGGACATGTAGTATGAAGTTATGATTTCAAATTCATGTTTTGACATGTGATTTTGGAATCATGATTTGAAATCAAGACTTCAAATTTCAATTACTTCTAAAAGAACTTAAATGATTTGAGATTTCAAATCATGATGATATTTTTTAAATATATGAAACATGGACCCTAAATTTGTATTTTGTAAAAAAGAAAAAGATCCACCATTTTCAATTTTGCAAAAATAAAATAAAATACCCATACTCTCATGAAGAAATTGTCCGTACCACATGAAAGAATTATAATAAAGATTAATTAGATAATACTATTGTTGACTAGTAGTTCTATAGTAAGTTGGGGAAGCATTAGGTGTAGTCTTACCATTTTAAGGTATATTTGCACATTACGATCTAACTTTTAAAAATTACGTGATTTTATTAGTTTTTCGTGTGTATTAATCTATGGGATCTAGCTCCTTTGGGCACTCGAAAATGATTTTTGAATTTTATTTATGAGTACCTCCGTAATGAGTCGGGAAACCATACCGTATACTTACACCATTTTCTGAAAGCATATTTCTCATTTACAAGCCATTTTTAAAGAATTACCTCAATTCTTCAATTTTTTCGTGTGTATTAGCACATGGGTCTGGCTTCTCAGAGTTCTAAAGAAAATTTTGAATTTTTTTTTATGAGGACTTCCGTAATGATTTGGGGAATATCACTTACACTAGCATCATTTTTTTAACACATATTTTCGCACTTAAAGGTCATTTTTTTGGAATTACCCAAAATTTTCTATTTTACATGTGTATTAGCCCATGAATTTGACTTTTTGGAGCACCCAACAATTTTTTTAAAACACTTTATGAGGACATCCGTAAGAAGTTGGGGAACCAACATATATACTTCTCACTTTTAACACATATTTTTCCATTTACAGACCATTTTTAGAAATTTCTAAATTCCTCAATTTTTTTTGTGTGTATTAGCCTATGAGCCTTGTTCCCTTGACCACCAATTTTTTTTTCTTAACAAGCTTTATGAGGACATCTGTAATGAGTTGGGGAATCATCACATATACTCACACCATTTTTAACACAATTTTTTTTGCATAAATAGACCATTTTTTAGGAATTACCTAAATTCCTTAATTTTTCGTATTAATAGATCTGACTCCCTGAATTACCCGATTTTTTTTTAAAAAAACTTTATGTGGACTTCTATTGTGAGTTAAAGAACCATCACATATATTCACATCATTTTAACGCATATCTTCACATTTACATGCCATTTTTAAGGAATTAACCAAATTTCTCGATTTTCATGTGCTAATTCCCACGGATCTGGCTCCCTAGAGCACCTAATTTTTTTTCTAATTTTTTTTATGAGTACCTCTGTAATTAGTTGAGGAACTATCACGTAAATTCATTCCTTTTTACATATCATATTTAGAAATTTTCCAGAAAATTTTAATTTTTTTTTGTATATTTACCCCTGGATTTGGCTCTCTAGAGCATTCAAACATTTTTATAAAAAACTACATCAAGACCTCCGTAATGAGTTGGGATCCCATCACGTATACTCACAAAATTTTTAACACATATTGTCGCATTTACATTACCAAATTTCACAAATTTTCGTGTGTATTAGCTTATGAATCTAGCTCCCTGGACACCAAAAAAAAATTTTGATTTTTTTTTATGAGGACCTTCGTAATGAGTTAGGGAACCATCATGTATACTAACACCATTTTAACGCTTGACATTTTTTTTTAGAAATTATCCAAATTCCTCAAAAAAAAATTGTCCCATGGATCTGACTCCCCAAAGCACCCTCCGTAATGGATTGGAGAACCATCACGTAAACTCACACCATTTGTAACACATATTTTTGCATTTACATGTCTTTTTTTTAGGAATTATCCATTTTTTTCGTATGTACTAGCGCATAGACCTGGCTCCAAGAGAACCCAATTTTTTTTTTAATTTTTTTTTATAAGGACCTTCATAATAAGTTGGGAAACCATAACATATACTCATATAATTTTAAAAAATATATTTGCATTTAAATGCCCTTTTTAGAACTTATCCAAATTCCTTGTTGTTCGTGTATATTAGCTCATGGATATGGCTCCCCGGAGCAACAACTTTTTTTTAAAAAAAAATAAAATTTGAGTTTCTTCGTAATGAGTTAGGGAACCATCACATATTTTAACACAATTTTTAATGCATATTTTTTTTATTTTCATACCAATTTTTACGAATTATTCAAATTTCTTGACTTTCGTGTGTATTAGTCATGCATCTAGCTCCATTGCAAAAAACTTTATTAGGAACTCCGTAATGAGTCTGGAAACCATCAAATATACCCACATTATTTTATAACGCAGATTTTCGCGTTTAAATGCTATTTTTTGTGAATTAGATAATTTCCTCAATTTTTTTTGGGTATATTAGCCTATCGATCTAGCTCCCTAGAAATCTCAAAAGTTTCTATAGCACACAAAAATCGATAAAATAGGGGGTTTACCTACTTCGGGGGTCGTTTGACCTTCAAAATGGGTCGTTTTGGCCGCCAGACTAAATGAATCCATAGCTAACGTCTTAATGGACGTCCACAAAATATTTGGGCAAAAAGACGTCAAAATTTTGAATCACCAAAAACGATCGTGCACTATAGCACAGGAAAATTAATAAAATGAGAGATTTACGTGCTCCGGGGCTTGTTTTACCTTCAAAATGATCTGTTTTGGTGGTCAGGGCCAATTGGCTCTATAGATAATGTCTTAATGGACGTCCATAAAAAATTTGGACAAAAAAGATGTCGGGATCTCCCATGGACATAATACACGGAAATCAGCAAAATAAGTTATACATGCTCCGGAGATCGTTAGAACTTAAAATGAGTTATTTTTTTCATCACGGAACACTGGATCCATAGCTTACGTCTATACAGATGTTCACAAAAATTTAGGTGAAAAAGACATTGACATTCTGGATCACAAAAAATTCATAGACGATAACACATGAAAATCGGTAAAATGAAGAAGTTTCCTGCTTCAGGGCTCGTTTGGCCTTCAAAATAGGCATTTTTGGTCGTCAGAGCCAACTTGCTCCATAGCACGTCTTAACGAACGTTCACAAAATATTTGGACAAAATAGACGTCGAAATTCTGGATAAAAAAAAATTGTGAACTATATAGCACACCAAAATTATTAAAAATGATGGGTTTACTACTTTGGGCTTGTTTGACCTTCAATAGTCTGTTTTGGTCGTCAGGTCCAACAGACTCCATAGATAACGTCTTAACAGATGTCCATGAAAAAGTTGGGTGAAAAGACGTTAGAAATATGATAATTTGCAAAATGGGGTATACCTGCTTCAGGGATCGTTTGACCTTGAAAATGGATTGTTTTAGCCGTCAGGCCCAACTGGATCCATAGCTAACGTCTTAACAAATGTCAACAAAAAATTTGAACAAAAAAGAAGTCAAATTTCCGAATCACCAAAAATCCATGGACTATAGACAAGAAAATTAGTAAAATTGGAGATTTATCTGCTTGGGGGCTCGTTTGACCTTTAAAATAGGTTGTTTTGACCGTCAGGGACAACAGACTCCATACCTAACATCTTAAAGGACGTCCAAAAAAAATAAGGCAGGCATCAGAATTTTGGATCACCAAAAAAGATAGTGGAGTACAACACACGAAAAATGGTACAATGAGGGGTTTACCTGCTCCAGGGCTCGTTTGACCTTCAAAATGGTCCATTTTAGCTTTCAGGGACAATCAGATCCGTAATCTTAACGGTTGTCCAAGAAAAAATTTGGGCAAAAAAGACGTCGAAATTCTGAATCACCAAAAATTCATGAATTATAGTACACAAAAATTTGACCTTGAAAATGAGTCGTTTTGGCTGGATCCATAGCTAAGTCTTAACGGACGTCATGAAAAATTTGGGCAAAAAACACGTTGGAAATTTAGATCACCAAAAATTCATGGGGTTTAACTGCTTTGGGGCTCGTTTGACCTTCAAAATGGTCCTTTTTGTTTGTCAAGGTCAATTGTCTCCATAGATAACGTCTTAACGGACGTTCATGAAAATTTTGGACAAAAAAGATGTCAAAATTCTGGATCACCAAAACTCCATGGATTATAGTATGCGAAAATCAGCAAATTTGGTATACTTGCTTCGGGGCTCGTTTAACCTTGAAAATGGATTGTTTTTGCCTTTAGGGCCAATTGTCTCCATAGTAACGGCTTAAGGGCGTCCACGAAAAATTTAGGCAAAAAAGACGTCAGAATACCGAATCACAAAAAATGCATGAACTATATCACACAAAAATCGATAAGATAGAGTTTTACCTACTTCAGGGGTTCGTTTGACCTTCAAAATGAGTCGTTTTGGCTGTTAGGATAACTAACTTCATAGATAATGTCTTAAGGAACACTTTTAAAAATATTTGGGCAAATAAGACGTCGAAATTCTGGATCACCAAAAAAGATCATGGACTATAACATACAAAAATCAAAAAAATTATGCTCATTTGACCATTAAAATGGTCTGTTTTGGTCATAAGGCCAACTTGTTCCATAGATAACTTCTTAACAGACGTCCACGAAAAAAATTCAAAAAAAACACGGACTTCTGGAATACCAAAAATTCATGAACTATAATTCACGAAAAATCGATAAAACGTGGGTATGCCTGCTTTTGGACTTGTTTGACCTTGAAAATTAGTTATTCTTGTTGTCATGGAAAATGGCTCCATAGGTAACGTCATAACAACGTCCATAAAAAATTTGGGCGAAAATACATTGAAATTACGAATCACCAAAAATTCACGGATTATAGCACACGAAAATCAGTAAAATTGAGGATTTACGTGCTTTGGGCTCGTTTGACCTTCAAAATGAACTATTTTAGCCATCATGGCCAACTATCTATATAATGAACGTCTTAACAGACGTCGACAAAAGATCTAGACAAAAAAGTCAGAATTTTGAATCACCAAAAAAGATCGTGGACTATAACACATAAAAATTTGTAAAATCAGAGGTTTACGTGCTACGGGGCACGTCTGACTTTCAAAATGATTTGTTTTGACCGTCAGGGGCAACATGATCCATAGATAACGTCTTAAGGAACGTCCATGAAAAAATTGGACAAAACGGACACTAAAATTCTGAATCATCAAAAAACCATGGACTATACATGAAAATTGGCAAAATAGGGCATACCTACTTCAGGGCTCGCTTGATCTTGAAAATGGATCATTTTGACCGTCAGGGTCAACTGGATCCATAACTAACATATTAATTGACGTCCAAGAAAAATTTGGGCAAAAATAACATCAAAATTTCGGATCACCAAAAATCTATGGACTAGCACACGAAAAATGGTAAAATTGGACCTTCTTCGAGGCTCATTTGACCTTCAAATAGGTGATTTTGGTTGTCAGGGTCAACTGGCTCCATAGCTAACGTCTTAACGAATTTCCAAAAAAAATGGGCAAAAAAGACGCTGGATTCTGGATCACCAAACAAGATCGTGGACTATAGCACATGAAAATTGGTAAAATGAGGGGTTGACCTTCTCTAGGGCTTATTTGACCTTCAAAATGGTTTATTTTGGCCGTCAAAGCCATTTAGCTCCATAAGTAACTTCTTAACAGACGTCCATGAATAATTTGGTAAAAAAGACATTAGAATTTTGGATTCCCAAAAATACATGAATTATAGTATATGATAATCGGCAAAATGGGGTATACCTGATTGGGGGCTCGTTTGACCTTGAAAATGGATAGTTTTGATCGTATGGGACAACTAGCTCCATAGCTAATGTCTTAACGGACGTCCACGATAAATTTGGACAAAAAAGATGTCAGAATTTTGAATCACCAAAACTTCATGAACTATAACACATGAAAATCGGTAAGATGAACCTTCTTCGGGGCTTGTTTGACCTTTAATGGGTTGTTTTGGCCGTCAGGATCAACTGGCTCCATATTTAACATGTTAATGGACGTCCACAAAAAAATGGGTAAAAAGATGTCGAAATTCTGGATCACCAAAAACATTGTGGACTATAACACACGAAAATCGGTAAAATATGGTGTTTACCTACTTAGGCTCGTTTGACCTTCAAAATGGTATGTTTTGACCATCAGGGCCAACTAACTCCATAGATAACATTTTAATGGATGTCCGTGAAAATTTTGGGCTAAAAAGACGTCAAAATTTTGAATCACCAAAAATCTATGAACTATAGTACATGAAAATTGGTAAAATGGGCTATACCTGCTTCGAGGATCGTTTGACCTTGAAAATGGACCGTTTTGGCCGTCTGGACCAACTGGATCCATAGTTAACGTCGTAACGAACGTCCATTAAAAATTTGGGCAAAAAAAAAGTCAAAATTTCAAATCACCAAAAATCCATGATTTTTGTGTGTATAAGCCCATGGATTTGGCTCTCTGTAGCACCCAAAAAAAATTCTAAAAAACTTTACGAGGATATTCGTAATGAGTTGGAACTATCTCGTATACTTGAATTATTTTTTATGCATATTTTTGTATTTGCATGTTTTTTAAAAATTATCCAAATTCCTCATTTTTTCTGTGTATTAGCTTATGCATCTAGGAGTACCAAAAAAAATTTTGAAAAAACTTTATGAAAACCTTCGTAATTATTTGGGGAACCATCACATATACTCACATCATTTCAATGCATATTTTTGCAGTTACATGCCAGTTTTTAGAAATTACTCAATTCTTGATTTTTCGTTTATATTAGCCCATGGATTTGACTTCTAGGAGCACCCAAATTTTTTCCTAAAAAAACTTTATGAGGACCTGCTTAGAACCATCATATATACTCACGCCATTTTTTAACGCATATTTTGTATTTACATGTCATTTTTTAGGAATTATCCAAATTTCTCGATTTTTTGCATGTATGCTCATCGATCTGGCTCGCTGGAGCACCCAAAAAATTTTCTGAAAAAAATTTGATGAGGACCTCTAAAATGAGTTGGGGAACTATTACGTATGCTCAATTTTTTTGACGAATATTTCGCATTTACAGGCCAATTTTAGGAACTACATAAATTTATCAATTTTTCTTGTGTATTAGTCCATGGATCTGGCTCCACGGAGTACCCAAAAGAATTTCTGAAAAAACTCAACGAGGACCTCCTTAATGAGTTGGGGAACCATCACGTATACTTACACCATTTTTTAACGCATATTTTTGTATATACCGGCCATTTTTTGAAAAAGTTACTCAAATTCCTCGTGTGTATTAGCACATGGTTCCGGCTCTCTAGAACACTCAAAAATGTTTGTAAAAAACTTTATGAGGACCTCTGTAATGAGTTGGGGAACCATCTTGTGTACTTACACCATTGTTTTAAAGCATAATTTTACATTTATATGTCATTTTTTAGGAATCGCCTAAATTCCTCAATTTTTCGTGTGTATATGGCTTCCGAAGTACCAAAAGTTTTTTTCTAAAAAAACTTTATGAGGCCATTTGAGTAAAACCTTTAGGTAATCCTCCCTATAGAGTTCGGCAGCAGTACGTGAAACTTCACTTTTTTGCACATATTTTGAGCATTTATGAGTTATTTATAAAAATTAGACAATTTTCTTAGCTTTGTGTGTGTTAACTCATAAATATTTGGGGTGATATGACTTTCAGAAAATTTTCTTACTAAAACTTCACTGAACCGTCAATAGGGAGTTAGGGAAGTACTCTGTGAAGCATGGCCATTTTTTTTGGCACATATTTTTGGCATTAAACGATTTTCTCTATTTTTCATGTGGTGTTAGTCCATGAATATTTTGGTGATATGACTTCTTGACTATTTTTTGTTAAACCTTTACGGAACCCTCCGTAGGGAGCTGTGAAAAGCAGTACGTGAAGCTGCCATTTTTTACACTCATTTAACATGAATAAGGCGATTGTCTCAATTTTTTATGTGTTAGCTCATGAATATTATAGTGATATGACTTTCAGATAATTTTTTTGCATAATCTTTATGGAACCCTCCGTGGAGACTTAGGGGTGCAGTACAACACACGTGAAGTCTCACCATTTCTTGTACATATTTTGGACATTTAGGACGATATATTATACAAGAATTAGGCGATTTTTCTCAGTTTTTCGTGTATGTTATAGTCCATAAATATTTGGGTGATAGGGTTTCCAACTTCTTCTTTTTTGCAAAACCTGTATGAAACCCTCCATGGTGAATTGGGGGAGAAGTACGTGAAGTCCCCCTATTTTTACACATATTTTGCGCATTTATGAGTGTCATTTAACAAGAATTGATCAATTTACTTAATTTTTCTGTGTTAACCCATGAATAAATTTAGAATATGGCTTGTAGGCGAATTTTTTCAAATTTTTTTATTAGCCCTATTAATGAATTGGAAGAGCAATACAAATATTGTATAATAAGAACTGAGAGAGTGAACTTTTATAATTTTCACATCTTGGGATGTTTATAAGAAATACAACTAAGAAATTCAAATGATATGCCAAACAAATCTTAAAAGTTCACATCAAAATGTACTTTTTCATAAGTGTTTGGAAAAAATACTTCTAAAAAAAATACAATTTTGACCTGCCAAAAGACTTTCCAAGTTGCCCCTTTTTGACCTATTTTGGCTTATAAGCAATTTAGTTTTTTACGAAACATGTAAACAAGTTAAAAATACTTGTAAGCTATCTTACCAAATACTTACTTCATAAATGGTATTGAACTAAAATATACCAGACAACTAATCTTATTAAGCAACTATTTTCAATGTAGAACTATTGCAGACTTCTTTCAAGCTGTTCTGTACAAATCAATTGCAGCTTTAACAATGCCTCAACTTTAATGAAAAATCGCCTTTAACATCTACGAACAACCAATAGCCGATAACCTGGACATAACCGATGCAAGCTATGAGATCTTTGTACACCTAACAATTAACAAAACTGTATATGGAAGATTGAGTCCTTCGACGTTTCAAGAGGGGTCTAAAATTCTTCTGACCATTGCAGATTGCTTCTGAACCTCCATCCCATGGGACTTAGCAGCCACTATCAGAAATTGCAAGCATTCAGCATTTACTCCACCTTCTTATCCTAATCAACCAAAAGATCCAATTGTAAAAAGGTCACATCCAAGAGTAAGTAATATTTTTGCATTACACAAATAACTTGAGAATTTCTTGTCGGAGATGCTCAAGTCTACAAAAATGTGAGGAAACATGGAAACCACAAGTCGGAAAACTCTGTTACTGCTGCCAGTAGCTGAAGCAGCAATAGAGGATCTGGATGCGACGTCCCCAGACGTCAGAATAAAACTATGGGAATGTCCAGTGCATGTAAAGAAGATTTGCTAAAAGTAATAACTCATTCACTTACAAGATTGAAGTCAGGTAAATAATACTCTCTAATAATACTCTCTAGCTTGATTGTTTTCACGACTTCTTCTTTCGTATAGCATCTCAAGATGATGATTCTATGTGATAATTTACCAAACTAGTTGTCAAGTGAACTTATCAAATTGGAAATGAAATGTGTTCAGTATATATAAAAAAAGGAAGTGTTAAAAAGATGCATTTCAATTATTTCTAGTTGTCCATTCCTTAGTTATTTGGAACGCTTTGCTTTTCCCACAAAGCTTTGATTTCAACTGCCTTTTTTACCTGCAATTGTAGGCAATCCCATCCATAAATTGTTCCAACACCATCCCTTTCTAAGTTACCGACCCAGAAAGAATGATAAAATCATCCTTCAGAGTGAATAGCTACCTTTTTATTAATTCACCACACTGTTAACTCGCATTCTATCTGGTGAACACTAAACCATGAAAGATACAGAAGAAATCACATTAGACATCGAAAAAACTGGCATCAATACAACCTAACAACAACAAGCTTATAAAGGCAACATGCTATGCATGTAGTTATTAACATCCCTCCTTATTCTTCTCAAACACTTGAAATGCATATTGATGTTAAAAGTTTACCTAATCAACTGACTAGAAGACAGATTCTTTAGACAATTAGGGGCACTAAAATGTTTTTGAGGGAAAAAATCTTCATTTGGAAATGCATGATATTTACACACCACAGTGTAAAGAGAAAGAGGAACAGCCATGGCAATTAATTTCTCCACCCTCAGCCACCCAGCTCCCAACTCATCCAAAACAAAGGGACAAAAAAAGAAAAGAGAAGAAAAAGGAAAAGATGCGACTTACTGTATCCTGTGAACAATCTTTGGCTGCATGTGATATCTCATTAACAGTAGAACCACTGAACCCATTGCTTGTATCATGTTTCTCTTTGTTGACTGCAAACCGAAGCTGCTTCTCCACAGACTTAAAGATAGATGTCCGTTTGGACCTTAATCGATATGGAGGAGAGGCATTAAATGCTTGACTGTTGTACAGACCACCATTGAAAGAATTTCTTGAAGAAACTCCATTATGCATGCTAGATTTGTGTGAGCTGTCATATTGGATCTCATCACGCGCATCAATAGGTTTTTCCATACGGAGATCTCCATCTGACTTCCCCATTTTATTAGTTGGCGTTGAAAGTTCACCTTGAATCTTTCTTTTCCTTAATATGGAGGGCGTGTTTGGGAAGCTTCTAGCAGCGATTCTCAGTACAGATTCAGGAGTTTGTGCACATAGGTTACGACCCTTTGTACTAGGTGGAGTGAAGAAACCATCCGGTGATGGGCTTGGACTTGCATCAGATTCACATTGTGCCCGGCAGATATTTAGAAGATCTGAATCCAGCGGAATACAACTTTCTGACCTAGGTGGTTCATAGCATAACATACCACATGTAGGGATTTCACAAGGAAATGGTGCTTCAAAAACTTGTAATCGGCCTACTGCACTATCCATGTTCCATCCTTCATACCTGTTTTCTGATTGAGTACTTGGTTTGATGTGTTGAATAGCATCTTCTTCTGGTGATTGAGATTCCAACCTGACGACTTCAGAATCAGTGGACTCAGTTTGAGGACCACCATTGGAAGCACTGATTTCTGCCACCTGCCATCGATTTTCTATTTTACATGTGTCTGTAGTTCCTGATGAAGCTACTTCAGCTCCTTCTGATGTTTTATTTGACCAAACTGGCAACTCTTCAGCTTTAGCTGTTCCAGTAGCAGGTGGAAGATTTCCAGTAGCTACATAAAAATCTAACTTCTTCTTCAAGGAGCTGTTCCAATGATTCTTGATACCATTATCAGTCCTGTATAAATTAGGCCCGGGAATGAGCAAGATTTGAAGTGAAGAGACATAGGGTACTATGAATTGATTCAACACTAGCAAATTCCTTTATAGGCTATAATTGCAGTAGCACAAAGTTTTGAGTTAACTTCAGTAGCCAGCCAAAGTCAAGACCAGTGTTATTTTCTCTACTCGTTGGGACATAGACTGTCATAGACAACCCATGAAAAAGGTTATCCACTGATAACTAGAGATGGCAATTGGGGCGGGGGGTGAGCTTTCATTTTCAACCCACCCCGCATGAACCCACCCACATAATTTTTTTTTTAAATATTTTTTCTTTTTCTAGTTAAATTTGATACTAAAAATAAAATAGATAAAAATTAATTCATTTTTCATTAAGTTATATTAATTTAACAGGATAATAACTTAAAACTTATTTTTAGAAGTCAACTAGGAAACATGTAAGAAATTGTATGATTTCTTATTGAATCATTATTTTGAATATTTTAGTAGCTTTAAAGATATTATCTTAATAAATAATTTTCTATCACTCTTATAACATGTAGAAAGTTAAAATTAAGTTTGAGCCCACATAAAATTACATATACCCGCCCCAGGCCACACAACCTTAAACCCGCTCCACCCCACATAGCCTTAAACCTACACCACCCCACATCCACCCCACCCCATTGCCATCACTACTGATAACCTTTTAGATGGCGGAAAAGTCTTGCTTTAACTTCAGTAGCTAGCCATCTTAAGAGCCAAAATCAAGGCTAATGATATTTCCTCTACACGTTTGAACATAGACAACCCGTATTATCATTGGGGCAGACATATCTTAGATAAAAGTAATTCCCCATATAGCAGTAAAGTTAACAAGACATTACGTTCTTAGACCTTGGTCCTCAGCCTTAACAACTAAAACTACCTTCTACCCTCTACAATCATTTAGCAAAAGACTGATGATATGACATAGTTACATGAAGCCATGTGCTTTTATAAACTTATAGATGA
This sequence comes from Solanum lycopersicum, assembly GCF_036512215.1. Lineage (NCBI taxonomy): Eukaryota > Viridiplantae > Streptophyta > Magnoliopsida > Solanales > Solanaceae > Solanum > Solanum lycopersicum. The sequence continues at coordinate 4,620,482 of NC_090808.1, read as the reverse complement.
GGTCTTTGGAGTATGGTGGCCACAAGACACACTGGACAATTAGAAGCATAAGCCACTGTCTTAATACGCTTATTTCATTAGCTCTTTGATAGTGGCATTGTTTTCAGCCGAAAAGAAGAATAATTGACCAGAAGCTTCCGATATAATCTTCAGGAACCTTCTGTACTCCCTCTATCCCAAAAGGGATCTTCAGGAACCTTTTGTACTCCCTCTATCCTAAAAGGATCTTCACGAACCTTTTGTACTCCCTCTATCCCAAAAGGACTACTGGTTCAAGAGTTTAAGGGTCGACCCTTGTAATCTTTTGGGATGATTTCTCACATCAAGTGATTGATCTTTGAAACAAATTTTTTACATATTACAAGCTATATAGAAGTGTACTATAAACCACACTTTTCAGAAGTTAAAGATATTTAGGAAATGTTGGACTAAACCATAGTCAAAGAATCTACTAACATATTACGGGATCAGGTAATTTTTAATAAGAAGGCTTCAATATGGAAGCCATTCAGAGCTCTTCTCTTTATTCAACTGAATGAAAAAACTAGCCATTCTTCTCTTTACATTATCTTTATGTTGAATTTATTACCTTCCTGGCAGCACTTTAGCAATTTCAGCCCACTTGTTACCATGGATCCGATGAGCATCTATAAGCGCCCGTTCCTCCTCCAGAGTCCAAGCATCTTTTTTGATATTGGGATTCAAATGATTGTGCCATCTGATCAAATTAAAAGCAATAACCATTAACCCATAACAACCAATCAAATAGTAGGCTTTATTATCGGACAAACTGTTAGACAAACAAAGACAAGTTGCTAAAAATGAACTTGAGAACAAGGACATCACTATGAATCAGAGCCTCGTGAACACAAAGCACTTGTATTGGGAGTAAGATGGATAGACACGCACTACTGAAGCTAAAGCACTTTCAGCTAACAACAGAAGGGAAGTTGTCAGCAGATTAACTGTTACTAAGTTGGGCAATAAATCAACAGAAGCCAAAGCTGGTCATATAACAATTCATTAATACAAGAGCTTATTCAGTGGAATCATAGCAAAGACAGTGAAATTACATATATGTATATATATATTTAAACTATTTCTGATCCTACCTCTCACGACACTGCTTCCCTATTCGACCAGTCAATGATTTAGCTATGACAGACCATTTTATAGGCCCATACTTAGCAACCAGTTCAATGATCTTATCATCCTCCTGTTAACAAAAAGCCAAAAAGCATCAGGAATCATCCAGAGAGTCCAGGTACGATTCAGATTATCAGATCAACACAGAGGGAAACTAAAAAGTAGGAAGCAAACAAACCTCCCGAGTCCAGGGTCCTTTAACAAGTTCTGGATTGATGACCTTCTGCCAGCGATGCAGACATTGCACTTCCGATCTATCCGGGAAGAACTCAGCTGCAAGTGAATCAATATTTGGCTAAATTTACATTTTCATATGAGTGGATAAAGTGTGTTACCCCATGAATTCAATAAGAATCTATCACATACAAGATGATAGCCACTTGGACCGACTTACAAATTGGTCAGAAAAGTTAAAAGACTTCAGAGATCGACAAAGTTAAAATCTATCCTTTGATACAAGGCTATAATTTCCTGCTACCAAGCACCCAAGAAACTAGGATTCAAATCCTAACAGAGACAAAAAACACTAGATATGATTACTTCTCATCTAACTGTCTTGGTGAAGAGAGTAACCCGATACCTATGCTGATGGAAGGTAGCAGTAGCCAGATAAATCTAGGACTCTAGGTGTGTATAAGCCGGCCTGAAAACTACCACTGTGGAATTTACTTTTATAAAACTCCAGCCAACAATTAGTAATCTAAGTTGAAAGAACATCAATATTTGGAAAATGGGTGCTTCGTAGCAGTTTCCTCTTGTATTTTTCCTCGCCGTTAACGAGCTCCATCATAAAATGGATGCACACTGCATATCCAATTTTCCAAAAGAGAAGGTCCAGATTTACCCCTAAACTTTTGACTAGGGTTTGGAATCACCTTCAGATTGGAGCTTTATGAAGGACCAAGGGAAATGATAAGACACTTTCCTAATGGCATGGTAAAACTAAACCAAAATTCTAATGGAGGGCAAAGTTTCTGAATTTCAAATAGTACATGGGCGAATTTGACCCCTTTTCCCTATCCAAATTGCATAAACAAATGCCTATATCCAAGCAACCAAAACATATAAGTAATGATATGCATGAATATATTGACTTGGCATGTCATTGAAGATGCACTAAGAATATTATGGCACCCAGACAAACATCCAGCAAAGCTCATATGGCAATATATTCATGAATAGGACCAAGCACTGATCAAGTGCATTGATTGCATCATCAAATAAGGCATATAGCAATATTTCCACATCAGACACCTATTCAATTCAAAGCATCTCGACATGTCAACGTGAACGAAGTTGCCTCCTTAGAAGCTAACACTTGCAGCACGATATTGTCCTATTTGTTGTTAGAAAAGAGCTAGCTAAGAGATAATACCTATTTTCTTCCAACATTTCCCTCTGTAAACTGAAACAGCCTGTTTCAAAGTATCATCCTGCGTCAAAGGAGATTTTATCTAATCAATACGTAGTTCCAAGGAGCAAAACCAAAAGTTGAACTTTCTATTTAAAACAAAAAAAAAAAATTATAAAATAATTCCAACTGGTATAGGATAACAATGATATTGAGGGAGTGAGGAATGTACAAGCATCAAGAATTGTACATTCACAACTCATTATGCCAAAATAAAACTGTTCCAGTGTTCTCCTTTTACTAGTAACAGCAAGTAGTATTCACAGTCGAAAATTTTTAAATTGCGATAACCTAGCTAAGGATTTTAAGCTATTGAGATATCTCGCGGAAGAGATTATTCATAGAAATATAAAGAATTCTTTTCACCTCCTCAGGAGTCCAACCACCCTTTGCTCGCCTTATTGGACCAGTGGTTCTCCTGCAAAATCCACACAAATAAAGCAGAAAGTGTAAATTTTAAATTTCCATCCAGGTCTTTAGAATAAGCACAAAATACATGATATCACAGAATCCCCATCATTGAGTAATTTTGCTTCAAGTGATTGTCTGTCTGCTTTGGCTGGGTTACAAGAGATAGTAGCGCAAACCACTTAGCTACTTTTGGATATTGTTGACCAGGACAATTTTAGTACTATTTCTACTAATAAGCTTGATAGTTAGGCAAAGTTCAATCACTTACTTATATCTCATAAGTGGATTCCACTCAGTTTGCTCTTTTTCACATCGTTCAACTATGCTCCGTTACAAATTCATCAGGGTTGGGGCTAATGAACTCTCTACATGCAGCAGCTCTATTCAAGTTCATTATTCAGAGGATTCATCATAGTTAAACACTTAAACTAGTTATTATACATTGATTGACAACCTACCGCAATCATCTTCCTTTATCCAGTGTGCGAGCAGCTATGCTTTGCTCGCTCACACATAGTTAACTCTAATCTTATCCATAACTGATCTAAATCAAACCGTGAAAACAACAATTAACAATTATGAAACAACATGCACAGAGATACAATTTTGGAAATCCCAAACTATCAGCCGAAATACTTAAAAATAGTCATGAATTTTGTTATTGTTGAAAACCAAATATGACCCCAACTGTACAAGGTTCAATTCTAGTTGTTACCCACCTAAACAAATTATCTCCATTATGTTCAGCATAACTGATTCACTAATATATTTTCCTTACATACTTGATTTTATCATACTTAACTTGAGCTGAACCTTCATCACAAGGTAGGGTTACGATTGCATACAGCACACACCACTCTACCTAGCTAAACAAATTTAGCAGAGTAAGAAAAAAAATTTACCTGTGAGTTGGTGACGCAGGGGTTGGGCTAGATACTGCTGGTGACCTTAAAGTAACACTACCACTATTTTCAGAAACAGACGAACTCGAAGCAGCAGCTGATTGCTTATTCTCAGTACAGCACTCCTCTACTTTCATTTCATCCATTTTCCTCTTACCATAACCTTTACAATAACCAATTGAATCCAATAATCAGCAAACCAAAAAAAAAAAATTCAAAGAAAACAAATACCCAACTAAGTAAAACTCCTTATAATCCCAATAAGTAACTTCACAATACAATTACTTGGAATCAAACAATCCCAGATCCCACAACCCCATCTTCATATCAAATTAAAAACAACCCAATCCCAAAACTCAACACCCATCAAAAAAATAACCAAAACCCAATTCAAATTAACCAAAATCAAGTAGAATTAGATGAAATCAAAGCTAAAATTGATCATAAATCAGTCATAGATTCATAGAAAAAAACAAACTTTTCACGAAATTTCAAGAATTCAACATAAACAAACCTCAAATTAACAGAAAAATGACAAAAAATCAGCTAAAATTCATCGAAGATCGAACCCTTTGAACCCCAAAAAGAAGAAAAAAATCTTAAAGAGTTGCTAGTGAGAGAAATTGAGAAAACCTTTGCCCGTTGAATGACACAAAAAAGTAAATTATTTTATTTATTTTTTTTGTACATAACGAATATATGGAGAAAGGGTAATTGACGGCGCCGTTAATTAATCGTTAAGTTTTTGTGCTGTTGGAGATGAAAAGGCTGTGAAAATGATTAACGGCGTTAACGGTTTTATTGAGGGTACGTTAGGAGACAAAAGTTTGAACATCAAACGGCACACTTTGAGGGATTAATAAATGTGGTGTTTACCCTTCCCGGGCAATTCTTGACCGTTAGATTAGAAATGAGTGGTGGAGATTTAGCGGAATATGGCTTTATAGCTTCACGTTCGATACAACTCAATAAATTTGACTCAAATATTGTGATCGATATAAATGAGAGAACCTTTAATTTGGCATAAATTGTTAGTTTCATGTCCTAATTATTGATAATTTTAAAAAGGGAAAAGAATAAATATATCTCGAAATATCGTAAATGGTATGCAGATATCATCAGTACTTTTAGGACATGGATGTCCCTGCCGTCTTAAAACTAGAGCATATATGTTATTCCCTCTAACGGAAGACTGAATAGGGACACGTGACGCAATCTTATCCATCGATCTGATATTTAATAAATGTCGGATCGGCGGATAAGATTATTACATGTGTATGTTCGTTAGTATAAATGGTATATGTTTTAGTTTTTGGACGGCAAGGGCATCAATGTCCCAAAAGTATATATGACGAAGCGAATCTGCATATCATTTACGATATTTCGGAGGTATATTTATCTTTTTTTTTCATTTTAAAAGTACTTATCGACTTGATTGGTAAAATTTAGATACAGCTTCAATACCCCTGATATGTCACGTGACATAGTAAGTGGTTTTAAACTTTTGTGGGCGCATGAGACTTCTTAATAATAAATGAGAGAAATGATGAAAATACCTCTAAACTTGATGAGAATTTAAAAGTGTATTTCTATTGAAGGATCGGGGGTTTATTTAAGTTCAATCAGTCAAACAAATAGGTGTTTTTAAAGTTATCATCAACAATTTGAGAATGAAACAAATTATTCACGTCAAATTTAAAAGTATTTTTAATATTTCTTTCTATATAAATTACTCAAAAATCATAAGTTGATCATCATAATTGTGAATTTTAGCTTATGTACTTTAATTTGACCAAGTATTTTGCTACTTTTTCCTCTTCTATTTCATAATAATTTTCTCATAACATATCTTCCCCTTCATTTTATTTGCCGTTCATCTTTTTCTTTATATTGATACTTTTAAATTTATAAAATTTTAAATAAAATTTGAAGTGTATTTTAATCATTCTAACAAAAATATCACTTATCACTTTTTTTTTAATTAAACACATCAATTATTTATTAGCAGTTTTAGCACTTATATTGAAGCACAATTACTATAATTATAATATACTTAATGTATATTTTATAATTAAGCAAGTTTTAAGTACATAAACTTTATTCCTATATGTAGCAAAACTATTTTTACTCAAAAAGCAATTGCTTATTTATTCAAGGGCTTACAAACTATCTACTACATAGTATTAGTTATAATCCAAACAAACCTTTTATTAAGAGATAAGAAGTACTTAGTAAATATTTTACTTAAATTTAATAAACAAAAAGAATTATGATTTCGAATCTATATTCAATAAATCTAATTTAATTTGTTTGTGATGAAAATATCTTTAAACTGTTTATCAGTCTCTAAAGGGAAAAAAATTGATAGCATTTATTAATGCATGATAGGTTCGTACCTTTTTTTTCTTTTGCTAAACGAGTAATAAATTCACGTGGCAGAATATATATATATATTGCATCTACATATAATACTCGAGCTAATAAGATAATCAAAGCAATCCCAACTAGGGTGCAATTAGGTGGGTTGGGTTCAATTTAGACGGATCAAAATAGATCAAGACAAAAAATATGTCAAGATCCAACTTGATCCAAATTTTTGGGGTCAAAACGGGTTAGATAACGGATCATAATCCAACCCGTCCAATTTTTATTAATTTTAATAGCTTTATTTGTTATTTTATAAGCTTTTAGTACCAACTATATATAACAAATAAAATCAAATATATATATATATATATTATAAATTTTTCACAAATTTTGATGGGCTAAAATTAATTGAGCCAACAAATGAGCGGAACAATAACCAATCCAAGCGTAAATAAGTTGAATCGAATTAGACAGATTAGATTTAATTTTGCCACCCTCCCAACCAACAAGTTTAGGCATTGCCTAAATTTGACTAATGTATGATAATTATAGTGGAAACTTTCTATTTTTTTTAATCTAAAGATATAAATTTGAAAAATGAAATGAAAGTAATAAACATCATCTTAGGCGTTTTGAGCATGCGTTGAGTGGTATTTTTTAAGAAAAGTATTTGAAATTGATTTTTTTTTTTAAAAAAAACACAATATATATTTTAAATAAAATATATTTGATTTACCTTAGGATTATAATGACACTATTTTTATTTGTTTATATACAACCATCGCTTTGTGTGGATTATTACTTTTTGTTATGGTAAAAATCAACTTGATGAAATACCAAAAATGAAGTGGACAAAAACCCACCTCATTTTAATATCAATAGGAAGAAATCTTATTCCTTGCATCCAAAAAAGATACAAAAATCACATTAGTAATTTGATGCTCAAACTTGACATATATACCTTAAGCTTTTGATCTTGTGACTTCTTTTTTTTTTACAAAGATAAAATAAAACTTAGGATCTCATCAAGTGTTTAAACTATAACTACAATGCACAATACTTTGATCTTAGAGTATGACTTCTTTACTTTGTACCGGTAATGTTTACACTTTGTTTGAAACATTGTTACAATTATTTCATAATGTATTATATTATAATGTATTGTATTGTATTGTATGGTAGATATGTTGTTTGGCTAAATTGTATTGTTTGTTGTTGTGTAGTAATATTCTAATTGTTTGGTTTGATTGTATCGTACTGTATTGTAATTTATAAATTTACTTAAATATTCTTAATTATTTTAGGTTAGAAGGTTTGACCAGGTTTAAATAATTAAGGTAAAGGGTAAAACAGTATTTTGAAATATTTTGTAAAAATATAATTGGAAAAAGAAATTAAGTAAAAATGGGAACGCACCAAATTGGTTGTTCCATAAAATAGGGGTTTCCTTTGTCAAGGAACAACGAAATTTAACAATACAGTACAATACAGTTTAAGTAACAATCAAAACAAATATTATAAGTATAGTAACGATACAATACAATACAATGGATAACAATGATCCAAACATAGTATTAAGGTTTAAGACAAAAATGATCATATTTTTCATACATTATGACTATTTTAGTTACCAAGTGCCAGGCACCTACACATGTCAGTCTCATACGTGACAAAATATGTGTCAAATGAGAGTGTTTTGAACCTAGACTTGCCCTAACTCACACTTCTTTCAAACTTACATATATCTTGACGTGGTACCAAAGCAGGCAAAACTCGATGTTGATGCAGAATATTATCAAAACGAAGTAAATTTCAACAACAATAACATACTGGTGAAATTTCCATATGTAAAGAGCGTACTTCGACCTTTCTCTACCTAGTGAGGTAGTAAAACGACTGAGCATAAATATACATATGAAACCTCACTAGGATTTCAGCAAACTCTATATACGAATCCATAATTTAAAAAGTACAATAATTTCAGTGTTAAGAACCTTAAAGGTCGAAACTAAACGAGTCCATAAAATTGGCTATGGAGTGCAATCGCTAAAGATGAAAGACTAGATGGGTTGGGATTGGGCCATGCAAACCCATACCCAAAGGCAAAAGGCCCAAAACACTTTAATTCAAAAAAAAAAGTTCAAAACCCGAGACCGCCATTTCAGAATTTGAAATTGTACTAATCTCAAAACGAACTCTTTGTAATTCATTTCTCTCACATACACACAAATTGTTGCAAAAGGGAAAAAAAATTGTGAATTTTGGAGTTGATCTACAAGCTTAAGGTTCGTATATCTTCAAAAATAATCCATTGATTTTTTGGTTTTTTTTTTTTTAGGTTTTTTCGGGGACTTCGAAGGGGATTATAAGGTGGGGAATCGAAATCTTGGGAATCAGGTAGTTAATCAACTAAACTACTAAGATTCTTTTGATTTTGATGTTTCTTAGTCTATTTTTGGTTTTAATTTGTGATCACTCTAAATTTGATTATTCTTATGGGAGAAGAAATGGATTTACTGTCTGTTCAGAGAGTGATTTGTTTGTTTAAGTTGTATGATTACATACTCCATTAGTTTAAAAGTAAAATGTTAGTGAATCGAACTTGAACCTTGATGTAAATGGATGGCTAAGATAGGAATTTGGTACAATGTTGATTAAAGGGAACATTTTTGAGCTCAATTCTATGTAGAATAGTTAAAAATCCAAACTTTATGAGGTTTTTAAAATTATTTCACATTCTAGAGTAGGTTGTGCCATAGGGGGATTAGGGTAGTAGGTTAGCAGGTAGTAGAGTTGTCTAGCTAATCCCTTCATATTGTAGTCGTAGTATTACTCTTGTCCTTCTAGTTTTGTTACTGTATGTATGTTGTTTCTTGTACTTCGATTAGTGTATTATTGGTTTGTTATGAGTTCACCTCTATTATTTCTTTTTCTGGATTGCTTTGGTTTGTTTTTCCTTGAGCTAGGGGTCTATCGAGAATGATGTCTCTACTTTTGAGGTAAGAGTAAAGTCTACGTATACTCTACCCGCAGAACTCACTTTATGAGACTACACCGGATACATTATTGTTGTTGTTATTCCTATGTAGGTGTTTAACTAGTTTCAGATAAACAATACGAATAAAGACTAAAAGAAAAAGGAAATATCCTATTATGCTTAAGTATTCATAAAACAAGTCAAACTTTAAATCGATTTATGCTCTTAGTTGAAACTCTTTTGTGATCCTTCCAGAAGGAGATGAGTTGTTCCATAAAAAGAAGAAACATTTGTTCAAAAGATTTTATCTGGCATGCTGTTTATTGAAAAAGACAGTACTTTGTTCAACAAGACTGCATTTTTAAATGCTAATGTTATTTATTTTATTGCTGTTATATAAACAGATTCTGTTGTCCCTGACATAAATATGCAAATGAATGGTCTTAAAGGATGTCAAACAGAAAACTTGCCAACTCCTGGAAGAGTACAGCAGTTAGAATCCTCAGTGGTCACAAAAGTTAGAGTTATTGTTAGAGTTCGCCCTTTTCTTTCACGAGAAATTAACTCGATAGGTGGAAACCCAATCTCTTGTGTCTCTGTTCTCAACTCAGAATGTGAGCGTTCTGATGATGTCACAGTTCATCTCAAAGATCATGAAACTAGGTAAGTTTTTTCTCAATTGTTGGCATTTGTGAAGATTAAAACTGTCTCACTACAACCTTATCCTGGGAACTTTTTGTTTTTGACTTTAGTCGTAATGAATGCTACAAGTTGGATGCATTTTTCGGACAAGAAGATAACAATATAAGCCAAATATTTGGCAAAGAAGTCAGTCCTTTGATCCCCAGGATATTAGAAGGTTACAATGTAACGATATTTGCTTATGGCGCTACAGGGAGTGGCAAAACATACACCATGCAGGTATGTTTCATTTGTCTACATAACACAGCTTGCTCCATCATTCGGGCAAGTGGACTAGATGCTAAAATATACTGGTGGAGTAGGAGATATATATTGAGTTATAAGTTATAACAGACCTACTCAATGTTTCTTTTCAAGTCTTTTGCTGCTCTATAACTTCTATAACATAGATCCATGATTGAACAAAAGACATATCAGACTTTTCAGATTGAAACCATGCATATGCTTATCCCATATATGCAGCCGTTGGTCCTAATCTAGAACTTCTCCATTTGACCTCTACTATAGTTCCCTTCAGGCCTTCCTAAATCCTAATTCTTGGATGTACCTGTGAATTGTTTTGAAAAACTTTGTTGCTGATGCAGGGAACTGAAAACCTCCCTGGTTTAATGCCACTTGCAATGTCCTCTATTCTCTCGAAGAGTCAGGGGAAAAGTACCGTAGCAATATCATACTATGAAATTTACATGGATAGGTGCTATGATCTACTTGAACTTAAGGAGAAAGAAATTTTCATATTGGACGACAAAGATGGGCAGATTCATCTCAAAGGACTTGCACAAGTTGCTGTCAGTTCAACGTCAGAGTTTCTAGAAGCATTTTCTTGTGCGGTTCAGAGGAGAAAAGTTGCACATACGGGCGTTAATGATGTCTCTAGCAGGAGCCATGCTGTGCTCACGGTTTATGTTTCTACTCCAAGTTGTGATGATACTGGAAATATCATTACTGGGAAGTTGAACCTTATTGACTTGGCAGGTCTTAAAAATTTATTAAATTTAACCATGAATTGTTTTAAGAATATATTGAACTGAAAAGTTACTCTCATATTGTAACTCAAATGTCACTGAATTAGGTAACGAAGACAATAGAAGAACTTGCAACACTGGGATTCGTCTACAAGAGAGTGCTAAGATCAACCAGTCATTATTTGCACTATCAAATGTGATTTATGCATTGAACAACAATCAACCACGAATTCCCTATAGAGAAAGCAAATTGACAAGGGTATTGCAAGATTCTCTTGGAGGAACAAGCCGTGCTTTGATGGTTGCTTGCTTGGTAGGATATTGTATATATCATCTCTTGCCTTTGAGTTCCATGAATGCAACAGTGTTCTTAACATTGTCAAATGTCAACTGTTTCATTTGTTCATAGAACCCTGGGGAGTACCAAGAATCTCTTCATACAGTTAGTTTAGCAGCCAGGTCAAGACATATATCCAATTTTGTTGCCTCAGCACAAAAAGGAGATACTCCAAAGGTCAAAATCGACATGGAGGCAAAGCTCCGATCATGGCTAGAATCTAAAGGCAAGACAAAAAGTACTCAGAGAATTGGGGCATTTGATTCCCCATTAACCAGCAAAACTCCAAATTCCATATGCTCTACCAGAAAGCTAGGTCTGTTTGGGAGTTCTTGCAAGCAAAAATCTATCAGTAATCAAGGAGCTTCAAGCATAAAAAAGAGGTAAGAGATTACTCTATAGTCTATAATCTTGTTGTATTTACCTGCCTTTGATTTTGATGATTGCTTAACTATGTTGAACAGGAATCCAGATGGAGCTTGTAAAAATTTATTTAAGAATGGACATCGAGCGAACACAACAGCAGAGGTAAAAAAACAAAATGAGACTATAATTTCTCCCTAGCTGGTTTTGAGTTTATGATGCCCACTCCGTCTTAAATTGAATAAATCCATTGACAGACTTGATTCAGGGTAGGTCTTTTGTTAAATTTCTTAGCTACTGTATATATGATGTGATTCCATTTCTTTGAATGAAGATGAACTGGTAACCATTAAACTTAACTATCTCAATTCCACTTTGAGTTGATGTAATGTCTGATAGCTTGATAAGCTCTCAAAGAAAACAACAATTCCTAAATTTTTGTCATCTTTATCACAAAGAGAATCACTCAGTTGGTATGCGATAACTGATAATTAACAGCTAAAAAGACTTTTGATGTGAACTTTTTGAAAGGACAACAGAACAACTTGATCACACTTCTCGTTATACCAGAATTGAATTCAATTGATAAATCTTTTTAAGTTGGATTTCTGCATTAATGTGCAAATGCAGGTTCAGGACCTTGCTGATACTGGTGGACAAAGAGAAGAGAAGAAATTTGAGGTTTTCGCTGAGAGGGTTATGCCTGATTCTAATACAGCGGTGCATGGTAAATGACCATTTATAATAATCACATCTCAGTATTTACAGTCTGCCACATGTATTCTTCACCCCAATTCTATATAACTGACTCATATTAAGCTACAAGCATGTGACAGTCTTTCCTATCATATATGTGCCAAAGCTAGTTCTAGTGTTCTCCTCCATCTTTTCCTCCCAGAGAGTGTATAGTAATGGTTATTCTACCTCAATTCATATGAAACCACAGCAACAAGACAATTTTTCAGTTATTTGCAAACTTTCACCGGTTATACCTAAAACATTTGATCTTTTTAACCATGAGTTATTTTCACGATTTAGGCCCTATGAGTTTCTTGTTTTTTCATATATAAGACTGCACATTCCTTTGCATGACTTGTTATAATCAAATTCTCATTTTTCTTAAACTTGCTCGTCCTGTATAAACCAGCATCTGTTCATGGATGGCACAATCTTAGGCCCATTTCAGAAGATTTTAATTAGTTGAATCCACTGAGCTCCTGGTGTGCTTCCCCCTTTTTCAAGTAGTTTAAGGGTCACCACACAATCATTTCCTCTACTCCACTATAAAATCCTGAAAATAGCACTCATCTTTGTGTTCTTTCACATACAGCATTCATACTACTATTACATCATGTAATTGAAGCATGCCTGCCTACTCCCGTACCGTAACCCATCTAGACTAATGTCTAAATCTTGTCATTTACATATGTAACTTAGTTGGAGTTTATTTGTCTAATTAGCCCTTTTTACAGATAGGTATAAAAATTCGTAGTTAGAACTTTTCCAATATATAAATATAAAACATCTTGCTTACAGGCAGTCAAATAAACTTTGACTATTTTTGTCTGTTTGGTCTTGTGTAGATGAAGAAATTAATGGAGAGGAGAAAGTGATCATGGTTGACTGTTTGAAATCCCTTAAAGCATGTGAGGTTACCCCTAGGAAGGTCCTTTCTCCCATCAACTCCAACGTAAACAATGAGAACTTGTCCACGAAGGACCAAATACACCTTATATGCAATCAACAGACTCCTATGTCAACCTTTGCTTTAAGCAGTTTTGATGAGAATATAGCAGCGTTAGGAACTCCACTAGATAAATTTGGTGCACGAAGTTCCAACTTAAAGGTGAGCACGGAATCCTTTTGTCATTATATTCTGATTGTTTAGCATTTCTGCTTATAATAATTCTTTGTTGAGTATACAGAACTCTCTTGTCCAAGAATACATTGAGTTACTAAACACAGCTAGCAAGTGAGTGTTTTTTGTCTTCATTTCCCTTTTATTTTTTCTATTTCTTCTTTCTGCATCGAGACTTAACATTATTATTTGCTACATTGTGTCAGGGAGGAACTCATAGCCATAAAGGTATGTTATTTGTCTCTTCACACAATTCTAACATTCTCAATCGCTATACCCCAACAATGAGTTTTCACTCCATTTTGCATGATATTAACATTATCATCGCTTTAACTAGCTGTGATCTTTTATTGCATCTTTCATATCATACAGGGAATTGGACAAAAGATGGCTGAATACATTATTGATCTAAGGGAAACAAGCCCCGTGAAATCAGTAAGAAACTCTTTTTAACGTACATGATGTTAAAGATTCTTGATTTGTCACTGCATAAAAAACTAAGCCTACTTGTCTGGTTCATGCAGCTAGATGACTTGGAGAAGATTGGATTGACATCAAAACAGGTAATTCAACGCGATGATCTGCATTTCCATTTTATTCCTTCTTCTCGTGTCTGTAGTATATGCAGTATTCTCAGAGTATTTGTCTCTAGGTACATAACTTATTCAGGTGGGCTGCAAGAGGAGTATTGGAATGAAAAACTTCTCTGCAACATCTTGTTGTTTGTAGGATCATGTATAAGAAAGATTGTGTTTCTGGCTAGAATTTTAATTTATCTTTGTGATATTATTTATGAGTAGTTGGATTTGAGGGCTTGTGTTAATCACCTTATAATACTAAGCTCAGGCTAGAACTGGACAAGAAATTTACCTTCCTTTCTACTCAAACGGCTTGTATTGTACTAATTCCAACCATAAAATATTTCAGCATTATTATACTTTATATCTCTTGGGTATTATTTTTGTTAGATAGCTTTTTCCTATTGTGAAATTTGATACAATTGTGGCTATCTTTGTGTTTATTATACATTGGTCCAACATGGATATGGTAAGCAAAGTCACAAAAGAAAAATGGAGAATGGAATCAAACTCGACTCAGCTCGAAGAGCACTTTTAGTCTATGCTGATGAATGAAAACTCCTCTATCAAGCGGATCTTCCCTTTTCCCCGATAGAAATTTACATATTCGCAAAAACTATATGCTCTCCAACCACACCCAATGGAATTAGGTTTTACCAAAACCTAAAAGATTTACTATAGTTTTGCAGCCTAGAAACAGGAAAACATTATCAAGGAAGTACTTGAATTAGTTGAAACCACAACACATATCCAAACTTATATGTTAAAATTAACAGATGCAGAGATATTCATGTTTACACAAACCATTTTACTGGTTACTTACACATAAAGACTCCATTACTATATTTCTTATTACAGGGAAAAAAGAACACATTTTTTTCCCTGTTTTCAACAGACAGACACACTAAAACACTAGACACACACATTTTTTCAACTATTTTTCTTCAGCCATAGAAGGCTAACACCATGATCTCTGCTCTGTTTCAACTATATTTTCGTTCACTTAGAACAAGTGCAAGGGTTGCACTTGCAGTCAGATCCACATTTGCAGCCATTCTCAGCAACAGGGGATTCACCCATCTCCATGGCGCCGAAGCTTGTCTTCTCAGGTCCCACCCCAAGCACCAAAGTCTCAGTGGTTGTGCTGCTTTCGGTGTAGCTCATGTCTGGGTACATCTTGCAACTACAACACCAAAATTAAAAAAAAAAAATATGAAACATACCCTCAACAACATCAAACAAGAGAAAGCTCAATTAAGGGCGGAGCTTGGTGGGAGTTTGTGGGTTCAAACACTAATATTATTAAGTAATAACTCGTGAAACTAACGGATTGACAGCTCAATGATAAGGAAATTAGACCCATCAAACTCCTTATACTCCTCATATATATATATATATAGAAATATAAAAATTAAAAGGTATTTATATCAAATTAACACAGAGCACTCGATAAACAAATGATCGGGATAATTGGCTTTCGAGTTTGTTCTTTCGCCATTTTCAGAGATCGTAGCAGGGTGATTCCATAATGTTAAAAAAGAAGTGACCCTTTATGTCCCAAATTTAAGGGACTTTCACTTTTAATAATGATAAATTATAAGTTATTATTTTTTAACAAATATTGAATACTATTTATAAAAAAATAAATAAACTTTTCATAAAAATAAAGAAATTATTAGAACATATTTGAAGTACTGTATCTAATAAAAAATAATTTAAAATAAAAATAATTATATTTGAAATCTAAAAGAAATCAATTATATAAATATTATTATTATATAAATGTTATTATAATTCATGTTTAAAATCCTGATTTTTGTCTTAGGTCACTAATATAACCGCTCCTTTGCTTCTAGATCCAACCCTTGCTTGTCACCAATCCCTCAAAATTAGCACAAAAATTGCCCAACACAAAACTATTATTGTGATCCCACAATTCCCCATCAAAATTCCATTTTGCATCAATCCATGCATGGGATCAAAAATTTAGTAGTGTAAAGTTTTGATAAAAAGAAGATAAAACAAATAAAAATCAAGGGATCAGCCAACAAATCTCAAATTAAAAAAACTCAATCCTTCACAAGAAAAACACATCCATGCATGGATCACACACAAAAAAAAAACTCTTAACCAGAATTCTCAAATTCAAGCTAATATAAAACAAAACAAAAAAAATCTTTTGTAGAGTTGTTATCTCCCATAAAATAGACCTTTACAAAGCGCACACTCATTCAGATATCGAACGCAAGACGAGAAATCGAAAAAAAAAATTAGGGGTTTACCCTCCACAGCCGTTGCCGCACTTGCAGCTAGATCCACAGCCACAGTTTCCTCCACAGCACGACATGATTGATTGGTCTGAAACAAGAATTGAGAAATCAAATGTGATTTTTTTTTTTTTTGATTGGTGTAGAAATGAGTGATTGAGGGAAGAAGCATGAGTGTCTATTTATAGTGAAACGAAGGTACATGGATGATATTAACCGTACACGTGTCGTGATCGTATGGGAATATGTTATCCTTGTAAGTCGGTCCATACATGATCCTAATTTCATCCACGTATTCGTCGTTTTCTATAATCACAATTACCATTCGTACGTATGTTCTAGACATATTTACATTCTCTATCGACCGCGACTTATTTATCTATATCGAATGTTTATAACAAACTAAATAACTTTATATTTTGACACTTTTCAAGATTTAAATGATTTTATCTTTGATTGTAAATTTTTTATATTTATTTTTATTTATTTTGAATTAACAGTTATTGTGACCTATAGTACTTTTTATATAGTTGTATAAATTTTATTTTAAAAAATAGAAAATTTCGCGCGTATGTTTTCGGTCAAACTTTAATTATTTGACTCTTGAAAAACGAAAAGTGTCACATAAATCGAAACAAATGAAGTATATTGTGATCGAGCTGATGTAGCATATGAGATGATAGGTGCGTTTGGGTGGTGGTCAGGGATCGGCTAAAAAAATAATTTAGAATTAAATTTTTTTAAAAAGATTGTTGTTTTTCCTAAAATAAAAATGTAATTTTAAATTTGAGGAGAGTTTGGAAAAATGTTTTCCTTAATTTTTTAAAGGAAATCATTTTTCTTAATTTTGAGGAAAATGAGTTGATTCGAAAAACTTTTTTCAAAATTTTTGTCCCAACCAAACATGAGAAAATTGGAAAACACTTTCTGGTTCCTTCATACCAAACACACTCGATATCAAGAAAGATTAGGGTTCAATTTAATCTGTTATGTCATTTTAATTGAATTCATCAGGTTCAATTTATTTAATACGATATATATTATTAATGTGATTTGTAAATTCTTATACAAAAATAAGTTACTTAATATGCTATAAAAAAGTAACAACTACGAATTTCTCGATAAATTTCTGAATTAATCGACCAAATTGATAGTGACTTCTTATCTACCCAAGGAAATAACATTTTCTGTTGGAACAAATTGTGGGCATGCACGTACCTTGGTTTAAGTTGTTAATGTTTATTCTTTTTATTTATCTCAAATAATATGATATTTATTTAAATAATTTAACATGTAAAAATTAAAATTATTTTTCAAAAAGTGATGATAAAATTTAAATATTTATGTTACATAGGAAACAAAAATAATAATTCAATATAGTACTTTTAGCATAAAAATAGTTAATGTTTACGTTTCGAGAATATTTTTTTCACGTATTATTTTTTCTCTAGAACTTGGTAGATACCAATAATTTGTGGCCCAAAATCTACACAAGTATGTTCATAATTGACTACACAAGTTTATGTTTAATATGATTAATTAAGTTGTGTTTAATGAATAAGATGATCATTGAAGAGTATTGATAAAAAATATTGTAAGATAATTAAATAAGTTCTAATTTTAATAGAAAATGAAGAATTAAATGATTATTTTGTTAATGAAATGTGTTTAATTATATACGATAAAATGATTAAGAAATGTGTAGATGTCATGCTTGTTCAATCTTCCTCTTTGTATAAGTAGCTTGATATAATAACTTCATATTATTACACATCCAAGATAAAAGTATTTCTAGATGAATTTGTACTTTGACACATTCAATTAATTAATGACATAGTTATGTCATTATTCGTTATGTATACAAAGTAGTATGTCAGAAATAATGTATTTTCCGCTAAAAATAATGATACTTTGTAGATATGATATGTTTTGACTTTGTGACTTTTTTGTTTGTATCTCAAAATTTAGTGACTTTGGGTTAGAGAAACTAGTTATATAACTTTTGTATGAAACGCAAATACTAATAGTTACTTGATCGATATGAAGTTTGTTCAAATATTAATAAAATCAAAAAGTAAGATATTAAAAGAATAATAATAATCTTAATACGAACATTAAATTTATTAACTGTCTACTTTAATATTCACCTTTATATTCTTCTATTAAATTACAATATATCACGTCATATCTAACCACTATTTTATATCATTTTTTTGGGAACATTTATACCTTTCTAGTTTCTAGCCTTAACTTAGTGACATAAAATAATATATAATACAACCTATAACAAAATCCATATATATGTTTATTAATTATATATTGTCCTACATGAATAATTATATAAAGAATTCTACCGATGGCCCTTGTATTTAAAAAGTGAAATTTATAATTTTTGAAATAAATTAAAATTATTATAATAAACAAAAATAATTTGATAATTATGTATTGAAATTAAACTCGCCATCTCAACGAAATAAGAATCTAGGGCTTCAACTTGTTTTTCAAAGAAAAAAAGAAAAAACCCCAAGTTGAGCACTGAATCAAAATATATACAACTACATTTCATATTCTTATTCTTGCTTAAATAATTTTTTAACCTATAGTATGAATTGGACCTTTTCTTTTTCCTTTTTCTTTTCAGGAAAAAAAAGGGAAAATGTACAAGTATCTCCTAAATTTTTGTCCGAAATTTCGGAGACACACTTATACTATATTAAGGTCCTATTACCCCCCCTAAACTTATTTTATAGTAATTTTCTACCCTTTTTCGGTCTACGTGGCATTATTTTGAAAAAAAAAAGTCAATCAGCATTGGGCCCACAAGATAGTGCCACGTAAGACGAAAAGGGCTAGAAAATTATTAATAAAATAAGTTCAGAGGGGTAATAGGACCTTAATATAGTATAAGTGTGTCTCTGAGATTTCGGGCATAAGTTGAGGGGGTACTTGTGCGTAATCCCAAAAAATGATATGAAATAGTAAATTATTTATTTGGATCAAATGTTATAGTCATAGTTTATTTTATTTATATTCATAGCAAGTATTCTATTTTTTTGTCATCTGATTTGGTATACGATTAACCCTTTTATATATTTCGATATAAAATGTATAAAATGTGTCTGTGTTTGTATAAACGAGAGAAAAATGTATATACAAATATAAATACATATATTTTTCGCCCTATACATTTATAATTATGTAAATACAAATCTTATTATACAAATTATAATGTATAAATAAATTTATATAAAATTGAACAATTTGTATAAATTAAATTGGATATATCTAGCGAATTATACAAATCAAAAGCTTCATAGCAAAATAAAATTTGCTATGAAGCACAATTATACAAATTATAATTATAACATATAAATATGATTTTTATATTATTAATTTTAATATTAATCATTCATATGTTCATAGATCAAAAATTAGTGCTAATATTTTGGGTTTGGCTTACATATTCGATCAACTTCTCATAATTCTTCCGTTCAATTTGATTTTCATGTTTGAGCTTAGAGTAAAGCTTAAAATGTTAAAATGTTTTTAAATTTTATGATTTTAAATTAAAGATACGAAGAATGTATCAAAGTATAATTTTGATAAAGTTAGAGATAAAGAGTTATCAAAAAAAGAAAAAAAAAATTATTTTGGAACCGACTAAAAAAAACAAACTATAAATATACACTGACTATGAACTATAGCTTATCAAAAGTTATAAAAAATATATAATGATTATACAATATAGCATACTTATACATGAATTCAGGGGCGGACTCAGTAACCCAGATGCGGATGCTCGAGCACCCATTGTTTTTCGAAATTTTTTGTATATATATATAGAAAATATGATAAATATGTTATTATAATTTAAATGAGCACCTATTGAGTAAAAGCAGTAGTTGTGGGTGAGTTGGTTTAAACCTCTACAATAAGAGATGCGCGAAGCCACTGGCGAGTGTTCGAAATTTGGTCAGAAAAAAATGTGTAATGACCATTTATGGTAAATTAGTAATAAATGGATCAATGTTTTAAGTGGATTATTTTTAGGTAAGAATAAGAAGAAATATAATCTAATGTACATTTTTGTATAATTTGTCTAAAGTAAAATAGAATAAATAAATGGAAATTGAGAAATAATAAAAAGATGATTATATACAAAAATGATACGAATAGAGACATAAAGTCAACTTTAAAGTTTTTTTTTTTTTTTGAGTTAATAATTTTGTCCTAAAACAAAGAATAATTTTAGTGGCCAAAAAGTTGTTCAATTCAATATTCCAAAATGTAACTAGCTCATAAGAAGCAAATATCATTTTTTTATTCTTTTTTTTTAAAAAAAGAAACAAATATCATTTATTCTTTTTTTTTTGTACAGAAGCAAATATCTATCATTCTAAAGAATAAAATATTAGGTGACTATTCTTTTGATCCAAAAAAAAAAAGACTTCTCTCTTTACAAGAAAAACAACTCACCCTAAAAAATTGAATGGAGATGATTAACAAATTTAAGCATATCAAAAAGAAAAAAGAATGGTTATCCTTGTTCATAATGTTTATTTTAACTATTCAATATTCGATATTTACTAATCTAATTAAATTGGATACGTAAAAGACAAGTATATTATAAAGATAAATTATTCTCTATATAAATTTTTTTCATTTTCAAAGTTGAATTTAATTATTTTGATTAAGATGGGAAGAGTTTCAACCATCCACAACTCTTCATAGAAGGCTATATATATCCATCCTATTATATATTTTATATGTTTACACTATATTTGATATTTAATTTCAGGATTTATTTAATGAGTTCATCTCTATATTATACAATTCGAATCTGATAATTAATAAAAAATGAATATTTGCGTAACTTGATCTTAACAACTAGTTTAAGATATAAGAATTGGTCAAAACCATACCATGAAATGAAAATATGTTTGGTTTGAGGGACAAAGAATACAATTTCGGGAATAAATTTTGGATTAATTTATTCTAAGTTTTGTTGAGTTTTAAAATTTTGGGACTATCAATTTTGGAATTAATTATATTATAATCATAGTATTATTTTAATCACACACCAAAGATAAGATAATAATTCCAGGATTATTAATCCCTTAACTAAACAACAAAATGACATACATTTGCCTTTCTTAATAATTTTTCTTCCAAACTATTTAAGCAAGACAAGGTTAAAATTGCAAACAAAAATTTATCCCAACTTATCTACTTCTACTACATTAAAAATATGCTTTAGCGGTAATTAATTAGCAATTACCGCTAAATATGTATTTTTAGTGGCAATTAACATTCTTTGTATGTGTCACTAAATGCTTTAGCTACATTGGATCTAATGGTACTTAACTAATGCCGGTAAAGATTTTAGCACTTTTTATTGATATATTCATTTATTACCGCTAAAATTTATTTTTATCGTAATGTTCAAAACCAAATACTATATATATTTTTCATATTATACTAGTATATCCTCTTTTTTAGTCCAATAAACTGAACATCTATCAATTAAAAAATACAATCATTAAATAATTTTATCAATACTAATCTCAATATTATAATTCCATCATTATAAACTTAGTATAACTTATTCCCTAATCAAACCATCTTTAAATACCCCTTAATCTATTAATGTGGAACTCATTGCATTCCTTTAATTTAAACATCATAATTGAATATCTAAATCATAGAAAATACAAGATGAAGACTCAATATCATGTTAAATAATAAATTAGGTAAATATAACTCTAATATTATATAATGTAAAATAAATGAAACTCCAATAGTTTAATATTTTAAAAAAAATTATCTATTATTTTCATCACAATTTTCCATAAAATGAGAGAAGAGAAAAGATATGTTTATTTGTTAGCACATGGGCTGATAATTGTGCAAAGGGCCCTACTACTCGCGATATCCCCTTCATAATGTTTTGCTAGATAACATATAAATACTCGTGAGATAATATTTTCTTTCTTACTTATCACATACCAAAAAATAAATAAAAGCTCACTTAAATTTAAAAAAACATTTTCTAAAAAAAAAAAAAGTTCGTGAAAATATTTTTCATCGTACCAAATATACCCTCTATTTAATTTGTTTTTTTATCGACCATTCATGATGGGGGGTAGGGATGAACTTCCTACGTCTCTATGGATGTCGAATAATTTAAAGATGGCCTACATATAAGTGAATCTCCTTTACCCTTTTATCATATTTTAACCCTATATGACTAATTGTTTGCTAGTTATAATTTATCTTAGTACACATTTTTTCAAGGTAGTACTAAAGTTTAGTTTAGTACCACTATATATTAGTGTACGTTCATTAAAAATTAAATTACTTATAAGCGCTTAAAATTCATATCACTAACTTATAATAATGTCAAGATATATATATATATATATATATATATATATATATAATGTTATCAACATATTTATCGATTTGAAATGAGAACGACAATTCATTCTGTGGTGTTCTACACAAGATAATTTCATCTTTATTCAAAATTTTAATTACGTATATGGACACAAAATAAGTCTTGAGAGGAGAGATGAGCTTGATTACTTACGAGGTCGTATTTTCTATTTCGATACTTACATAAAACAAGTAATCGTAAGTTAATAATATTTGACAAAATTCTTGCACTTCATTTATCTTAATTCAAATCTTATAACATCTAAATCAATTCAAATCCCATGATAAGAAAATATTGTTGTTTGAGAAAATAAAAAAAAAGGAGATAATATTGCTACTTGCTACTTTGGCCTTTGGATGGAGAATATAGACATGGGGTTGTGTATTTTAGATTGAAAAGGACATAGAATAAATGGGTTTTTTTTCTTTTGGAAAGAGGGTTAGAATTAAGCTAAATTATATATGAGGAAAAATGAAAAAGAAATCATATAGCAATTATAATATGCCTTCTACCAATATGACTTTTGGTGGACTGGTAGGATTATTTCACTCTTAATTAGTGATCTCGAATTTGAGCTTTGGGTATGAAGAAAATCGTATTGCGAGTGTCACCACCAAATGGGCCCCGCAGAGCGCCATCTAGACTTAAATGGAACTTCAATGTGAACTTCGAACACCGATTAGAACCGAGAATTTTTTTTATAAATATGCCTTTTTCTTTGTCATTTATAGTTTGGTAGATGCCATAGCACATGACAAAAGAAAGATAAGTAAGTGAATGTTGGTTCAATGATTGGAAATGTGAAAGACTTTGGGTCATTTTTCTTTGAAAAGTGAAGCAAGAAGATAAGAGGGAACCTATTATATAATGAAATGTAGTATTTGTATGAATGTGAAATGAAAATTTAAATAAAGAAATTATTGGATAGGAATCTTGTTCCTAATTGATTAAAGAGATCTTTATAAAGGATTGAGAAGAAGTCAAGTCTCACATTGCTTGGTTGCTTATTCTATAATAATATTACGTTATAATACAAGATAAGTTTTTGGAGGGTTGTATTTTAGTGTTATTACTACTATAAATAAAAAGTCTTAGACTTCATTTATCTCAATTCAGATCTTATAACTCTATATGTAACTTATGACATCTTGAATTGAGTAAGTAAATTCTAACACCTCAAATACTTGTAACATCTTGAATTGAGTAAGTAATTCAACACTTCAAATACTTCAGGTTCGAGCCTTGAGAATGAATATGTAGTAGTGATCTATGAAGCATGAAAAGAAAACAAGAAATGTACAACATGGGGCTTGAAGGTCAGAGCGTTGAGAATGAGTATGATGTGACGTAAAAAGAAAAAAGAAACGCCCACCATGGGGCTCGAACCCACAACCACAAGGTTAAGAATGAATATGATGTGACGTAAAAAGAAAAAATGAACACCCACCATGGGGCTCGAACCCACGACCACAAGGTTAAGAATAAATATGATGTGACGTAAAAAGAAACGCCCACCGTGGGGCTCGAACCCACGACCACAAGGTTAAGAGCCTTGCGCTCTACCAACTGAGCTAGACGGGCTTTGATGTTAAATTTTATTACTCTAAATATATTCTTTAATATTTTCCTTCCAGACCCAAAAAAACAAATTCCCTCTTTTTCATTTATGCGACACTATTTTCTTATTATTAGTTTATTTTAAAAATGATACTTTTTTCTATTTGAAATATATATAACTTTAAACTTTCCATTTTACACTTAATAACATGTGTTAAGAAGAAAGTTTACGGTATATTATAATAGAAAAATCTTAGCTTTTGAAAACTAAAATCTTTACATAGTAGTTGAAAAGTTAAGAAAGTTATATACTCAAAAACATGTAGAAACATTGTTCCAAATATGTAGAGTCTCAAATATTTTTGAACATTATGTGTGCTCAAGATTATTCTTTTATACTTTCTTAGAGCCATCGAACAAACAATTTGCTTATTAAATAAAATGCCATGTATATGCATAATCTATACAAAGGCTAATCTAGGATCTAGATTGAGCAGTTCAGTACGACTGTGATCAATTATTATATGTATATATTCACATTCTTTTTTGTGTATGTATACGTAGCTCAAGTCAAAAGTAATGAGTCCAATTGAACCACTTAACCGGCCCAAGATCTACTAGTATATCATATGTGTCGAGCAAAAACTAGTATATCATATGTATACATTGCTCTAATAAAAAAACATGGAGTTGGATTGAACCATTGAACTCGCCTATGATCCGCCTTTCTACGTATATGTGTTGTACTAAATGTGTCAAGCAAAAGCTATTCGTACCTTATGTATACATAGCTCGAGTCAAAAGCAAAGAATTCAATTGAACCACTGAACCCATCCTAGATCTGCCTGCGTAAGTTTATATGTTTGGACCAAATGTGTCAAGCAAAATCAATGTATACCGCGTATGTATACATAGCTCGAGTCAAAAGCAAAGAGTTCAATTGAATTACTGAACCCTCCCTAGATCCGCCTCAGGTGTATGTGTTGGACCAAATGTGATGAACATCAAGTGAAAACCAGCTCTTCTAAAAGATCATTCAATATAAGATCCTCCAACTCCAGTCCACCACACACAGCATCAAATTGAAGGTTCATCCAAGTCTCACCTTTTGCTAGATCACGACTCACAACATCGTCAATTGGTTGATCATTCTTCATTTCAGACTCGAAACACAAGGTCACATCTTTCCATACCTCACCAAGGACATGGTAGCCAATAGGCATCGTATGGATATGAGTATGACACGTCAACGACTTTGGCCAGTAGGAACATGATCTCTCATAAATTTGTAACAAGACCTCATTGATCAAATCAAACAAGAGTAGTTGATCACAAGTAACACCCTCTTGATCAAGTAAGCAATATCCTTCCACTTCATCAAATAATGAAGGATTCACTGGTTTATCAGCAGAATGCCATTTCCCTATAATCTTATCTCCACTGAATCCTGATAGTTCTAGTACATCTTTTACATAATTGAATTCACATTCATATCTTTTATCAACTTGAATTTGCAAAATTCTGTTCAGATCACTCGATGGCAATCCTCTTTTATCGGTATGAACTACATCTTCTTCTGCACCTGTAAAGTCATCGTTTTAGTTTGCTATACGCATTTTATAGAGATATATAACTTACACAGCACGGATCATACATGAAGGCACGTACATAATTTACATGTGTTACGCAGAAAGTATCAAACTTTGGTATGTTTGGCGTCATTTCATATTCACATCAAGACCAATACATGTTTCGAATGTGTCCAAATTAATAGTTTGCTTAGAAACAACAATGTACTCAGTGCAGTCCCACACATTGGGTTATGGGGAGGGTAGAGTGTACACAGACCTTATCCATACCTGAGAGGTTGCTTCCGATAGACCTTTAGTTCAAGGAAAAACAAATAAAAGCAATGCAGAAAAAGAAGTAACGAATGTGAAAGTATAACAAAGCATGCTGAGCAGTAACTATAACAAAATCGATAATCAAAGTACAAGAAAACAATAGATAGATCAGTCTACTTATATAGCATAGAGAAGAATATATAGATTGCCTCGAATAACATACCTTTAGCCGCCGAGAGCTCATTTGCACCAGAAGTAGCATTCTGAATAATCATATCAGGCAGAGGAACAGGAATTGGTTTATCTACGTTTGAAACAACTGATGATGTTCCCTCGATAATGTTTTCAACGGGGGAAGAGTTCTCACGAGTCTTTAAGCCACCAAAGTCATCAAATCTCTCGCTAACATCAAGAAAAATTGTACTCTTGGAGTCTGAATTATAACCCTTCTCAGTATGGTTTTCGGAACCTAAAGGAATGTCTAGGGACTTCTGTTCATTGGACTTGCAAATTCCTACGTATAAGTTGCTGCTCGATGTAGCTCTGTCTAGTGTATACGAGGATCCACGTTCAGGAGAGTCCTCACATTTAAAAGAATTGTAATATGTGAGATCAGGCATAGAGAGAATCCTATCGAGACCTATAGGACTTCTTCTACCCGGTGAAGGTGATCTAGATGTTCTAAAGCTCGAACGATCAGAAATGTGATGTTTTTCTTCCCTATAGATAGATGAGTCGAGAAATCCATTATATTTGTGCAATGACTCATTAACAGATGATGTTCTCCTAAAGGATGTCATTTTTTCACTCCTCATAAATGGAGAATTGCAATGAGCAAAAGTACTTCCCTTTTCAATATCCTTTGATGATCGATGACCATGTGGAACCTTATGAAGGACAGCATCCATGAAAATTCGATGCCTCTCCTTTCTACTCTCCTCGAGTGCATATCTTATTTTTTGCTTTAGATTCTTAAAACGATTGAGAATGAGTTTACTACTCTCACGGTCTTTCTTTTCTGCGCGAGGTGAACAAGCAGAGGCATTATCAAATGATTCAGCTCTTCTGATCAACACGTTTTTTCCAACATCATCATCGCTACTCAAATCCGTTGATGTCACTGAGTTGCTATTAAATCCACCAGAACCAGACACCTCACTACCAACTTGTGACTGATCATCTTCCCCTTTAGCATGATGCCTACATTTCCTTGACCTGACAGCTTTTCTTCCTCGTGATCTACGCGAAGGAAATGAAATCGACTTTATAAACCCGAGCATTAACTTGGATGAGTCATTTCTCATGTTTTCTACTTCCATAGGCTCTTGCACTGCACGGTCTCGTATTTTTTTGGTGGGAGGGTCTAACAGACTAGCAACAGAATACATCTCTTTGTAATTAGTATGCTCCAAAGTCTTGTCATGAGAAGATTGTAGATCAGCAAGGTCTAGATGTTGAATAGAATTAGTTCGTTCGAGCTGTATAGGACAGGATGAACTTCTCCGGTGCCTGCCCTTTCTTTTTTTAGACGTCTCTTCTTGAGTAATCAAAGACCTTATCCGAGATAACATTGAACTTTTGGACACTTGATTAGGTTCTTTGATTTTCGACACAATCTGAAATGATACAGTCGATGACATAGTAAGTTTAGCGCGCATATATGTACATAATGTAGCAACAAGCTGTCAAACGGACAGCACAAAAATAGAGACTTAAAAACCTCTCATATACTACCTTGCAAACTTACCGGGGAACTCTCAGTAGCAGTTGCATTATCCTCTAGATCTTCAACCACTGGAAAAAGTGAAAAATAGTTAAACAGTATGCAAACATACAACTTCACCATCTAACATGACATGCTTAAGAGTCTAAATAAACATAATGCAGCAATGGGAGATTCTGTTTATGTTTTTTTCTCTGTTCTTAATTTCCTCACCAGCAACTCGCTTTCCACCACCCTTCCTTTTGCGCGGAAGGCGTTTCCTGTGAAGTATCCACATGCATCCCGGAGGACTTTCCGGACTAATACTAGGATCTTGGTGCTTTCCCATTGTGTAATAGTACCAATCGAATCGCCTTTATTCTCAAGGCCTAGCGAGTTCCTTTTATTTTTCCTCAGTCTTCCTACACCTGAACCATATGTAGGAAGACAATAAGCTAAAAAAACAATAGATGATCAAACAAAATAACAACAATTCACTTATTCAAACTTTCCCCATTTCAATTACAACTAGTAAGATCTACAAAGTGTGTTTCACTTTCAAATCTCATAATATGGGCATCTCAAAAGTTACTTTACTTGATATCTATGCTGGTGAGAGGTAATACCAACCTATGATGTTTGTCGTATGTCGAAGTGCATGCAAGTTGACCCAGACGACACGGTTATACATGAAAAAAAAAAGGATTATACATGAGTAAGTTTGTCTAGACAGAATAGTGTTTCATCCTTAACCAAAGGTCTCGGGTTAGAATCTCCCTGTATAACAAAGTAGCCTTTGTTAGGGATTGTTTTTACCACCAATGTGGAAAAGTTTGTCTAGATAAAAAAAAAAAAAAACGAATCTAAATAGTATCTTTGCAATTGTAAACTTTCGCATGATATCCTAATCACTTTCGAACCGAACAAGTAGATGTATGATTAAACCAAAAAGTATAATTATTTTTTTTTTGACAAAGCAATTTTCACATCCATATCATAAGATTAAAAGAAAAGACAAATTAGAGTAAAATAATCATAGATGTATCCAATATATATGCAAGGTAATATATTAAATGGTGCACTTACTTATTTTTAAATTTTGAATCTGTGTCTTGACATATATAAACGAGTATTACAATTAAAATATTATCGTCATTATAATACCTTAGTATATAAATTGAAGGTTCATAAACATGGTTGAATTTTGCAGAGAAAGTGAAGGAAGAAGAAGGAAATGGATGGAAGAGAATTGGGAGAGAGAAAAAAATAATACTATAATTTTGTTTATTTAATTTTGGCGCCATTTATTCGCCAACCGTTTTCCGTTTCTTTCTCTAAAATTAAAATGGATAAACTTTAGGTTTTTTATTTAAGGATTTTGATTTAATTTTTCTTTTTTGTAAGAAAAGAATTTTTAATTCGGTATATACTTTATACGTGGATTACACTAGATAAATTATTGTAATAAAAGACTTTAACTAGGCGATTCATTCACTAGTAAATATGAGATTTTACCTAACGTAAGAAATATGTGTTACAGATCAATGAGTTTTCCTCGCAATCTCCTGGCCAAACCAACTCATTGAAATAATACATGGTAGAAATCGATTCTCAATTAAATAAGGAAAACTTTCTAATTTTTTCATAAGAAAACATTTCTATTTTTTTTTCTTTTACCCACTATTTCAATTAAAATAACTGTGAAAATATTCTCTGGATATTTTTTATTAGAAAGTTTAGTGGGCAAATACTAATCTTTTAGTAGTGATTTAATTTAGGAAAATTTACGTAAATATACTATAACAAAATATATTTATCATTTATAGTAATAATATTTTTTTTCACTTGATCATTTTTAATTTATTTATAATACAAATTTAATACATATTACAAAGAACAATTTATTATTCACATATGATACAAATTTTAATGATGAATAATACATTTATCACACATTTTAATACACTTATAATACAATGTGATAATTTTTTACCAAATAAACATGATATATTTCAAAAAACAATTATAATCCATATATATTGCATACATAATTCACTTTTAATACATATTACAGATTTAACAAAGCATTACTATAAATGATAATAAACAAAAAATATCGCTAAAATCAGTAATTATTTTTTAAAATATATTAATTTATGTAATTTTTCTTTTAATTTATCTTTGTTTTGATTCAATCTGTGGACAAGATATATTATATAATATCGACTTGCCATATATTATAAAGTGAGTGTATTGTTACTTTAAGGTTTATGTGGAATCTAACGAGTAGCAATTATTGGGATTGACATTGAATGTAACAAATTATATTTGGAGTTAATTTGAATCAATTTTGAAGCAAAACGTGTTAGATGAAGTTTCTCGGGTTAAGAGTTAATTACATCGTATGCCTATTTTTTTCTAAATTATAAAAATTCTTTAAATTTGGTGGAATTCAGATATATTTCAGAACGTTCTGAAATATCACATTCCGGTTTTAAATATAACTCTCAGCATCCTGATAAATCACGTCTCGATTTAAGATACCTTACTCAACATCGCGATACATCGCGTAGAATGCTATGTTCGACTGATACATCACGTAAAGTGATGTATCCGAAAATAGGAGAGATTAGGATTTTTGTAAATTTTTCAAATGATAAGGAATTTTAGAAAAAATGGTAAAATAAGTTGTGTATTTAGGTAAATTTTCCTTAAAACGTATAATGATTCACCAAGAATTGTGAACATGTACATGGGCTTGTCGATCACATGCTAGTTTGATCCACGAATCTTTGATTGGGCCGTTGGGCTGAAAATGAGGCCCAAAATCTTGTACTCCCTTGTAGTATACATGCACATTTAGCCCAAAATGCAATAATTGTTCAAACATATAATGCTAAGAGGAAAGATTTTGTTTCGAAATCGCTTATTTGCAAATTTGATATGTTTTACTTGAGTTGTGATTTTCGAATTATAACCTCTATACCTTCACAAAATAGGAGTAAATTCTGTATATATATTAGCCTCTGAATATTTCACCAATAAAATTACACTGAAACGTACCGTTAATTATTCTTATAGAATGAATGATAAGGATATTAGGTGTGTAATGCATTATTAAAGTTTAGGGATGATACAAATATTGAACCATATATATGTAGTTATATATATTAGTTTGATTATTATACTTTTGTGATATTGTTACTTATTTTTCTTACACATTCTTAGATTATTTATTGAAATTTTACTAACAACATTTAAAATCATAGATTGAAAATTATTTTTTAATTATAAACGTTAAAAAGTAGCTATTTGTAATTTTTTTTTCTGTGGAGGGGAGAAGATAAAGTAATCATGTGAAGGAGTTGTGTCTGAGAAAAAAATTAATTTCGGTATAATCTAGAGGAATCAATATTAAAATTAATTTTCCTTTATACTAATTAGTTTCAAAAATGAGGAAAAATAATCTTCACATAAAATTTAGTATAAGTTATATTTTTACTGCCACATATTAATTATCATATTTTAGTTTTTGATGAATAATTGGACTTAACTTTAAATTTAAATTAGTTTAGTAATTTAATTAAAATTATAATTTACATATTAAAAAAACACAGAAAGTACTACTTATAAGCTATATAATTCTTCAATATTAATATAATGAAAAAAGTATATTAATTATAGGAGGAAGGGAGTACACATCTGGCTCATATTTTGTTTTAATTTCCACATAATAAATACATATATGAGTCAATTTAGTATGAACTTATATAAGATAATATTAAAATACATAAATTAGGACTAAATTTTATATAACTAAATAACACATAACTAATCTTTATATTATTGCTAACATATACATAATTTTAATCAGTAACCAAATTATAATAACGAAAATGCAATTTATTCTTTCCCCCCCAAAAAAGTACAATGTTTATTATAAAGACAATTTTTTTTTTGACATGAATCAGATTAAAATAATGATTTTATTAATGTTCATTTTTCTTGGTGGTGGATGTTCATTTAATTATAATTATATATTTCCTTTTTTCCCATTTTACTTTTTATAGATAGGATGATAATAATTGTTGATAACAAATATTTTTGAATGCTTAGAGATTAAGATGACAATTGACATATGCAATTATGTCTACTTTTTTTTTTTTTTGAAGTATGTAGTTGACAATAAGCCTAGCTTATTAATTATTTTGCTTTTTTTAAAAAAATAAAATAAAATAATGCATAATGAAAAATGATTGTCAAAGTGAAATTGTATATTAAAAGTTTGTTGAATTCAGATTTCCAAGTCAATTATTTAATTAGGTTTCCTCTAATCAATTTTAATTTCCATGGTTTAACATAAGATGTTCGAGATTAATTACAAGAATCCAAATTATTACACCTTTATTCC
The DNA here is from genome assembly GCF_036512215.1 of Solanum lycopersicum. NCBI lineage: Eukaryota > Viridiplantae > Streptophyta > Magnoliopsida > Solanales > Solanaceae > Solanum > Solanum lycopersicum. The sequence goes on along the minus strand of NC_090808.1, from coordinate 4,588,248 downwards.
ATTTTTTTTTTTGTTTTTAGATAATATTGTGATTAATGCTAAAGTCAGAAGATATAGATTGTTGAAGAATATGGCAAATAAAAATAAGTAAAACAATAAAAAGGTTTAAAATAGTTAATTTATTCACCACTGACTTAGAAGTCAATTTTTTTTTTAAAAAAAAAAAAATGTTTAGTAAGTGTCCACTAAAATATTTTCATATACTCTTCACCGTCATTTCAACTTAAAAAATAATTTTACATAAAAAAATAGAAAAGATTTAAAAATCTAATTAAAATAATCAGATTTTATTAATGTTCCATTTTCTTGGTGGTGGATGCTCATTTAATTTGTTATGTATGTATTAAAATGAGCCTAACTTTACATTGTTTGGTTAAAAAATGGGGAAAAAATCTTTACATTAAATCTACTACTATATTTTTTTTCCATTAATTGTCATATTTCATTTTTAGGTAGTTAATTTTAATTTATTTTTGGAGCTAAACTAAATCAACTTAAAATATTAAATTTACAATTCAATTAGTGAAAAAGTAAATGAAGAAAACTATATATGTTATTCTTCTTTATCAATAATAATACGATAGAATGATATATCTTAAAATATTAATCAAAATTAATTAATTTAACTTGTGAAATCGGTAAGAGAACAATTTTCTAGTAAATTATTTTCTTCACTTTCCAACATAAAACATAGCATTACTAATACGATATTTGGTTCATGTTTTGCTTTTTTCGCAAAATCAATGTATATATAAGTTATGAAGAAATTTATATATTGTTTAATGCAAAGCATATAAAAAGATTTTATCTTGACCTTACATATAACTAAATTTTATATAACTAATTCATGAATAGCTAGTCTATGTTTATTATTTAATCATCCTTTGAGTTAATTAATCCCACTAGAAATTTATTTTAAAATAAATTTACATTTTTAATTAAACAAAAATATAAATTTAATCCAAACATAATTTTATAATATTCCACCTTATGATCGAACAACTCCAAAGGTTGATAATAATTTAATTTAGTAAACTTGAGTTATTACATTTTTTCTTTTTTTCTCTCACTTTTCTTTTTATTTATAAGTTGGTACTCCATCCGTCCATAATTGTTTGTCAAGGTAAGAGCATGAACTCTTCTCAAGGAAAATTTAATACAATGTATAATTTGATTAATATAACCCTACTGCAACAAGAATATCAAAAGTTTACACAACTTTTCAATTGAACAAAATGGAATAATTATTAAGGGTAGAACTGCATTTTTTAAAAATTATTTTTTAATTATTTAAATTGATAATTTTTTTAATCTTGAACATTTATTTTTAATATATCTGTCAAACATTCGTGGACAGAGGGAGAAATAATAATCGTTAATAACAATATAGTGAATGCTTAGATATTAAGATGACAATTGACAAGTACAATTTTTTAATTCCTTTTGTCTGTATGTTTTTTGTGAGGGATATAGTTGACCACAAGGCTAATTTGTTATATCTTATATTTCAAAATAAGTGTAATTCAATTTAGCATATAATATTTTTTTATTCCTAAATATGTGTTATCTTCTAAATTTAAGAGAAAATTAATGTATATTTTTAATAATACTCTTATACAATATCTTTTGAATATCGTTCAGTTTTTAAGAGATATTTATTCAATACGAATAGTTCAGTAAACTGTATATTATATTATTGATTTCTTAACGAGCATAATATTTGTAAAGATAACAAGAAAAAACGAATTTTAAAGTGAAATTTTTATTTTGAATTTTTTTTTGAAATTCATATTTTCAAGTCAATTATTCATTCAAGTTTCCCCTATTTTTATTTTTTAAATCTCCTTGACTTTTATAAAAAAAAAAAAAAAAGAGGATGGAATTGAAATCCACAAAATAATACCTTTTTTTTCCAATTTTGTTTTTATAGATAATAATGTGATTAATGCTAAAGTCAGAAGATGTTGAGTTCTGGAGATGTCAAAGCAAAACCAAAACTAAAAAAGGATAAAAATAGTTAATTCTGTCACCAGTAACTTATAAGTCAAATTATTTTTAATAAATTTGATATCCAAATTTAGATTATTTTATGAAATATAAATAGGGGAAGAAATGTGTAAGCTATGATTGGTTAGGCCAAACATTTAGCCAGTTGGATTCATATCTCATGCAGACATGGCACCAAAATTATTATTTTTTTCTTAGACACAATTATCATCTTAGTTATCATTGCCATTTTTTTATTTGAATTTATGAGACGTTTTATCGATGTCTATTTTTAATTGTTATAATTTTTTCAGAGTCAAATAATACTCTCTTCGTTCACTTTTAGTTTTCACTATTTTTTTTAGAGTCAAATGGTAAGAACTTTGACTAATATTTAACGATATATATTTTCATAATGTTGATATACAAATAATTGTAATTTATAATACTTTTCGTCAAGATTTTGGATATCTAAATGTTTTGTTTAAAAATGTCAAATTAGTATAATGTAATTCAACTTTGAAGATTAGTCAAATTGACTTGCGAAAATTGCAACATGACAAATAAAATTGGACGAATGGAGTAATAACTTTGACTAACATTTTATAATGTATTATTTCAGCATAATACACGACAAAAATGGAACTTAGTATTTTTCGTATAAATTTTGAATATCTAAATTTTTTTATTTAAAATATTTAATTAATATAATCTAACTTAACTTTGAAAATTTAATCAATTTGACTTTTGAAAAGTATAACATGACAATTAATAATGGAACGAGAAAATATTTTTTTAAAGAAAATTAATGTTAATTCTCATTCTAAAAATGACAACTTTCACATATATCAAATAAAAAATTCATATTTGTATGCTATAGCAAAGTTTGCATAATTGCGCTCCATAGCAAACATAGAAACTGTATAACTCGCTATACATATACAGTTGAAGCAAATTGTCTAAAACGAAGTGTATAAAACAAGAAAGAGAAAGACACTTGGGCAGAGAACTGTATAAAAACGAAGTGTATAAAACGAATTGTATTATTATAAGTGTATAGAACGATTATATACAATTTGAATTTGTATAAAATGAGAACGAGAGAAAGACAAAAGAGACTTGACAAGGAATATACAATTGAATCGAATTGTATAAAACGAGAAAGAGAGAAATTAGATACAATTTGAAAATTGTATAAAATGAGAAAGAGAGAAAGACAAAAGAAACTTGGGCGGGGGAGTATTTTTATTGCATAATTATAAGTGTATAGGACGAAAATATATGAACTTGCATGTGTATATACAATTTTCTCACGCTTTATACAAACAGAAACACAATTTATACATTTCGCTTCTGTTTGTATAAGCGAGAAAGGCGAGGGTGGCGAGCGAGATTTGGGAAAGTGGCGAGCGAGATCTGGAAGATGGGAGAGAGGGGAACAAAAATATATGTATCTATACAATTTTCTCTATTTTATACAATTAGAAACAAATTTTATACACTTTTATTTGTATAAAAAGTGAGGAAGCGAGCGAAAGATTGGAGGAGAGTGGCGAGCGAGAACTTTGGAAGAGAGGTGCCTAACAATTTTTTGCAAACGTTTGCTATGGAGTACAATTAAATCAAACCCTAGGTACTCTATTTATTTTAGGTTATTAATTTACTATTATACACAATTTTTCCTATTAAAAAAATATATTTTCTTATAAATCCACATTAATTCTAAATTTATGTCTAATTAAACAATATCATGAATCATGATAGAGAAAAATTAATTTTTGATTTTACTTTGACCCCATTCAATATTCCACAAGTTGCTCCATTTGACTTTTCGAAATCAAAGTACCACGTATGTTAATAATTATTCAAAAATAAACACGCTTTGGCTTTTACCTTAGCCTTAACTCCTAAAATTCCACCCCACCCCCCTAAGTAATTCATTTTTACTTCTTCAACAATTGCTTAAACAAAAACAAAAAAAAATCACTTTAAGCAAAACAAAAAAATAATAATTTAATCACTTATTAGAATTATATTATCCTCGAATTATGATAAACTTGTACAAATTTAACATCAACAACTCAAAGATGGAATAATTTAATATTTAAAAATTGATTAAATTTCATGAAAATTCAGATAAATAAAAAATATGTATCGATTAGTTATAACTGAAGATTGAATATATTTGACTAAAATTATAAAAATCAAAATTAGAATTTATTAGATTATTATTTAAGGGCGTACCACCCCACCCCCTTATCCCACCTCAAGATACGTATATTCTAAAAAATTCATTACTTCAAAATTGAAAAAAATCAAAAAGAAATCAAATCAAACCAATCGAAATAAATAAATCGTGATTATTTTTTTTCATTTGGTTGATTTTAAAAATTTAAAAATATATTTTTTCAAAAATTTTAATCAATAAATAAATCAAACCAAACCGTGAAGCCCCCCCCCCCCCCCACTCTCACCCCACACCAAAGGAAAACAAAACTCCTGACTTCTCACCCACCGCCCAAAAGAAAAAAAAAACAAAGAATCAAACAAAAATGTTATAGAATTCAATGTCAACGCCCCACCCAAAATAAAATTAAAAAAAAAAAGTGTATATATATATATATATTTAAAAAAAAAATTAATTAGTGAACTGCCCACCCAAAACACAGTATCAATATTTTTTTTCCATTTTTTATTTTTGGCAAAATTCAATTAATATAATATTCCACTTTTTTTTTTGGGAAATTAAAAGTCAACTCTTTCTCTTTCCTCTTACATCCTTTTCTTCTCCATTTAAATCCTCATGCCATACCACTTCCTCTGAACTTTCAAAAAAACCAAAAAAATCAAAAAAAAAATCACATTTCTTCATAAAAATTGAATCTTTGATGATCAAAATCTTATCTTTTTAGTTGATTTATTGATTTTTAGTAGATTTTTTTTTTGTTTTCTCAAAAAAATGGGTAATGGAGTTAGAAAATTGAATCTTTGTTTTGCTGGAGATGTTGGAGAAATATCAAAAAGATATAACGATTTGAATTTTACTGATCCACTTGATGAAGGTTTGGGTCATTCTTTTTGCTATATCCGACCCGACCCATATTCAAAACCCCACCCGTTTTCCGATGATTCATCTTCTTCTTCAACCACCACCACTATTTCCAGTTCCACCACCAGCACCACCACGGCGGCGTTCCGTACAATCTCCGGCGCTTCCATATCGGCGAACACTTTCACACCTTTGTCAACGGCACTCGTTGACTTTTCTTCTCATGTGGATAAAGCTTCAGCTTTTGAAAGCTCTCAGTTTTTTTCTTCAATCCCTTTACAGCCACATCCGAGGGGTGTTTTTCATTCCGGCCCGATCCCGGCCCGTTTATCAAACACGGGCTCTGGATTGGGTTCGGGCCCTGTAGAAAGGGGATTCATGTCGGGCCCGATGGAAAGGAGTTTCACTTCGGGCCCGTTGGAGAATCAGTATGATCCTATACAAATACAAAGGTATAAACTGAAACCTAAGAAATGGGGTTTGATAAGAAGTTTAAAGAAAGCTTTTTCGAGTTCTTTTTTTGGTTATAAAGAAGTGAAATTTACTGAAAAGAATATTGTTAATGTTAGTGAAATTAAATTTGTAGATTGTGATAATAATAATGTTGGAAATGTTTTGAGTAGTGAAAATAGTTTGGTTGATGATGATGATGATGTAAATGAATCATTTACTGGGCAAAATGTTCAATGGGCACAAGGTAAAGCAGGGGAAGACAGAGTACATGTTGTGATTTCTGAGGAACATGGATGGGTTTTTGTTGGGATTTATGATGGATTTAATGGACCTGATGCTACTGATTTTCTGTTGAGTAATCTTTATTCAAATGTTTATAAAGAACTTAAAGGATTGTTATGGAATGATAAGTCGGAAACTCCCAAGAATTCGATGAGTAATGAGAAGGTGGAACATTTTGTTCCAAATCAAGAATTTGATGGGGTTGATCATTCTGATGTGTTGAAGGCTTTATCTGAAGGGTTAAGGAAGACTGAGGCGTCGTATTTGGAGATTGCTGATATGATGGTGAATGAGAATCCTGAATTGGCTTTAATGGGATCTTGTGTTTTAGTTATGTTGCTTAAGGATCAAGATGTTTATTTGTTGAACGTTGGCGATAGTCGTGCTGTTTTAGCTCAAAATCTTGAATCTGATCTTGCTGTTAGCAAGTTTAGAAGGATAAATGAGCAGAGTGTTGGTAGCATTGATGCACTCTATAGAGCTGAATCCGATCGTAAACATAATCTTGTTCCAGCTCAACTTACTATGGATCATAGCACATCAATCAAAGAGGTAACAAATCATATCTCGTTTACATAAGTAATTGCAACAAACGTTTCGTGTTTTTCCTGTTTTCGTATACTAATTATATTGTGAATATGATTGCAGGAAGTTGTTAGGATTAGAAGTGAACATCCAGATGATGCTTTCGCGATTAAAAATGATAGAGTAAAAGGTTCCTTGAAGGTTACTCGAGCATTCGGTGCAGGATATCTCAAACAGGTATTAAGAATGACTTCATAATCATTTGATCATATTGATGCCTGGCATATCCAATATTTTTCGAAACTGTGAACCATATGCTTAACACAAACATGTTAAATGAAGAACACATATCTTTATTTATTGACTTGCAGCAGTATTGTTCGAACATTGAGATCTTTCAAGCGTTCTTCGTGGAATCCATCTTTCATTTTATGTTATATTATATGTTATGTATAGAAGAACATTTCGCTATAGCAACCAATGATATTGTAGAGAGGTTCGACTGTAGTTAGCTCGTATTTCCTGAACGTGTTGCTGATTTGTTTGAAGATTGTTTCATTAGCCTTGTATTGATCGTTTCGAATTCTGTGATTTTACAGCCCAAATGGAACCATGCACTTCTAGAGATGTTCAGAATTGACTACATTGGAAATTCACCTTACATCAACTGTTTACCGTCACTTCACCACCACACACTTGGTTCAAGAGACAAGTTCTTGATCTTATCATCCGATGGGCTCTACCAATACTTCACCAACGAAGAAGCAGTCTCCGAAGTAGAGACCTTTTTGTCTATATTCCCCGAGGGAGATCCTGCACAACATCTTGTCGAAGAAGTCTTATTCAGAGCTGCTAAGAAAGCTGGTAAATACAAAACACTCAGAATCATTGCCATAGAGATTTGCGAAGTACTAATGTCTCTTATCAAATCGTTCTAAACAACGTTCATTTTGGATTTTGCAGGCTTGAACTTTCACGAGTTGCTTGATATACCTCAAGGTGATCGTAGGAAGTACCATGATGATGTTTCAATCATCATTTTATCCTTCGAAGGAAGGATATGGAAATCATCGATGTAAATCTCAGGTAGATCGAGGAATTTTGGAAGTTTACCCTCAAGACCAAAACATCAGTACATAGAAGAATTCGAGCTAGTTTTGCTTTGTTAGCCCCTCGTCTACCCCGAATTTAGCAGTAGTTGTTTATAGTATACATGTCTAGGTTGCTCGATACAGAAATAGCGCGAGAGGCTGAGGTTTCTTGATCCACAGAGACTGTAAAGTTACCAAATAAACTTACAATGGTGAGTTTTGTAACAGATGGAGTTCCATCTCACAAACTTTACCTCAATAGACATGACCTGTTTGGTCAAAAATTCCTTTATTTTATATCATACTGACTATAGTTGAATCTCTTTATAATAACGTGATTTGTCTCGATGCATTCTGACTATTGTAGCGAAATGGTGTTATTCAACTACCTAGGCGTATTCCCAGGGTCTGAGGATGGGAGGTTTACGCAATCCTTATCCCTATGATAGACCCTTGGCTCGATGAAAAACATATCAGAATAGTTTGAATAACAGTCATGACAAAATACTATAGAAAACATATACTGATAGGACATGATATATATCGATTCTAAAGAAAACTTAGACCGTTATAGTAAACAATGTATGTGAAATCAAAATAAATGGCATAATATTGAAAACAATTGAATTGACCAAAGAGAGAAAAAGTATAGAATATGATAGAATTCTTTTTATTCTTCATATTTTTAAGTTTTGGTTTCTCATTAAAAAAAAACAATTAGATTGTTGTTGGAAAATGGAAATTGAAAGTTGACTATACTAATTTTGTTCACCATTTCAAACTTTGCCTTGTTTTCATTAATTTTTTTTTCATCATGAATTATTCAAGTTGTCATTATAACTATACAAAAACTGTTCAAGTTTCTTTATCTAAGTTAGTTTGGTACCAAATTTCAATTTGACTAATAGGAACTATGTGTTAATCTTCAAACAAGTTGAGGTCAATTATACGAGTCATAGAAGCATATTCTGTATTTTAATTCTAAGTGGTTCATGACTCAAGTTTCAACAATTGAATCCATTACCTTATTTAATTTAAAGAGATCATATTCAATATTTTTAGTGGATATTACACGTATAAATTCAGGTCTAGATTAAAAGTAATGAGTTCAGATAAACTCAGATTTATTTGATACGCCCGTGTGAATAATCATCGTATTTCAATTCGATTAATTTGAATATAACAATATTTCTCATTTTTCTCCAAAGAATTCAAAGTCTTCAAAATTCCTCTTTTTTATTTTTTGTCCAATAATTCATTAGGAATTTTTGTTGAAAATTTCAATTACTCCCTAAACAGAAATTAGTTGGTTAGAAAATGAAGATAGTCAATTAAACTCATCATTTGACATAAACTCTTTACGCGTTTTCTTTGGTAATATATTTATTCTTGAGTTAGGAAAAATTGGCAAATTATATAACCACAATAAGTCATATTTTTTTTAAAAAAAAATTATTAACAAGGCAACTCGTGATCGTTACCCTTCAATTACATACACCCCGCTCTAATGATAAGAGAGAGGTATATCGTATTAGACAAATCTCTATGACAAACTCGATCGTGAAAATATACAAACTTAAAACTCTGCATTTAATTTGAGAGATCATCTGCTCAATTAGCTCGATCAGACTGGCGATTTATGAAAGTCATACTTGTGACCTATGAAATATTCAGCAAAAAACAACATATTTGGTTTACTTGCGTTAGTAAACGCCTATTATAGTATACAATAATGCATGACTTGTAAAAAAAAAAAAAACAAAGAAAGAGAAACAAAAGGGAAATAGTTGACTAAAAGCTACAAGACAAAAAAAAGATTGCATTAAGGTTGTCTTGTTCTTTTTAGCTTTGTTGATTGGAGGTTTTGTTAGATGATGATGTTTAATTAATTAAACAAACAAATAAATAAATAGACCATCTTGTTTGGATGGTTCTCTATCATTTCTTCCTAATTAATCAGATGTTTCGTATTTATATTTTTTGATAAAGAATATTTTACGTCAAGATTTACTCTCTCTATGAATGTGGATTATTAGTCAGGTCAACAACAGTTCTCAAATGAGTTTGTTTTAATCTTTTACCCTCTAGCAATTAAATTTATACTTAGTTAAATATAAATTATTTAGAAATTACCGAACAAAATATATGAAATACCATTTAGAAACTGAAGTCATATTTGAACATATAACTTGTACCATATTATAATACGAAAATATAAATTTACATCTCATGCAAAAATTATTTATTATACAAAATATGATTTAAAGACCAACACAAGATAGAGATTAAAGTATAAATAACTCTTATAGCACCACCACTTATGATCTGTTGAATTCGAATATCATATGGTTAAATTTTTTAAAAAAATAAATAGAAAAAGGTGGGGGGGGGGGGGGGGGTAGGTTTGGATCAATAAATATTATATGTATACGTTGCACTTACAATAAAATAGGATATTATTAACATGAAGGTAGAAAGTCAACTTCTTGAAATAAAAGCTAAAAATAAAAATATTATTATTTGACAATTGCTTGTGGTTTAGGTATCTTTAAAATCTCGTGATTTTATTTAATGAATTTATAAAAAGATGAAAAATAATAAATGTTCAAAGGACAAAGAGGAGTTGGTTTTGATTTTTGGACTATCAACATCAATTATTACCAACTGAAAAATACACTATTGATTTTTGGTGATAATTAGTTGCAAATATCTTATGAGAAAAGAAAAAGGATAATTAAATTCTTAAGAAAAATAGTAGTTGTAAACATTAATAAAAGTTTGTATGGTTGGTTGAACAAGAGATTGTTACTATAATAGAGATTTTACTATAATGAGATTTTTTTTATTGTGATATTAGTAATTTAACGATCTTTAACGCAAGGGAAGGAGGGATGATCTACTTGGAATTGACGGGAAATTTATATTATAAAATACAATTTTTCACTAATTAACAAGTCGATCATTTAAAAATTATATGGTGAAAATATATTTTCAATATTTGTTAGTTTTTTCGTATGAAAACGCTGTTATTTTCTATTTTCTATTTTCTCATCAATTTTATCAAAAATATCACCATATATTTTTCAGTAATTTTTTAAAATAAAATATAGTGGTTTTTTAGTAATGTGGGATAAATTTTAGGATTATTTTAATTTTTATCCTATATATTTGGTATCAAAATACTCCTCTGCCCAGTTTCTTTTGTCTTTCTATCTTTCTCGTTTTATACAATTTTTAAATTGTATCTAATTTCTCTCTTTCTCGTTTTATACAATTCGATTCAATTGTATATTCCTTGTCAAGTCTTTTTTGTTTTTCTCTCTTTCTCATTTTATACAAATTCAAATTGTAGATAATCGTTCTATACAGTTATAATAATACAATTCGTTTTATACACTTCGTTTTTATACAGTTCTGTGTCCAAGTGTCTTTCTCTTTCTTATTTTATACACTTCGTTTTATACAAATTGTTTCAACTGTATATGTATAACGAATTATACAATTTCTGTGTTTGCTATGAAGCGCAATTATACAAACTTTGCTTTAGCATACAAATATAAATTTTTTATTTGCTAATGTGAAAGTTTCCCTTTATACTATCCCATTTTTAATCTAATAAACCAAACATTTATCAAAAGAGTATATCTACTTATCTAGCAATAAAACATTATTATTTAATCACATTATAATCTCAATATAATAATAATTCAGAGATAACTTGTTCCACAAATCACAATGAACTCTCGATTTTGTAATAATTAGTCATCAAATCACTCATTTTTTTTTCCTTCACTAGTATTTAATTAACTTCCATAATCATCAAATTTTGCTTAGTTAGCTCCCATGATCATTTTAGTTAATACTACAATTTCTACTACCTATTTAATGACAAGACTTTAAGAAAAATATATTTAAGAAATCAAAATTAATATTTAGAACCTAATCCGCCTTAATTTCAACTCAATTCTTAACCCAACCTACTTAAAATAAATTCCCTAAATTAACTATACAATAATGTCTTTAATAATATTTAACTAAAAAAATATGAAAAATCTTAGATTTCTAAGATTTTAAAATATTTAACCATCATATTCTTTTGGTAAAAACAAAAACATTTTAAAGGCTTATAAGGTTAAAAAAAATATGACAATTCTTCAATTTCTAAGATTTTTAAATATGCAACCATCACATTCTTTTGCTAAAAAGAAAAAGGAAAAATTACATAAATTAATACATTTTAAAAAATATTTACTGATTTTAGCGATACTTTTTGTTTATTACCATTTATAGTAATTTTGTAATAAATTTATAATATGTATTAAAAGTGAATCATGTATGTAATATATTTGAATTATAATTGTTTTTGAAATATATTATGTTTGTTTGGTAAAAAATTGTCACATTGTATTATAAGTGTATTAAAATGTGTGATTACTGTATTATCCATCATTAAAACTTGTATTATATGTGAATAATAAATTATTCTTTGTAATATGTATTAACCTTGTATTATAAATGAATTAGAAGTGATCAAGTGAAAAAAAAATATTATTACTATAAATGATAAATATTTTTTTATTATAGCATATTTATGTTAGTTTCCCAAAGAAAAAAACATTTTAAAGGCTTATAAGGTTTATATAATCATGTCATTTGAGTTAGACTTCATTGTCAATATTAATTATAAAATGTGTAGGTAATGCAAGATGTGAAACAATCTTTGACCAAACTAAAATACTAAGAAAAATCACAAATTATCAATTTTTTTTTTTAAAAAATAATATCCAAAATAGAATAGTCCAACTTGAACATGATTTATTTATGATCCAACCATATATGGTTTAGGTTTGTACACACAATTAGTTAATTGAATCAAATAGGATTTTTTTTTTGGCAAAAAGGGTCCCATCATTTACTTTCTACTTTCTATATTTGTAACCAACTCTACATCATGCAATTAAGTTGTCTTGAAAAGTTGTCTAAATGGCCAATTTCTTTGTTTCATACTGTCCAAATACATAAACAAATCTCTAAATTTATTGAATTTTTTTTCTTAGGTATTTTAATTACGTTATTTTTTAATTAAATCATAAAACCATCCATAATTGTTTCTTTAAAACACTGTTGGTTGATTTTGATCAACTTTTCTATTGTAAATGTCTTCAATTGTGTTCGAATTGTAATAATTTTGATTGAAGGAATGAAGACAAACCGTGTTAGTCTCATTTGTTTTCTAATGTGTTCAAATGATTTAAGTAAAACACAATTATTCTCAAACATTTTCACTATCAATTGGACTTATGATTTATGGAACAACATATGTATCCTCTATCAATACCCCTCATAAATCTGGTTCTACATCAGATAACGGTGTTTGTTTAAACGGAACAAATTATGGAGGTTCAATGATTCAATAGGAAAATGACGTAGTTGAGGTGCCTGAGAAAAAAACCCCCAACAAGTTTAGGAATCTACTAATGTATTTGGCCTTTCATAATATTCAAACTCATATTCATTTAACATATTCTTTAAGAAAGATTTTTACTTGTTGAGTATTTCTTTCTGTTTTAATTTATTTGTCATATTTTATTTTAACAGATCTATCAAGAAAATAATGATTAGTATAATGAATTTATCATTTTACTTTAATAATTAATAGGATTACAAACATATTATTACTCACAACATTTTTGAAATACATTAACTTAATGTTGATGAATTAAATATATAACAAGAAAAAGAAATATCTTTTTTTAATTTGTTAAAAATGACAAAGAAAAATAAAAATCAAATTAGACGATATTTGATAGGTAAATATAGACGGAGGGAGTATTATCTTACACTTTGATTTATTAGATTTATGAATTGATTTGATTTTCGATATTAGGTCATGTCAGATAAATAAATTATGTAGAATGGTTTTGTAAGATATAAGTTAAAGTGCATATATCAATATAAAATTAAATTTAATGACATTTGGAATATTTACTAAAAAAAATCATCTGAATTTATACATACAATCATCAAATCTCTCCAATAATTCAATTGAAAGTTCATCACATTCTTGTCTTTCATCTTATTCTTATCGGATCAGGGGCGAAGCTAGCAAGCGTCAACAGGTCTTGAAAATTTACTCGAACCACATTTGATAAAAAGTCATACCATTTTTATACGATTAAAAATTAGTTTTAGATAAATATTATAAATGCAAAACCCCATTAAATTATTCGCATATTTATTATAAAATTTTAATCTCCATTAATAAAAATTTATACTCTACAATATAAGATATGAATACATATCATTCTATAACCAGATACAATGAATTAGTGTTGCAGTTAAGCATAAAAACGTGTAAAGTAATGTCATCTCATTTGACTAAAACAAAAATACATGGTGAGTAATACTTTTATTACACAATTAATTCAATTCATACTTAATATTCAACCTCCAATTAAAACAACTTTTTTTTTTCTAAGTAAAACTCTTTGACAAAATGGAACATACACTTTTGTTTACACTAATCATCTCTTTTTTTAAAATAAGCTAAAAGTCAGGGTGTGGGACTGAGCCTTCCGAATGAGAAAGAAGAAAAGTGCTTAGTTTCGTTGGAAAAACCAACGCAAATATCATATTGACTTTCTCTCGTGCGACGAACTCGACCCAGAAGACAAACTCCCTACTTTCGCTGGTCAGGAGTTTCGAACTTGAGACCTCCAACATGGAAATTCCAAGCCCAAACCTATGTCATTTAATTTATATATTTATACAATAGAACATCAGACGAGACTGTGTTGCGGATATCACTTCCTCTAACATGCATTCACTTCTAGTGATGGCACATTGTCTTTGAATCCTGAGTCCACCTCTGCTCTATGTTACAATCAAACACCATCATATAGAACGACAAAGAGAGAATTATCGAACGAATATGTAATTCCAAAAAAAAAGAGTAAATGTAATATTATGAACTAGTAAAACAACCTCAATGGTTAAGACACTAGTTTTGATTGAAACAAATTCCTTTTACCACTCATTCTACAAAATTTTTATCCTAAACTGCATTTTCAAAAGTTGAGCAAATTGGGATCTGCAGGTACAGCCAGAACACTGGTGCAGCTTATCAACACTTGTTGAGTTCTCCTGAGTATCTTGCTACCATATAAATCTCTGAACACCAGTCTCGTGTACCCAAGAAAACGGACGGAACAAGAACAGATATATAGTGAAAATATTAATGGCAAGATACATGATTCCCATCAGAAGCCAACTTCTGTCATCATCAACATGAGAGTGGAGGATCAAGAAAAAGAACGGGATTGTATAGTATCTGAACTCTATAAGTGGAGCTGGAATCAGTGTTGCAGCGGTAGCCAAGAAATATACCAGTACCCATGTCTTCCTCTGATTTTTAGCTGCAAATAGAGGGGGAAAAGAATATGTTTGAAAGAAAATAGAAGTATGAGTTAAATACTCTCTTCTTTGATTCCGAGTAAGAGATAAGGATGTGTAGAAGAAAACACATGCACAAGTTAGAATAGGACCGAGAGTTTTACTGACCCAAGATATTGAAGATGGATATCCATGAATATACATAGAGTGGAACCAGGAGGTACTTCATTGACCAATGAAATTTGATTACTTTTCTCCATAGATAAAAGGTATAGTGTCGATTGTCAGCAACGAGATAAGGGTGGGCAATGCTGCAATATCAATATATCATGTCACATATATGTATACTACTGTTTCCAGGTCACTTGAATGCCAAAATATTGCATTTCATTATTGCAAGGAACCAATTTTTAGATATCAAATCCGAATCAGAAAAAAAGAAAATAATGTGCACACAGCTAGAATCTATTAGAAATGAACGCCATTAAGGATGTATTCGGTATGAAGGAAAACATTTTCCTTCATACTGAACACCCTAAATCTTTGATGCAACAAAGAACAAAGAAAGGATAAACAAACACCCTCAAAAACTGACGTTATAGATTGTATAGCATGACAGAAAGTGATGAATTGCACGAAAGAGAGGAAAAGGGACGGGGGAGAGGGAGAGGGTATAAGGATAGTGCAACTGAATTTAGAAAATTACAAAGCCATTCATCTAACCTGAAAAAATGCACTGAAAGGAACCCAACAGCTAATGTCGTGCACAACTGAAAGAAACTGACCAGCTTATTATTCTTCCAGAAGGATCGGGCCAGTGCTGCAGCCTGACCAATTGTGAAGTGCATGGGAGTCATAAACAGCACAGAAATCAAGCTAAAATACATCAATTGTGCAAAATGTGGAGAAACCGAGTGAGCCTCTTTTGCACCTGGATAGCACAAGGGTGGGAAAAGAAGTGTGTGCATACACGGTTAACAAATGGAAGAGACCATAAAGAAACAAAACTACAAAAGTGAGAGTTGGTACCAAGCACTATACTCCCGTTCCAGAAAACAAAGGTGATGAAAGCGGCCATAATTATGAGGTAAGGCCAAAACAATGCAATAATCTCCCACTTAAACTGCCAGAGTCTTGAGATAATCTCACGCACCTCATGAGAGAAATCTGAAAAAGGAATGTAATCTCTTATAACTAAAATGACATATACAAAAGGAACCTAAATCGCATTGCCAACTACTAATATGCAATAAAGGATAACTATGCATGAGCCCGAATAGCTTATTTGTCTATACCATGCCATCTGACAAGAAAAGCTTACATGTCTGTACCAAGCATAATCAATGGAAGAATTTCTTGTAAATGTGTTTGTGAACATGATAGCCACTCTGGTTAACATTTAATGGATGCTTCAAACATGCGAAGCAAGTTTTCCACATGACACACTTCTCGTAAGAATGTTAGCAGCAAGGAGTGTTCGTTCAGTTTATCTAACTTTGTTTTTGATCTTCTAGCAGATCCCCTCAAATCAAAGGGAATTAGGATACTAATTAGAAATACATTATATTTGTAAGAATTTATTAATGGTGGGATCAAAAGCCTAAAATTTGATTTAGTGAGGGTCAAGTGTATTTAGACTAGAACCACAGGTTGTCAAAAGATCAAAATAGCAAGTTTCTCTTGTTAAGTAATACGTAATATTATCATACAATCGAATAAAATTATAGCACTAGGGAAATTACTAGTACATCCAAGTCATTATTTCAAGTAATAAGAGTTCATTTTCCTCCCCCGCCACCTTCCATACTCCGGATTGAGGTGTTCTAACAATAAAAAAGAAAATGTTTACAAATGCACAACCAAAAGTATCTCTGTAGGATGCCAGAACGAGTGGAGTATTTTATTCCTTTATGTCATCCATGGTTACCAGGGTTTTTTACAACAGATAAATTAAATCTTCATGATGCCGATTCGCAAGTAAATCTTTTGGATATTTCACCTCATAAAGAAACGCTTGACAGCTTGTAAAATTGAACTTGTTGTATTATTCTTTTTTTTTAAAAAAAAACCATGTTTTTTTTTAATTTGATGTATTACAAAATGGTGTTCGATTGTATATTTTTCATTCAATGTTACTTTAGATCACAGAACAGAAACTACTTGTCAAAAAGAAGATGCTATCACGTGTCCTACACAACATAAATCAACAGATAGAGCAAAAATCATCAGATGCTATCATGTGTCCTAATACAACACAAATTCAGATTTAAAAAAAACTTGAAACAAGATAAGAAGACAGAACCTGAGGAAGGCACTGAAGAAGCAATCTTTTGGTGGATAGGAGAGCTAAATGTAGCTGCCTGATTGTGGATTCTGCGCTTTCTCAAGTTAGAGTGTGTTCCAACACCTTGACTCGAGACTGGGAAAGCATCTTTACCTTGTGATTGACTAGAATCAATCAAATCGGCACTATCCTTCGGCTGATCTAGAATATAGTCTAAAACCCCAGTGCATGCTATGAAAAGGATCCATATGATATTTGTTTGTCGTATCAGCACAGCAAAAGCCCCAACCTTCAGATGTATGAAAACACTGTTAACTTCTCAATCAGAAAAACAACAAGGTCAAATTCAATATCTGATCATTAAATGGAACTATCCGTAGCATGCAAAACAATAACGTTAAAGTAAATCAGGCTTGAGAGGAAGATAAAGTTTTATGAAGTTAGAACTACAGTTACTGTTTCTTTTATTCTCACTCCCTCCCCATATTTACTATTGAGTATTGTTATTCTTCTGATACAGCTCAAGTGGAGGCAACAATAAAATACAGTACTCAAAGCACACTGCGGTCTTACATGTGGTAAACAGTAATCAGCAATTTGTCAAATGTCAAAATGACATATATCCTTAGAATATGTTTGGTGCATGAATAAGTAGAGTGCAGAATCTGTTCTTGGAAAAACATTAAAGCTTTCGATTGATATTAATCGCAAAAGTTATAAAGAAGAAAACAATTCTATGACAAGGAATGGGCTATAAAGAGTTTGAATAAAAGTCAATTTATAACTTTGCTCCCCATTATTATTAACTAGAAAGAACTAGATGGGATTGAGTTGATCCTCTTACCAGGGAACTGAAGAAATATTTCTTCTTAAGACTCATAAGATATGATGCCAGTACAGCAGTTAGCGATGCTACATCTGTATAATAAAGGAAAGTGAAGAACCAGTGAAGGGGATACAATGCAAGGACAACCGTCCGAAGAGTTACTTTTCTGTCAGTAAGAGAAGGTCTGAGGTGGGTAAGTATGTTGTAAACCATCATGCTGCAAAATACAGCCAATACACCATTGCTGGAGCGTAGGATGGAAGAGGAACAAGTATCTGAAAACGAAAGATCGTCTTTCATAGAGAATATTCCTGGAAACAAAGAAGCAACATAGGCAAGTGAAACAATGTACCTGCAAAAGTTTTAAATTATTTGCATCAAATTCCCTTATCAGTTAAATCTATAGTGTTTTTTCAACTGAATCATCCTAGAGAACATTTCTTTTCATATCTAACATGGATCATGGTCATGGCACAATTTATGTGATATCAGCTAGCTCCACTCTTTTATCCGTGTCCTTCTCTGTTTATTAATATCCCTTTTTGTCTTTGAAAAACAAAAGAGACAAATCTGAGAGAATTCCTTTATCATTTGATGATATTCTATAGCATTTAGCTGACATATACTTACTAACAATGAACCTCATTGCCAAAGATCTATGGATTTTTTTTGGCACTGCATCAGTCCATCTCATTTATATCTTATTTGACCTAGCATATCAGTGAATATTTACTGCAGGAATATGTGGATTCATTGTTGAGCTTTCTGTTTATGGAGTAAAGAATTAGAAAGAGGTTCCTTACTGCCACTTTCATTTTGTTGTAAAGTAAGGTTAACCTTACCTAAAAAGAATTAAAAAAGAAATTTAAGCTGTATTGAGTTAAGTGGATAAGAGGGTCCAATTGTATAAGATTCCTATTAGAGAAAATAGGCATCACTCAGGGACTGCCAAAAGGGAAAGTAGCACTATCTTTTCGGACAGGGGAACATTGTTCAAAGTAACTTAATGAATCCCCAGACAATATAACTTAATTGCAAAAATGCATCTTATATTTCGAAACCAACACTCGGTGCCCCTATATAATGGAAACCCAAAAATAACTCGAAACTGTGAATGTGGAAAACATAATCCAACTCATGAAGCTAGCATATGTAGACAAACACTACTATACATATGTACTTATCCTAACTGAATTTTGAACAGTGTGGGAGTAGATGACAAACTGGAAGGAATGGGTGGAAGAATGGCATGGATTATGCACCATCTATGTTGCTCGGACCCGTCAAATCATGCCTCACCCATGTCGATCCGACACGATTAGGGAATGGATGTGGGATTGCACCATCTATTACAATATTAAGTTAAGTTAGATGGGTGTTAGAGTAAATTATATTGCTACCACTCTCTCCATTTCATTTTATATTAGTGTATTTGACAGTTTGACTGAGCACAATGTTGACGAAAGAAAGAAAAGACAGACTTTTGGCACACAACAAAAGTACCCATAGAACTTGTGGTCCTTACATGCCATTCCATTTCTATGGCTATAAGGGCATCTAATTAAGGGTAGAATATGTAGTTTAAACTAAAAACAAATCAAATATAATAATATGGTTCCGTTCTTTTTAAACATTCTAGAAGGAAAGAGTGTCATGTAAAATGAAATAGAGAGTATTAGTTTATTTCCTTTTAGTTTACTCCAACTATCAAGTGCACCTTAATGAATTAGTTGCAATATGAATCATCTAAATCCAATTCGCTCTAGTTGAGCCCATTTTTCTCTAAAGCTAGAGACTCTACAAATCTCATAAGTCATACCTATCCTTACACAGACATACAAGTCTGTAAGAAGACTAGAAAAGCTTCTAGAAAAACACCATATCACAAGTAAGTCTCTAACCCTAGTCATTAAGGAGGATTAGTGGAATTTCAATACAGAGTATACATGCACTGGACTGATATTGTTCTCTTACAAATCATACATAACATATTCATTTTTTGCAACTAAAAGTACATGTAAACAATGAATAGAGAAAATCTCTCCTAACCAAGCTTTAACATTCTACTGCAACTACTACTAAAATTGGGGTAGGTTATTCTGAAACCTCTACTTTACTCTATTGGACTTGTTCACCCCAACATTCAATAACTTGGGGTTCTCTAACACTAGTACACTACAGGTCCTCCTTCATATTTACTCTTTGCATAGACTCATCTGTACGCCAATTTTCATGATAACTGGGGCGAAAAGAATGTAACACTTGTACCAACAACTCGTTTATAAGAAACCACCAGATAAACTAAGATCATCAACAAAGTGAAGTTGTACTAAAAAAGAAAAACACCAGATATTTTTGCAACCAATGAAAGGGAAAGGACTCAAATCTGTAGATACACAAAATGGTCAAGATCTTGTAAGCTTGGCAAGAAGAGCATAACATGTACAATTCCTATTTCCAAGCAGACATGTTTAGTTTCTACCCTAACTAGATCATGTATCTTGCTATTTAGTCAATGTAGCCCTGAACCATAATTTAACACCAAAAAGATCAAGGAACTAATTGACAAAAAACTCTCGACTTGTAGCCATACAACGTATCCCCAACTCATCAGGAAAAATTGACCATATGAGCTAATGCTATAACATTTCATTTACCATATATCGATTCCAAGAGGCTAATGCCACATGTAAGGGAGTCCCTATTTTCATGCTCTCTGAAGTTAAAATACAAAGCAGGAACAATTTTGACAACATTACGAAATAGAATAGGAACGAGATACTACGTACATCCCCGGAGGAGTGGTGATCATGGGATCCCAACTTCTGAAATTGCCTTTGCAATACTGTTGTGCTTGAGGTATGTGGAATATCTCATCCTGCAAAAACAACAATATCCACATTACACCTACAACAAAAACTACATAACCAGTGTAATCCCACAAGTGGAGTCTCAAAAGATTCATAATCACCCATATCCACATTACACCTCCAACAACAACAACAACATATCCCCAGTGTAATCCCACAATTGGGGTTGTTTCCGATAGACCCTCAGCTCAAAATCCATAGAAGATTATCAAATCAATAAATTACATTCATATTAAACAAGAAAACTTGATTACCATGTAAGGTTCAGTGACAATACGATTGACGAGTATGGATACAGCTACTACCCATGAACTTACAATCACTGCAACTGCAATTTTACCCATTTTCCCCCAAAATTCTTGTATACCCTCTTCTTCCTTCCTCTCAAGTTCGGATCTTTCTGCAATTTTAGGTCTTCCCTAATAAAGAAATTGGGATACCCAAATTCTACAGCAGCTCAAAATAACGACGTCGTTTAGTTCATCTCAATCTTTCTTGTATCACAAAGGATGTTTTAGGGAAACTAATAATTATTTTTTGGTTAAAAAATCAATAATACTCATAAATATACTTTTAGTTGTTTATTATATTAAAAATATATATTTTTACTTTTAGTATATATATTAATAGAAAAACTAAGATTAAATAGTAATTAATGTGTATTGTGATAAAATACTGATGATAATTGTTGTTTCTTAAGAGTATATAAAGAGTAAATTTGACAAGTAGAAATGAATGAAAGGAATATTTAAGAAACTATTTTGAATATATTATTACTTAATGATCTTTTAGGATGGTCTGTGAATCAACTTTCAACTACTAGAGTATTTTACTATTCCTAACCATATAAGAAATTGTTTATGTCTATATAATTTTTCGTAAGTGCTACTGGTCTTTACCATTGAAAATAAAAATGTATGCAAACCTTATTCTTATTTTTATGTGACAACTCTCCGTTAATAAAATATCTACAAGGTTTATCACAAATTAATATTTGATGTTGTTCTAGACTAATTACAATTGAGTAATACTCCTAGTAAGTAACGAATTAAACAAAAAAAAAAGAAAAAGGTCCAATGACCAATTAATTCTCTAAAAGTAACAAGAAGGCTTGTTCAAATGGTAAGTATCATTCGTTTAGAATTTAAAAGTTATTGGTTCGAGTCACCAAGGAAACAAAAAGAAGATCGAAAACTCAAATGTTGAACCAGGTTCAACCTTTGTTCGGATTAGAAACACTTTCTATGCACATTGGAGGGGCAAGACTCATCATACTCTGCCTTAGCAATCCACATCTACAAATTCAAACAATGATAAGTATGTTAATCATCATTATTATCAACATAAAGATAAATAAATCAAATACACATGTATAAATAACAATGAAGAAAAATGCTCATCGAGGCCAAAAAAGCCCATGGTAGGTTTTTTATGGCCCGAATCCAAATTAGTCGAGTCAGTAGGTTTCAGGAACTGGTGGTTAAACCATAAATAGGGAGGAAAATGCCCCTTTTCTATTGAGCAGGTAAAACCCTCCATATTGGGTTTTTTACCACTAAGTTGCTTGAACCTTTCAAAAATGTGGACGAGTGTGAGTCCGATCCTTCAAAAGTAGTGCACTTTTTTTAAGGATTTGACATGAATGCATCCTCCTTTTTGGAGTCTGAGCAACATAGCTCTACGGAGAATCTAGATTAGTTGAAGGAGTATGCTTTGGAAACCTGATGATTAAGCCCAAAAAAAAGAAGAGGAAAATACCCCTCTTTGGTAGTCGGTAGGGCGGGTAAGTCCTCTTTTACAGCGTGAATCCGAATTAGTTGAGCTAGTGTAGGTTTTGGGAAGGAAAATGCTCCATTTTGATAAGGTGTGAAAACCTCCCCTATACTAAGATTTTGATGACGCAAATCAAAATTAGTCGAGCTACTAGATTTCGGGAACTAGTTTATTAAACCCAAACAAATGAAGGAAATGCCCCTCTATGCTAGGTCATGTAAGACCCTCCGTAGTGGTGGGGTTTTACGGCATGAATCCAGATTAGTCGAGCCAATAAAAATAGCAAAAGGAATATAATCACCTGTTGAAAGGTACTAAGGGATGCCAAAATGGAACCTCCAATCCAAACACTATACTTCCTTTTCAGGGGGAGCAACCACTGAGGCTTAAATCTCTTTGCTCATTCTATCAGCAATGCCAGGAAACATAGTCGATCCACCGCTAAGCACAATGTTCCCATACAAATCCTTTCTGATATCAACATCACACTTCATTATAGAATTATACGTCGTCTCATGAATTCCAGCAACTTCCATTCTGATCAAAGAAGGCTGATAAAGTACTTTAGGACATCGAAAACGCTCAGCACCAATAGTAATCACTTGTTCATCAGGCAGTTCATAGTTCTTCTCAACCGCGGAGCCTGTCTTGGTTGTCTCAAGTTCCTGCTCGAAATCAAGAGCAAGTTATGCCAATTTCTCCTTCATATCCATTACAATTTCCTTCTCTGCACTAGTAGTGAAGGAGTATCCGCGTTCAGTAAGAATCTTCACCATGTACTCAGTAAGGTCACGGCCAGCAAGGTCTACATGAGGTAGTGCATAACCTTCAGAGATAGGAACTGTATGGCTCACACCATCTCCAGAATCCAACACAATACCTGCTAGAAAACATGAATCATATTTGACTACAATTCACTATTTACATCTCGAAGTACCTTTGACTGAAGTGCAGCAAATCATTATGAAAAGGGAAAAAACGATAGAGGAAGAAAACATAGCAACATGAAAGGCAAATTAACATTCGAAACAAAGAGAGTTAATATATCTTACCAGTAGTACGTCCACTAGCATACAAAGACAGAACAACTTGAATAGCATACATTGAATGTTTCAAACATTATCTGAGTCATTTTCTCGCGATTAGCCTTAGGGTTGAGAGGTGCTTTAGTAAGCAAAACGACTACATTTGGAAAGCGAATTCGTTACCTTAACCATGCTAGTTCCATTGTCACATACAAGAGGTTGAATGTCCTCAACATCAGCCATTTTCTAGAACTTTCAAACAAGTAAAAATTATCAACAACTGAAAAATAAGGCTAACGATAACATGTTCTAGGAAAACTAAGTCATTTATCTCAAAAAGTAAACGTTTCTTCTTGATTCTAAATTTCTACAACAAAGAAAGTAACTTTTATGAAAATGTAAATTAGAGTCAAAATCATGTCCGAGTAGATATACCTTAGAGTCCAAAGTGGATAATTTCCTTAAGAAGTAGAAAGAGACTTGTTTGATGAAAAATAGGAAAACCAAGAATTTTTGGTACTAAGTGATATTTCAATTCATTTAGTAGACGTTTGGCCATGTGATACCTATCACGATATGGTATCGTGAGATGCTGTGGCGGAACCATAAATTTTTTAAAGAGTGTCCAAAAATAGCAACTTATTATGTTAAGGGTGTCCAAAATAGGTTATTTAATTATTTTGTATATCATTTAACTTGTATATATACTAATTTTTTTCCGACGAAAGGTGTTCAATTGGACACCCTTGACAGTATGTGGCTACGCTACTGGTGAGATTGAATCAACGTTTAGACACGTGATTTTATGCTGATTCCGTCTCATGATTCCATATCATGAGATTTGATACCACATTCTCTAAAAATCATGATATGGAATACATATCATGATTTGAGTTATTTTCATACAAAAATTGATCCACAAGTTTATATTTCGTTAAAACAATCGCACATTTATATCTACTAACCATTTATTTCACACGTAATTTTTTTTTTATAAAATTTATTATTCTCACCAACATATAGTCACTTTAACTCACACTTCACGATTGATGAGTACTAAAATCTTGAAGAGCTCGTAAAATGTGTATCATTTTTACTCAAATATATTGATGAAACAATTACTTAAGTGGAAAACAAATAACTTCGTAATAATTTATTATACAATTTTATGATTTTTTGTTTATTTGATAATATTGAATAAACGTTTGGGGTTATTTTAATAACTTTAGAATTTATGGGATTTTTATGTTTATGAGAAAATATACAACATCCAAATTTCATATCGCATGTCCAAACAAAACTTCAATTTCATCTCATAATTTCATATCATGATACCATATTGCATGTCCAAACGGACATATATATCTTTATAAAGACATAAATATAGAGAAGGTAAATATGACATCTATTTATGATATTTTTCTAGTTATCTCTTCTTCTTTTTTTAATCATTTTTTTCTTTGGATAATGTTAAATGACTAGAAAATTTAATAAGAAATTTAAAAATCTTTAATATTTTTTTATTAAATAATTTGATTTTTTTTTAATTAATAAGATGTTAAAATTAACAAGATAAAACTGTTAAATAGAAATAATATCATTCTGATCAAAAAAATTTTCCCCTTTCCTTTCATTTAAATATCTCAAAAAGTCTTTAACATTCAATTACTATACTTTTCAGGTCCACTTTTAAAATTATTTTTTTATTAAATATAATATGCAGTTATTATAATTATCTCAATTACATATTTTCTTCACCTACTTAATATTCGTATTTAAAAGTGCAGTAACCCATAGGAAGATCAAGGGTCACAACTTAAAATTTGAGTTGTAGCATAGTTATATTCGATCGTATCATATCATATATTAATATATATAAATGAAAACGTGATAACATCAGCACTTTCATTTTTGAAAATTCCACAAATACCCTTGCATGCAGGCTTTATTGATTTTACATAGTACAATCGATATTATTTGCTTCAATTTCATATCTTTTCCAATGCTCTCCTCCATACTCTTCTTTCGTTATGTTTGTATTGTCATCAATCTTATATAACCCTAGATGTTTGAGCGATACCCATAGTTTATATTGATTTCGCTTTTGTTTCACTTCCAAAAAAATGTCCATTACTTTCTAACCCACCGCTGTTGTCAATATATAAATCCAACGGATTTTGGCAATTAGTTTCCAAAACACACCACAAACTTGTGGAACAATTAAACTGAGTTGGGGTGTTGTACTGAAAATATTGACATATGTAACAGCCTCTAGAATCTTTATAGAACACTAATAACATTAATAATTATACTCAATTTAGTTGAATTATAGAGTCAACTCATAGATCAAAATTGTTACTGGGATATTTGATGTTAAAATCTGTAACTTCCAATTGATAGGATATTCTAGCGGAGGGGTGAACAACTTCTATGGCAGGGAGGGCCGTAGGTTGTATGATTTCAGATTGGTTGTTATACAAGTCTGAAGACATGGATTCAGAACTGAAAAAATTAGAAATCAATCTTTTTAATTAATTAGTAGTAGATTCATATCATGTAAAGTTCACCGACTAATTGAATTTGATATTGATTCTCTGCATTGGGAAGAATAGAGAAAGAGGTACCGGAGTGCATCCTTCTTGCGTTTTCTCTAAAAACTTTCTCATGACAAAAAGAGGGCTGAAAACCCACTCCTTGCTCATGATACTTTCTTCAAGAAGGTACATTTATTTGTTGTTTGTAATGTGTTACTTTGCTAATCAAATGATTAACTAGAGTTGTCTTATAGTAGTTTTTCATCCTTATACTGGTACAGTTTGAATTCATTTTGTTCATTCCTGTCAGTTGATGTGAAATTGTACATCATTTATTTGCATTGTAACCTGCTGAAGCTAATGGATTGAAAATACTTATTTGTACAGACGGTAGTATTACTGTGCTAGGCGCAGGGATGTTTTATATTTTACCAATGAACTGTTCAGTGCATTGTTAGTTTCCAATGAATTGCCTGGTAGTCCACCAACAGACTGGGCTACCGTTGGTATTTGTCGTGGTGTCTATTCCTGCATTTCTCGTGACTAAGTCTCATTAGAGGCATACTTATTGTATCTCAAAAACTTTTATGTATTTATAAAACAAAAATAGTTTGACAATATTATTCCATAACAATTTTATTTATGGTAATTAAACTACAAAAGTAAACTTTATTTATACTAATAAATAGGGTAGGATAAGAGATAACAATTTGTAAAGTTGATCGTCTATTGTTACCCTATTCTCTGATCGTTCTCATCATGTTATCGCCGCCACCACAGTCGCCTCTGCCGTGCCAATACGGAGGATCCTCAAGTGAATCAGATTCCTCAAGCGAATCGGATTATCCGTCGTCGTTGAAGAAACAAAAAGTGGATGAAGAAGATGGAGAATCCAGCGATTGCGAAAGTGAGCAACCTTTATCATACTCTCTTTCAGATACAAGCGAAAACGACTTGGATATCGAAGAAGCAATTGAAGAGTTATATTGCCCTGTCGGTCCCGGTGAAAAGAAGGCGGATAAAGCTGTTTGGGATAGGTACTTCGACCAGATCCGTGAGAGTGAGGTATCTTTTCTCTATTTGCTTTACGATTATTATGGTTTTGTTAGATTCATATCTCTACTTGTTGTTGTTGCTATTGTTCAACTCATTGTTTGCTCTATGATTGTTTATGGAGAATGTTAGATTCATATCTCTACTTGTTGTTGTTGCTATTGTTCAACTCATTGTTTGCCCTATGATTGTTTATGAAGAATTTTAGATTCATATCTCTACTTGTTGTTGTTGCTGCTATTGTTCAACTCATTGTTTGCTCTATGATTGTTTATGGAGAATTTTAGATTCATATCTCTACTTGTTGTTGTTGTTGTGATTCTTCTCAGTAAAACGAAAAATATCATTTAACAAACATATTTGTTTTTAATTATGTTTTTTTTTTTTTTTGTTAACTTTGATAGGGATTTGACATTAAGGATTATCCCGGTTCGTGTCCACTAACTAGCATTTACCCCATGACTAACTACTTAGACACTCCTGCCAATGTTGAAATGTTGAAGGATTATTGTGCAAAGGCACTTGAGCATTACAATACGGACAATGTAAGCTCTACTCACGCTTTCCATTATCTTTTTCCTTGTTTCTTTGTAAAGCTAATAAGATTCCTCTATATTCCTTCATTTTAGGGCACCAAATATGAGGTCGACCGTATTGTCAAGGTTAATGAAGGTGGATGTCAAGGCTTCGTTTACTATATTACCTTTACGGTCAAAAATGGCGACAGTGAATATTTTCAAGCTAAGGTGGTGGAACATATAAATAAGAATAAACCTTTGGAGTTCCCAATTGTTAGGCCAAGGGTAACGAGACCTTCCTTTTTGTTCTAAACTTTGTCATTATTAATTATTATGTAACTTTCATGTTAGCAAATCAAATAATTTTTCATTCTTCCTCTGGTTGCTGTTTTCATAAATGTTAATATGATATTCAGTTTGGATTAAGCTTAAGAAAGGAACCTGGAAATTGTTTTGGAAAACCTACTTCTTGATTGCTTGAAGTATGATCAAGTTTCAGCATTTGCAAGTTACTAACTCTCTTATGTGTTTTTATGTAGGTGAAGGGAGGTTTGGACATATAGTGATGTGAAGTCTGTGCATCCTTTTGGCTTTGTGTTAACAACTCTTGTCAATGTTGGACATCATTACTAGTAAATTGCTTTCTTCTTAGTTAGTTTGTCTTTCAGTAATTGAATGAGAAAAAAACTTTGTTGTAATTATGATGTTTACTCTATATTTATTATTTTGGTAGTAATTGAAAGTGGATCTCAATCCATTTTTACAGGCAAGTTAAATGTTGTTTTAAAATCTATATATAAAGGAAGTGTTTGCTGTTACAATCACTGTGTGTTTTAGGGAGGATGTTTACTGGTTTTAGAGGCCTGAAAATGAAGAAGAAAGAACTAGGACCAAGTATCCATTTTGTTTGGGTTCAGCTGCTTAATCCAATCTTGGTAGCATCCCTCATTCCTTGAGAATGAATCTGTTTGAGTATCAAGTCGAGAAACGAAAGGAGAAATAGACAGCTTTTCTTTTCCAGGTCATCTTCTTTTCTCATTGTTCTTTGGATGTTCAACAATTTATAGCAGGAGTAGACTGTCCTTTTTTACTTTCCACATAGCTTATCTGTTTCATCCATGCTTCCTCTGTTTAGAGTTTCCTCTTTCCCTGATTATAAATAATACTACAAGCAGTTTGAGGATGCCCTAATAGATCATTGGCATTAGTTTAAGGTTCCTAGCTCGGAATCTTTGGTCTGTCTGAGTCCTCAGTAACAGCTTGGTTGTATACATTGAAATTTTGTGGACTGTTTCTGTTAGACCCGCAATCTACTTGATCTAACTACGTGCAGACATGCCAAGGACTTGGGCATTGGTCTTGGCATGGATGATGGCAAAACAGTGCAACACAAGTTCAAGGTGCTTGGGTGTTGGCAAGGCAGCTTGAACGTGCATGGCTTACGTGCGGGCTAAGGGCGTTGACAAGACAACATGTTGACTTGATGAAGCAAGGCTGTGAAGACTTGGCAAGGTCAAAGACAAAGGCAGTTCACCCGAAATTGCTGAAATAAAACTAAGTGTGGAAGACAGCTAAAATATTCTAAGTGTTGGAAGCTGGCAGGATTATTCTAAGTGTTGGAATGAAGCCTGAAATATTCTAAGTGTTAGAATATTAGTATTTCGTGTAGATAAGAATGTAATTTGAATTAGATTCTATCTGTTGGAAATATAGTTGTTGGAAAGTTAGTTTTGAACCCTGGGCTGACATGTGTCGGACAGGTGTCATGTGTAACCGCTTGTAACTGCCATTGTGCAGAATTTTGATTTAAGGTGGAAATTCGTCTAAAGCAGAGGACAGAGAGTTTTCTAGCCTTAGACTGATTTGTGAAGTCTTCCTTTGTATTAATTATTGATTAATAAAGGTTGAGACTTGGTCCTGTAAATGCTGCCTGTTTATTGTTTGACATTGCTGTTTAAGTATTTCTATACTTAGTCAATTCTGTGGGTGTAAGTAGGCTGAAGTATTACAGTCGCTGTAAGACTGCCTAGAGTGGTGTGCGAGAAAAATAAATCGACCCTCTTTCAGTTTCTGTCACTTTAAAATTTGTTGTCAATCTTCGACAGACATGTATACTGACCCATTTATCAAGTATGTTGTTGCATGTTGCATATTATAAGTTTCCTCTATAACAGTGTTTTGTTGGGACAAATTGGCTCTTATATGTTGATGATTAGGGGTAGGAAATCTCTCCTATTGGCTCATCTGACTTAAACTTGAAAGAGTTTGAAGGGCCCTCTTACTTCTATACCGATTTTGCTACCTCTGTGTTTGTTGCAAAAAAAGTATTTAGTTTATCGGAATCAAAGTAAATAATATGATAAAAGACAACAGTTAACATTATTATATGGTCATACATCTTATCTGTAATTTGATCATGAACAAAATTTGTTCATGTTGCAATCATGGAAAGTGCCAAATATTGGGTAAGCCGGTAGAGATACACACACATATTCCCAAAGGTGTTGGTGGAGCTTGTTCCTTCTAAACTATCAATTTTTTCACGAATCAAAACAAGTTGAAGTTGGCTATATAAATCCTCAATGTTACTTCTAAGTCAACTCGTATCACCACCATACCTAGTGAAAGTGAAAAACTATCTGGATATTTTCCCTCTATTTTAGCCGAAATGTTTTTTCTTGAGTCGAGGGTCTATCGAAAATAAGTTTTCTACTTGTCAAGTTAAAGGTACGGTCTGTGTATATTTTATCCTCTGCTAATCCCATTTGTAGGACTATATTGAGATATTGTTATTCGTCATTTTAACTAATTTTGCATTTGTCAGAATATTCAAGAAATTTTTTAAGTCTTTCGAGATAACTTTGAATTTAGGAAGGATGGTGTGCATGTAATAAATCCTCAGCGAGATTAGGATATTTGGTGGATTTGAGAGAGTTGAAAAGTCCAAAAGTTTTGAGTATGATACTTTTTTGCTAGAAAAACATCGATACATTGTAAGGTTGAAATATGAAGTAACAATTATAATATTTGTTTTACTAATTAAGTTTGTCCACTAAAATTTTTCTTATAATTTTGTTTACTCGTGAGGTCTATATTTACCAAGCCAAAATAAATACTTACTTTGAAATGTAATAATTTTTAATGATAAATTTAGTTGAGTAATTTTATTGATACAAAATAAAATAATAAAATTAAATTCAGCATCGTAAAACCCATACGTAACATGTAATGATGCCTCGTGAGTTAATTTTTTTCTTTTCTTATTATTTATTTTTATTTATGTATTTGACTTTGGCTTCTCAACTACTCCAAAACAAACAAATACAAATTAACATATAGATTTATCTTTTAAGGGAAAATTAGCAAACTAGTCAAAATTAATAACTTAATTAGTAAAAACTTCACTATTTTAAAAATATTAGTAAAAATATCACAAATGTCATTATTTTGAAAAAGAATATGTATCCTAATTAAATTTCTATTTTATCTCTTATTACCTACACATTTTCCAACTAATTATATATATATATATATATATAAATTATTTTACTTACCTTTCCATGTATATCTCATAGATCAATTTTCCCAACTATCCCATTCACGTTTCCCCGTAACTCTCTCTTACAAATTTATCTTAATGTAAAAAAAAAGAAGTTTTATCTCTTTCATATCTTCCTTTCATATTCTCTTCAAACCTTGAAATTCCTATTTTATCTTCTACCAATATTTATCTTATCTTCTACCGTTTTATTTGTTGGTTTTTAATTTTCAAATACTGGATTCACACAAATTCCACTAATGTATTTCATCGTTATTTTTTTTTCTCTTGATTTTATTGCTTCTAAATTATTCATATTTGGTGAAGGTTGGATAATTCACAATTAGACCTCTAAAACACTCTTCAATGGATTATTCTAAGAGAGTTGCTAGAGGTATTCATCTTAATCATCAGATTTCTAGTGATTTTCCATCTTTTAATCTATGTATTACTCAAGAAATAGCGGATGATGAGGATCTGCTTCTAAAATGATGAAGGAGAGACGATCAGAACAAAGTCTTCCTCAAATTCAGATTGAAACCGTAATAGTTGATGAAGAGGTATTAATTATTTTTGCATGTTGAGTTGAAGTTAAAGAACAATTTGTTCAATAATTTGTATAGAATATATTTGTAAATGTCTTATGTACAATGTGTAATATTTGTTAGTTTGTATTTTGTATTTCCGTTGCTTTTTAATGAATTTTAATTGGATTGTTTGTATTTACTGTGCTGTATTTCTTGGATTTGTGTTGTATGCTATGTAATTTTCGTATTTTTGTTGTATGCTATTTATTAATGAATTCATCTTGGGTGGTTTTGAATTTGTATTGTATTCTATGTAAATACACATTGTAATGCTATTTGAATATTTTCGAAATTAAAGTAAATGCATTTTAATTTACGGATACATTTAACATGAATATGATATTTCATATTTTTTATTAATGAATTTTAATTGGATTGTTTGTATTCACCATTGTGTATTTGTTAGATTAGTGTTGTATGCTATGTAATTATCATGTATTTGTTATATTTGTGTTGTATGCTATTTTAATAAATTTAGTTTGGGTGATTTGTATCAGTAAAGTAATTATACACTTTGTAATGTTATTTATATGTTTTCAAAGTTAAAGTAAATACATATTAATTGTATTCACTGTATTCTTACATATGTCATTTACTCAGGCTATTGCATTTACATGCAAAGATCAACCCATGATTGTACCCCACATTCACTTTTATGTTAATCATGAAATTAATACTCAAATGTCGAACCATCTTACTGTGCAACAATATATCATGTTTTGCAAGAATACAATATATGAAGTCTGCCAACATATACGTATTCACAACAATCACTTACAAGATACATAACATTCATCATATCCATTTCGATAAGGGTTAACAATTTTTTTGTATCCAAGTACTTGCTTTATGTTGTGAACAAAACTTCATACTAGTAATAAATATGTGTATTCACAATAATGCTTAAATCATGTTACCAGCAAAACTGCATTCTTCATATTTTAAAGAAGTCACTCAACATATACGTATACTAAACAAAAATATTAAAGTTGTATCCATTTCAGAACAATCACTTACAATATACATTACATTGATCATATCCATTTCGATAAGGGATACAACTTATTTAAATAAACTGAAATTAAATGAAATTGCATATTGTCGTCAAAAGATTGTATCTGCTCCATTTTGTATTCTGTCAGGGATACAATTTATTTCAAAACATTATTCATGTATTCAAACAAAAACATTGGTATTCATATTAACCAACCAAAACAAAAAAATTAACAAACCAAATATTCATACGTTATTCATAGTTCATACAATTTACAACAAAAACAGAATAGAGACGAAACCAGAAAATGGAGGAAAACAGATTACTTATTTTTGTATTGTATCAATTTCAATTATACGAAAACAGAATACTATGATTTACAATTATTTTCAATTAAAATTTTAATTACTTAAGCAATTAGAAAAAGAATAAGGAAAAAGCAATTACCTCGTCAAATTTTAAACAATTTATTCAAACTTCTAGTAGCAAAAATCCTTCTCAGGTTTGCTCTAAAATCTTTCGTACCAATCAGAAACAAAAAAGATTTTTGAATTGTATGGGAATACTAAATATTAAAATTTGGGAGAATTCATCAGCTATTAGGGTGTCGTTTGATTTTTTGAATTTTAAATTTTTTGTAACTGATGAGAGTTTTAAGCAATACTTATTTTTCTCTCCCCTTAATTTTTCCTTTCAATTTTTAAATATTTGTATTCTCTTAATTAAAATAAATAAAAAATAAATAAAAAAGATACATAATAAACTAAAATTGTGACAATTTTACTAAATAATGAAAGTATTGACAATAGATCCTATTAAATGTCAAAATAATGACATTTTAAAAAAATTCCCTTATTTTAATATAGTGCGTGTGGTGGTGCATAATTTCCCTAAAGATGTAGATTATAACAAACAGTAATTAAACTACTAATTAATTTACGAATTATGCTTTGTTATGATAGCCCAATAAATAATCGATGAGGGCATAGAAAGACGAAAAATAAAGGGAAACTTACATAAATATACTATAATAAAAAAATATTTACCATTTATAGCAATAATATTTTTATCTCACTTGATCACTTTTAATTCATTTATAATACAAGTTTAATACATATTACAAAGAATAATTTATTATTCACATATAATACAAATTTTAATGATGAATAATACATTTATCACACATTTTAATACATTTATAATACAATGTGACAATTTTTTACCAAACAAACATGATATATTTCAAAAAACAATTATAATTCATATATATTGCATACATAATTCACTTTTAATTCATATTAGAGATTTAACAAAGTATTGCTATAAATGGTAATAAACAAAAAGTATCGCTAAAATCAGTAATTATTTTTTAAAATGTATTAATTTATGTAATTTTTCCAAAAATAAATCACATAGTTGCTAATTAAGTAGGTCAAAATCTAAATGATACTTATTTGGGAGAGGAGGCGATTTATAAACACCTTTAATTTTTTATAAAAAGAAAAAGAAAAAGAATTTGGATTAATATGAATTATGGTGAAATTATTATAAATTTTTCATTTTAATCAGAGATAAGTTTGAGATCCTCAAAATAAAAATAAAAATCTTATTTAAGAGTGTCATCTTTAAAAATGAATCCCACAACATGTAAATTCGAGTTTAATTGTATCTCAGTACGAATATCGAAGATCAAAAGCTCAAATGGAAAATAAAATCTTTTTTTTTGGATAGATCGATCCGTTTAGTTGGAGATGTACTTAGGAAACAATATATATGCAATTGATTAATGACAACTTACATAATCCCATAATTTTTAATATGAAATTACAATCTATCCATCATTAGTTTGTAATTACACTAATTCCTT
The DNA here is from genome assembly GCF_036512215.1 of Solanum lycopersicum. Lineage (NCBI taxonomy): Eukaryota > Viridiplantae > Streptophyta > Magnoliopsida > Solanales > Solanaceae > Solanum > Solanum lycopersicum. The sequence goes on along the minus strand of NC_090808.1, from coordinate 4,553,601 downwards.
AAAAAGTAATATAAATTGTATACATAATATGTAGATCGGATATATTAGAGAGTATATCGGACACATGATAACATAAACTGAATATATAATATGTAGCTCGGATACATAATATATAATTTGAATACATTAAATACTGACTCGAACACATTACTATATAGCTCATATACATTAAAGAATAACATGTTTTTTGAAAAAAATTAAAAATTAAATAAAATATTGCAAATAAGAAAAACATAAATAGCGTATTTCTCGAAATTTGCATGTAAATTAATGACTTACATTTCAATTACTTGGGCCTCACAAGGCATTCCCTAGCCCTAGTTGGAAAATTACATGAATTGGTACCTTTTAATAAAGGGAAAAGGGTCAAATATGCCCCTAAACTATTTGAAAAGGTTTAGATATACCCTCCGTTTAAAGTTTGGTTCATTTATACCCTCGCCGTCCAACTTTTGGTCTACATATGCCCTTTTGGACGTTAGTTGGTCAACTCGGAATATCCAACTCATTTTGCTTTTATTTAATGTCAAATGGATATTCCACGTCATTTTTATGTATCATCCCTTGACATTTATATTCAAGGAAAAAGGGTCAAATATGCCCCTAAACTATTCGAAAGGTCTAGATATACCCCCGTTTAAAGTTTGGTCCATTTATACCCTCACGTCCAACTTTTGGTCTACATATGCCCTTATGGGTGTCAGTTGGTCAACTCAAAATATCCAACTCAATTTACTTTTCTTTAAATGCCAAATGGGATTTCACATCATTTATATATATTATTACTTGACATTTATATTAAAAGAGAAAGGGGTCACTTATGCCTTAACTATCCGACCCAATTTTAAAACACATATACGACCGTCTTTTAAATGGTCCAATTATGCCCTAATCCGACTCATATATGTGTGAATTATTCTGTTATTTACATCATCATCGCCTGCTGCAGCTTGCAATTGTGTCTGTAACGTTGTTGCGGTGAATTCCTTTGCTCTAGCCCTTACCTGCCAGATTTGCGCCTCCAGCTCTGCGTTGCACCTAAACGCTTTTCAAACCTCGACTTCTTTTTCCTTTAGTTGTCATGCCATTGATTCCTCGGCAATTTCAATCAGAGCACGATAGTGTTCGCCATTTAAATAGTTCAATTATGCCCTAATCCGACCCATATAGGGTATTTTAAAAAAAGGGTCAGGTTGTATAGATTACTTAAAAGACGGGTCATATATGTGTTTTAAAATTAGGTCGGATAGTTAGGGGCATAAAAGGCCCCTTTCTCTTTTAATATAAATGTCAAGTAATAATATATAAAAATGATGTGGAAAATCCATTTGACATTTAAAGAAAAGTAAAATGAGTTGGATATCTCGAATTGACCAACTAACATCCATAAGGGCATATGTAGACCAAAAGTTTGGACGCGAGGGTATAAATTAACCAAACTTTAAACGGGGGTATATCTAGACCTTTTGAATAGTTTAGGGGCATATTTGACCCTTTTCCCTTGAATATAAATGTCAAGTGATAATAATAAAAATGACGTGGAAAATCCATTTGGCATTTAAATAAAAATAAAATGAGTTGGATATTCCGAGTTGGCCAACTAATGCTCAAAAGGGCATATGTAGACCAAAAGTTGGACGGCGAGGGTATAAATGGACCAATCTTTAAACGGAGGGTATATCTAAACCTTTTCAAATAGTTTAGGGGCATATTTGACCCTTCTCCCTAAAAAAATATTTATCATAAATAAAGAGTATTGCTATAAATGATAAATATTTTTTTAGGGAGAAGGGTCAAATATGGCCCTAAACTATTTGAAAAGGTTTAGATATACCCTCCGTTTAAAGATTGGTCCATTTATACCCTCGCCGTCCAACTTTTGGTCTACATATGCCCTTTTGAGCGTTAGTTGGCCAACTCGGAATATCCAACTCATTTTATTTTTATTTAAATGCCAAATGGATTTTCCACGTCATTTTTATTATTATCACTTGACATTTATATTCAAGGGAAAAGGGTCAAATATGCCCCTAAACTATTCAAAAGGTCTAGATATACCCCCGTTTAAAGTTTGGTTAATTTATACCCTCGCGTCCAAACTTTTGGTCTACATATGCCCTTATGGATGTTAGTTGGTCAATTCGAGATATCCAACTCATTTTACTTTTCTTTAAATGTCAAATGGATTTTCCACATCATTTTTATATATTATTACTTGACATTTATATTAAAAGAGAAAGGGGCCTTTTATGCCCCTAACTATCCGACCTAATTTTAAAACACATATATGACCCGTCTTTTAAGTAATCTATACAACCTGACCCTTTTTTTAAAATACCCTATATGGGTCGGATTAGGGCATAATTGAACCATTTAAATGGCGAACACTATCGTGCTCTGATTGAAATTGCCGAGGAATCAATGGCATGACAACTAAAGGAAAAGGAAGTCGAGGTTTGAAAAGCGTTTAGGTGCAACGCAGAGCTGGAGGCGCAAATCTGGCAGGTAAGGGCTAGAGCAAAGGAATTCACCGCAACAACGTTACAGACACAATTGCAAGCTGCAGCAGGCGATGATGATGTAAATAACAGAATAATTCACACATATATGAGTCGGATTAGGGCATAATTGGACCATTTAAAAGACGGTCGTATATGTGTTTTAAAATTGGGTCGGATAGTTAAGGCATAAGTGACCCCTTTCTCTTTTAATATAAATGTCAAGTAATAATATATATAAATGATGTGAAATCCCATTTGGCATTTAAAGAAAAGTAAATTGAGTTGGATATTTTGAGTTGACCAACTGACACCCATAAGGGCATATGTAGACCAAAAGTTGGACGTGAGGGTATAAATGGACCAAACTTTAAACGGGGGTATATCTAGACCTTTCGAATAGTTTAGGGGCATATTTGACCCTTTTTCCTTGGATATAAATGTCAAGGGATGATACATAAAAATGACGTGAAATATCCATTTGGCATTTAAATAAAAGTAAAATGAGTTGGATATTCCGAGTTGGCCAACTAACGTCCAAAAGGGCATATGTAGACCAAAAGTTGGACGGCGAGGGTATAAATGAACCAAACTTTAAACGGAGGGTATATCTAAACCTTTTCAAATAGTTTAGGGGCATATTTGACCCTTTTCCCATTTTTTTATTATAGTATATTTACGTAAGTTTTCCTTCTTAGTTCTTACTGTTTCATTCAATATGATAATTACTCCAATTCTTTCATTTTAATTAGGGATAATGCCCAAGTACCCCCTCAACATATGCCCGAAATTTCAGAGACACACTTATACTATACTAAGGTCCTATTACCCCTCTGAACTTATTTTATTAATAATTTTTTACCCCTTTTTAGCTTACGTGGCACTATCTTGTGGGCCCAACAATGGTTGACTTTTTTTTTTCGAACTAGTGCCACGTAGGCTAAAAAGGGGTAGAAAATTACATATAAAATAAGTTCAGAGGGTAATAGGACCTTAGTATAGTATAAATGTGTCTCTACAATTTCGGACATAGGTTGAGGGGGTACTTGGGTATTTTCCCTTTTAATTAATCTGACAATATCTTTTAGTACATTTCAAACACATCACTTTTAAAAAATTGAAAAACCTTCATTTTATCTTAATGTCAATTTTTTCTGATCACACAGTATATTATATTATTTTACTAGCACAAATTTCAAAAATTTAGTCAAATAAGGGAAACTTTACCGCATAAACTAAAATGAGATGATCGGAGTATATATTTTCATATTTGTGCATCAAATTATTGAACGGTCTCTTAAAAAGATACTACTACCTTTATTTATTTTTAATCGTCATTATTTTCTTTTTTTCTAATCAAACGATAAAAATATTGGCTTACTTAATGCATCAATTTTCTAAGGCCTAATCAGGAGAAATAGATGAAGGTCGAAAAAGTATGGAAAAAATATGATTAGATAAGATATACATATACACATGTTGTAACTTATCGAGGAGATATGATCTTAAATAAAAAAATTATGAATATCGATAATTAGGATAGAAAGGTTAACGAATGGTCATGCATTGCCTAGTTTTTCTCATTTGTATTGTTACTATACTTTAATTTCTTACTTACTCTTCAAGTTCAGTTCTACTCTTCGTGTTCTTTGCTCTAATTATCATATAATTATTTGCTATTGCTATTGATCATTTCATCATTAATTTATGGGGTAATTACGCGGTTAAATAAATTTATACTATTTAGTTACTCATCATAGCTATAGTTTGTTATAATTACCACTCACGACTAACATATACATTAATTATGTGGGATAACTTCGAGTTTGTATAATTAGTCACATTTGTATATGTATAATTCACCAAAATATATAAATACATATGTATAATATACAATTATTCAATCAATATACATATAAAATTCACCTCTCTCCTACTCTCCTCCCTCTCTCGATCGCCTCTCTCAATCTCGCTCGCCTCTCTCCTCTCTCTCCCAATATCAATTGTTTTTTATACAAATGCATATGTATAATATACAATTATCTAACCAATATACATATATAATTCACCTCTCTCCCTCTCTCTGCCTTCTCTCACTCGCCTCTCTCCTCCCTCTCCCAATCTCTCTTGTCATATATACAAATAATATACAATTATCTAACCAATACACATATACAATTCACATCTCTTCCACTTTCTCTCCTCTCTCTCCCAGTCTCGCTTCTTCTCTCCTCCCTATTATATGTAATCCATTATCATGTATCTTCAAAAGTTAGTTATTATTTTAAATATGTCAAAGTAAAATATCAAAATTAAATTATTATTTAATATAATTTTTTTTTTATTTAAAAAAAGGAAGGTCTAATAGCTATTGGTCCCCTAGCTAAATCACGTGCCTGCTTTGCATCAAAGTGCGTAGGAAATCAGAAAACCAAACAAAAGCTACCCTATGTACGAAATTAAAAAATATATATTTGTACAATATTTAAAATAATTTTTTATTACCTCATATAAGATAACAAGAATAAAATATAGTGTAATATATATGATATATCTTTAATTTAAGATAATATGATTCAAAAAAGATATTACATTTTCCGTCAAATTAAATCTGAATAAATAAATTGAACGGAAATAGAATGAAAAAATGAAAAATAAAAGAAATAACCATTCCCTTCACTTTTACTAGTATAATTAATTTTTAAGCTAAATTAAATTAAATTAGTTTAATATTTAAAAGTTATATAGATGTTTGAAAACTATATACATACTAAATGCTATAATTAAGTTGTATTCTTTTTAATTACTAATATAATAAAACAATACATTTATCAAAATTTATAATGTTTGACATTTAAAAACCAATATAAAAATGAGTTAATTACTATAATTACGAAGTCATATTCATGACCAAATTAAACACAACAAATAATATTATGATCCTTCACCCAAAAACTACTTAAAAAAGAAGAATTTTATGAGAGTTTGTATGCATTGGATCCTTCACCCAAAACTTTAACCATATATAAACCTTAATATAAAACGTAATAATTATTTTCCATCTTTTGTTTCTCTTTCCCTTTCCTCTTCCAACTTGTGAAACTATACACAAATTACCATCAATTTGAACTAAAAGAGCTAGCTAGGTCCAACAATATTTGGTAAACTTTTATTTGATAAAAAAAAAAAAACTCTTCTTCTTCTCCTAATTCCAATGTAACTACTACACCTATTCTTATTCTCCCCTTTATAATACATCAACAAAAGAAAAAAACAATTTTTAACCCCCCAAGACCCTTTCTTGTTTCAAGATTTCATCTATCATGAATATGTCAAATTTTGATGAGAGCAATTCTAGTGAAAACCAACAACTACCCACTTTTAAAGATCCAAAAGGGTGTCTAGATATTACAACAAATCATCAAAAAGATGATGATATCAAGAAAATTGTCATATTGCATCAAGATATTATAATGGATGAACAAAAAGATGATGATGCCAACAAAAGAGAAACATTGCACCAAAACAATCCACAAAAGTGTCAAGATATTACAATAGGAATCAAGAAAATAACGGTATTGCAAGAAGATCCAAAAGGGTGTCAAGATATTACAAAGGACACTAACAATATAGTAATATTGCATCAAGTTTCTAATCAAGATGATCATCAAGATGTTGTTAATGAGACAATAGTTATACAACACGTTGAAGAAGAATTAGAATTAGTACAAGAAGATATACAACACGTTGAAGATGAGGTTGTCAATGATATAATAGTAGCACCACACCCCATTGTTGTTGTTGAAAACCAAGTGGTAGTGCTACAAGAAGATGACAATGATGGATTTAGGACTCCAACTTCTTTGGAATCAAAAATTCCAATTTTAACAACATGTCCTGGTGCACCAAGACGTAACTATAATGGTATTAAACGAAAAGCTTCATCATCACTGAGAAGAGGGGAAAGAAATATTAGAGTATGGAACGATTATCGCCATCGCGATACCGCTAGATTTTGACCGGAAAATCAAGAAATTCTTAATCATACCAAACAAGAAGAAGAACAAGGGAGAATTATTACATATTAAATTAGATTTTTGTACAAAATTAATCTTTAGTTTATTTTATTTTAATAAGTCGTTAATATATATGGTATATCTTTTGTTTTTGTTTTTATTTGGATAGAGAAGAAATTAAACATATTTTTTTCATCCGTTTCATTTTATATGATTCAAATTGTTATTTATCATTATTTTAGAAGTTGCGTTTTTCTATAACAGGTTTATATCTTTTAAATATTTTAAATTGTTAATTATACATTGTGATAAAAAAAATTAGATTATTCGAAATTAATAGAGTTTGATTCTATTTTGTTTTTTCAATTTGTATGCTTTCATGTTTTTTCTTGTGATTTTTAACTTTTATATATATATATATATGAGGGGTTCTGGTGGGGGGGGGGGGTGTGACAACCCCCTCGGGATTCATATACTCAGGTATTGTCTCTGCCATGGGCGGCCATTCGCTCTTTTAATCCCCTCTTATTGGCACGCAGCCTCAAGGGAGAATCGAACCCGTGACCTATGGCTCCTTTACATCCCTCCCAAGGAGATCGCCTCTTACCAATTGAGCTGCAGTTCGATTCTCCCTTGAGGCTGCGTGCCAATAAGAGGGGATTAAAAGAGCGAATGGCCGCCCATGGCAGAGACAATACCTGAGTATGTTGATCCCGAGGGTTTGTCACGGGGGTGAAGTACAAACCAAGAAACTATAAAGAGGTAGACATAACATACAACTTTATTGTTGTTTCTTATTTTTTTGTGGAAAACTTTATTGTATTTTCATCTATCTTCTTTTGTGATCAAGGTGTTATGTAGTTCATAAAAAGTAAAGAAAAGAAAAGATTCCCAAAATATAATGATTCTTTCTCCTTGACAGTTTTTATTTTTTCTCAAAAAGGTTTTCCTATAGAAGTAAGTAGAGGTGTAAAAAAATAATAATTAAAAATCAGTTAAATCGATCAAATCGAATTAATTAATTAAAAATCAGTTAAATCGATCAAATCGAATTAATTAAGAGAGATAACTATACAATATATCAAAAAAAATATTATTACCGATCATTTCTTTATCTAAAAAAATAGAAAATTGAAACTTCCACCTACTTACAAGTAATTTTAAAATAGAAAGTCAAGTGTCATTAGATTTAGAGCTGCTAGAGGTTTAAGAGACACATATAAAAGTGTTAATTGCTGATAAAAATATAAATTTAACGACAATTAAGCTATTATCATTATTTAATTGACGCTAAATCATTTTTATGTAGTGTCAATTAGGCAATGCAAATACTGTTCATTTACCTACGTGTGAGATCACTTCTTCCTTTTTTGAAAAAAAACTATCACTAGTTTCTCCAACAATATCTAATTTCAATACATCAAAAATGAGCTTTAGCGAAAATTAATTAACAATTGTCATTAATTATGTATTTTTAGCGGCGATTACCACTCTTTATATATGTCCTTAAATGCTTTGATGATATTGAATCTAATGACACTTAATTAATGCCGATAAAATTTTTAACATTCTTTATTAATATGTCTATTTATTATCGCTAAAAGTTATTTTCATTATAGTATTTAAATCATAAGTCTCATAATATGAAACAAATAATAAAAAGTACATAAGATATAAGAATTTATAAATAATAATATAAAATAAAAATTAAGCAAATGACATACTGTAAATGACAAATTACATTCTATCCCTATAATATCAATATTTACCAAAAATTCTTCTTTTGAGAAATCATGATACTTTATAAAATAAAATGATACGTAAATAGAAATGGCCGAATACTTTAATTTTTTTTATGTTAACTGTTACTGCGCAAAAAAAAGGGTAACAACTTTCCGATGATTTACATTAACTATTAACAAGATTACCGTCAAATCTGCATAAAAGACGTACTAATTTATTGCATTATTCAATTTCATAATATTAAAAAATTCAGATTTTGAATCAGAAAAAAAAATGATTTTGCGTAAAAAAAATCTCTGCAACGCCGATTCTGAATTTTCAAAGATGAATATTTCGATCCTGTTGCGACGTTCTGGAATATGGGAAAGTGATGTTATGTATGAGCGATACAAAAGTGATGGGATAGTGGTTGGTGAAAATATTTCATTCATGAATCTTATTTCAGCAATTGCGGCTGAGCTGGGTATTGACGAATCGAAAAAAAATATAGAGATTAGATATGTTGTTGAAGGAAATCCGTCTCCATTGTGTATTCGGACTGATATGGGTGTAAAATTGTATATAGAAATTAAGAAACATGAGTGCATATTACATACCGGAAAAAAGCAATGCAAAGGCTCTCAATATTTCTATATACAATTTTACACCCATATCAGTCCGAATACACAATGGAGACGAATTCCCTTCAACAACATATCTAATCTCTATATTTTTTTTCGATTCGTCAATACCCAGCTCAGCCGCAATTGCTGAAATAAGATTCATGAACGAAATATTTTCACCAACCACTATCCCATCACTTTTGTATCGCTCATACATAACATCACTTTCCCATATTCCAGAATGTCGCAACAAGATCGAAATATTCATCTTTGAAAATTCAGAATCGACGTTCCAGAGATTTTCTTTACGCAAAATCATTTTTTTTTCTGATTCAAAATCTGAATTTTTATTATTATGAAATTGAATAATGCAATAAATTAGTACGTTTTTATGCAGATTTGACGGTAATCTTGTTAAAAATTAACATAAATCATGGGAAAGTTGTTACCCCTTTTTTACGCAGTAACAGTTAACCTAAAAAAATATTAAAGTATCCGATCATTTCTATTTACGTATCATTTTGTTTTATAAAGTATCCGAATTTCTCAAAAAAAAATTTTTTTAATAAATATTAATATTATAGGAATAGAATGTAATTTGTCATTTACAATATCGTTTGCCTAAATTTTACATATATAAGTATAGTTATAAAGAATTGTGTACAAAGTTTGTCGATTTGATCTGATCTTATCTTCTATTTATTTTTAATAAAATTTAATCAAATCAAATATTATATTACTAAACTCATCCATTTAACAATTGACGAATAGAAAATTGCCACATATAGTTTAACTATAATCATAATTCATAAACTTTATTATACATGCAAATAATTCGTGGTACAAATTGTGGCTTCAAACACTTGGACAACTGTATTTTATTAATTTATTATTAATAATACAATTATTGCCTACATAACTTACCAACAAGTTTGTTGCCAGAATTATAGTACCAAAAAATATATTCCAAAAGATTAGAAAAATAAATAAAACTTTTTTAATACACGACCTTCCAATTCTTCATATCTTAGGCACATCATAAAATAAATTAATAAATGATTTATGATTGGTTAGGAATAAAAAGAATGTCAGAAATTTAAAAACAAAAAAAAAATCAACAAATGCAGAGACATGATAACCTAAACGCCAACGTGAGGAGATGTAATATCCTTCCAATCTATTTTTCTCAATTTTAACTTTAAGAAAATAAAAAAAAATATAATAATTACTGTCTTAAATTAAAAATATTTATGTTCTTTAATCTTGTAAGTTTAAATATATCACATTGTAATTTAAAATCAATAGTTATAACAGCAACATATCCGGCGTAATTCACTAATAGAGTTTAGAAAGAGTAATGTGTATGCATACCATACCTTTATCTTATGGAGCGGTGGCGTAGCTACCCTTTTGTCAGGTTTCCTTCGTCGGAAAATTATATTCTATATATACAAGCAAAATGATAAGCAAAGTGGCGAAATAATATATTTTGGACACTCTTGAAATAACAATATGATGTAGTCGGTTGGTTTCAAGCGCCTTGAAAGAGTAAAGACACACAAACTTAAAGTGTTCGTGTGTTAGCACGCACTCGGACACCCTTCGTGAAATTTCTGATTTCGCCACTGTTATGGAGGCGAAAAGACTATTTTCGAATGACCATCGACTCGAATGATAACCACAAAAATGTGATAACCTATAGAAAATATTTTTTAAAAAATAAACTAAAACGGAAAGTAAGACAAACTATTACTTCATCAACCGTTTTATTTCCCCTCTTCACAAAGAGACAGTCTTTCTTACCTTATTTTTCTCTTTTCCACTTGTCTGTTTTATTTTTCTCTCTTTCCTCCCTTTAGAGAACAAACAAACAACACAACACAACACAACACAAAAACACAAGTTTCTTTGATCATTTTTCATTGATTATATTCTCTTTTTGTTCTCAATGTGCTACGATGGATCATCGGAGAACGTTAACGATGAGCTGGGATGGTCTTGGAGACGATCAAGATGACGATGACAACTTCTTTGAGTCTCGTGATCGTCTCTCCACAGCCATTCCTCTTGACTTAGGATCCTCAGGATCAGACGATGATAATGAATACGAGGACAGTCGTCTCTCCTTTGTTTCGACTCTTTCATCAGCATCCATCAAGAAATTCCAAGGAATTGAAATCGAAACAGTTTCTGATCATTCATTTAGCAGCGCTGACTATGGAATGTGGATGGCTGAACCAGGGGATATTAAGGAACGTCGTAAACGCCTCTTACAAGGTATGGGATTGTCAAGCAATAAGGACCTTCTCAAGTTGAAAAGTGCAAAGATTGTTAGAGCTATTTCAAGGAAAGTTGAGAAAATCAAAGACACGAAATCAACTAAGACGAATGAGTCTTCTCGTGTAAAAGGATTAAATCAAGAACGTGAGCCTGTAACTATACAACCGGTTAAGTTGGTAAGGTCGAGATCAGATGGAGATATACAATACTTTTCTGTAAATACAAAGAAAAGGAAAGATGATTTGATTGGTGACATTTCTAAACAACGTCTAACAAGGACGTTTTCTGGTGTTTTAGCACCGAGTATAGGTACATGTCAATTAACAGCTTCTGTTAGAATGTCGCCAACAAAAAACAGATCGTTGATGCAAAATGGGAGTGATTTGTTATCAAATGGGAATCCTGATGTGGGATTTGCTTCTTTTTTCTTGATAAAGAATTTGGACACGGGGAAGGAGTTTATCGTTAAAGAGAGTAATGAAAACGGAATGTGGAATAAGTTGAGTGATATTCAGACAGGGAAACAACTTACTATGGATGAATTTGAAAAACATGTGGGACATTCACCTGTTGTGAAGGAGCTGATGAGACGAGTAAATGGATCAAGAAGTCACGATGATGATAGGAAGCTAAACGCGAATTCATATCTTAGTAAGAGTTTTAGGAATAGTAAGAGAAGGGGAGTTGCTCTTTTGAAGAACATAAAAGGAGTAGCACATAGTATGAGTGGAAAAATTATTGATAAAGAACGCGAACAAGCTGTACCTGAGGAACATCAGAAACAGAATAAGAACTCCTCGAAATGGATTAAAGTCCGTCAGCATGGGAAGTCGTGCAAAGAATTCACAGCGTTGCATTTAAGCCAAGAAATCCATGCTCACGAGGGTTCAATATGGACGATAAGATTCAGCTCGGATGCACATTATCTAGCAACAGCAGGAGAAGACACATTGATTCATATATGGGAAGTGCAAGAATTTGAAGTAACTAATGATCTAAACTCTGTTGGTGGTACAATGGGAGGTTCTGCAAGTGCCTCGCCTAATCATCCAACGAGTGGTTCATTCAGTGCCTCCCCGGTTCATCCAATTACTAGGTCTAACTCAGACCGGCCTCCTCTTCCGGAGACTGGACATAGTACATCAGAAAGAAGGAAGAAAGGGAAAGTATCACATAAGAAAAAGGGCAACTCAGTTCCGGAGTATGTCAACGTACCAGAAACTGTTTTTGCTCTTTCGGAGAAACCAATATACACTCTTAAAGGTCATCAGGATGATGTCTTGGACTTGTCTTGGTCAAGATCTCAGGTTAGTTTCCTCCACTTTCATTTCAGTTAACTAGCATAAAAACCGCGTTGTTTACTGCAAACAAATCGAATAATATCTACTATCATGTTTTAAATATACATAACATGGAATGTGAAACTTGGATGCAGCAACTGCTGTCATCGTCGATTGACAAGACTGTCCGGCTATGGGATGTTGAGACTCAAAGTTGCTTAAAAATGTTCGCGCACAATGACTATGGTGAGATGCCAAATTTCATTTATAGATAGTCAATATAGACTTGAATATGATGATTCCTTCGCGTTATTTGCTTCTGATGAGCTTAGGGTCTGGCAGTAACTTGCATACAGATCAATCCAATGGACGATGATTACTTCATCAGCGGTTCTCTGGATGCAAAGGTTCGGATTTGGAATATACCTGATCGAAAAGTTGTAGATTGGACTGATCTTCATGAAATGGTTACTGCTACTTGCTTCACCCCTGATGGCCAGGTAGAAATGTCTATTTTACTTGTATTACACCAAACACGAGCCATAATACAAGTAATGTAAACTTGTATCCTTAGAATTCAAGGATACAGTGATACGAGCTTATAGAATAGATCATGTTCAAGTAATGTTGACAGTAGCAATGAATTCTTCGTTTTTTTTTTCATTCTTGAAGGGTGCTTTAATAGGATCACATAAAGGAAGCTGTCGTATGTACAATACTTCTGGTATGTAATGCATTACATACCATCTTTTTTTTAAATTGATAGTTACCCCGCGGAAGCAGTAGCTGATTTCCAATGTGTGTTTATCGTTCAGACTGCAAACTGGAACAAAAAGACAATATCGAAATTCAACCTAAGAAGAATTCTCAACTTAAGAAGGTCACTGGTTTACAGGTAGTTCTCTCTTCTATAGCTAATGTGTCTTTTTCTTCAAGATATATTGGAAACTGAACACATTTATTCCCAGTTTGCTCCGTGGAATCCATCAGAAGTACTTATAACTTCAGCTGATTCTCGTATCAGAATTTTTGACGGATCTGATATGATCTATAAGTTTAGAGGTATGTTCTCTATTATATACACTCTTTTCGAGAGTTCAAAACAACATCCATGTGTTTACTAAACCGAATGTTCTATTTTGTGGTGGCATCAGGTTTCCGAAACACAAGTAGCCAAATTGCAGCTTCGTTTAGTTCAGGCGGGAAGTATGTTATAAGTGCAAGTGAAGACTCTCATGTGTATATATGGAAGAGGGAGGAGCCTAGGAGCCCCAGGGGAAAAGTTAGAACTTCAATCTCAGTTCAAGCTCACGAGCGATTTCAGTGTAAAGATGTTTCAGTTGCCATACCATGGCTAGGTAGTGTAAAGAATGAGGCACCACTTGTAGAGATGCATTCAAAAAGGCATTCGAAACGTTTCCTCCCACCCCAGTATCCTAACGGAGGCTCTCCTACAAAAGAAAACTCGGATGTGGCAAATAGTAAAAGGCATACGCCACCTCTACCTAATAAAAGTAATACATTGGAGAGAGTTCAAAGTAGTCATGAAGAGGAAGACTTGGCTCAAATCTCTCGTACAGATTCTGGTAATGGTCACGGAGAATCATTTGCATCAGGCTCTTCGTCAAATAGGTTTGGTGATTCACCTTCTATATCTGCATCCAGCAGCTCCCGATCACAATCTTGGTCCTCGTCTTGGTCTCAGGATGGTAGTAATAGCCACGGGAGCAATGTTATACAAGCAACAGCATGGGGGATGGTAATTGTGACAGCAAGTTTAGGAGGTGAAATCAGAATTTATCAAAATTTTGGGCTACCACTGAAAGCTGGACGTCAAACGAATCTCTTTAGAGACCTGACATAATTTTGTTGTTAGGAATCAAATCGATAATATTCTGTTCTCGCCTTCACATTTTTCTGTAATATTTAGTTGTTTAAGACTTAGACGAGCTCACGTTACACTGAACAAGGCTGAAGCCATCGGCTTCCCGTTGTTTGATAAGTAAATGCAGAAACAGGTAAGCTTATTTTTTCTTCTTAGTACACCATTTACATTAGAAAAGACCAAGTAGAGATCATAGTGTTCAATGTTCCAACAAATTGAGCATTTTAACTAGCATTGTGCAAAGCTTTGTTTTCATTACAAGCGTTACAAATATCGAATACATGAGAAATTTCATTGGCACAGGATGTAGACAGTTTATCCTAATGCAAAGATTGTTTCCTAGGCACAAACTCGTGACCTGTAAATCACACAGAGATAACTTTACCATTGCTCCGAGGCTCCTCTCCTGTAACAACAATAACTAGAGATGTTCAAAAACTATGACGTGCTATCAAAATGCAAACAAACTCTAAGATTCGTTGTGGTTTTAAGCACTTAGGTCAATGAGGAAATAAAGTGTGTTATAAACGAAGAAAGACACAACTAGAGAAAAATTATAATAACGTCAGAGAAAAATTTATTTAAATCTCGAAATCTGATAAATGTCATGTAAATCGAAACGACAAGTATAAGCTCTTTTAAATTTGAATTTAGGCACTAGGCGGTAAGGTTCCATTGATTCACATTTCCAAATCCGCAAAGTTGAGCACAAACTTCTGGAGAAAGCTTTACTTCTCTGAAGAAAAAAAAATGGATTCTCCGATCAATTACGCTATCGACGATAAGGATCTAGACGACGCTGCATTATGGGCGGTGATTGATTCCGCCGCCGCTGCCGCCTCCTCCACCACCGGCGTCACTAAGTACAGTAAACCGCTACCTGACAATCACTCTCCAATTAGGCCTTTTCCTAGCTCAAATACTTCTCCACAATCTAGGCTAGGCAAAACCCCCAGAAACTTCCAAAATCATCACCATAACGGAGAGGTACTTAATCACCGGCCGCAGAAAATGTCCAGGTCAGATTCTAACAGCGTTTCGGTACTGAGCAGGACGAGTCCGAATCCGATGGCGGTAGTTAAGCACGTGCAGAGAGATCCGTCTGTGATGAGTTATTCGTCGCCGGTGACGAGGTCTCCGGCTCGGGTGATGGAGTATGATAACAGGTATAACAGTCCGATAGTCTCGGAGTGTTCGCCGGTGGCTATGAGTCATGGACAGCGTGAGGATAGAGATGGTGTCGTTAGGCATAGCTTGGCTGGTCCATTTCCATCCGTTTCTCTGTTCAAGGAGTATCAAAATGCAGCGATGGCGGTAAATTGATCAATTTTCACTGTACTATGTCATATTTCCAGCATTAGATAGTACGTTTATCAATAGTTTAGCCAAATGTTAGGTATAAGTGTATCCAAATTGCTTAAGAGCTGCACAGCTAGAGTGTTTTGGCATGATAAATGATGCTTTTCCATCTGAAATTTAATATGAATTTGGTATATTACCTGTTGTTATGCGAACTCAATTTTTTGATTCACATAAAAATTGACGGTCCATACTAGCCTCTTTCTCAATGTAGATGTCAATTGTAACTTTGCTTTCTGTTCTTTGAGCTACTTTAGTGCACTTGAAGAGGAAGCTCTCCAAGTTATTGTGTCTACTCATTTGTAATCCTCAACTTCACCTAGTTTGCATTAAGGACGCGAGTAAGATGTATGCTATTCGTAGAATTGTAAGGTTTCGTTCCCATTTTCCCATTATTGCTATCTTGGTGACAGACTTGTCACTTGTCTAATTTCCTCATTGAACATTATGATTCTTTTGCCATCAGAAGAAATGTATCTCTCAATTTTGTAATGGTAATGGAAGTACTTCAGCCTCTTAAACAAACTTGGTTTGGTAGCAACTGAAGGAAAGATGATGAAGAGAAACTATGGATAATTACTAGGAATTGATGAGGAATCAGAATTTTGTGCTTAAATTGCATCAGCAAATCAGTGAGAAAAATCATTAAAAGTCCAGGCAAAACTTGACCATCTCTCGAAATCTGAGCAATGTCTGCACCTTTTGTAGAATAACTTGTTACAAGTCCCCTTCAAGATAAATAGAACTACACTACCAGTCAGTTTTTGTTAACGTTTTTAGCAATTACAGCTGTTGTTTTATCATGAATATTTTTTGTATACTTGAATGTGATTTCATCAGGGCTTAAGTAATTAAACATTTCACAGATTCTGGAGAAATCTGACTACACTATGATTTCTGGACATCCCTTCATAAAAAAAACTGGTATGTTAATAGACTTTGGTCATTGGTTTCTTCTACTCTCAGTTAAACTGCATGAACGAAATCAAATTTTTGTGCAGGTTGGAGGAAGATATCTTTTTACTTCAATCTATCATATGAAATTAAAGACAAGACCATTGAGTTTGATGACAACCGTAATGTCCTGCGCGCTGAATTTATAGTTCGGGCACACATGCAGTATGTTCTTTTGGTTCACCAACTATTCCTATCCAAATGTGTTGCTATGCTAGACTTTTTTTCATCTTATTCCATCTGTCCCTTTCTTTGTTTCATTGGTAGGGGTGGTAGGTTCTCAGATGGATGGGGATCATGTGAGCGGCGGGAGAAGAAGTTTCTAAAACCAAATCATGACATTCCCAGCACAGCAGAAACCAGAGCCAAAAATAAAGCATGCCAGGTACATATATTTCCTTCCATAGGAAACCATAAAAGATGAGTTACTTATCCTCGTTAAATTCAATTTGTTCATTCACTCTTGCTCATTGCTTAATCTGTTAGTGGAGTGTATTCATTAATGACTTTAGGCTTAATTGCCAGCCAATGCAGCTTGTGCCTTCTTATGTGACAAATTGTTCTTTGTGAGTAGGGTGTGTTGTTTCTTTTATATAAGGTGCATAGAGCAATTAAGAGTAATAAAACTGTTTTGAGGCACACTTGTGTTTTGGGCCCTCGTGATGCTATCTAGGCCGGATACTGTCATAGCTGTACTTGTATATGCAGATGGATGTACGTATATTCTTGCTCTTCAGTTGATTTTAATGTGCTAACCCCAGCACTATTTCTAGAGTCAGATTATCTCCTGTCTGGCTCATTTTTTCTGTAGTTCATCCTAACAAATATGAAATTCCTGCAACTATTTTATTCTGTACAAGTATTATTCAAATAACAAGCTACTGTGTCTCACATTAGTGTAGGAAATGAGTTGTTGCCTCCTTATTTTTACCTCTTGAACTAGTATTTGGGTTAATTAGGCTCAGGGTCCATCCTCAACATGACAAAAGAGCCTGGCCTATTCATGTTCTTGTAATCATATTGTCCACGCACCATATGTCCAATCTTGAGCATTGTTGGAAGGGGTTACTATGTGACCCATATTGGTGAAGGAAATGAGCCATTGTCTCCTTGTAAGGTCTTGAGTAATTCTCCCCTCATGAGCTAGTTTTTGGGATTTTGTTAAGCACAAAAATCCATTCATGAGTTTGACACTGAAATCCCCATAGGAAGAAGAATATGGTAGTCTTTTATCAGTGTTCTTTTCCACCAAACATACATGCATTTTGCTTATTGAAAATGCATGGTCCGTGGCATACTACTAACACCTGTTCTTGTTCTTGCCAGTCATCTCTTTTTGTACTATTCACTTTCTGCTGTCTGGATAATTTGTTCCTTTCTATAAGAATCAGTTCTCTACTATTGTAAATTAGTTTGTTAAGCAACCCAATTAAAAATTTACAGGACTTGCTTGGAATTGGAGAATATCGACCTGGTATGGGCCAGAGTAGTAATGGGTAAAACAATCCTACAGTAAGTACTCCATAACGTACTCTATATCTAAGTCATTTGCAGTTCCATTGACCAAGAGGAGAATTCACAGCCAAAATTGAGATTGGGTTATATTAAAAGTCATGGAATCAAGTATAGAAAGAAGTCGCGTATATACTGTAGTACACTCCCAGTGTGCTTGTAACATTAAAGCCAACCATGAACCTCGACTTGTAACATCTTTAGTAGTTCATCTAGTATCTTATCCTTCATTTTGACTCCTACATGTTACTTCAATTGTTTTGTTTATCTTCCTCGTTTTATGAGTTGAGTAAGGTCTTCCAAAGGTCTGCATATGTACATCCTACCCTCCCAAGAGTTGCGGGATTACATCGAATATGTTGTTGTTTTTTCTTTCCTTGATATGATACCTACTTTCAATCATGCTGGCCTGTGTGCAATAATACACCAGGCAGCAGCCTGGACTTCCAAATTTTATAACTACACTTTTCCATGTCTGATTTCTATGAAAATGACATTCTTATTTGGCATTATATACCATAAATTGACAGTTAGCTTGTCTTCATCAGAACCATACCTTCACCTTTTGATCCAAATTGTCACATTGTTTCTTTAGTGGCAATATGAAAATGGACAAAAAAGGTCCTTATGGGCTATGGCACTGTGGTAGAATAGTTTTTTAGATCTGACACACCGACACTTGCTCTTGTTAATTTAGACGTATATTTCGAGTATTGTGTATATTATATTATTGAGATGGTGACACTCCTATTAATGATCTCCGTTGACATCGCCGTACTTGAAGACTGTGATATATTTGCCCCATAGTAACTTCTTTTAAAATTGACTTTGGGCCTTTGTTCTTTTACTTATTTCTCGGAGTTAAACTCCGACATAAGAATTTAGTACTTTAGTTGATTGAGTATAGGTTTGATTTTTCCACATTATAATCAATCTCCTTTCTTTCGAAAAACAATTTAGTGAAATTCAACTCGAAGTTGAATTGTCAATCATGTAAAGTTTTGAAGAGTTGCAAAATAAATAGCTTATCAAAAGCATTCTACATTAAAAGCTTAGCCTATACTATAGAACAAAATAATTAATTAGGAAATACAGTGGCTAAAAGAAGTAAAGAATTAATTAGAACAAATTTATTTTATTTATTTTGCAACTCTTCGAAACTTTACATGATTGACAATTATTTTCTTGGATGCTTTACTTTGAACTACGTTAAAATTCTATTAAATTTTCTCACTTTAGTTAGTAACTGTGTCAACTTTGACTATGTGAGTTTAGCCAAGCATAATTAGTCTTAAATTAGGAGAAAAAGGACAAATAACTAGACCTTGACAGCAAATGTAAAGACTTTTTAGCTATGAATTATGATGACCCTGTATCCTTTACCAGCGACTGATGGGGTTCAACCAAAAAGCTTTGCAACTATGTATGGTTTATCATCATATAAATAAAATTCATCAAGGTGTGACCTAATAATTAACGAAATTGACACAAATAATGATTTCTTTTCAATATATTTTAAGCTTTAGCAAAAAAAATTAATCGACAATTATGCTATGAGGAGACAACAAGCACTTGATGAGAGAATTCAAATTTCATCTGTCCATGTTAATGAAATTTGAGATGTACCAAAAATCACAAATAATAGATATTTGAAAGGGAAAAAATTTAAGTTACACAAGGTTATCCATTAAAATAATAAATACTTACAAAATAGGGTAACTACGTTGTTCGATACTTGCATTGAAATCTTGATTTAATTTGAATCACGCTTATTTGAGGATGGCAATTCCAATAAAAAAAAAATTATACTTTAAGCTTGAACCCAATATCTCTGATTAAGAATGAAACAATCGTACTATCCAAACTTATTTTTCTTTGGAAGATGCTACTATTATTAATTCTAAGTGCCACCACATTCTTGTATAAATACTTTTCTTTTCTATCTTTTGTTGTTCATTCAGAGAAAGAAAGGATATAAACTAAACTTACGAAGTTGAGAATTAATTATTTTTCACTCTCATTATCCCCCCTAATTTTTAGTTAATCTTTAAATCCATCAATCAATCTCTCTTCAAATCAACAATCAAGGGAATCCATGGCTCAACAGGTATACTCCTTTTCTTCAATTTTTGTTCTATTCCATTACATATGGGTGGGAGGTGGGGTGGGGGATGAGAAGGAAATCAATTTCGAATCGAACTAACACCTATTATATAATGATTCTTATCGATGCTACTAGACTGTAAGTTCGTAATAGTGAGAATCGAACTTACATCTATTGTATAATGATTCTCATAGATACTACTAGACGTAAACTGACATTATGGGAATCGAAGTATATAAATGACTTTTACTGATGCTACTAGGCTATAAGTCGTAATGATATTCTTTTTCCCCCTCATTAACATCAAAATGAAGTAGCATATTTCTTCTTAGTGTATTTTTTTTTTTTATTGATTGTGAGTTTTGATGATATGATGGATTGCAGGATGAAGGTTGGCCACTTGGGCTTCAACCATTAAATGTGAGAAATCATGGATCAATTTCTTTCAATACTTTGATTACTGCTTCTCCTTCTTCTTCTTCTCATTCTCATTCTTCTTCTGATCTTGATACTGAGGTTTGTACTCCTTTTTACTCCATTTTTCATCTGTCGTTTTTCGCTTTTCAAAAGTCAATTTTTGACTATTTTCTAATATTAAATTAGATTACTTTAATTCGATATTTGAAACAAAAAGAATTAGACATTCAAAAATTATACGAAAAAATATTTTCTTATGTCTATATTATTAAAACAATATATCGTAAAGTGTTAATCAAAATTTTTATAATTTGATTCTAAAAAAATCATAGACAATTAAAATAAACGGAGAGAATATAAAAGAATATTCTATATATAATAAAATTAGAAATAACTAAAACTGAACAAATATTGGTTAAAAAGAAAATAAACGGTGTCCGCGAAAACACTTTAGGTTTAGTATTTTGGTTTTATTTTTTTGACTCCAATTTAATATTTTTAATTATATGTGAAGGAATCTAATTATATTTTATGATACTCATTCACGCTTTTTTTTAAATAAAAAAATCTTTTCTTTTATAAAAGCATGAATGATTTTTTTTTCATGTTATATTCACAATGGGTCTTATCAAAAAGTGGAAAGTGAAATATAGCACTTTACTCTTTACACATGGCCTTACAATTATTATGTTTCTCAAAGTCTTTCAGAGTGTAACATTTTACACAAAATATTTTTTTTCTTATTTTCTCTCTCTATATATATATTTTGAGTGTATAATATATTGATAAATTTTTAAAATTAATCAGTAAATTTTATTTAAATATATAAATATTAATCTATTTTAATTGAATATTTAAACACAATAAAATATTTTAATTAGATGCTTTGGATTTATATTATTTTTAGAAAAAAGTTTATGCACATGTTCTCTAACATAAATATGTATTTTTCTTTAGTTATACATGTTAACTAGAATAGGCTCGAGATTTTACATGTTATTGAGAAAGCTCGTAAAAGAATCAGAAATTTTAAATAAAAATATTTTAACATATATTCAATAAAAATATACCATAATTTAAATAACTAAATAAATTTTACTGATAAATTTAAATGGCGGTCAATATATTTGATCGTTCTCTTTTATGATTTATTTTTTTAGAGATATATTTCATTTTATATACGTAAGAGATCTGAAAAAGTCATTGATTGTTGCAGTCTACTACTACATCATTCTTTCATGACAAAAGCATAACTCTAGGAAGCCTCATTGGAATTACAAGTATTTTAGAGTTTTCAAGAAGATCAACAAGAAGAAGAACAATTGTGGAAACCAAAATAAGGGATAATAACAACAACAAGAACAAGAAGAAGAAGAGTATTAATATTAATAGTAACAAATCAAGAACTTGGTTGTTTTCACTTTGCTCAAAATTAACTACTGATGCAGTTAACATAAATAGCATTAATTCTGCCCCATCTTTAGGCCATTTTCTTGAAGAAGAGAGAAAAGCAGCAGCTAATAATAACATTAATTATGGACTTGATGATTTTAATCAATTATTAGATCATGATCATTCAAATTTGAACAATAATTCATTGTTCATTAGTGGCCAGATTGCTCCTCCTCATGATAATGATGATGAGTCAAAAAAAGGGCTGTTTGAGCAAAATGATCAAAATGGTAATCATGGAAGTCCTTTAATTTTCTCATGCTTATGTGGACATTTAGTTCATTGACTAATTTTTAATTGTTTTGTAATTTTATTATTTATCATATTTTTGTTGTGTACTTGGGATAGAATATTAAATTTGGTTTAATAAAAGGTGATTCTTTATTTTGTTTTAATAGGGTGGGGGGGGGGGGGGGTCGGGACTTTGATTAATTTCCAATGTTATTGATCAATTTCAATTTACTAGTATATAAACATTTTAGTGTTATCATTAAATTTTATATAGATACTTAAATTATAACTCAAAATTCTTACAGAATTTATGCAAACAGAGGTATAAGTTCAGTTTCAGAATCAGCTATGTTTTCAAAAAAATAACTAAATCTGCAAAGTGTTAAAGAAGAAAAAATGCTTTAGGTGAACATATATCTATTTCTACTGACAAGAGACGGGTGATATTTTAGTAGGTAAATTAACACCCCGAAGTAGTGAAAGAATTTTTGTATTAAAGAAAAAGAACTTCAAGAGTGTCCACTTTCCTCTTCTTATTACTTTAGACAATGCTTCCGGAGCTAGACGGGAATAGCCTTCTACCTTCAAATCTTTTCAAAAGCAACTGAGTATTCAACTTTGAAAAGGAACTGATGTATACATAGGGAAAGCCGTGTATCAAAAGGAACTGATGTATACATAGGGAAAGCCGTGTGCGAACCCCTTGCCCTTTCTTATTGCTATTTGTGACATTGAGTGCTTAAGTAAGATCAACAATCTAGCAGGTCCTTGGACGCTGAACCTTAATAGTCTAGTCTACTCGAACCTCTACTAGGGCTAGACCTAGTCGGAAAAAGAAATTACTGGACAACACAAAAGTTCTCTCAACTTATGTCTTGAGAATTAGATACTATATACTCCCTCCATTTCAAAAGAATGCGTAGTTTGACTTTTTAATCTTGTGGTTCTAAATTAAAGTTATGTCAAATATATCAAAATGTTCTTTAATCTTGTGGTCTTAAACATATAACGTGAAAAGTTAAAGTTAAAATATTACCAAAAAAGGAAAGAGGTCATTTTTCTAAAGAAAATAGAGACTTTCTTTTTTAGACGGAAGGAGTACAAATTAGCCGACAAAGCAAAAGTTCTGTAACCATATGTCTTGCTATCGTTAACAATATTTTGGCCCACAAATTTTCATTTATGAGTTGCATGAGGAATATTGGAAGGTCATACTATTTAATTGGTAAACATTAAGTATCACTCCTAGAGGCAATCCGTAGAAAGAAAAACTTTATCAGATACTTACAACTCAAATTATGAAAAAAAAATAAAAATTGCACATGTTTTCAACAGCCTATTACATTAAAGTATGCCACATAAAACATTTCACATTATATAATCATACACATCAATCTTAATTGGAACATACCTAATATTTACAATTTATTAAGGTTAATGTATATCATTAAAAGAAGTGTCGTGATTAATTGATCTACTTCAAAGCATTTCAAAACATGTTTTCAAGTGTAGTCAAAATATTTATAGGAAGTGTCAAAATATTGTATGTACTCCTTTTTGTCGATTTTAATTGTCATCCTTGCTAAAAATAGTGAAATTTCAAGCTTCGCCACTGAAAAAAAAAAAGGGGATGGCATAACATTTTGTCTCAAAGATGGAATTACTACAAAAGTTCTTCAATCAACTGCCAGTATGCAGCAGCTTCATAATCTTACCCCTTTAATTTGTAAAGGGGTATACTTGAGCAACAATTGGAACAGCCCCCCCCCCCCCCCCCACCCCTCTCAAATAGTTATATAGATATACAATATATAAGGTATAACACGTCTCCTCGCCAGCTCGATTTAGACTTTTATTAGTCTAAATCTATGACTGAGTGAAGGATGTTCAAGATTTAATATATATATCAGAGAGGATAGACGAATAGTTACTATCGTCTTAAGGCTTAGCAAATACTTCAATGCGTTCAGCACTGATTTTGCCTGAATGGCGACAACCCAACTTACCAAATGAGGTTAAGGGTGACAAAACTTTCAAGCTGGTGTTGCTGCTGCTGCTGCTGCTGCTGTCGCCTTCAGCATGACTGAAAGACGTTCTTGATTTTCTTGGCCTCGAGGGACTTAATACCTCTTCATAAGTGTCGATTTTATTCTGGACAACGACTAAATGAGTGATATCACTCCGGCAAAAGGGGCATAAAGGAACCTTCTCACTATTGCTAGCTGGATTGGGTTTATTGTGGCAGCATAAGGCCAGAGTGCAATGAGCACACATCTGATGACCGCACTTTTGTATCTCAATCGTGCAAGCTTGCTCAAAGCAGATGCAACATAGCTCGAAATCACTGGCCTGTTTGGAAATGAAAAACACGGATTTGTTTAAAGCAGATTCGTGGTAAAGGTCAAATATAAATGCAGTACTTAAGCTCCACTATGTTCATCTATAATTAGTCCAGATGAGTTCTTAATGCATAACGATGATCACCGATTCAAATATGAAGCAAATTTATGACTCCCTGATTAGGGTCATACTGCTAAGGGGTGTGATATAGGCAACTTACTCTAAGCATAAGTGATTGATTTCATGGCTGAATCACACGGACTTTACCATCGCTCCAAAGCTCCCCATTCCGAATGCCTACACATTCTAATAAGATATCTCCCGAGACACCAGTTTTGTAAGTTCTTCAAAGGCAAACGATATCACTATATGAAGGATTTGTAGCAATTGCTACTAATATCACTCAACCCCACTTATGGGATTACACTGGGTATGTATGTTGATGTTGTTTGTATCCTCAACCACACCAGAAACGATTTGTACTGATATTCAAGGGTTTTGTACTAGCATTTACTTTTATATAACTAACTCCTATAACAACATCACCCCACTTCCCACTACATAATCACGCAACTTTTGACTGCCTTTGTCTTGCTCTTTTGCCCCTTCCAATATTACTCTCCATAGCCTCCTTGGTGGACTCTACATCAGCTCCCAACTCGTTCATCCAATCAGCAGGCTCATTTTCTGATTCTTGGTTCACAATATCAGTAGGTCGTAAACTAAAAATCAGAAAATGTACCTGCTGGCAAGTTGATTGCGGATGTGGAGTCCATGAAGGACAACAGGGTTGCATATAAGCAACAAATATACAACCCTATACGTAAAGCCATTTATTTATTCTCTAATGAAAGCTCTTTCATTGTACCGGGCAAAATTCTACTCATATCAACAATCTGCTGAACATATCAAAATATTTGAAAGCCCAGACAAACAAATGGAGCCGTCGATGCAGAATAGTTTTTTATAAAATTATTGCGCATGAGACTCGTTACCTCAAAGTCATCACTCTCGAGGCCAGAATCACAATGCGAAAGTGATATTTGTGAGACAGCTGTTTTTTCCAATATCAACTTCTCTCTATCTTTGTTGGCCTCGATCAGAGCATTTTCTAGTAAAGCTTTTGCCTCAGCATCAAGCTCAGTAATGAACTTTAAAGGTGCTGGCCAGGTTAAAGGCTCTGGAGATGATGGATTTAAAAGAGCAGCACATGCTTCATGCTTGTTCTTCAAAGCAACTATGTATGGAATTCGCCTGTATAGATCCGATTTACAACCGATAAGTTTCACATCAAAAGACAGATTAGTTGCAGAGAACTGAATAATACACGAAGGGTATGAGTCTATGAGCTCACCCAGAAGAATCTCTATAAAGTCGATCTGCACCCCAAGCAAGTAACTCACGTACACAGTCCAAAGAGCCTTCTCGAGCTGCTAAATGCAGTGGTGTACTTCCTGGACGGCTGCAAAATCTTAAATGTCAATTAAACTTCAACATACAGTAATTTAAGTAAAAGCAACTCGGAGAGTTTTAATACCCATAGCCACCACTAGAAGCACAGACAAGAGCCTCATTGCTTAGAAGAATCCGGACACATCCTGGTCTACCATGACGTGCTGCTAAATGCAATGGGGTTGCACCACTTCCATCTCTTATGTTCACAAATCTCGCAAATCCCCTGCACTCGAATTAATATATAGCAATTCATTAATAAAATAGCATAATGCACCTGATACTCAAATAGCGGACTTTGATAAGGAGACTGAAAAAAAAATCCCGGCCTTAGAGGTAAATCTCACTAAACTAGAGTTGTACACTTGACATAAAAAGCAAAGGAGAGCAGAGTCGAAGAAACTAGAAATTTACCAAGATTGAGCAACAGGAGCCGAATGAGCGGATGCAAGAATAGATTGTAGGCAGTCAGAGTGGCCATGGTAAGCAGCGTAATGCAAACAAGTTCTTCCATGTAGTGAATCAAACATTAAAATCTAAAAACATACGAAGAATTACCAATTAACAACCCATCTCAATCAGTCAAAGAAATTATCACAAACGAAATTCACATACATTAGCACCTAGCTGAATTAGCCTCTCCACGCAGGACACATTTCCATGCATAGCAGCTAACATTAATGGGGTCTGAAGCAATTCACAATCATACAAATCAAAACAGCAAGAAAACAAAACAAATTTCAATAATTATCTTTCCAAAATGCTACAAAGTTGACAATTTTTCAATCAAATGAACATCATAATGTGAAACTTGTTGAGAATTTGAATATACAATTGGCAAAATACACTAGGAACACATAAATCACAATTCACAACTACTACTAAATACCTGTTTGTGGCGATTCAAGATGTCTGGATTAACTCCGCGATCCAAAAGCATACACAGAACCTATCCAAAATCACTCATCAAAGATCAACAATCATTACAAACAAACAAAAAAAGTGAAAAACAAGACTGTAAAGACTACATCTTTTTTTCCTAACAAAAGGGTTGCTCGAATGATAAACACCTTCCACGTCCACCTCCCACTTTAAGGTGACATTACTCATCAAAGATCAAGAACCATTAAACACCCCACCCCACCTTTAAAAAAACAGGAAAAACCAAGATTCTAAAGACTAAATTTTTTTCCTGACAAAAGCAGTTGCTCGAATGATAAGCACCTTCACCTCCCATTCTAAGGTAACCATCACTCATCAAAGAGCAAGAACCATTAACACTCCACCTTTTTAAAAAAACCAGGAAAAAACAAGATAGTAAAGATTACATTTTTTTTCCTGACAAAAGGGGTTGCTCTAACGATAAGCACCTTCACCTCCCATTCTAAGGTGACCATCACTCATCAAAGATCAAGAACCATCAACACTCAAGATTGTAAAGACTACATTTTTATCTGACAAAAGGTGTTAGCTCAAATGATAAGCACCTCCACATCATTGATCTACCTTTAATTAATAAGAACAAAAAAACTAAACAAGAGGGGTTGCTCAATGTTAAGCACCCTCCACTATTCACTTCTAAGGTTATGCATTTGAGCTACCAATAAGCAAAAAGACTACATTTTTAGTCTGACAAAAGGGGTTGCTTGGATAGTAAGCTATTTCAAATTCCAAGGT
This sequence comes from Solanum lycopersicum, assembly GCF_036512215.1. Classification (NCBI taxonomy): domain Eukaryota; kingdom Viridiplantae; phylum Streptophyta; class Magnoliopsida; order Solanales; family Solanaceae; genus Solanum; species Solanum lycopersicum. Next base: position 4,525,799 of record NC_090808.1, on the reverse strand, counting down.
TGTGGATTCCAATCACCAAGAAACCAATAAAGACTACATTTTTATTCAAGAAAATGAAAAACCAACCTCGATCTGGCCATTAACAGCAGCTACATGAAGTGCAGAAAGCTTCCCACGAAGAGTTTTCAGTCTAATCACATTTGGATTTTCATCAACCATAGCTTCAACTTTTTCAACCTCACCATTTTGGACTGCAATAAACAATCCATGTTCATTAGATTGCTGTCCACAGCTCAATTTCTGCCCCATCACCACCTCGCTGTTAGCATTGATAGTGAAGTAAACTCCCGGGGAGTGAATATCACGCGCCACCCACCACGGCGGAGGGGGGACGGTGGGGAGTGAAATTATGAGTAATGGAAAGTGTTAAAAAGTAAGGTAAAATGGTAATAAAAGGAGTAGTAACCTCGGAGTTTGTTCCTGCCCGGTAAGAATATGGGCAGCTGCCCGTTTCTGTTTGGTCAGAATAATTTTTAAAAAAAAGTGATTTTTTTTTTATTTATTACTTTTTGGACTTTACTTTTACTGGAGCTGAATACTATAGTATCAAGAATATACTGTTTCAATTATTGAAATAATGATAAATTAACGATAGATAAAATTTTATTATTAGTTAAAAAAATAGGCGGAGCCATTGGTTGTTGAAATTTTTACATGTATTTAATATAATTGAGAAGAAAATTTACATATTTTTTATTAATTTTGTAGTTTCGCCATCGTTAGGGATAGATTATTAAAAAAAAATCAATTAGTTAAGAGCTTCTTAGCAATATATTAACTAAAAATTATTGATAAACTATAGTGTATTTTAGTATTTAGATAATTAAGTATTGTCTCAGAGATTAGGCTTGGTGATAGTTTAACAATCGTAATTATTTTCTTTTTTTATCAGTAGTAATAACGGATTGTTATTGTTTCTTGTCTTATGGTTTATATTTGAAAAAAGTTTTGAAATATATTTGAATTTTGATTAAAATTATTGTAACGATATCAAATTTTGGAAAGGATATTTTGTTCCTGTACTATTTAATAAGATATTTTAAAGGTTTATATTTGTTCACGCGGACATAAAAAATATTGCATAATTATAAATAGTAATGTGTTCACGTGACACATACATATACTTTTAGAATACACTATTAAATAATGTAGGGGTAAAATGTCTTCCATAAAATTTGGTATCGTAACAGCAATTTCGATCAAAATTGAAATAATATTTTTCAGATCGTTTTCTCATTTATATTATTATTAATTACTTTTTATTATTGAATTATTTGTTGATATTGTTACTATTTCCTTTTAGAATATGACTTTGTTTTCCTCTATTTGTTTGGTATGTGTTAAACAAATCGATTTAACTATTTTTATCTTCTTAAAATAAAGATAAAAACTATATATATTAAAAAAAATTAGACTCCCAACTTGTGGAACGTATAAATATATTGATTAAACTTATTTGTATAGTGATTTGTTGTAATTAAATTAAAATAGTAAATGGTGGTAGGCACATGGGGATTATAAGAGATTAGAATTAATTCAGATCTCAACAATTTAAATTTTAAAATAGTTAATTCGATAAACCAAATGTCCAATTAATTAATTTACTTCCTCTGATTTATTATTGTTCTCTTTAATATATTAGTCTAAAATATTTATTTAAGAAAACTAATCTCAGACATTAAATTATTTTTTTCTAGTTTTAGTTTTTTTAATCCAGAAACCTAATATAGTCATTGCTCTAAAAAATTTATTACTTTTTCTTATTTCATGTATGGGCAACCATGCTCATTTATCCTACTTTATACTAAAAAACAAATGAATTTTCCCTTTAAATTCAACTCTTTATTTTATTGAAAATAAAATAATAAAGTTACTAAAAAAGCGCGCAATACAAGAGAACTTTGAATTACTTAGAGATTTTCCTAAGAGTTACTATAAAAATTTAAAGGGAAATATTTTCCGAATTCCTTATTGCCTCCAATGATTTCATATGCAACAATACTAAGATTTGAATTGAAGAATAGATTTTGAGAAAATAAATTTTTATTTATTTTTAAATGACGGATTCACACTTATAATACGATCGAGTCCCCTATTGATAAAAGTTAGAGTAATTATTCATGAGATCAGGGTTCAATTTAATTGAAGTCATTTCTCACTGATTCTTATTTAAAATAGTTGAAAAGATAATATTAATGTATCTAAGATATTTAAATTCAATGAGAATTTAACATATTTTTAATTAATAATTTTATAATAGATGACAAGATCAATTAACTATCATAATTAGAATCCTATACTTTTTTCTATTTTAGTCAAAATTATACGGCTATTAAAAGAGAATTTTGAAAACTAAAAAGTTGGCATAAGGGCTGCTTTACATTAGTCAAATTTGATCATATATTATTCAAAAAATAATAATAATTAGGAATAACACTTTTCTAATGATATTTTAAGCTAAAGAAAACGATATTTAGCAGTAACATTGACAAATTTTTTAATTAAATAAATATACGTGCTAATTGGATCAAGAAAAGTACACTTAATTACGTTGAAAGTTGGTCACCTCTTAGACCTAAATAGTACGTAATATTTGACAATTAATTTAAGCAATAAAACAGATATTTAATTAATAAGTCACGATAATATCATTATGGGGGACATATAATCGACATATTATATTATCCCAATGAATATGTTGAGTTTCTCGCTCGATGTGAAGTGGTTCAGATTTCTTTATATGATTTTAAATAATTTTAATTTTTTTGAGTTTATTTTTACAATTGAGTCGTTAGATTTTTGAATATTAAAAAAGTATCAAATGTATTCAAAATAGTATAAATTTTTCCTCCTTTTATAATTGGACCTCAATTATTCTTAACATTAATTTTTAGATTAAAAACAATAGGAATTATGTTTGATCGATAATACACATCAATGATATATTTGTAATACAATGGTGAATATACATAAACGATACTTTGAATTTGTAGAAATTTAATAGTGTCTATTATTTTAACATTATTATTTTATTTTTAAAATGTAGTGACTGCAGAATTATATATCGTTGAAGTAAAAAAAAATACGTGAAGTTCAACGAAAGACGATATATATATGAAATATTTTAAAGCGAATAGCTTATACTCATTACGACACTGCTATTAATTTTTCCTTTTTTACCAGTTGATTAAAAATATTAAATGTTAGTTTGATTATGGATATATTTTTCACTTTTTTTCAAAATATTATTTTGAAAAAATATAAGTATTTGAACATAAAATCATTATAATTTTCTATTTTGGAACATATAGAAATATGAAAAAATTTCAAAAAAAATTATTTTTACCATTTACATTCATATTCAAATAATTAAACGCCTAATAGAATCACTAAGTAATCACCAGACTTGCTGGTGAAGGCTTTTTTACTTTTCAAGAAGAAGAGAAGCAAATCCCCAAAATGACTATATTCTATCCTTTCGAATTATCTTTTCTCTTTTTTATTTCTCGGTACGATTAAATTTTGAATTCACGTCAAAAAGTGTGGAAATTCACACCTTGTTTGGATGATTGTTACCCATTGTATTGTATTGTATTGTATTGTAAGTTTAATAATGTTTGTTTTGATTGTTACTTAAAATCTATTGTATCGTATCCGTTAAATCAATAGTCAGGTAACAACGAAAAGACCTATATAACATTCGATTCGGCGTGATCTCATCGTTACGTTATTACTTTATTTTCATTTTATAGACCTATGTAACGACTGATTTGGTCGTCATTACTTTATTACTTAATTCTTACTTTATCTTCATTTATTATTTATAATCATATTTCATCATTTAGTCTATCTTTTCATACCAGATATCTTATAATACACTATATCTTTTTCTTTTTTAAAAAAAAATTATCATTCAAATCATACATACATATATACAAAATATAATATAATATGATACATTATAAAACGATACGTAACAACCGTCCAAACAAAAGTATAGTACTCCTTTGTCTTGTTTCTTTCTTTAGTTCCTCCACCCACCCCATATTTACGACTTATTTCAAATAGCAAGCTTCCTTTGTTTTTAAATTTACCTCTACTATCTAGTAGTCAAATAAAAATGAGTATACAAAATTTTTAAGTTTTCCTCACAATTTCAATTTGAATTTCATGTTAAACATAAACACCAATTTAAATTTTATTTTTTAATAAAAATTCCAACGTTCAAATCATATTTAAATTAAACTAACTCTGATTAAAATAGACTACTTTTAAATAGAAAATTAACAACACACTCAACAATAATAGAGTTATGAGTGTTAAAAAGATAGTAGATTATAGGTAGTGTACACATTTGGACAAACAAATAGGTCTATACATACATCAACAATGAAAGTATTTGTAGAGAGCAAGTAACTCATTTACATATAAAATGTTTGCGAATTTATGATTTCTAAAATATTTATATTATTAGAAAAAAAATATATAGTTAACGGAATTGATTCTTTAAATCCTTAAGATAAATAACTCAGTATTCTATAACATGTATTATTTAGTCTTATTATAACATAAGTATAACAATATATATATATATATTTCATGTGATATGTTATATATCGTTATAATAATTTAAACATATAATAAACTTTTCGAGAAAAATTCACGAATAATCTATGTCATTTCCCTTCTAAAGAAGTACATGAATGATGCATGTCTACTTCTAATAATTAAAGGTATGGTTCATTTAATTTGTCTTAATTCAAAGTGTTTCTCATATCATTCTCAACTACGTACTCAAAAGTCAAGATACACTATATTTTGTCCACTAGTTAGAAAAAAATATTACTTGTTTATTTTTCGAAAAAGTATAGCGGTTATTTTTATAGATATTTTATTGATTTGGTGAAAAATAATAATAATTGTACTTTCAGGTTAAAAGATTAGAAAGTTTTCTTATATTTTTGTGAGAATTTATTTTATATTATGTGATTTTCTAATGACATAATCAACTGCTTCTTTTCCTAACCCTAATTTTTATAGACAAAAAAGGCCAAAATTATAGGTAAAGGAGATTCTTTTTTCTTTTATAGTCAAAATGTTATAATTAAAGAAAAGAAAAGATAAGAATTATATTATTATTATTACTATAAGTTATATTAATTTTGAAATAGCTATATATAGCTACTATAGTGCTAATCACTATCAATGTTTGGAAAAAGTTTTGCTTCAATTGGTAAGATGGAATTCTTTTTGCCACATGGAATATCTAAGTAGCACTTTTTTTTTAATTTTATTAAAAGATTATGTTTAGTCCAAATCTAGTGGCCCTTTTGATATTATATAGTTTATTCATTGCTTTTGGTCAAAAAAATTTTTTAGCCAAACTTTATATCTAGGATGATATCATTGATTTAGCTACCTAATGACATATAATTAGATCAACATGAAAATTGGTTTCTTGGAATAATCATATGCATTAGGGACCATTTAATCGCATAATTTATCTTTTAAATGATTTGATATAATTTTTTATTTTATAAATAAATTATTTTTTTAATTTTTATCATTAGGAAACAAAATTATGCCTAGCGGAAGGAGGGGGTGTGCATAACTTGTGAGTAATAACGGAAGCAAAAAAAATTATTTCACCATATTATTTATCGTCAGAATAAAAATTAAAGACCGACCCTAATAAGAGCAAAAGCACAAATTACCCCAATAGGACCAATCGATTTTGTGGTCCATTACAAAGTACTTTATATAATTATATAATTCTTTTGGCAATTAAATCATAAAATAATATGAATTTCTACGATATATACAATGGCTTAACAAAGCTCACAACGAAAATTAACACTGATATTTATTTGGCTACAAATTATAATTAGTATATATACATTATGCCTAATCATTTTGTTTACACTATATACATTATTTATACACTTAATATATACTGTGACAAATGAAGTGAATAAATTTTTCTCAACGTACAAACGTATATTGTAGAGTCAATTTTTTTAACTCCTCCCTAGTCAAGAGCTTCCACCTTTTTTTTTCCCTTGGCGACTCAAATCCATGATCTCAAAATTGAAGGTGAACGGTGTTTACTACTCGAGCAACTCCTTTTGTCTATTAGCCAACTTTAGTTCTTAATTGTTCCCGATATATACTTAGTGTATATAAAGTATATAATAAGTGTGTGATTAATATACATACTATTATTAAAAAAAAGATTATTTTTATTGTAAATTATATATGTACAAATCTCATATTGTAAAGAATTGCAAGGTGCAAGTAGGGGTATTTTACATTTTAAATTCTAAAATCTAATGGTCCTCTTGATATATATAGTTCATTGCTTTTGATCAATATCATTTTCTAACTTTATATCTTGGATGATAACATTTCATTTGGCTACGTAATGACGTATATGATCAACTTGAAAAATGATTTTTTGGAACAATTATATGTACAATAATATTGACGATATGACATATCAACTTTAATTTATGGTGCATTATATTACAAATACTTCTCAATATACCATCCTTTTGAAAAAAAAATCCACAAAAGATAAATTTTTCGGAAATTGGTAAATAAAACACGAGAAAACCTTTCAATGATAATTGTTTAAAATTCTGTTTTTAACTTATTATAAAAGATTATTTATTGTGATAAAAATATAACTTTTGGCTTTGTAAATTATTAGAAGGTTTACCTTTTGTTGGGCCTCTGGCCCAATAGGTTGCAGTATCCATCCTAAATGGATCAGCTATTCCCTCGGGTCTTCGGCCCATCTTTGTTATGATAATTCTCGTCGTTGAAAACTTCAGAAAATATCGAAAATAACAGATATAATAAGTCTCTATAGCTATAGTTTTGATAATTGAGCTTCACAGAAATTTGTTTCTATATTTCGCTTGTCAATATATAAACAAGGTAATTTATTATTATTTTTTTCATAAATCGCGTACAAATAGCTAGGGTAAAATGCACAAAATTCTGAATTTATATAATCAGAAATCAAATAATACAAATTATACAAATCAGGCGAATAGCAAGAATTAGATAAATTATAACTTTGAACAATAATTTTCTTAAACTATAGCTACAGTAAAATCGCACATTAGTCTTGATGAGAGGAGTTGGCTCAATTGGTAAGTCATCTCCAAGATCCATTTTCAATAATTGAGTCATATTTTTGAGACATTGCTGTCTCTTCCATCCAAAAAATTATAACATATATACCTTTTATACTAACGAACATACACGTATCATAATCTTATCTAATTACGACCTGACATTTATCAAATATCGAATCGATGGATAATATTGCGCCACTTGTCCTTATATATATATGATCTAATTTTTGAACGGCAAAACGCCAATATCCCAATAATATGACAAAATATCTGCATACCGTTTAGGATAGTTCACCGACATATATTCATTTCTCCTAGTTTTTATATTTAAAAAAAAAAAGAGGACATTATCTTAGAACGTGTGCATGAGAAACAGATAAGGAATCATAATGGCCTTAATAAGACAAACAACTTTGTAAAATAATTATTAACTTGAAGATAAAAATTAAAAAAAAATAAAACCTAAAGTGCTATTTTACGTAAGCATCCATGCAATTCATGCAATTATATGATTCAACTCTACTACAACTTTGATATTAACAGGTCAAACGTACGTAACCACTAATTATTATATTACTGTATATATATTGTGCTACTTGGATTTGACCACTTATAAAATAAAAAAACAACTTACATGTGTTATTGAATTTGTTCAATTACGATATATATATAACAATAATATATTGAGTAAAAATATTATATTATAAATATTGTACAAAATAGAATTTTAAAAAATTGATGTAGTAAAGATAGAAAAAAAAATTGGACCCGAATAACGTAATTTCAAACCAGACACATAGAATCAAAAATTATATAAAAAGGAAACAGTAACAACAACAAAATAATATGAATTTTTCAAACGAACTTACACAAACAACATATTGAGTAAGAGTATTCTCCAAGTGGAGTTTTAAAAAGTGATATAAATAAAGCTAAAAGAAATTATTTCTGAAAAATACTAGTCGTGAGTAAATATAATATTAAAAAAACAGTGACGATAACAAATAATACGAATTTTCCAAACACATACACATTATATATAAATTATTATTATTATTATTATTATTATTGAGAAAACGACAAATCACTAGCACACAAGGCCACTTTTCAATATTGAACATATATAAATTATAACCATATAATATAAAAATTATGAGAGAAAAAATTAATATATATGTTGTGGAGTATGCACTATAGCTAGGACTCGACATTGCTGAGGCAGAAATTGTCCTATTACAATATATTTATTTAATAAATTTTCCCTATGAAAATAACAATTATTTTTGAGCTGTAGATTTATTTTTGATAAATTACAAATTTTTTTTAATGTCAATACAAGGAAAAAACATATTATGATATACTAATGAAAATTTACATTAACTTAAATTTATAAAAATAAAAAGTGCCACTTATTGAGATATATATGGAGTTCTAGATTAGGAAAGCCCCAGAATTTACCTCAAAAGAAAAATCCATAAAAAATATTACTTCCGTCCATTTTTAATTATCATAATTTTCTTTTTCAGATAATTAAATGATAATCATTTTGATCAATATTTTACGATAAATTTTTTCATCATATAAAATGAAAAAAATGGAATTTATAATATTTTTTGTATAGTTTTTAAAAATTAAAATTTTTTATTTAATATATCGAATTATTATAGTTTAATATAATTTTAAAAATTAATTAAATTAACTTTTAAAATATGACATTAAAAGTGGACAAAAAAATATTATTTTTTATTTAATTTTTTTAAAAGATTAGTTCTAGAAAATATTAAAAGTGCTGTTGTGGTCAAGGCTAACTCTTCTTTAGAAGATGAAAAAGATGTTACATAGGATGCTATCTACTTACTTTTCAAATTGTGTCTTTGATAGACCACCCCTTTGATAGTCTAATCGAGATGGAGTCAGATTAAATATAAATTTAAATTTTTTTAAGATAAATATATAATTTAAATAAACGATCCCAAGGTTGAGCCCTCGTAAGAGCAAAAAGAGAGAAATATGATCTAATTTTAAGACGAGAAGATCATTGGCTCTAGTATTATATGAATTTTTCATATAGTTTCATATATATATATATATATATCAATTGAATGTATAATTATCAAGCATGTTGAAATGGTTTGAATCCTTATATTTATTAATAAAAAGTTTTGAAATATAGCTTTAGAAATAGAAAACTCTTTAATATGTATAGCAATTTACTCATGTTAGAACGACTTTTCAATTCTCATAAAAAATTGTCTTATTTCACACGTTACTACTTAATTTTTCTTTTTTGATTGATTGATATGAAATAAAGATAATAAAAATCTTTTGCACGTAAATATGAATACGAATTAAAAGGTTATTTTTAATCTGAAATTAAACGTCTCTAATAGGAAAAAAAAGTATTTTTAAAAATTGGTTAGTAAAATACAAATTATTATCCGACGCATTACTTTTCAAAAGTATTTTTTTTTTTAAAAAAAAAGACTTTTTATATAAGTTGATTTTTAAAAATTTGATTAAACAGACTATAAATATTAAAAGACATGTTGTGATTAATTGCTCCTATTTTAGCCAATCCATAAGCCATTATATTTGACTCCCTAAAGCAGTGATTAGTCTTTCCATTGATACTTTCTCTTTGATTTTATATATCAAAATCACATTATGAGATTAATCATACTCTAATTAAGCACCATTATAATAAACCAAAATTAATTAGCAATTAGTTTTTCTACTATATTTGTTATTGGAGCAAAATATCAGAAGTAAATTGAGTTTTTACTCGTAAATTTATAAACATGATCTATACATACATCTTTAAATATTAAAAAAAATCAAAATTGATTGATAAATTGATCGAAACAAATGTAAAGAAAATCATATATTGAATCAGCGAATTGAATTAAATTTAGACAAATGAAATAAATTATATAGTATTAATAGAAATAAGTTGATTTTGTTGGAAATTTCGAATTATTATAAATTACATATAAATTACTAACTGATAAATATAATATTATCTCTTTATTCTTAACTAAAGATCTCGATCTCAAATTTTACTAAATATAAAATTATTATTTAAAAAGCGTTTTACCCTAATACGAGACCGTAACAGAGGCACTCTTACAAAAAGTTCCAATAAGATTCTTAGCTTCTCATTGACGATTTCACTTTTTAAGAGAAAACTAAACACAGTATAGTGCTTGCAGAATTTGGTATACAACAAAAGTTATTTATTTATTTATATTTGTAATTGTAATATATTAATTGTACCTCTTTTTATTTATTTAATGTTTTTAATGTGATCTAGTTTGTGAATACTTTATTATAATTTACTTTTGTATCCTATATATTTTTTTTAGTTTAAACGTATAAATAAAAAAGAAGTCTGAGGTTAATAATTTATTAACTTTGTGTTGGACTTTTATGATTTTAACATTATTTAAGTATTTTCATTTATGATATTTTTAAAAAAGTGTATTATAAATTTTTTAATTATTATAAAACATACATCTACTTTTCTCCAAGTTTTATTTTTATCATGTTTGTTAATTAGTAAAAGTTTATCATTTTTGTGATCTCGTTTAACATAAGTGTCTCTTAATAGATATCGAGCATTATGATAGAAGGTTTGTAGATATTAAAAAATTGAATTTAGCAATGAAATATTTTTGTAGCTAAAAAACAAATTTTGTAACTAAATTCACTTAGCGACGGTAAATAGACGATTGATTTTTGTTAGCAATGAACAAAATAACAATAGACTCGCAACGACGTTCGTTACTAAATGCAAGCTTCTTTAGTATTTTTATGTTTCTTTCGCTTTTGTATTACTTGTTGTTTTTCTTGCTTCGGGTAGCTTATTATTTATTGTTGCCTAGTCTGCTTTGAATGATCCTATCTGCATTTATTCCATCTATTTAGTCAATGTAAGTAATTTCATACGTCAAAATCTAATGAGAAGATATCTGTTTTCTTTTATATTATTGTTGGCATAACCATTGCATTTGCTTTACCAGGCTTAACTTTTTTTTGATAATTTTTACTTAAGTCGAGAGTCAAAATCAAAAACTCACTCTGCTTTAACAAAATAGTAATAAGTCAAATGTATAAGTCATCTTTCTTAAACATAATTATAAAATTATACTAAATATATTATTACCTTTTATAAGTGACCATCAATGTCTCAAGTTGAGTCAAAAGAATGAAGAAACTGTGTAAAGCATGAAAGTAAGAGAACATTCCCAAGAAAAGAAGAGCTCTAGCTAGGGAAGTTAATTAATTAGTAACAATAAAAATAAAAAAAACACTGTAAAGTACTATATGGTCACATGCTAAAATTAGATTATTATACTGCCACACAAACATGACATGTTTTAGTCTTTTCTTGTTATAATTTCAGTCGAGAATTATCAGTTTCATTTTTAAATTATTGAAATTTTTTGAATTCTAGATACATTTCTAATCTATTATATAATATAGCAAGTAATGATCTTAAATTCCTGTATGAATATAATTGCTCGATAAAAAATTGAGAGAAATACTGAAAACATCTCTAAATTTAAGATAATCTAAAAGTATATTTCACGCATATTATTAGATCAAAGGTGTATGTTAATCAAGGTAGGAATCCTTTGTCCACCGAATCCATAGCAGGAAAGAGATAATATGCAACTTTAAATTGTCAATTATATCCTTTACGAAAATGAAAAACCAATCAGAAGTAATTATAAAACTATCAATAGTTCAAAAATAATGAAATTAAGCAAGTATAAAAAATTAAAGAAATATAATAATATAATCTACATATATAGGTAAATAATTTATTTTATTAGGTTTATCAAGATACGGTCTCCCTATATCATATATTTTCTTTGTCAGAAGCATGACAAAATAACACCAGTTTTAGACCACTTTGTCAAAATCAAGAAGAAGAGAAGATCCAATTACTAGAAAGAACTAGAACAAACACTTATATCTATAGTATACTATATTCTTCCTCGATTATCGCGCAATTATATAAATTTATAACATGGTTAGTACGATTAGAAAAGTAAATTAATCGCAATTAAATTTTGGAAATATAAATATTAAAAAATAATATTAACAGAGAGATCATAAATTTATGTACACCACGTAACAACGTTTGTTCCAGTCTTTCAGAGTAGTGTTCTTTTGTTCTCTTTTGACTGATTTCCCTCATCTTTATTTTCAAATTTTAGGGTAAAATTCTTGGGGGCAAATTCGGTACAGAATTCAACAAATATATAATGTTAAATTTATTAATAAAGAGGAAATTATTGAAAATGCCTTCAAAATATAATGTAAATTATTAATTTTATTTTAGAACTATTAATAACTTTAAAAATATTTACTTACTAAATTTACTAACTTAAATACATCTGCGATCTTGTAACTTGACCCTATTATTCTCACCAAGTTTAGGGGCAATTTCGGTGTTTTTCTCGGCTTTTTATTAAGAGTCACATGTTCCTACAAGAGTTTGAGACGACTTATTATGTCATGTACACTACAACAAAAATAACTTTTAGCGCATTAAATATTAACATTAATAAAGAGTGTTAAAGTCTTTACCGATATTAGTTAAGTGTCATTAGAATCAATATCGCTAAGGGCTTTAGAGACATATATAAAAAATGACAATCATCGCTAAAAATACATATTTAGCAGCAATTAAGAATTAAATATCGCTAATAATCATTTTTATTATAGTGATGACAGATAAACAACATATTCGAAATAAGCACTAATAATTTACGTTAAATTTTAAAATATTTCAATATTTTTTTATAAAATAAAATATTAAAATTATTGAATTGGATAGAATTAGGTTATAACATAAGAGAACCTCGGAGTTTGGGAATAGAAGGATTTTAGTGTTGTGGGCATATTTTTGGATTTCGAGTCTTTTAAGAAAAATATTGTTTGTCCCACTATTTGTCTTACCTTCTTTGACTATCTTCTCATCATTGCTTTTTTATCACAAATTTTTTTATTATTATTTTAGTTTTCGTATATTATTTTTGTTTAATTATTTTTATCGTTAAAATTATAATTATATTTTTCAATACGTTTTTTTATTGCTATATTTAAAAGATGATATAGCATTATTATCTTCTATTCATAATTTCTTAAAAAATGTATAAAGTTGATAGCGATACAATATATTTAAAAAGAGGACATATTACTCTACTATTATTATTAATAATTATTATTATTGTTATTATTATGGAATCATTTACTCAATCCCCAAAATTTTTTATTTTTTTATTTTTTGCATTGGTTTGACTGTCTTCATGTTTCAGTTATCATTATGGGAATTATATATAACAAATGATTGATTTATTGTATATAAATTTATTGGGGACAATGATCATACAATTACCATGTTCTAGGTAGATTTTCCTATATAAAGTGATAGCCTAAACTAGCTTTATGTGTTGCCAAATACAAGTGAAAATATAATTTATTTATATATATATAAAGCTTTAACATCTAGATAGTTAAATTTATTAAGTAGTTTTTATTTAGACGTTTGAATAAAAATAAGGTTTAACTGAATATTTTAAGTAATGATAAAGTATTTCAATTAGTACTTTTGTGTGTAATTTTTTTTCATTTGTATATTAGATAGTCAAGTTAATCAGATTAAAATGTTATCTCCTTTAATTATTCGAATCAACTTAAAATTGAAAATGCCTGAGATCTTATAAAATACTTAATTACAATAAGGTAAAAATTAGTTTGCAATAAACAAAAAAGAATTGTTATTACAGGTCTCTTATATTATTCTTGGTGGTTGATTTCTTTCTCAAATTTGATATTTAGAGTTTATATTAAAACTTTGATTAAATTTGAATTAAATACTATAAAACTCATTCAGAATTACGCTTTCAACAAAATTTTGTCCATTCGAAAACTCAAACCTTTTATTTTCTCTTATTTCAACACATTCATGAAATATTTTCCATCTCAATTTATTTGATATATTCTGTCTGATCAATTTATGTTATTATTTTCTTTTTATAATAATATATCTTTAAAATATTTATTTTCACAATTATTTCAAAACACAAATATCATTTAATATATTATACTAAATTAAACAGTATCATATAAATTACGACGAGAAAACTATATATCTTTTAGTATATATAGCTGGAAGCAACTGAATCTCTATAAAGTTGCTTCTTAGAATTCTTTTTTTTTCCTTTCCATTTCAGCTCATATATTACAGCTATTATAAAATATATAATATATACTATATAATAAAAGAAAAATATTGAAATACCAGAATAAAATGAAGTGACTAGCATGCACCAATCAAACAGAATAATTTACTAATATTTAAGAATCACAATCATATCATGAAGTGCCAAAAGCTTACACACCGACGCGTTTTGTGCAATAGTAATACTACTAATTTAATCGAGACGAATTTAAAATTTAAATATTCATCAATTTTTATACTAACTTTAAGTTAATATTTCTTTCGTTTAATATTATTTAATTTATCTACATTGACTTGAGATAAAACTGCAGAATAAATTATCTCAGAATTAAAAATTGTGTACATCAGTTATAATTATAATTTCACGAGGAAAGGTTAATGATATTTGCCCTTTTTACATTCATATTTTTTTTAAATTATCGCATATTTTTATTTCAAATAATTAAATAAAATTTAAACGTCAAATATCAATATACATATCTTCGTAATAGTCATTAAACTTTCAAAGACAAACACAACCACAACAAAGATATTTAACGTACACTGATTAACATGTAAAAAATAATTATATATAGCTTCCCGTAATTAGTGGAATTAATAATCCCGAAAAACAAGGCAGGTAATTAATTAAACATCCAAATTTAATTACCAAGTGAGATTTTTTTAATTATGTAATATAATTATTTAAACAACATTGCTTCAGATCATGGATCATTAATTCATTTCTCACAGCTAAAACATAAAAAAAACTATTTTAATTATTTAGCGATAATGATATAATTAATTATTCCACTAAAAGAAAAATATATAGCCACTAAATATATCTTATTTGTTGTAATGTTAATATCTAGATAATTATAAGCATTTATCAATATCTAATAAAATCTCATCAATAGATTTATAATTTGGATGAATTAACTTGGATTACACCAAGCAATAATAAATGCAAGAAGTAAATGTTGTAGTAATGTGAGAATTAGGAAGAAATTAAACCATATAACACCATATGAAATATACACATAATATTGAAAATACAAAAAAACTTCATAAAATTTCAAACATGAAGATGATATACCATTAGAAATGTTAGCCATATGATCATCTTTACAGCCCAACAACACCTAGAATCAAATTACAATATTGAAAATTAGACCTTCATGTCTACACAAAAGCTACAAAAAAAAAAAGTACACTCCAAACATGTTCTAATAAATTACCATAAACAAACTACAAATAAATTTAAATAAAACACTTGAAAAAAAAGAAAGAAGAAGAACTACCAAATCTAGGGTTTTGAGATGATTGATTGACATTCTTTTGTTCCGATTTTTCGTGTTAATTCAATCTTCACTAGAAGCTTTTGATGATAAAACATATCGACTAGTGAGACAATCAGATTACCAGCTAAGACCTCTGAATGACCGTTGAGCGATAAAAGAAGATAGTATAAGATTTGGCTCGAATTTCAATAATTATAAGGCATTACTAGTGGAAGAAGAGCTAAAACTAGCTGAAAGATCACTCCAAGCACTAGCACTAGTATTCCAATTTTCATTATTTCCTTGAATCCCTAATAATTGTCTTGATAAAGCTGATTGATCTTGATTACTATTGTTGTTGTTGTTGTCTTCCATCTTCACGGAGGCCATTTGATTTAGCATTGAGGTTGAGATTTTAGGCCTACTAATTTGACTCGTACTCTCACCACCAAGGTATTGTACTGCTTCGTGCACACCCCCTTGAAAGGGGTAAGAAGAAGGCGAATTAGATGGATCAAATCCACCTAAGAAATTAGGGAATTGTTGTTGCATCCTCCAATGTTCAAGGTTTCCACTTGATAAAAGCGAAGCAACATGACCCCCAACACCAGCACCAGTACCAGTACCAAGCAAGTTGTTGTTACTAACCATCATACCTTCAGTAGTCCCACCTAATATGTTACCACATGAACTTGTAGAGAAATTCAAGTTCATATGGTTACTCGGAGTAAAATGGTGGTGGTGATGATGATCAGAACTAAATTGACCTAAAGGAGACATGAAACGAAGAGGCGGAATTTGAGGGGACATAAGCCCTAACAAACTAGCTGCTGATGTTGGACCCGAAAAACTGTTACTATGAGATGAAATTGTAGTTGAAGAACCCGAGTTGTTAGTACCTTGACGACCATCAGTACTAGTACTAGAAGCCGGAGATTTAGAACTATTATTGTTGTTGTTGTTGTTGGTACTGTTCTTGTTGTTGTTATTGCTTCTTTTGTTCCTCCTGCATCCCCCACCCACGGGTACACTTCTCAAAGCGCCACCTCTAGTCCAGTACCTGTTAGAAATATTTTAGAAAATATTAAAGAGAAATGCTCTCAATCAATCATTTTCTCATAAAAACTAATAAAATAATATTATTTTAGCTCGTCTAGCTAATACATGTATTTTTCCTTACATAATAAATATTTGTCATATTATTATTTACCTTTTACAAGCCTTGCAAAAGTGTCTAGGCTGTGAGAGACTATAGTTGTTGAAGTAACAAAACTTAGTGTTTGTTGAATCACATCTAGGGCATTTTAAGGCTGTTTCAGGCATAGTTATATTAGCCATCCGGGCTCGATCAGCCATCGAGCCTGGTCTAATAGAACCTGCACCACCGCCGCCATGAGGTTGCAGTGGTGCTACTACTGGAGGACCAGGTGGTAGTACTGGCGGCGGTGGTGCAGATGTAAGTTGTTGTTGTTGATGATGATGATGATTTTGAATAGTACTTCCACTTTGCTGAAAACAAAAAAAAAAGTATAATTATATATCTAAGTATATGCAAAGAAATTTAAAGATGAGTAAAAAAAAAGGAAGAATTTTTAAAAATAATTAAGAAAAAAAAGTGAGGAATATTATCTTTAATGCTTTTTTGCCAAAGAAACAATTGATAAAAGCATAATAATAATAATAATAAAATTAAAAACATACTTGTTGCCAGTTGGCTGGATCAAGATAAGCTGGAATTGAAGAAAAATTCATAGCAAATTCTTGAATATGATCTATAAAAATTCTCTTTTATAAAGTTTTTTGTTAGTGGAGAATCACATAAAAAAAAATAAAAAAATTTGAAGATGTAGTAGTATTCAATTTTGGCAAAGGGAAAGGAAGAAAGATAAAAAGGAAAGTTAGAGAGGAATATTTTGATGAGAATAATAATGGAGCTCAAAATAAAGTGAAAGGCTTTATGGTAGTAGCATATATATACTACTAGACATTATAACTAAGTTAAAAAAAAATTAATTTTGGGACCTATAGTTTGTTCTTACTATTATATGTCCCATTTTTTGTAATTTTTATTACTTTTTAGTAGTTCGAGAGAGGGGGTGGTAGTAGTACTACTAGTAATATCTTTACTTTCTTAACCTTTAAGCTTCTTATTAAATTAAATTAATTAACCCCACCCCTACTTTGGTTTGTAAGGCAGTCTGATACACGAAATATATTTTATATAAACAGAGTTCAGGAAATTAGGGTTTTATTATTTCAAGAGGTGTCGTGTAGATTGGCTATTTTAATACAAGTGTTTGCAACAAATTTTTTAAATATATGAAAAATAAATAACTTACACAAATAAAATTTGAAGAAACATGATTTTATTCATCAAGATAGTGGGTACAGTTTTGTTGATCTTTTAATTCTACTCTCCTAAGATTTATCTATGATTCGAGGGTTGTTAGTGGCGTATTTCTCAAACTAGGATGATTTAGATTTGACCTCTCTATATGAATAATCCATCAATTTGCGGAGTATTCGACATCTTGATATCTTTGTGAAATTTTCGAGATGCCTTTTAAGGGAATTTAGTACCCTTTATATAGGCGTGAACTAGATTTTAGGGTTGAGTAGCCTCCAAGAATCCCAACTCGAGTTGAACACAATTTGAAGAGTCCCAACTCGAATTGAACGCATCTTGTAGAGTCCCACAAAATTTTAATGTGTACAAATGTACCCTTGTCGGAGTGTAGACTTGATGAAACTCAAAGACGGAGCTTGAAGTACGTAATCATTCTTCCACCTTTGCAATTTCAGATTTTCAGATTTGATTTAAGAGAGAAGAGATGAAGGACAGATTTGGTCCCACTGAGCGTGTCAATTTGTTTGCAACAAATTTTAAACTTATAGAAAATAAATAAACCACACAAATAAAATCTGTAGAAACATGTACAGTTCTGTTGATCTCTTAATTCTACTCCCCTAAGATTTATCCATGATCCCAGGGCCGTTAGTGGCGTATTTCTCGAACTAGGATGATTCAGATTTGACCTCTCTATATGAATAATCAATCAATTTGCGGAGTGTTGGAGATCTTAATCTCTTTATGAAATTTTCGAGATGCCTTTTAAGGAAATTTAGTACCCTTTATATAGACGTGAACTAGGGTTTAGGGTTTAGAGAATGATTTTGTTCCCTATCGTTATAAATGAACACATCATGTAGAGTCCCACAAAATTTCAATGTATACAACAAATATGAGTAATTATTTTTCACAGTAATCGTAATTTATACAAAGACAACTTTGTTATATATATAGGGAGGAGGGGGTGGATTTCTATTTTTGCTTACGAAATATTTGGATGAATTATTCACATATAAAATAAAAATTATAATATAGTTTTAGAGTTTGAATTAAAATTATTGTATTATGTTGAACTCTTAGTTTTTAAGACATAGAGGGGATAAAGGAAGAGTGGAGAGAGCTTGGAATTTTTAAGTTTGTGTGTATTGAGACAATTTTTTTTTTTTGGCTTACAAGAGATTTGGATGAATTATTTATATATATTAAATTAAAAAAATTAATATAAATATAAAATTTAAAACTAAAATTATTATATATATTAAGTTAAATTTATAACTGTCAAATCTATCATGTTTGCATGCAGGGTAAAGTAGTGTTATTATGGGATACATGTCTGGAACAAGATTATATATGTAGAGAGATTTAGAGTAAAATGTGTCCCTAACACTTTATAATTTAATTTATTGTTAAATAAGATGCACTTTTTAATTTTCTAATTTTTTTATTAAACTTATATTCATGATATTAATACAACAATGTATTTTTTTTGCATGAATTTGTAATCAGACTTAACAACTAGCTAAATAGGTACTTATAATATTAATGCTATATAACCTTACTGTATTAGTCAATTGACTAATTTAATTCTAATCCAAATTAAGGGCATCAAATATATTACACAAAGTGCTCTTTGAAAAAGTAGGGTTTAGGATAGAGACAAAGTTAGCATTATTCTAACGAAATTTTATCGAGGAAACTCAACAACATAATATATATGTAAATATAATTCATTAGTCTTTATTTATAACATGAATTGTGTCGTTAAAATAAAATCAAAGAGTGTTTGAAATATTTTCACGGCTCGAATCAGTAATCTATAAAGCACTAATGAATGTACCATTTACATGCATAGACTATATTACATAAGATGAGTAACATAGTGTATGTTTTTAAGATATATAAAATATAATACTAATAAAAGTAATAAAGCCAAATTAAGAATTAATTAATTAAAGAAAAGGTCCTTATTATAGACAAACATTCTCAAATGTGCTTTCTTCTACCCCCACCCCCCCACCCCATACTGTTGTGCATGGTAGTATATTTTAATTAATATATAATTAATATTGTAGGCTTTACCTACCAATATTGGATAATAAAAAATGAATATTAATAGAGAGAAGGAGCCCACTTTCACATTCTAAAAAAGTGAAAAAGAATCAGACATATTGTGATAGTTAATTGTTACAACACATTTTTATAATTTTCAAAGGTCTCTTGGGCTAAGCAACTTAGCAGTGTGGTAAACAAAAAAAACACTATTAATTCAGAAACTTCTTTTAAGAAAAAAAATTCAGTTCTTGTCTTATGAATTTTGTATTTTGAGACACAAATTCTAAATCAATTTATTTACGATAATGAAAATAACATTTAGCAGCAATAAATATGCATACTGATAAAGAGAACTAAAATGTCTGCATATATTAGTTATTAGTTAATTATCATTAGATTTAACGTCGCAACAGACTTTAGAAACATGTAAGAAAGTGTTAATTGCCTTAAAAAGTATTCCTTCCGTCCCACTTTATATGTGAATTTTTTTTTATAAATAGTTGATTCATAATACTTGTCATTTCATAAAATCAATACATAAATTACCATATTCTTCCTTCTTTTTTTTTATCCTTCTGAGTTATTAGCGTTGAAAATATACATTTGATCAACTTAGAAAAGCTAAGTAAATTGTTCATGTTCATTGGTTAAATTAATTAATCAAAATAAATTAATTCATATTCATTGATTGAAAACTTGAGTTTCAAAAAAAAATATTAATCAAAATAAATTAATTCATATTCATTGATTGAAAACTTGAGTTTAAAAAAAAAATAAGTGTAGAAAGATAAAGTTGCATCATTTCTTAATGCAAGTGCAAAGTAAAAATTTGACATATAAATGGGACAGAGGAAATACATATTTAGCGAATTAATTGCCGCTAAAGACCAATGATAAATTTGAGCATAAGAACACTTATAATGTATTTAGGTAATCAACTGGAACAAGTCATAATTGAAGTGTCTAAATAAAATTTACTGACAAATTTAAGCAGCAGTCGAATCGATGTGCCCAAAAGAAAACATAAGATGATACAATAAGAACATTTCTATACACCAAATTCTTATACCATCATTTTCCAGAAAACTAAAAAGGCATGGTGTCAGCCTATTTAGATTGCAAAAATACAACAAAGATGAATACCAGCTCTTTAACTTCTACATAAGTTGTGCTAATGCCATGTATGACTAATGTATCCTGTTAGGTACAAATACTCCGTGACGAGTTCTGGAGAAACTACGTAGATTGACAAAGTATCATTCGAGATGTTTCAGTTCCAGAGTTCGATCAGCTGCCTCCTGAAGCGACATCAGGAGTAGCTACACGATGAGTGTGTTTAGGATGTTCGAGATACACTTTCACTCTCCAAGAGCTCATAGTTGCGCATCAGTTTTAGTACATAAGCATCATCGTGCAAAGAGAAAGGAACGCTGCCAAAGTATCAACAAGAGAAGTCATGTTTAGAAAGAACACGAAAAAGAAAATGCTAGTAAACTGAATCTGGATTTCTACGACAGATAATGCAGAAATATTGAACAGAAATTCTTTTATTCTTCACGATGATGATGATGATGACGACAATGATATGCAAATCCTAACCACTTATGGTCGGGAAACTAAGATTTGACTTGAGGAAAAAGAATGTAATGGCATTATTTTCGTCTTGGATTGTCCTGTAATTCTCTCTCTATTAACACTTCTCCATACATTTCATGCTTCTAATAGTTCCTAAATAATGCTTAAATTCTTCAAAAAGAAGGCAACATTACCTTCATTTTTGGATCCACTTTCATCTAAAATCATAAAATATGACTCTTACATTGTTAATCGAGTTCAAAGGATACCTAAATCGGGACGGAAGAGGATAGATGGTATCTTGCATATTCACTAAGTTGCTCGAACTCTTCACTTTTGATGCAACGTCCGTGTCGGATTCTCCATAAATACACTAGTTTTGGAGATTCCGAGACGCACTCGTTGACAATTTTGAAGAGTCAGAGAAACATATGTGATTCATCCCCTTTCTCCTCTCATTATCATCTTTCTCCAGATTTGAACTCCTCCTTTGGTAGGTTCTTGAAATTCCAACTTGCTATTTACATTTAACGTCAAAGATCATGGACACGATAATTAATAGGTTTCCAAGTGACAGAAGGCTTTGGAGTTCCAATATAGACCTCCACAGCCAGCAGGGATCGACTAAATATTGAAAAGTTGAAATCTGATGGGAAGCCTTGGAGCAACGGTAAAAAGCTGTCTCCATGTGACCTATAGGTCACGGGTTTGAGTCGTAAAAGTAGTCACTAATGCTTGCACTAGGATAGGTTGTCTACATTACATCCATTTGGGTACGACCCTTCACTAAACCTTGCTAACGCAGGATGCTTTATGCACCAGGCTGCCCTTTTTTTTCACTATTGAAAAGTTCAAACTAAAGTTGAAGGTGAAGATTCACTACCGTCCACCACCCCTCCCAGGAGATCTGCCTATGCGACCTACGAAGTATCTTAGTCTTCTGATATCAATCGTCTTTCTGCAACTCTAATCCAATTAGTACAACAATGCAAAAAACAGGCTGCATGATAAATAGCTGCTTTCTTTTGTGGGGAGAATCTATTATCGGTCCTATGAGGATGACAACGAATTCTTACTGTACACAAAATTTTAATCACATGCCAAACGATATAGTATCAGTTGGCGTTTGAATATGTTCACGTACCTGTTGAAGTCAAAGTGGACCAACTGCATATCCTCCGAGATCTCAACTTCAACCGTAGCATGGGGAGCAGTCTATATCAGTATTTTGGCAAATAAGAGACAAGTCAGAAAGGTCACTATCCGTATCTAAATTCTTTGGTAAGTTAAACAGGAAACTCTGCAAATTATAGGCATGTAGTCATAGACTTCTCAGAAGTTCAAGAGTAGAGTAGTTTACAGAAAGTCGCATATATTTCCAATAATTACGGTGAACATGGATTATCCATTTGTCTTGAGGTAACCGTGTTAAATTAGTATGAGGTGGTGTGAGTATTTTGTACAGAACCGTAAAAGTTATACTAAAACAGCTTGTTGCTACACACTGGAAATGTACATAATGATACTTACAAGCCCCGTACCTGATAGTTGATACATACCCCCCATGCCTATATCAAAGTCCATGAATATAGTCGCGTTCCTTTTTAGTTTGTCCAGAAAAGAATATTACTTTTCTATAATTAGATATAACTTAACCTTAATTCCTTTTTTACCCTTACTGAAATGATTTATTGCCACACAATGCCTACGGGATTGATTTAGACCACAAATTTCAAAATTCAGAAGTCTTCCTTTCTTTTTCAAACTTTGTGCTTTGTCAAACAGTGTCATATAAATTAAGACGAAGGGAGTAAACAACTAGCTGAGTGAACTGCAAGTGATGTGTCAAACAAGTAGGGTGCTTCCAGTCTTGGAAATCCTAAGTTCGAATGGTGGTTCCAACTCCAAACACTCACCAATTAGGCCTCTAACTCATGCTTTCGGTGATATCTCTACGTGCTCGTAACAAATTCCACACCAACATGCATTTTATGCAAAATTATTTGGGAAGTAACTATAACAACATACCCAGTCTAATTCCACGAGTGGGATCCGGGAAGGGTGATGTATGTGTAGCCTTATCCCCATACTTTGTGAAGGTGTTTTGGAAGTTAATAAGAATATTATTTGTTTCATATCTCTATGTGAGCTTTGTGTCTCAGCCAACGAGTTGGACATAATAACACATCATTTGAAAGATAGGGAATAAAATCATTCTCATGAACAGTAAGAAAAACAAAAACCAATCAAACTGAACATTATAAAATTGCTTGCAAATCTAAAATGTTTGTCAAAGACTTAAAGGGAATTTAACGCACAACATTACTAATATAAAAAAGTAAATTAAAAGATACGAGTCAAAATTGATTATAAACCTACGCCGTTTGACAAAAAAAAGGACTTTATCTTACACTATCAATAACACAAGTAGTAAATTAGAACGTGAAAGATATAATTAAGTACCATTAACTTTAATCATTGCATAATCGAAGTGTCTACCATGTAAAATAACTAGATGCAGTAATTTCAGAGGAAAAATTAAAGCCTTATACCTGAACAAGTATAAATGGCAAAGAGAATCCTTGTGAAGGGCCATTTGTAGATTTACACGACTGTTCATTCCGCAGCTTAAGATTTTGCAGACTTGCAAGCTTTCCCAATATGTGCAGAAAGTTAAAGATCATTGCCACAATTCAGTTAGGTGAATGTAGTGTTTTTTCGATGTTTATTTGAAGAGCTTATGACATTTGGTACGAAAGGAGTAGACAATGAACATACTTGCTCTTCCAAGTCTTTCAGATATGCAGCTTTCTTCCCAATCTTCGCCAATAACTCTGCATGCCCCTTCTGGAAAAATACAGATTTTTTATATAATATCATCGAAAGACACGGTGAGTCTATACAGAAATGTGGGAATCAGTTGTAATGCAGGCCCGCTTCTCAATGAGGCCAAGGAATTAAGCATTCTTATACAACTAGGATCAGTTATATATACACACACACACACACACACACACACACATATATATATATATACTTTTAGACTGCCATTATGCTCATCAATGCAGTTTAGGCATCTCACAATTCCAGTTTCACCCTTAGCAACTAAAGCAACCGCTTTCAAACAGTCCAAGATTTCCATCAGCGTACGATCATAAAGCTTAAGCCTTATGCATACATACAAAAGATAGTGAGAGATGATGATAAATTTTTAAATCTCAAGCTACCTGCTAACCTTAGTTTCCTCCATGTCCCTTGCATCTGAATTAGGAAGGCCTTTCCAGCGGATCTCCTTTCTATCTCTTTCGATAACGTCAAGGGCCATAAGGACATTGAGCGAATCATATACTCGTCTGCGTATATTCTTCTCATCTGACTGGAAAGGTTATAAAGCATTCTATTCAAATCATAGTTGACGGAGAAAAGAAATAATTAACGTCTTGAGATCTCTACTTAACCTCATTAAGGGGAACAGAGGAACTGTTTTCCATTGTCATTAACTCGGCTATGATTTCGTCTGCAACCTATATATCAAGAATGATAATCTATATGTCATATGCATATACTAGGAAAATCCAGAAAGACGAACAAGAATCAAGACAGAGGAGAAAAGGTAAGTTTTCACATTAGCAAGGATGAATTGTGTAAGCGCCTAAAATATATATGGTGGTACAATGTTTTTCTTCTAGCTTAAGATTCAACACCACCATATCTCTACCAAAAAAGCAATTTTCATATAGGCTTTTTGTTAAGCATGACGAATAATGTTCAATATTGCAACATTTCATTGAGCGAGCAATAAATTGAAGTTCAAAAATCCAAGCAGTCATTTACTCATAAATAGCACAACCATTTATGCGTTGGAGAGATCGTTTCTTATATGCAGTAGAATAGAGATACTAGGAGGTAATTCTTAGTAAAATAAATGAAGATAGAAATGTTGCGAAGACTGAGAAGGTTTGATACTTATGATGTATAGGATAGATATCTACTAGGTCTACCTTCGCGAGACTCTTTTTCGAGTGTATAGGCTAGGTCTACCTTCGCGAGACTCTTTTTCGAGTGTATAGGCTAGGTCTACCTTCGCGAGACTCTTTTTCAAGTGTATAGACTAGGTCTACCTTCGCAAGACTCTTTTTCAAGTGTATAGACTAGGTCTACCTTCGCAAGACTCTTTTTCAAGTGTATAGACTAGGTCTACCTTCGCAAGACTCTTTTTCAAGTGTATAGACTAGGTCTACCTTCGCAAGACTCTTTTTCAAGTGTATAGGTCATTCAGTCTAGCAGAACAAGGGTCAAACTTACCTCACTGTATGTGATTCGTCCCTTATCTTCCACCTTCTTACAAACTGCAAATTGACAAGTTAAAAATGAAAAAATTGAAATCGTTATCCAGAACAAAAGGAGTTACCCACAAAAGGCCATATGTATAGGACATTAAGCATTCCTTAGATTATCACCGACCCATTATACTGTATTGTCTTAGACCTCCTCCGACAATTTTTGAGCCTTTCTTCAGCTTTGCCGTGTCACTTTACAAAATTTCATAAACATATATAGGAATTAGAAACCATTTATAGGTCTTCATAACCATACAGAAAAATAAAAGAGAAAGAAAAGTACTTATCAGTTAATTAAATCACCTAGTCTGTCTATGCTGATTAACATGCAATGTTTTGTCATCATAATCTGCTGTGGCTCGAAATGAACTCTTGCCCTCAGAACGTCTCCGGTTGATCCCTTGAATAGTGCTTGCAGAGGTTTCGCCATCCATCATACAAGCAGATTTCCTTGTGACAAAAAAAGGAGAAAAAACATGACATCGTGGAGTTAGTACACCAATTTAACCTCTCGTACTCCTTCATGAGGATACAAAGGATAAAAATATAATTAACCCCAACTCATTATGAATTGATGCAGTACAGTAATTTAACTGATGCTTTCGTAGGTCGACCAGAACAACTCAGTTAGTACAATTCTTTGCAATTGCAAGCAAGAAGATACGAAGCAAAAGCCTCAACCAACGGTTGGACAATAGTAAAGATTCATAGCAAACTCAAATAGCTACTTGTACTAAAAGAACAAATAAGCATAACTATTAACAAACAATAAAAATATATTACGACGTGGGAGGAACATGAATATACTACTTATAATATCATCCGCAATTGCTTGAATCTTGAGACATTCTTCAAACCAATCATAAAACTCCCCCCCATCTAAGAACCATATACGAGACTTTCAACTCGTAAACGTTTAACCTTACTATGGTCAAAAACACACCTGAACTATCTTTTTTTTTCCACGAGTTTCACACCGCAACTATCCGTTTTTCCCTTTTTCTACCAAAACTATACACATCTACGTATTAAAACACACCTAGTTGACTAGACAGTGACAGGTAAAAAAAAAACTAGTAATTGGCCTAAATAGTTTTAAGGTATAGTTCAAATAGAAAAAAAAAAAGGAAACAACTGATAGTTAGATAAGAAACTCGCAAAAAAATGTGTTTTTTACCATTTAATCAAACAGTAGGATTGAAAAAAAAACTTATGAAACAGTTACTAACCTCATAAAATTCTACATTAATACCCACAAATCCAAAATGCAACCTCAATTTGTGTAACAGAATCAGACATTATTACAGAAATTACAAATTAAACAACAATCAATTGAAATTTAGTAAAGTTTCCCCTTTTTTGGTTAACACAATTTACAAAACAAATCAATTGAGATATAAAAGTACCAAATTTCACAATTGAATTTCAATCTCAAACAACAAAAATAAACCCTAAAATAATTTATCCTAAAAAAATAAAAAAAAAGGGAAAAAAAGTGAAGAACCTGATAGTTGAGTGTCCTTGAAGACAAGAATCAGTAACAACACTGAAATGGTCGAAAAAAAAAGACAATTATTATTAGTACCAGAAAAGAAAAAAAAACAGACAATTTGACCAAACATGACCTTAAAAGTCAAAGGCTTGTGTTCCCGCTATTTCATTCTCTATTGTCTTTTACGGTTTTGACCCTCGGTTGATCGGTTCGGTACTGAGATGGTTTGAATATGTGAAGAGGAGATTCACATATACTCTACGGAATTATGTATACACGTTAGCAGGTATTTCGAGTGTTGTCTAATTTTTCTTATCATATACTAATTACTACAAGGGAAAAAAGGATAAATATGTCCCTGAATTATCGTAAATAGTATGCATATACATACCCTCTGTTATTATTTTTGGGACATTGGTGCCCCTGCCGTCCAAAAAATATAGCTTATATTTCCTTCACTCTAACGGAAGACTAAATAGGGACACATGGCGCAATATTATCTATCGATTTGATATTGATAAATATCGGGTCGATGGATAAAATTGTGATACGTGTATGTTTATTAGTATAAAGGGAATATATGCTTTAGTTTTTTAACAACGGGGGCGGCAATGTCTCAAAAGTATGATAGAGGGTATATGCATACTATTTATGATAGTTCGGGATATATTTGTTCTTTTTCCATACTATAATTAATTCGTTTTGATTATCATATTAATTGTTATTGCTATTGTATTTTCTTCATTATTTTCTGTGTGACTTATTTATTATTATATGTTTTTTTCTAGATATGCTAAACATACGCCGAAGGTCGATCACAAACAGTTCATTAGGAATGCCATTTTGCATACAATCACCCTCCTCAAACCCTATTTATGAGATTCCATCGAATAAGTTCTTATAGTAACATAAATTTTAAGATTTTTAACTTGTGAGTTGTGGCAAAGGAGTAATTGTGAGTCAATTGATACGAACATTAGGTGGACCTCTTGAACAGTCTATCGAAAACAATCTCTCAACTTTTACAAGTTTACGTATACACCACCCTCCGCAAACCAGTCATGGATCACATTAGGTATATATGTTGTTATAACCAAAGAACAAACAAAAGGATTCTCATCATGTCAAATAATAATTATACAAAGCAAAGAGGCAAAAAGAGTATGAAAAAGAGAAGAAATATTTTCAAGAGCAATAAAAGAGTTTTGTATAATTTATTTACATTGTCTTGACCTGAAATTTTCAGTATCAAGGAGCTTAAGTACAAGTTTCTCTAGGCTTCTTGAGCCTGTTGATGGTTTGACAACATCTACACTGCCATAAACTATACAAGGATCTTTACCTAAAGAAGAAGTTCCGACACACCAAGCCCCTGGCGAAAACACGCCATGAGACCTTCTTAAGATTTCCTTGTCAATTTTATCGAGAACTGGATCATCAGTAGCAAAAGTACGAGCAAAGGGGACACCGCTCTGGATCATGTCCTCAAAGTGCTTCAGTGTTAAATTGATAGGATACTGCTTTGGGGGATTGTCCCATTTGATGTAATGTAAGTCGTGGTTCACTGTCGTGTTCTGGTAGTCTTTGTGATTGCAGACAATGGTGTGGAAGTAGCCCTCAAGAGAATACAAGAAATTTGTGTAGTACATCAGAAGAGTGCGCGGTAGATTGTCCCAACCCCAAATACAGAACTCAAGGAATGGCCTCGAGAGCATCACCCATTCAGATCCTGGAAGTGAAAACAAAACAGCAAATGACTATTAGGGAAACAATTTTTTACGAAAAAAAAGGAGCTAACAGTTTTAGCATTGAGCTATATGACTATTTGAGTAGTAGTAGTATCTTTTAGCACCCCAAAAGCAATTCAAGAGGTGAGGACCGCCCAAGACAATATAAAAAGACCGATTTCTCCTAATCCCATCGATGTGGGACTCAAAACCTCCTCACGCCTAGTACTAGACATCTTGGGGTCTGGCTCGAGTACCATGCTATGGACCTTAGACCTAACTCAAGCCCAAGCCTGAAAACTAGTTCAAAAGGTGAGGATTGCTCAAGACCCTG
Organism: Solanum lycopersicum; assembly: GCF_036512215.1. Lineage (NCBI taxonomy): Eukaryota > Viridiplantae > Streptophyta > Magnoliopsida > Solanales > Solanaceae > Solanum > Solanum lycopersicum. The sequence goes on along the minus strand of NC_090808.1, from coordinate 4,496,276 downwards.
ACAAGAGACCAATTTCTCCTCATCCCACCGATATGGGACTCAACAAAAATTCTACCTTAGAATACGCTCCTTAATATATATATATGTTTATTGTTGGAAAGCATAAAAAAGTGTCAATTAATCATCAAAAGAATGGCCGTACCTCATCTATCTATGTTACACAAGTTTTTGTTGCCACACTATTTTGCTTAGAATCTGAAAGGCATCAAGAATATCATTTTGATACAAAATCATCAAGAGGAAAGCAGATTCCTGATCCAGCAAACTCACTCCTAGTTTGATTATATACAGCATTTATGAGAAAACTGTTGGAAAATCATCTTGAAAGCTATCTACTTTCCGAGTCCAAATTTGTGTATCCTGACATCTACATGTGTTTTGCATTAGAAGGTAACAAGTAATGGGATCACAACAGAAGATGAAAAATGGCTAATTAAAAGGGCTACTCAGATAAGATGATGAAACTCTAGTCCCACGACCACTTACTCAGGCTGCTACACCCTGACTCCCCCCTCCTCACTGCCGTAAAAAGGTGAAGAAGTGTGTCATCCAAGTTACGTCAAAGTAATCATTGTCCAACATCTGTTAATTTAACACTAGATACCAGTAGGAAGCATGTTATTCTGCTTGCAGAATGCCCTAAGAGCTCTGCCTTTTTCTCATTTGCCCTTGCAATCCTTCATTAGAAACTTATCGCTAGGACCCTTTTATTCTGCTATCTACCTTAAGAGAACTTATGAATAAATGATTACTGATCTCTATTTTATTCCCAGTTACCTTCCCAAAAAACAAATCAATTATCTATCGGTGGAGTAAAAAAAATGAATCACTATAATGTAGAACACACTTATGCATGCATATAATATGTGTGTATCCAGAAAAGGAAGCAAATTTTCGAGCAGTACCCATGAACACCTTGAAAGAAGCAGGCACAGATCTTTTCTCCTTAGCCCAGAACACACCAGATTTCTTCAGATGATATAAACCGGGGTCTATTATAATAGGTCTCACCCTTGAAAACCTAGAAAACAGAATAGGTAACGGAAAGTTACTCTACAGCAGTCATCAAAGACAAGATCTGTTTGCCTCAAAAAGAGAGAGATCCTATGAAACCATAGTCAAGTGATAGTATGCTCACTCTTTGTAACCAATATTACTTGAGTGCTCAAGAAAATTCAGGTCCCTAGGCAAGTATGAGAAAATGTGGAGTATATCTGAAAGAAAAAGAAAAGAGATTAGATTGCATACAGATAATTGTAACAAATGTCCATTACTGAAAGCTGGAAATTGCTAAATAGATTGACCATATCAAAAGAAAACAATAAGCGGTGATCATCTTTGGCTAAGACTATTAAAGAAGCTGGAAAATGATAGCAATAATAAACCTGGGAAAGAAATAGAATGAAAAGATTAAGAACTGATAGAATGCTAGTGGTTTTTTGTTTTCACTAAATACTCGAGGCGAAATAGAACAGACTTAAATTCATTGAAAATCATTAGACTTAGCATTTCACCATATAAGTAGAAGTTAAACATGATGCTTTTGCATTTATTTGATAAAAACAATATAGTTCTAAGGTTACAGAGCACATACACATATAAATTATAATAACTACTGAACTCATTTAATCTTGTCGACTGTCTAATGTTCCTTACATACACCATACTTGGGACATGGACCTCAAAATTACAAAGCTTTAGCAGAAGTTATATTCACCTGTATTAGCAAATAAACTAAATTTCTTTCAAAGACTTCAGTGTGGTGACAATATTCTCCTAACTGTAACATATTAGGAATAATCAACTGAAGAAAACTTATAAGCATGTAATATAGATTCTTTCAAAACCTTCCAATTAAGAAGTGCAAACATTCAAGTAATTAACTAAACTAATAATATTACTCATTTCCTATGTACCAATAAACAACTTCTAGCTTAAAATAGCGTATCAATTCAATCAAACTTAAGCGAGCTATTTTTCAGCCACTTAATTTCTCCTTAGTCCTGCATTCACCCTGTATAGCCTAGCAACTTCATATCAACTTCAAAGAACATAACTAGGCTGAGCAAAAAAAATTAAAATTTTGAGAGTCCTGCTGAGGAACAGCATTGATCAAATCCATTATCAGCACTCGTCAGGGCGAACTCAGATATTACTACATCCACTACTCTGTCATGTCAATAAGGACATAGTATAAATGTACATACTTCAAACACTTTCAACAATATATACAATTCTAGCCAAGAACAGTTAGTGCACTTTAAAACAAGTTACACCCTCCAATTATTATTCTTATAAAGAAAACAAAGAGAATAGAGTATGAACTCAATCAAACTTAAGCAAGCTATTTTCCAGCAACTTAACTTCCCCTTACTCCTAACATCCATTTATAGAAACTACACTTCCTATCAAGTCTTAACAACAAAGTAGGGTGAGCCAATCAATTTAAAATTTTGTGAGTCTGCCCTGCTGAGGAGCATCATTTGAATCAAATCAGCATCATTAGTATAGATCCACTATTTTCAGTCAGTAGGTACAAAGTATTAGTCCGTTAACTGCTCCTTCATGACAATTAGTGCAGACTTAGTACAAATCTACACATTTCAAACCAATAACAACAAAAACAGACAGTGTAGTCCCATAAGCAGGGTCCGCGGACATAGTGTATGCAAGACCTTACCCCTACCTCAGAGGTAGAGAGGCTATTTTTAGAAGACACTCGGGCTCGGCTCAAGTAACAAACATCAGATCAGCTAAAAGAAAAATACATAAGTAAATCGGACATAGAAAGTAATTCGGAAAATATAGCATCCAAAAGAGGAGCAATAACAATAACCAACTAATATGATAATTGAACAATAGTAAATAACAAGGAGTAACAAAAGTCTTAAAACAGGCAACTACGAGAAAAATGCTACTACTACTGTCTACTGGTATAAACAAGGAAAAAGGTACAATACACCAAACTACCACCAATCCTATCGCGCTAGGAAATGAGACAACGTTCAACTGCCTACTAACCTTAGACAAAGTTCAACTACCTACATTGCGCTAGGAAATGAGACAACGTTCAACTACCTGCTAACCTTAGACAAAGTTCAACTACCTACATTGCGCTAGGAAATGAGACAACGTTCAACTACCTACTAACCTTAGACAAAGTTCAACTACCTACTAACCTTAGACAAAGTTCAACTACATACTAACCCATCATAACCACTTATCTACCGCCATGTCCTCGAAAAGAAGAATCTGCACCAAATATAGTTTTTACACTACAAACATATCACATCCCTTCAAAGTAACAACAGGAAGAATCAGAGTACTAACCATCTTGAGTCATAAGGGGATAATCAGAGGCACTAAGATTAATAAACCAATCCCAACTCTTAGGCAGCTTCAACAAAATAGCAATGGAATGCAACATAGAAGCCAACATAGTAGGACCTTTATAAGTAACCAGATCTGATCTTCCCACAACCTTAACATTCCCAAAATCCCTAAACACAAATTCCGACTTAACATACTTAGCCAACTCCAATCTCTCACTATCCAAACTCTCCAAATCAAGATGCAACAGATAATAATTCCTCGGATGATACACTGCCTGAAGCAGCCTTTTCATCTTTACTCCATCGTTTTTAGTACCCGAAATCAAGTAAGCTAATCGAGGCAACTCAGGCAAGATTTCATCATAAAGAAGTGATTTTGAATGTGGGGTTGATGATTTAGGCTTAAATGAGGAAGTGGGGTTGGTTAAAATTAGTGTAAGAACGAGTATAACAACAAAGATTGTGAATACAACAATGGGTGTTGACCATTTCTTATGGTGAATGAATCTAATGTGAGCTCTTTTCATTGATTCTTGGTGAAAAAAAAAAGATAATTTTTGGGTTCTTGATTTAGTTTTACTGTTTGGGATTTGTGTTTAGCTTAGATTTGAAGAATTTGAAGGGGGAAAATGCAGGTTAAAGATGGAGGTTGGATAGTGACTGGGATTTTGCTCAAAGAGGAAGAAATGACATGTTGACTGTCACCAATATCTTCCAGGTTTTTATTAGTAATAAAGGAAAAAATCTTTGTTCGGATTTACTTGTTAAATTTTAACTTGACATAAAATAATAAGAAATTTTTTACATATAGTTATTTAAAAATAGTTTAATTACTCTTCATAACTATAGTTAGATAATTATAATTTGTAGCTAGATATTATATGGAGGAGAGAGGCGAGCAAGACAAAGAAAGAGGAGAAAAAGAGTGGGAGAAATATGAATCGTATATGTATATCGGTTAGATAATTATATAAATATATAGATATATATATATTTGTACATATAGCAAGCAAGAGCGGGAGAGGGAGGAGAGAGGCGAGCGATATTGGGAGAGGGAGGAGAGAGGCGAGCGATATTGGGAGAGGGAGGAGAGAGGCGAGCGATATTAGGAGAGGCGAGCGAGAGAGGACAGAGAGTGGGAGAGAGGTGAATTGGATATGTATATAGATTAAATAATTGTATATTATACATATGTATTTATATATTCTGACGAATTATATATATACAAAAGTGACTAATTATACAAATTTGAAGTCAATCCACGTAATTAATGTATAATTTTAATCGCGAGTGGTAATTATAGCAAATTATATCTATGATGAGTAATTAAATAGTATAAAATTTGTTTTGTTGCGTAATTATCGCGAATAATAATTGATATACTCTAGTAAATTTATTATTTTATATTTTGTCTATTTAATAATGCTTGTCAACTATTAACTGTTCGTAAACTAACTTATTAAGAAAACGGATGGTGGAAAACAAATTCTCACTAAAGCTTTCTAATTTCCTCTTCGTTTCTATTTACTTATAAAATATTTTCTAATTTAATGTCCTATTTTACTTGTTATTTTTATAAATCAAGAAAAGACAATATATTTTTTTCTATTATACTTTATTAACATTGAGTTAACGTCAATAAAAAATATAGTGAGTAAATATATTTGTGATCCTATTAATAATATGTAAAATGATATTGTTGAAACAGTACACATAATTTAAGGACACATGAGTCGATGATTAGATTATACTTCCTTCGATTCATATTAATTAATTATTATAGTAAAAAAATAGTTCTCATATTTTTTCTCCGTCTTAATAAAACAAGAAAACATTAATTAAAATTTTCATCTATAACCTTTGTAATTAATTATTTTTAATAAAATTTGTTTGTACAATTTTCAAAATATTTTAAATTGATGAATTAGTAAAATTATTTTTTACTTATATAATATTTTAAAAAATATATAAAATAAAAAATAATCAATTAATATGAGACAAATAAAGCAACACATAAGCTTGTGAAAAACAAGCGGTAAATTAAATAATTAAACGATATGAATTAAAATATAGAATTGTGTATTTATGAACTTTGATAGTTTAGCAGCTTAGAGACCATACCAAACTCAAATGACTTTTCTAAATCAACTTCACACCTAACTTTTTATTTTTATCTCGACGAACATGGTATGATATATATTGAATTATTATATTATATTATAGATTTTAATATTATAATTATGATATATGATATTTGTTATGGTATATAATATATAGTTAATTTTTAATATTTAGTAAGATATTTTATATTTAAAAATAAAATATTGAAATATTAAATATTATATCGAAATATATAATTACATGAATAATACACACATATATGCAATCTAGGATTAGTATTAACTAAATGTTTAAAAGTTTAAATGTGAATACTCTATTTTAATTGAAATGTAACTGATGAACAAAATGACTTGTTTTTACTTTATTTTGAATATATATGTGTAATATATTAGTATGATACAATTGAAACATTTTTTTTAATAGTTGAAGTCATAACTATTATACAAATATATATTAGTAGAAGTTGAACTAACTATGATTAACGATATACCGTACCATGGAATACCAAAACCAAACTTCAATATACTGAATTGAATTGATATGATAATGATATAATAAATTAAAACTTGAATTTCGTAATTTCAATATCAAAACTTTCAAATATCATACGGTACCGTACTGTATCGTACCATACCATATCACGTGCATTCCTACTTTTACTTTTACCACATATATGAGTTATTCATTCGTTCAAATATCATATCGTATTGTATCATATCATATCATGTCCGCCTCTACTATATTTTTACTAGGGAAGTGTCATTTTTTGTGATTTTTTAAAATACTTGTTTTCCTATAAAAAAATTTGTCAAAATAATTCAAACGTGAAAAATATTACTTTTGAAATGTTTCTTGTTTGCTCCGTCCCTTCAATAATAAATTGTGTTGTTTAGTTTTTTTTTAATTATTATTTTGATTCAATAAAGATAATTTTATATAATAAAAAATGATTAAAGAGCTTTCTTTTTTTTTAAAAATATTGATTAAGAATAACTTAGTAGAATTTTACTTACTCTTTAGGAGTTTAATAATTTTCTTACGAAATATATTCAGACTAAAAATATCACTTATTATAAAACGAACGGAATAATAATTTGGAGTTCGTTGGACTATGGAAAGAAGCAAACTTCAAAATGATTTTGGATTTGGCACATTGTCACTTCACCGTGATGGACCTCACCTCTTTTTTAAAAAATTATTTTTTATTTTTCGGAAAAAAAAATTAAAATATATTCGAATTTTAATTAAAATTATCGTAATAATATTAAATTTTAGAAAAAACATTTTATTTTTGCATTATTCAATAACGTATTCTTGAACAATATAAATATAAATAGTAACGTGTTCACATGAGCACATATATACCTTTAAATATACTATTAAATTGTGCAGAAAGTAAAAGATCCTCCATTAAATTTGATATCGTAACGTCAATTTCGATCAAACTAGAAATATTTTTTACACCCTTTTCCTTTATTTCTCTATGATTTATTTGGACTAATTGAATACCCCACTTTATTCATTTGAGAATTACACAAGTACTAATTTATTTCGATTTCACTATTTTTTTACTTTTTTTACTATACACGGATTATTAGACCAATAGCTAAATAATCGATTTGTTAAGTCGATAAACTTTGATCATTTGACGCATTAACTCAAATTGCAACAAAGTATGTTACTAGTAATTACTTATCCTTCTTTAATTAGTATTTAAAATTTATTTATCTTATTAATTAAAATTTGTATAGTGTAATATCGATAAATTGAAATTAAACTAGTGTGAAGCTTATTACATGTGAAATTTTTTGTTTAAAGTGATTAGTTCACTTTCTCCATAAAAGTAGGAATATATATTATTTGGTTGAACAATTTAAATTTCTAGGAATATATATTTATTTTCTTTAATAAGAAGTCTAAGTTCTAAAAATTCATATAAAATCATTAAAGAGTGCTTCCTTTTAATGCTATGAAAATCAATTATTTCACTTATTAAGTTAATTGAATTCAAATATAAAATATAAATTTTAAAAAGATATAATATATAAATATGTCTTTTAACTGATATTTATGTTCTTCAATTTAAGTGTGCACTAATGGTCATTTAAATAATTATAACATTAGACAAATAAATAAACACGTTAAATATGATAAATTGTGTGAAATACACTTGCACTACGTGACAAATCGTATAAAATTCATCTCGTAAAATACACGTATCTACTTACTTTATGATAATTAACGTGTTTACTTATAAATATCCAATATTAAGTCATTAAGTTAAGAATAAATACGTAAATAATCTAATTCTTCATGTAAATATATACATAATAATTATCAAAAGTAATAAATTCAGATTAAATCATTAAATTAAGAATAAATACATAAATAATCTAATTCTTCACATAAATATATACATAATAATTGTCAAAAGTAATAAATTCAGTTGAACTCGAACAAAATGTAAAAATTGCATTACAACAATCAAACTAACGCAGCAGCATCCGGCAAACCTTGCCGGAAATCGTCGTCGAAGTTCACCGCCGGCCGTTTAGGCCGTTTAACGGTAACGGCAGCACGGCAAACCGGACAACTTGATTTAGAACAAAGCCATTTATCAATACAAGAAAAATGAAAAATATGTTTACACGTCATCAATTGTCTAACTTCTTCTCCGTCAATAAACGCCGTCAAACACACCGGACACTCATTGCCGGGATCTTCCTCCTTCTCCGGCGATGTTCTTTTTTCATACTTCACAGTCGATAACATATCCGTATGTTGTGTAATAATTCCGGTGGTCGACTCACCGGAAGTTTCGCCGGAGCTTCGCCGGAAAACATTATCCGGGTGTTTCATAGCGTAGATGAAAGCGAATACGATAGTCGGTATGATTATAAGTATGATCAGTGAGACAATTGCAAATAAAGGGGACATGTCGGAGCTCCGTTGAAGACGCCGGCGCCGGTGAAGGGAGAGGTTTTTGAAATTTTTAGTGGTAGAGGAATTGGGCATGATATTAATTGATTATGTATTATTATTAAGTATAGTGGCCATTTTTTTTAAAAAAAATAAATTATTTTGTATGGTTTTGGGAATTCAAGACAAGTGTACAATGCATTATGAGAATATTATATTCTAAAAATAATTTTATTTTTTTGGAATTATTGAGATATTAATGAGGATTATTAAAAGGGTGAAAATAAACGACAAAATAGTGTAAACATCATACATGAGATGAGATAAACATTTTCTTATATATATATTCGTTTCAATATATTTATCTCATTTTAACTTGACATGAAGATTAAGAATAAATAAAAATAAATTCAATTTCATGGTTTTAAATTAATAATATATAAAATGCAATAAAATATAATTTAATTATGTAATTTTTAAAAATGTCAAGAATCAGAAATTTAAAGACCTGAGTGCATCAATCTAAACTTAAAACAAAAATAATAAAATATGACTTTAGCTGGATTTGAACGTTGGTTTCAGGGTAGTACCTTCGGCTAATATACTAGCGAGTAGTAACACAAGGCTCTACTACTTTATGACTCATGATTGCACTATTAATTATATTTCAGTTTCTGCTAATTTTTCAGGTATATATACATGTATACGTGTAGAAAAAGATTTACGATTTTAACGAATGCATGTACACCCTTAACTTTTCATGTGGGTCAGCTTCTGCCTAGAAAATTAAAACTAAAGAGTGATTAAAAAAAAAGTAAATATTGTTTTTAAAACATACCAAAAAAGAAATAGAACAAACAATAATTTACCAAATTACAATTCGTTCCGAAAATCCATGGAAAGAAATCTCTTAAAAGGTGATGGGCTTGGAGTTTGTGGACCATATAAATGGTCATTTGGATCATTTCTATTAGGCCCATATATAGGAAATACAAAGATGTATACAAACAAAAACGAACGTAAACATTTGTATATACATATGCTCATTCTGAATCCACAGACTCTAAATTATGAATTTGCCTATGAGACTCCGACAACAAACCTATTAAACGTTGATGCGGAGGAGCCAATAACGTAGTCTCCGCACGACAAAGCGGGCAATTTCGATGAGAATGTAACCACACATTTATACATGGTACATGAAAAATATGCATACATTGAGACATTACCCTAACTTCATCACCTTCCAAAAATTCACCTAAACATATAGAACACATCTTCTTTTGTATCTTTGTTGTACCTCGATAAAACAATCAATTGCACCATTGAATTACTCGTGCTCGTGCTACTAGACGTCTCTTGACTTTGACTTATTGGGATAGTCGTGTTTTGCTCTGGAGGATCAGATGAATTGTTTTTACATCATGATATTATTATAAAATGTATAATAACGACGATTATAGCGCCAACTATGATACCAAGAAGGCCAACTATAACAGGGTTGATTTCGAGTTCTCTATAATGATGTTGTTCTTCTTCCATTGTTGAAGAATGATTTGATCAATAAGGTTTTGATTTTATTATGACAAACATAGTTGGAATGTTTAATTTGTAAGTCAAGTAAGGCTTGAGTATTTGTACTTATTATATATTTGTCTACATATATACAAGTTCTTACTTGGAATTTTAATTTGTTAGTATATATTATGTATAGCGTTAGAGGCACGTTTTAGTTACCATAAAATAGTATATAATATAAACTCCAAATGACTATTATTTTGGAACAAAATGATGATTTGAATTTGCATTACTTGGTAGAATTGTCTTTTTTTTTTTAATTCGATATCTGATTTGGAAATTGACTAATTGATATATGCATGGAGATTTGAGAAGTTCTAATTTGAAAGTAAATCGCTATTTACTGAAACGACTTACTTTAGCGTTGTTCTAATTTGAAGGAAAATTGTGAGGCATACGTTGAGAATTAGATACTATACAATTTATATCGAACAAGATAAAAGTTTCTCTAAATTTATGACTTGCGAAATTAAGTCATAGTTAGAGCACTTTAGGGTACAATTTTTTGGTAGGTAGATATATATAATTGCAATTTTCATAGCAAACAAAACTATAATTATGAAGCGTAATTATCGAAACTATAGCTACCAAACCTTACTATATCTATTATTTTTGTTATTTCTCAAATTTTTTACAAGTCCGATCTTGACTCTCTTCATAGCCCATATAGTTGAATATTGGGCTTTGGATTTTGGATCCAAAACATAACTTGGACAAGGTTTAAGGAATTTGCATAGAAATTTATGTTTTTTTACGAGTTATTATTTAAGCATCATTCTTATACACTCTATCAGACTTTAAGTAAGTATCTATTTTTACATTGTTCGCAAGTTAATTATATTAGAAAAAGTAATTTGTTATTCAATTGTGCACAAGTTATATTGAATTAATATAGTCTAGTATAGTCTTCATTTTACATATTAAATATTTTTAAAATAAAAAATAAAGGAACCCCCACCCCCCCACCCCAACAAAAAAAAAAGTAGTAATGATTCATGTTTCCACAAATTCATTTTGCTTGCATTCCAAACAACATTTATTTGACCTTAATATATATATTATTACTTCTTTTTCTTTAAATAAAGATAAGAAAGTGAACTCATTATTAGATGAATATTTGGACCAAAAGCTTAAGTGGAAAATAATTGTATTTAAAAGATGAACATTTTGATATATAAGTAGTGACGAGTATTAAGTATTATTATCAATAATAGATAAGAAATGTGACATTTTGACATTTCTCTCCACTTGTTCCTTATTTATTTTTAATTAAAAGTGATATTTACTCTATTTCCTTTTACTTATCTAGTTTAGATTTCCACTTATAAACGATATTAATTAATATATTATTTTACTAAAAAAAGTTAGTAACACTTTGAAACTCAAATTTGATTAAATAATCATCTAATTAAAAAGGGAGCATTTGTTAAAGTGAATATGTAATAATTTCTATTGGTTGCTGATCAGAGTTATTCATATAGAGATCAGTTATGTAGAGATGAGATTTATAAAATTTGATTATTCGTTGTACTTATTATTTTATTTTTTATATTGGATAAAATAATGTATTAATTAATTCATAACTTATACATATTTTATTTACGAAAGATTGTAAAATGATAATCAAACATAAACATAGTACACTTTCCCTTAATTATTGTAATTAAAAGCACAAGGACAATCAGTCATTTCACTTATCTTAATTTTGTACCATTTTTAATCATTGATTATAATATAATGTTATTTAATCATTAAAATAAATTATCGTTTAGCTCCCTAGAAGGTGATAGTCCTAATAAGGATGCACATCTTATAACATTTATTTTCTATTAAAAAAAAATGTTTTTCTAATATGTTTCATTTTTAAGAGTCAGAAATAAAAAAAACAAAAAAAAACTCAGTGCTTTCTCACGTTTTAGATTTTATCTTTTAAAATAATATTTCTTCATGTAGGGTAGGTAAAAAAAAATCTCACAAGAAGAATTGTCCAAATTCAAATAAAAAAATAATTTTTTTTATTTGATGTGATACTCTTTGATACTGTATTTCACATTTAAAATTGGATATCTAATTCATGAGTAATTTAGTCTGAAGGTTCATTATCGATAAATATTAATTGAAATAAATATTGGTCTGGAATTATATAAAGAAATGAATCTTGAATTTAACTTAATTCTAAAAAATAATTTATATAAAGGCAAATATATGAAACACGTGAACTTATAACTTGCTATAAAACTAAATATTTTATATACATATTTTTTAAAACCGATCTAACGTAATTTGTTGATATTCACACTATAAAAAATAAAATAAAAAACTTAATGATCCACTTGATTAAAGGCTCAATTATTAAGTAAGAGGAGCAATTTTCAATTCTCATTATTGATCAATAAATCTCCATTTATAATTATAGGAAAAATGGTCTGAAATATTTGAATTTTAATCGATATTGTTATAACGATATTAAATTTTAAAAATAATTTTTTATTCTTTACACTATTTAATTATATATTTTAAAGGTATATATGTGGCCACGTATATATCATAAATATTGCATAATCATAAATAGTAATGTGTTTATGTGAACAGATATATACCTTTAATATACACTATTAAATAGTGCAGGGGACAAACGATTCTCCATAAAATTTAATCGTAACAATAATTTTAATCGAAATAAAAGCATTTTTCAAATCGTTTTTCTCTTATAACTATTGTGTACAAAATTATTTTTTTTTTGCTCCCAAGACAAGATTTGATCGATTCTCGATCCTATGCATTTCTTTTTCAATTTAAAAATGTGTGTGTTCATTATATCATTATTGAATATGTTATTGTTACTTTAATTAGCAAATTCATAATTTGTAATGTAAATAATAAAAATTTACTCACAATTAATATTCATATCTAATCAAATAAATTAATTTCAACAATTTATATATATATATATATATATATATATACTTAAACTAAATGCATCCATGATTTTGTTACATGAATGAAATATACACTCCTAAATTCAAGTTTAGGAATGTTTTTAATACTTCTCCTGACATTTTATTAAGAGTTTCACGCTCTTACAAGAGTTTGAAATTACTTGTTATGTCATTTAGATATTCGGAGACGTATTTAAGTACAACTAGTCTAGTAGAGGAGTATTTTCAAAATTGTCAATAGTGTGAGGATAAAATAATTCGCGCCAAATTTTGATGTGACTATGGCCGCTATCGGACAGACGAAATAGATAATTTCGCTTAACAGTTAGACTTATCGAATATCAATTTTTAGATTTACTAATCCACTTGTCAACCTATAAAACACCGGTTAATTCTATAAGGATTAACAATTGTTGAGTGGGTATAAGCACTTCGCCAATGACTCAATAAATTGCAGCATATTTTTCATGTACATATCCTCAGTGAATTTCTGATTTTAATGGCTTTACAACTTAACCTATAAGAGTTAGGAAAAAACATATAATTACTCTTATACATTATGGTAAAATATTAAATAACGCTACTATATCTAAAATAAAAATGTAAGTATAGTAACTCCTAATAGTTTAACGGTTTATCGGATGAGGAAACTGAATAATTCACCCTATCCAAATAAGTCGTTAATTTTATTAAATTTTAATATGTTTCCAAAACGATTTACCTTATAAGGAAATTGAATAATCCACCTTTATACCAATAAGTTGTTTATTTTATTAACTTTTCATATATTCCCAACCGTTAAACCGTTTATTTTATTAAATTTTAATATGTTTCCAACCGTTAAACTGTCAAACCGTTAACTGAATCTCGATAAGTCAATTTTATGGTTGATTTAACGGTTACAGTTCTGTTTCGAATACCGCTACATGTAGTAGATCATGAATATAATTAAGTTTATTATTTTTAAAATTGTCAATAGTTTCAAGATAAAATAATTCACGTTAAATTAAAAAAATATTTTCAATACTTCTCGCGATATTTTATTAAAAGTTTCAAACTTTTATAAGAATTTGAAATTCCTTGTTACGTGACCAAACCCAATTAAGGAAACACCATTGGAAAACAGTTAGACATTTTAGATTTACTAATTCACTAGTCAACCTATAAAACACCGGCTGATTCCATAACGGATTAACAGTTATCAAATGGATGTACTGTCTAACCTCTAATATCAACGATATCTTCTCTTTTTTCGATGAATACATTTTATCAAAAAAATAATTTTTTAGCAGCAACAAAATCAAATGGATAAATTGATTCAAATTTTCAGTTAGTTGTCCCATTTTCATTGTTCTTCCACTTTGCCAATGACTCAATAAGTTGAAACATATTTTTCATGTACATATCTTCTGTGTTTTTTCTGATTTTAATGTCTTTACAACCTTAGCCTGTAGGAGCTAGGACTAACAAAAAAATATATATATAATTACTCTTATATATCTTGATAAAATATTAAATGAGGCTATTATATCTAAAATAAAAATGTAAATATGATAACTTTTATTGGGTTAACGATTTCTCTGATAAGGAAATTGAATAATCCGCTTCATGTTAATAAGCCGTTTATTTTATTGAATTTTAATATGTTTCCAACCGTTAAATCGTTAACTCAATCCCGATAAATTAATTTTACGGTTGATTTAACGGTTACAATTATGTTTCAAACACTCTCCACATGTAGCCGATCATGAATATAATTAAGTTCAATTAATCAAATAGAAAAGTTTTTATAAAAATTGTCAATAATTTCAAGAAAAAATATTAAAAATCTCGTATTTCTATAAAAGTTTGTGATCACGTATTTAAGTTCGATCAACGAAAATAAAAAAAAATACAATTAAGGAAACACGGTTGGAAAACGGTGATGATTCTTGATTTTTCTGTGTCAATCTCAACAGAAACCAACAAATTTGTCCCCTAAACCTCACAGACCCCATTTTCCAGCTTTCTTCTCCATTTGGGTCTCTGTCTTTCTCTCTCTATATTCACTTTTCTCTCTCTATATATCTCTATCTCCGTCCCCTTTTGCCCGTTTTGTATTGTGTGTGTATGTATGACGAATTCTTGAGAGAAAGACAACAAAGACTCAGTCAGATACAAAAACAAAAACAAAAAAAAAGAGATAAAGAAGAAGATGGGGGTGTTAATTTGGACCATTGATTTCTCTTCTTCTCTCTTCTTTGTTGCTCCTGCAGTTTTAAGGTATTCTTCAAAAATCACTTCAGATTTGGTACTTTTCTTGGGTTTTGGCTTCATAGATTGGTAATTACTGTACATCCACTATATTTACACCTTTTGTTATTAAAAAAAGAAAGAAAAATATTATCTTTTTATACTATATAGTGATAAAGATTCAATTTTTATATTGTTTGTGTTGGAAAAAAAAAAGCCTATGTACTTTTACAGAGTTGATTTTCTTGGATTTGGGCTTTTGTCATATAAATAGGGATTTTTGTTCCTTAAAGTTCATTCTTTTGTTGTATAAGAATTTGGGGTTGTGTGGGATTTCCCTTTTTTTTATTTTGGGTATTTGCTGATTTTCCAATCTGGGGTTTTGTTTGTTTTAGTGGTGGTTTGATATAGGTTTTTTTGTTGTTAGAGAAAACTTCAGTATAGTAGTTGTGTTTGTAAAGATTTAGTCTTTTTGTTCAAGTTGTTGTTCTGGTTTGTTAGTATTGAAGTTTGTCATTAGCAATTGTTGTCTCCCAAAGAGAAGGAATTGTGAGATAGAAGATATTGCTTGGTGTTATATTGGCTGTCGATGGAGAATCATCATCCTTCGACTCGTTTGTCCATGGATTCGAGTGCATCTTCTTCACATGATGAGTTAGACCTTGAGATGAATAGACAAGTAGTCATAACATGTCCACCTGATATTAATTTGCCTTTATCAGCTGAGCGTAGCCCTCCTTCGCAGCCATGGAACTCGGAACATTGTGATATTCTTGATGTCGGGCTTGGTACACAGGTTTATGAGACTGAAAGTTCTATTAGTGCGTCTAAAGTTGGAAGGAAATGTGCGAAACGTTTGGATAGTATTTGGGGTGCTTGGGTTTTCTTTAGCTTTTATTTTAGGCCTGTGTTAAATGAGAAATCGAAGGCAAAGATGGTAAGGGATAGTAATGGATATTCCGGGTTTGATAAATCTGATCTCCAGCTTGATCTATTCATGGTTCAACATGACATGGAGAACCTGTATATGTGGATTTTCAAGGAAAGGCCTGAGAATGCACTCGGTAAGATGCAGCTTCGGAGTTACATGAATGGGCATTCTCGTCAAGGGGAGCGCCCGTTTCCCTTTAGTGCTGACAAAGGTTTTGTTCGATCTCATAGAATGCAGAGGAAGCACTACAGGGGGCTATCGAATCCTCAGTGTATTCATGGTATTGAGGTTGTTTCATCTCCCAGTCTCATGGTTCTTGATGAAGAGGAGCGCAAAAGATGGATGGAACTCACAGGTAGGGAACTCAACTTCAGTATTCCTCACGAAGCAAGCGATTACAGTTCATGGAGAAACCTCCCCAACACTGAATTTGAACTTGAGAGACCCCTCCCGCCAATTAAGAGTAACCCGCATCCCAATCCAAAGAAACTGGCTAATGGATCAGGGCTTAATTTGTTAACTCAGCCATCGAGTCACAGCAACGGGGACGCAATGGATCTACTACCTGCGAATGGGAAAAGGAAAAAGGATTTCTTCCCTCACGGAAATGACGATGAGTGTTTCCTGCAAGTAAATCCTCCTTCCTATCAAACTCCAGATCTTGAAATTCACCCAACCGAACCGCATTGGTTACATGACTTCAGTGGGGTGATGAGGGATGTCTACGGGCCAGTAACAGCTGCAAAAAGCATATATGAAGATGAACAAGGTTACTTAATCGTACTCAGTTTGCCATTTGTAGATCTTCAAAGGGTGAAAGTTTCGTGGCGAAACACACTCACACATGGTATAATAAAGGTATCTTGTTTAAGCACATCTCGTATGCCATTCATCAACAGACAAAACAGAACTTTCAAGCTTGACGAGTCATCCTCAGAACACTGCCCTCCAGGTGAGTTTGTCAGAGAAATTCCTCTTTCAACAAGAATCCCAGAAGATGCCAAAATTGAAGCATACTACGATGAATCAGGAACTGTGCTAGAGATGTTGGTACCAAAACTTTGTGAAGGACCTGAAGAACATGAAGTTCGCGTATGCCTCCGTCCTCACCTTGGAGGAAACGACCTCATGTTGACCTAAGTGTAGATGTACTGATGTGCCTGTTTGGTGAAAGGGTGCACCAACTTAAGTTTCATATGATGTTGGTTTATGCAATTTTATGATCTATTTGCACACACTAGGTGTTGTTGGTAGGTTTTGCCATACTAGCTGTAGCTTCTGTTGCAACGCTATTTGGTATGATATTCAATGCTAGTTTCGGTCTGTCTATGTAGAGGGTATTCTATATTCGAATATGATTTACTTTTAAGTTTTAACTTGTTAATATGTAATGTCTTAATGAAAGAAGAGCATGTGTTGAAAAGAGTTATCCCAATCCCAAATGAACCTTAATGGAGAGCCTATCTTGTATCTAAGGACCACAAACCAAAGGCAATGGAGTCATTGGTTGTGCCCCTCCTAGAATTAAGTAATTGTGGTCAGCTCAGCATGTGACCATTAAGAAAGCTGAGTCAAATTTTACTTCTTTCTGTACAAGTGCAATAAATAGCGCATGTCATCATCAACTTCCTAAAGGTGTGGTGTGGTCAATGGTGGCAACTTGGTCCCCTCTTTGAGTATACTACTTTTTCCCTTTAATATTTTGTATGTATGAGGAACAGTCAAAAGAACTACGTGCTAATTTCATATTCCACTTGGATTAACATAGTGGGATAACTTAAAAAACCTTTAAACGATACAAGAGCTATCAATGGAAAATCGACCTTTCAGATCACTAATCGTCCAATTATCATGGTTAGATATTTCCTTTATCACAAACGTAGGAGTAAACAATATTATTATTATATCAACTAACAGACACTTCACAATAAACAAATCCTGTACTTAACCATGTCTAGAATAGGTAGAGAGACGTGTTATAGTCAACTGCTTTATATTCAATAACACCTGCCACTGATCAAAAAGAGAGCCAAAACTAGAAGCCACAAGCATCAAATATTAGAGTGAGTGGTCACAGACAAATAAAACAGTGAATATTTAAGGCATAGATAGATCAAACGGTACAGCCGAGCTTTTTAGCAAAATCTGAAATTATGAATTCGAAAAATGATAGTATACTTGATAAACAAGTTCAAGCCAAAATACGCAAAAAGTATCACCATTACCTAAAAACTACAATGCAGGAATAATAAAATGGAGTTTTCGGGGATAAAACTTAAAATGGAGTTTTTGGGGATAAAACTAACTGACGAAACCAAAAACATGAGGATTGAGGAGCGAAAACAGCTTAGTCGACCTCCTCGATCTTAGGACCAGCACCGCTGCCACCGCTAGGAGCAGGCCCATCATCACCCATGTCAGCACCCATGTCACCGCCAGCACCTTGGTACATCTTGGCAATAATTGGATTGCAGATGCTCTCCAACTCCTTCATCTTGTCTTCAAATTCATCAGACTCAGCAAGCTGGTTGGCATCGAGCCACTGGATGGCCTGCTCAATGGCCTCCTCAATCTTCTTCCTGTCTGCCTCAGGCAGCTTGGATGCAATCTTCTCATCCTTGATGGTGTTCCTCATGTTGTATGCATAGTTCTCCAAAGCATTCTTTGCCTCTACCTTCTTCTTGTGGTCTTCGTCCTCAGACTTGTACTTCTCTGCTTCTTGAACCATCTTCTCAATCTCCTCCTTGGAGAGTCTACCCTTGTCGTTGGTGATGGTGATCTTGTTCTTTTGTCCAGTAGTCTTGTCCTCAGCAGAAACATTCAAGATACCATTGGCATCAATGTCAAAGCACACGGTGATCTGAGGGACTCCCCTGGGAGCAGGGGGAATACCAGAGAGCTCAAATTTGCCAAGCAAGTTGTTGTCCCTGGTCCTAGTTCTCTCACCTTCATAGACCTGGATCAACACACCAGGCTGATTGTCTGAGTAGGTTGAGAAGACCTGCTCTTTCTTTGTTGGGATAGTGGTGTTTCTGGGGATCAACACAGTCATGACACCTCCAGCAGTTTCCAGTCCAAGAGAAAGAGGGGTAACATCCAACAACAACAGGTCTTGCACCTTCTCGTTACCTTCACCGCTCAAAATTGCAGCTTGTACAGCAGCACCGTAAGCAACAGCTTCATCAGGGTTGATGCTCTTGCAGAGCTCCTTCCCATTGAAAAAGTCTTGCAATAGCTGCTGAACCTTGGGAATTCTAGTGGAGCCACCAACAAGTACAACATCATGGATAGAGTTCTTGTCCATCTTAGCATCTCTCAAACACTTTTCAACTGGTTCCATACACTTTCTGAACAGATCCATGTTAAGCTCCTCAAATCTAGCACGGGTGATGGTGGAATAGAAATCAATGCCCTCATAGAGAGAATCAATCTCAATTGTGGTCTGAGCAGTGGATGAAAGGGTCCTCTTCGCCCTCTCACAAGCAGTTCTCAACCTTCTAAGTGCCCTAGGGTTACCACTGATATCCTTCTTGTTCTTCCTCTTGAATTCTTGAACAAAATGGTTGACCATCCTGTTGTCAAAGTCCTCACCTCCGAGATGAGTGTCTCCAGCAGTAGCCTTCACCTCAAAGATACCTTCCTCAATGGTGAGGAGAGATACATCAAAGGTACCACCACCAAGATCAAAGATCAACACATTCTTCTCACCAACACTAGTTGCCTTCTTATCCAGACCATAAGCAATGGCAGCTGCTGTAGGCTCGTTGATAATACGCATAACATTCAAACCAGCAATAACACCAGCATCCTTAGTGGCCTGACGCTGAGAGTCGTTAAAGTAGGCTGGCACAGTCACCACGGCATTCTTGACAGTGGAACCGAGGAAAGCTTCAGCAATCTCTCTCATCTTAATGAGCACCATAGAAGAGATCTCCTCAGCAGCAAACTGCTTTTCCTCACCCTTGTAGTTGACAACAATCATTGGCTTATCACCAGGTCCAGCAATGACCTTAAATGGCCAGTGCTTGATGTCACTCTGCACTGTGGCATCACTGAATCTCCTACCAATCAACCTTTTTGCATCTGCATCATAAATAAATTTGTTCAAGATATATAAACCCTACAAACTAAAAAAATTTACTCTACCAAATATTAAATACTTGAAGGAACAAATTTAAATACAATACTTATTACTTAAAATTAGATTTTCCAACCACAGCCTACTGACCAATAAAATGCCTATCATAATATGTAATTATTCTAGCAATCAGAAATTTACAACCAAGCCACACCAGACCTCTCAAAGTCAGTTCTCCTGACAACTTCACACAAAAATAAACATAGATAAAACAATAAAGTGTGCATAGTATCTAGCATTGCAACCTTTATGATTCTTCAAATATACATGTCAAAATTTAGATAGAGTACAAACAGGTTCAAACTCCATTCGGACATGTCAAACAAGATATGCCACAGAAAAAGAACCTCGAACAATTACAAATCTTCAAATAGTTTAGTTTTATGCAGATTCTTATATAGAGCTAAGCTTACAATATGAAAAGCAAATTGATCCAAGTGCAAATAAACTCAAAAATTATATGGTCAATTCAACTCTATGAGCACAAGCGAATACTAGATCATAGAAATAAAATCACTAATCATCTTCATAAAAATCCAGCGGATCTAACTGGAGATCTACAGTAGGTAAACTTACAACGACAAGATCTTAAACTTTATTCTGA
Organism: Solanum lycopersicum; assembly: GCF_036512215.1. NCBI lineage: Eukaryota > Viridiplantae > Streptophyta > Magnoliopsida > Solanales > Solanaceae > Solanum > Solanum lycopersicum. Next base: position 4,475,482 of record NC_090808.1, on the reverse strand, counting down.
TTATCGACAAAAACATGAATCTATAGATATCACTGGACTAATCAAAGTAGCACAACTTCCAAAAGTCCCAATAAACTTATCATACACAAGACAGAGACACATAACACAAGCGGAAACAATATCACAAACTAGTAGCTATCATACTAGTCATGGACCTTGTAGATTATGACTAATACATTACATTTACTTACGTAATATCAAAATTTTAATTAAAAAGAACTAGATCTAGAAAAACTGTATCCAAATAATTAGTAACTGCACAAGTACGCATGAAAATATTTATCTACCCTCGGAACGTAAAAACTAGAGCTTCACAGTAAATCTAGTCAGATCTAGCAGGAAAAGCAAGCTAAAATGATAATCAATCAACAAAACATGGACAACAGTATGAAAAACAGAGATTGATACAGAATCACAGATCACATATAGTTAGCTAAACTGATTAGAACGACGGCAGGAGTATAAACATACACAGACTAATGAATCATGAAATGAAAAACTTGTAAAAAGAGTAGATCGAGATCTTACCGAATACAGTGTTGATAGGGTTCATAGCGACCTGATTCTTAGCAGCATCACCAATGAGACGCTCAGAGTCGGTGAATCCAACATAAGACGGTGTAGTCCTGTTACCTTGATCATTAGCGATGATCTCAACACGATCATGCTGCCAAACACCAACGCAAGAGTATGTGGTACCAAGATCAATACCGATTGCTGGACCTTCACCCTTTCCAGCCATATCTACTACTGTAAATCTCTCCTTCGCTTAGTGTCGGCGAGTTTTTGAAGAAAGGAGAGGCAGTAAAATGAGCTTTGAGGAACTAGGGTTTGTAAGGAGGAAGCCTGAAATGAGGAAGACGAGACTTTATAAGGAGTAGAATTCTAGAATGTTCTGAAACCCTAACACTGTGAGAATGTGTTTGTAGCCGTTGGATCTCTGATATGATGGTTTAACGGTTGTGATTCGTTTAACTTAATCTCGCTAGCCAGATTTGACTAGTTTTTGTTGCTTCCCACTTGGCCAATATAGTTTGGCTATTTATGGCTTATTATAGTAAAAATAAAAGTAATTGTTTCTTTTTTGGTTATATAAATAGCATAACTATACAAAATTATTACATTTATAACACAACAAAAATAAAAATTATATGTTACGAAATGAAATATTTGGTGTTGTTGTTGGTTTACATTATTTACAATTCAGAACTTACTTCTATCTATAATTATATTGTTTCTTCCTCTCCCTCATCCCTTTCCTCTCTTTCTGAAATCTCGCTTGTCTCTCTCTACTTTTTCAGTCATTTCTCACTTGCCTCTCTCATCTTACTGCCCAGTCTCTCTCTAGATTCTCTTCTATAAGTCTCTCTAACACTTGATACAAATTACACAAATACAAATGTATAGTTTGTGCTAGTATAAAGTGAGGGAGCGACTGAATATACAAATACAAATACATGTTTTTCTGCCCTATACACTTATAATTATACAAATACAAATTTCTCTGTCCAATTCTTTGATGTCTCTCTCGTTTTATACAAACACAGTCTATACAAACACAAATTATACATTTGTACCTCGTACTTATACAAATCAAATGCATATATACAAATATAATCATTGATACATATACATACTAGTTACATATATACAATTATCTAATCAATATACAAATAATAGTGACCTCTCTCCACTCTCTGCCCTCTCACGCATCTTTTCTCCCTCTTCCAATCTTGCTCGACTCTCTCCTCCGTCTCTCAATCTCGCTTGTCTCCCTCCTCCTTGTAACATGTAGCTACGAATTGTTATTGACAAATTATAGCTATAGAGCCTAATTGAATTATTTTGAGTGGTTAAATGCAACAATAGTATCCTACAGGGAGAGGAAGCCGACGACGAGAATTTTGAAACGCCAGAAAAAAGTAGTAGGTATACTTTAACAAAAGTCTTGTCCACAAGCAAATCAATGTTCGGCAGCGGAAAATCATCTTTGGGAACATGCTTTATTGAGAAAAATAGATGCATACGCGAACACGTCCATCCCTCTTGGGCATGGGGAAGATGTTCGAAATCCAATCAGATTCATCTTTTATCCTACATTTAAATAGTAATTCTACCCGTACCCTACTTTTGTTGTAGATTCATTCAAATTATGAATTTGTGACATTGTGTAACGATGAAGAACGATACGATCTAAATAGTGTATTCATTAGAATTATATAATACGATACAATACAATAAATATAATAATACGATAGATTATGAAACAATACATAACAATCATAATTGAAATTGAGGGTAAATGGATCAATTGATATTTTTAATTCTTTATTAGTTGTTACCATTGATCTTTCCCTTTTTAACATCTATATTTCTCACTTATTTGTAGCACATATCTTAGTGACAAATTTTTAAGCATTTAGTAATATTAAGACACATAGTTTTAAGCGTAAAATCATGATATCGATAAAGATTGTACAAGTATAATATATTATGATATAATAAGATTCAGAGCTTACAAAAAAATTTGTGGTTCATATAATTTTTTATAAACATCATCTTGATATTGTTTTATTTTGGTTTGGTTCATATAATCTAGATATCAAATTCAATAAACTATACTAAATTAACATCCTTTTTTTGGTCAAGGGCATTATTGAACTAGTTAAAGCTCTCTAAGATGGTGTTGTAATTCTTTTTTTAGCTTTAACAAAGAAGGTCAGCTCATCAACAAAGAAAAGGTGAAATTTTTTGAGACATGCTGATCAGTTGATTTTGATCAGGAATCAAAACTTGTCAAGGTAACTTTCAATTAATCAAAGATTGAGATAGAGTTGCTAACAATAGTTCATTTGAATTGACTTATTGATAACGCTTAAACTTACTTCTCAAATAAGAAGTAAAGCGGTCGTATCAAATAAAGAACCTAACTAATGATGTTGGGATCGTTTTCATGAGGAAAATAGTTCAAACTTAACTTTAATCTATTATTACTATTATTTAGTCAATTATTTTCTTAAAAAACAAAAGACAATAAAAGGGGGGTTTTTATTTCTAAATTACTAAAGATAACTAACTAAATTAAAGTAACCAACTAACCGAATCAAACCTTAGAGTTTAATCAATTAATAACAGTAACTAGGATTTAAGTGTTTCCCACATGCTCCTAACTTGATAATTCTAACTATAACAATTCTTCCGTAGTATCTTGCATGCAAAATGATAAGTTATGTATTTCTAAATCCTTGGTCCGGCATTTAGAAAATTTCACTCCGCACCTTTGGTCCGGCTACGTGTGTTGCTATACTAACCCTTACCTTTACCTCATATTAAGCATTGTATTCGATATTTGACTAAGTTATTACCTCTTACCAATCAATACTAGCCTATTAGATAGTATACACTAAATTTATGTTGATAATTCTTTTCCTATTATCTACCTCCTTGGTCCGGCAAGTAGCATTAAGGCGAGTTCTAACGTTGGCCATCCTTTAAAAAGACTTCTAAACAAAAGAATTATCAATACATGCAAGACACTATTCTAGAATTGTTATTTTAGTTAGATTTTACCTCATTATTCACCCATGGTTCCCACAACCCTAGTTATGAAATTTAGTTACTCATAGTCATAGTCACAATATTTATATATATAATATAAGAATTCATGCACTTACTTCAATGAGAAAGAATAAAATCCAGAAATTTACTTGATTAATCGACAAAATCACCAACAATCAACTCCAGAGAAAAGTGTAACAATCCAAAGTCTAATATCCAAAAAATTCTATTAACAAAGAATCTATCATAAAAGTATCTAATAACCAAGAGTCTAGCCCCAAAAACGAGGTTTTTCCAACTATTTATAAAAAACAAAAACCTAATAAATGAAGGACTATAATTGCTGGAAATCTGTCAAAACGCGGCTGGGTCGACGGACCTAGTGACGGGCCGTCGTGGTCACGACGGGCCGTCATGGTCACGACGGGTCATGGTCACGACGGGCCGTCATGGCCTCCGTCATCCTATACTTTACAAATCCTTCTGCTGCTTTCTTTATTACCCTCGACGAACAGGTATGACGGACCGTTTCAAGAACGACGGTCCGTCGAGGGTCTCCGTTCCATAACACTTAAACTTCCTGGAATTTGGGTACTGGACTACTTCTCTAATCATCACGACGAACCAGCAGGACGGTCCGTCATGCACTTCGTAACCCCACACTTGGTCAGACTTCCCCATCTTCCTTCAGCAGCTTCACTACGATGCCACCTACGGACCGTCACAAGCACGACAGACCGTCACAAGCTCCGTAGATGGTAACTTTTCTGCATTTCTTGCTCAAAAACTTCTGCGTGTTCATCTTTAGACAGATTTCCTGCAAATAAAGAGAAACTTACATAAAAATCAATACAAAAATGCTTTTGGACACATACTAAACTTAAGGAAAAAACATTAAAAATACCGCGAAATCACGGTATATCACTTATTTTGTATGTTTTTAAGTTAAAATAATCTTTAAGCAGTTTTGAAATGTTTGAATAACTTGAAACAATGATTATAAGCGTTTAGTTTTAAGCTAAAACTTCACAAGTCAGCATCAAAGACAACAAACAATATAACGTTTTAACACCATATTTCATCTTTGTTTCCACATTTTTATGGTCTTGTCACCCTCACAAGTAATAAGTATTGTACCAGTAACATCATATGTGAGAGCATATATAGCAACATCGGTATCTATAGATAATCCAGGTTGAACCTTCGTTCGAGCCATAACGCGTATACTTTTCTTGTGATGAGTTAGTGTTTCCATTGTCTTACCATACCTTATATCCCACAACTTCATAGTTGAGTCATGAGAACTCGTTACAACTACTTGAGGATGCGAGAGGAGAGTCATAGTAGACGAAATAGTGTTTTCATGTCCAGAAAAAACATGAATGTTTGTTTTAGTTCGAATATCCCAAACTCTGCATACACAATCCCTAGACCCTGTGTAAAAAACATAGATTGTAGGATGAATAGCCAAACAATATACACCATGAAGATGACCATGAAATGAATGAATTGCCTTATTTTGTTCGAGGTCCCAAAATGTTACTTGTTTATCGTCTCCAGCTGAGAACATATTTTTGTTGCGAATAACAATGCCTCTTACATGCCCAACATGCCCCGTCAACGTGAACTTTAGCCTACCACTTGCTAAATCCCATATCTTGATAGTGTTGGGTTATGGGCCTTTTTCCCTTCCTATGTGGATAAATAAAAGTCCAATTTGGACCAACCCATTTTTTCCCATAGGCCCATTCTTATGAGACAAATATAAGCCTATTTAGGTCTTATTTTCATATACACAGAGAGTTTTTTCAGCAGCCAAAAAGAGAGAAAGAGAGCAGTTTTCGCAGTCAAAATTCAGCCCTAACAGCCAACTTTAAATTGCGATTCCCGTTTCGTTTCTTGTCCGATTGAGCTGATTTTTGGACAGCATATTATCTTCATCTCAATATTTGATTAGGAACTGACAGAGTTGGATTTGGTGGCCTGCAGCTTCAGTTTTGCTGTCGTGAACAGTAGCTGCGAAATTGATGATTTTGCTCCTTTAATTCTCTAGATTTGGTGCAATCTTATTTTGTTGTTGCTCGTTGTTTGACACTTATTTTGTGGCCAATTTTGGAGAACAATATTGTAACTCTTGGTGATTATAGTGGAGCTTTTGGTCCCGTGGTTTTTTACTCTTCACATCAAAGGGTTTTCCACGTAAATCTTGGTGTCCTGTGTGATTGGTTTATTATTGCCTTGTTATATTTGTTTGGTTGAATTACTTGCTGCCTTACTATCATATTGCTTGTGGTTGTTTGTCTTCTCTTGGTTCAAATCGAGAAGGGAAAGTATAGACTTGGGTATTCTTCCGCTGTTATCTTGTCAGGTATTCTTTGTTAGTGCCTTATCTTTCCCAACAAAGTGGTATCAAAGCATTGGTCATTGTTGATTGTCGATTTGAATGATGGAGGCAAATATGAGTAAAATGGTGTGTTTAAAAGGTAGTAACTATCATATTTGGAAAGACAAGATGAAAGATCTTCTATTTGTCAAGAAGATGCATTTACGTGTGTTTGCTTCTAATAAGCCTCAGCCTTTAAATGATGAAGAATGGGAATTTGAGCATCTGCAGGTTTGTGGTTATATTAGACAATGAGTGGAAGATAATGTTAGAAATCATATTGTGAATGAGACACATGCCAAAAGTTTGTGGGACAAGCTCGAGACACTTTATGCTTCGAAGACTGGCAACAAGAAGTTGTTCCTATTGAAAAAAATAATGAATAGCAGGTATTAAAAGGACACTTCTATTTTTGATCATATTAATGATTTTCAGGGTGTTCTTGACCAACTGTCCGGAATGGGTGTAAAGTTTGATGATGAGATACAAGGACTTTGGCTTCTTAATACTCTGTCAGACTCTTGGGAAACTCTCCGAGTTTCTTTGACTAATTCTGCTCCCAGTGGTGTTGTAACCATGGAATATACTAAGAGTGGTGTCTTGAATAAAGAAATGAGAAGAAGATCTCAAGCCTCATCTTCTTCAGCTTCACACTCCGATGTTTTGGTTACTGAAGATAGGGGGAGAAACAAGTCCAGAGGTCAGAATGATAGAGGTAAAAGTAGAAGCAAGTCAAAGTCTAAATACAAGAATATTACATGTGACTATTGCCACAAGAATGGGCATATCATGAAATATTGTTACAAGCACAAGAGAGATATGAGACAACAAAAGAGAGAAGACGATAATGAAAATCGTGTTGCTGTTGTTGCTAATGATGATCTTCTTGTTTCTTGTGATGCAAATGCCATTAATCTTGTTCGTGATGAGTCTAGCTGGTTTGTGGATTCTGGTGCTACTTCTCATGTCACGCCAAAGAAGGAACTATTTTCTTCTTATACTCCAGGTAATTTTGGAACGTTGAAAATGGGCAATAATCATGAAGTTGAAGTTATTGGCATTGGTACAGTTTGTTTGGAAAGTAACAATGGTTCCAAATTAGTTCTCAATAATGTCAAGCATGCTCCAGATGTTCGCTTGAATTTGATTTCTGTGGGATATCTTGATGATGAGGGTTATGTTAATACACTTGGTGTTGGCCAGTGGAAGCTTACTAGAGGTTTGATGGTTGTGGCCCGTGGTGACAAGTTGTCTAACTTGTATGTATTTCAGGGCTCCATGTCCAGAGACTCAGTAAATTTGGTGGAGAATGATACTTCATCAGAGTTATGGCATAGAAGGTTGAGTTGTATAAGCGAGAAGGGGATTGATAGTTTGGCTAAGAAAAATTTGCTTTCTGGAGTGAAACAAGCAAAGTTGAAGAAATGTGTTCATTGCTTAGCCGGTAAACAGAAAAGAGTTTCTTTTCAGAGTCATCCGCCTTCAAGAAAGCTTGATTTGCTGGAGTTGGTACATTCTGATTTGTGTGGTCCTTTTAAGGTAAGATCTCATGGTGGTGCACTTTACTTTGTGACTTTTATTGATGATCATTCTCGCAAACTCTGGGTATTTCCTTTGAAGTCCAAGGATCAAGTACTTGATGTGTTCAAGAGTTTTCAGGCCTTGGTTGAAAGACAAACAGGGAAGACATTGAAATGCATCCGCTCAGATAATGGTGGTGAATATATTGGTCCTTTTGATAGATATTGCAGAGAGCAGGGTATTAGGCATCAGAAAACTCCTCCAAAGACTCCTCAGTTAAATGGTTTAGCAGAGAGGATGAACAGAACTCTAGTTGAGAGGGTTAGATGTATACTTTCAGATGCTAAGCTGTCAGATTCCTTTTGGGCAGAAACACTTAATACTGCTACTTATGTTATCAATTTATCTCCTGCTATTGCTTTATATGGTGATGTCCCTGACAGAGTTTGGACTAGTAAGAATGTTTCTTCTGATCATCTTAGAGTCTTTGGGTGTAAAGCCTTTATACATGTTCCTAAGGATGAAAGGTCAAAGTTGGATGTTAAAACTAGGCAGTGTATCTTCATTGGTTATGGTCAAGATGAATTTGGCTATCGTTTCTATGATCCTGTTGAGAAGAAACTTGTTAGAAGCCGTGATGTTGTGTTCTTTGAAGACCAAACAATTGAAGATTTTGACAAAGCTGACAAGGCTGATTTTCAGAGTAGTGAGAGCTTAGTTGATGTTGATCCAGTTCCTTTGACTATTGCACCGGAAGAAAATCTTCATAATGATGAAAATCAAGTTTATAATGAAGACGGTGATCATGTTCAGAATGACCGGCATGATGTTGTTGATGCTCCAGTGCAAGATGATGTGGTTGTCCAACAACCAATTATAGATGCTCCAGAGAGTTCTCTCAAACGATCTAATAGAGAGATAATTCCTTCATCTCGTTATTCTCCCAATGAGCATGTACTCTTGACTGACGGGGGAGAACCTGAGAGTCTTGATGAGGCCATGGAAAGTGAAGAAAAAGAAAGATGGTTTGATGCTATGGAAGATAAGATTAAATCCTTGCATGATAATCATACCTTTGATTTGGTTAAGTTACCTAAAGACAGAAAAGCTTTGAAAAACAGGTGGGTTTTTCGGGTGAAACATGAAGATGGTAATCCAGTTCCACGGTACAAAGCTAGATTAGTTGTCAAGGGATTTAATCAGAAAAAGGGAGTTGATTTTGATGAGATATTCTCTCCAGTTGTGAAGATGTCATCTATTCGTGTGGTTCTAGGCTTGGCTGCAAGTCTAGATTTAGAGGTTGAGCAAATGAATGTTAAAACTGCTTTCCTCCATGGTGACTTAGATGAAGAAATTTATATGGAGCAACCGGAAGGTTTTGAAGTCAAGGGTAAAGAGAATTATGTTTGCAAATTGAAGAAGAGCTTGTATGGTTTGAAACAAGCTCCCAGGCAGTGGTACAGGAAGTTTGGTTCTTTTATGAGTCAGCAGGGCTTCAAGAAGACTTCTTCAGACCATTGTGTTTTTGTGCAAAAGTTCTCTGATGGTGACTTTATTATTGTGTTGCTTTATGTTGATGACATGCTTGTTGTTGGTCATAATACTTGCAGGATTCAGAAGTTGAAGCAAGAGTTGAGTAAGTCTTTTGCTATGAAAGACTTAGGACCAGCAAGGCAGATTCTTGGCATGCAGATTGTCCGTGATAGAAAGGACAATAAATTGGTATTATCTCAAGAGAAGTACATTCAGAAAGTACTTCGCAGATTCAGCATGGACAAAGCTAAGGTTGTTAGTGCACCTTTAGCTATGCACTTCAAATTGAGCACGGAACAGTGTCTTTCTAGTGATGATGAGAAGGAAGATATGAAGAAAGTTCCTTATGCTTCAGCTGTTGGTAGTATGTATGCGATGGTTTGTACAAGACCGGATATTGCTCACGCTGTTGGAGTTGTTAGCCGTTTTCTTTCTAATCCGAGAAGAGAACATTGGAATGCTGTGAAGTGGGTTATGAGATATCTCTGTGGCACTTCTAGTCTGAGTTTGTGTTTTGGTACAGGGAAGCCTATTCTTTGTGGTTATACTGATTCAGACATGGCTGGTGATGTTGAAACTCGCAAGTCTACTTCAGGGTACTTGGTTACTTTTGCAGGGGGAGCTATGTCTTGGCAATCTAGGTTGCAAAAATGTGTTGCTATATCTACTACAGAAACTGAGCTTATTGCTGTCGTTGAAGCTTGTAAAGAATTGCTTTGGATGAAGAGATTCTTGGGGGAACTTGGTTGTGCTCAAGAGAGGTATGTGCTTTATTGTGACAGTCAAAGTGCTATACATCTTGGCAAGAATTCTACGTTCCATGGTCGGTCTAAACACATTGATGTGAGATACCATTGGATTCGAGATGTGTTGGATTCTAAGTTGCTTGAGCTTGAAAAGATTCATACAAATGACAATGGTTCCGATATGATGACTAAAGTTTTGCCAAGAGGGAAGTTTGAAGATTGTTGCATGGTCGCCGGGATAGCGGTCTCCTCCACATAGTCGCGAGGGGGAGAATTGTTGGGTTATGGGTCTTTTTCCCTTCCTATATGGTAAATAAAAGCTCAATTTGGACCAACCCATTTTTGCCCATAAGCCCATTCTTATGAGGCAAACATAAGCCTATTTAGGTCTTATTTTTATATACACAGAGAGTTTTTTTCAGCAGCCAAAAAGAGAGAAAGAGAGCAGTTTTCGCAGTAAAAATTCAGCCCTAACAGTCAACTTCAAATTGCGATTCCCGCTTCATTTCTTGTCCGATTGAGCTGATTTTTGGACAGCATATTATCTTCATCTCAATCTTTGATTAGGAACTGACAGAGTTGGATTTGGTGTCCTGCAACTTCAGTTTTGCTGTCGTGAACAATAGCTGCGAAATTGGTGATTTTGCTCCTTTAATTCTCTAGATTTGGTGCAATCTTATTTTGTTGTTGCTCGTTGTTTGACACTTGTTTTGTGGCCAATTTTGGAGAACAATATTGTAACTCTTGGTGATTATAGTGGAACTTTTGGTCCCGTGGTTTTTTACTCTTCACATCGAAGGGTTTTCCACGTAAATCTTGATGTCTTGTGTGATTGGTTTATTATTGCCTTGTTATATTTGTTTGGTTGAATTACTTGCTGCCTTACTATCATATTGCTTGTGATTGTTTGTCTTCTCTTGGTTCAAATCGAGAAGGGAAAGTATAGACTTGGGTATTCTTCCGCTGTTATCCTGTTAGGCATTCTTTGTTAGTGCCTTGTCTTTCCCAACAGATAGTACGATCCGCTAAACCTGTACAAAACCAAGTATTAGTAGGATCTACTGCAACTGATTGCACCCAACCTAAATGACCACTAATAACCCTATAATTTCTCCATTCTCTTAAAGTTGTTAAACTTTCTCTTCATTATGCCTATACGCTATACCAGTAGCGGAACCAGAATTTTTAATAAAGAGATAAAGGGGAGAACAAATATCAGATTTTGATTTCATAATCTCATAATAATACCCATATTTATAATAATGCTCGACCTAATTTGACTAGAATTAGGAGAACAATTGCCAAATCCTAAACAATTTAGGATTTATAACCTTCCAAATTTGTTTAACTTATTACTCCCTCCGTTTAAAAAATAACCTCCTTTATTTTTTAATCTGTTTAAAAAAAGAATGACTTTTTTTTTGTAACATTTTAATTTCAGTTTTTCACGTGACATATTTAACGACACAAGATCAAAGAACAATTTTATACACTTTACGTAACTTTAATTTAGGACCACAAAATTCAAAAGTTATATTTTTAAACTCGTTGCCAAATCAAACCATGTCTGTAAAATGGAGGGAGTACTAATTTTTGAATTTGAATTTGAACAGAATTAGGAGTACCTGAACTGTGCGTGTAAATTACGAAATTATAAATATTCCGCCATTAGAGCTTACCTCTGTATTCTGATAATCAATGGAGAAGAGAGTTGAAGAGCACGCTAACTGCAAAGCGATACGCCTTTTTCTATGGAACGAAAAGCTAACAAAGAATCAGATTTCATCTTCCGAAGGCTTATGCATCTGTTATATTCGAAGTACATTCACCGCGATTCAGCCTCGTGTATTCGATTACAAGCATAAAAAACTCAGAGACAGAGAGCGTTGTACCGTCATCCCGTTTGATTTATCGAAGTTACTGAACAAAGATGCATCATTAGGCAGATTGCTTGTTTCTCCTACTCTTCAATTTCTGCCGCAAACTATCAAACAGTTGGGGGACGATATCTCTTTTTCTCTGTTCACACAATTTCAATTTACTCAAGCTTTTCTTAACCCACCACCACGACCTACATACGTAATAGTTCTCGAAATCTCACATATTCGTTGTTGCGATTTTCGTCCTCCGTTTGATTTGCCTCTGCCGCCCTATTTCATACCTCCTGATGTCCCGTCTAATCATCGTCGATTTCGAAGGAACTGGAACGATGTAGCAGCCTGTGTGAGTAGTATTGACTTTGTGAATGATCCGTATAATCGATATCGCGAGGATGTTGTTGCGTATCTCAGGAAGTTGAGGGATTATACTGGTGAAGGCGGGATTTGTCCAACGAAACCACCTATTGCAGTTGATGTAGCTAGAGGATTCGTTGAAGTTCAGGTATGTTATCGATCGTGGTGTGCTAGTCCTGCTTATTGCATTGATGAGTTAGTAGATGAGTGTTGCCCTGTTTGTTGGGATGGGTTTAGAGATGAAAAAGAAGTGATTGCAACTTACTGTTCACATATTTTTCATATACAGTGTCTATTGCCATGGCTATGGAAGAAAAATACTTGTCCATCTTGTCGAGCTGTTTATCCTTTGCATTATTCCCCTATTTTGGATCGTCAAATTCAGAACTTGAACCCGAGACATTAGTTAGTTAAGGGGGAAGGAATACATGAATGTACAAATCGATTCAACTTTTCAGTTTTTCATCTTGAGATAAGTTTGCCTCTGAGTTAGGATACAACCAAGATCTTCATAAGTTATAGTATTTTGCCTCTCTTTGATTCTAAGACAGTTTCAAGTTTAAGTCTATCCTCGAGGTCCAGTAAAAGGTCATCTTCATCTCCAAGTTATATTCGGCAACCAACTAGTACATTAAACCTTGATGTGCTTACTTTCTCCTTTAATAAGATCGAGTTAAAGAGTGATCAAGGATCGGCTTAAATTTGAAAAGACATGTAATTTTAGATGTTTGAGTACTTTGTTTCCGTCAAATTAGGACAATGAAGAAAAAACCTTTTTGCTATTTTGAGTTATTGATCATCGAACAAACAACTGAGTTTATTCTGATTGGTGTAGTACGCTTACGTTTCACCAACCTTCTGACGCGGACAACTTTTACAGCTGTGCTCAATTATGCACCTGATGAGAAAACTCTGCGATGGACTAGGTCCCTGCATTTGTGAGATACTGAAACATAAAATCTCGTCCGCTCTTCCTATTGGTGTAGGACACTACACTTTTCACCTACCACCAAACATGACAACCTTACAGTGTACCCCATTTGTATCTAGACGAGAGCACTCGCCAGGATACCTCACATTGAGTTTATCATTCATTTCATTGTCAGCAGTTCCAATAACAAGGATCGAATTCCTTGTTAGATCCCTAAGTTTGTTAAATCATCAAAATTTAATATCAACTCCAAACTAACACTTTTGAAATAAAATTGTTTTGTTTCTTTCAAATTATCAATTACGGGCTAGTTGTTTTGACTTTCGCTCAAGGTTCTTAACAAATATATAAAGATGATAATTTAATAACATAAATACTTATTCACTTATAATATTTACATCAAATTATAACACGATCAAGTGATTTAATGTAATAATTATGTGCGTCAATTAATTAATTATGAACAATTAATAATTATATACATTTAAATATATATCTTGCATCCATTAATTTTTTGATATAAACATCCCATACAGTAACTTTTCAGGAAGCTTAATTGAGTTAAGCATTTTATAAATATTTCACCATTAACACTATGTTTGGACGGTTGTTAACTGATGTATTTTATTGTATTGTTAATTTAAACATAATATTTGTTTAGATTGTTACTTAAATTTTATCATATTATATCATTCAAATTCATTGTTAGATAACAAAGAAACCCATTTTATGTAACAATCGACTTGATATAATCGCATCATTATCTTAGACGTTATTTGGATGGATGGTTGTTACTCATATTATATTATTAGTTTAAATACAATGTTTGTTTGAACTGTTATTTAAATTCTACTTGTATCATATCGTTTAAGTTCATCGTTAGGTAACAATTAATTTCGCGTGATCACCTTATTATATTACTATTTTCTTTTTATTTTCTTTTATTTATTATTTAATAATTATATTTCATCTTTTATTTTAACTTTCGATAGTAGCTCTAAGCATCCTAATTTTTTTGTATTCTTATATGATTATGTTCAAATTATGAATACGTGATATTTTCGCGGGCTATACAAATAAGGGGAAGAAGTATTCTACTGCAACCCTTTTGATCTACCGAAGTTACGGAAGAAAGAAGCCTTTTTGGGATTTCTTGTTTGTCTGTGCCGCATACTATCAAACAGTTGGGGGGCAATATCTCTTTTCTCCTTTTTACTGAATTTCAACATTATGCTTACCCCATTTTCACTTGATATCCTCCTGGTGAGTGCTGCTTATTGAGTTTCTTGACATGTTAAGGTGGGATTTTCCCAATAAACAACAATTGCCCAATTTGTCTAGCTGTTTATCCTTTTATTGTTCACCTCTTTTTGGACTGTCAATGTTATAAGCACAAAGGTAAATTGTTGGAGGTTAATGTTTGAAAAATGTGTTCTTTTTGGTAGTATCATATTGTAGTGAAGCAATTCTTTATTTGCTACATAATTGTTGGCTAATGTAAATATGATAGTGAAGTAATGATTTTCATGTGCTAGAAGGTATTCAGTATCTGGTTGTTCAGTCTCTTTCAAATTGACTAGGTTTGCTCCGCATGATGATATAAGCATTCTTAATTCTTTTTATTTGTCTTTTTTCAAGGTATAGTGATGTTGGAAACAACCGACTTATGTGGAGATCAGTCCCCGCAAATGAGATGCAAGCGAAGGTCAAAATGTAAAATTTCGTGCGCTAAAACAAGTTCCTATCTTCATATGCAAAGGGAATGTTCCACCATATAAGGTTTGCATCTGCTTTTGATTACCTAAACTTGTGCAAACTGTATTTCTCCAATCGTCACAAGTGTATTCTTTTTAAACATTCATCCTAATTATATGAATATTATAGTGGATGCTTAAAGTGCAACAAATTAAATAGAGTCTGGACGAGTCCTGAGTCATGGCCACTGATGTTAAAATTAACTTAACCTGTGTTTTGCTGTTAATTCTATCCTATCTTTGCCATGATATATTTGGTACTAAAGTATAAACTCCTGGAATTCAGCTGCTAAGCTGTCTTGTTTCTCTCTGTTGAGCTCTATAATGCCTAACTATGTAACTGGTTACTGTGAAGCTGGATTGTAGTATTCCCTCCATTCCAATTCAAGTGTCTTATTCCTATTTGATCTGTCCCAAGAGGAGTCTCTTTCTATTTTTAATAAGTTTTCCAATTCCAACGTTTTACGTGGCAAATTTTAGACCACAAGATTTGAAGGACTGCACACATCTTTAATTTAAGACCATAAGATTCAACATTTTCTTGAACTCCATGTCCGGTCAAACTAAGACACATAAATTGGGACGGGAGGGAGTATGATTTTATCTTGTAAATGTCTTATCTTTTAACAACAGATTCAACCAATTATGTTTTCTCATAGAAGGGGCATAAATGTCTGCTTACATGGGGGCGGCGACAGTAAAATATTTTCCCTTCTAAGGATCAAACAATAGAAGGACATTGCTGTCCAGATTTTGCCTCTTTCTTACACTATACATCTCATACTCCGAATTAATATTTTATCTCAAAAAAGATAATGCTAATTGTTTTATCAAGCATTTGGTACTTAGCTTCATCTCATATGATTTCATCTCACATGGCTAAACGGGCCCTAAATATATGTAGTCCAAAATAGTTGTCATTTCACTGAATTTCAAGAGTATGCTTCTCCCAGTTTCACCGGGTATCTTCCTGGTGAGTGCTGCTGATTGAGTATCTTGACATGTTATGGGAAGTATACGGGTGACGTGGGATTTTCCCAATAAACAACACTTGCCCAATTTGTCTAGCTGTTTATCCTTTTTATTGTTCACCCCTTTTTGGACTGTCAATGTTATAAGCACAAAGGTAACTTGTTGGAGGTTAAAGTTTGAAAAATGTGTTCTTTTTGGTAGTATCATATTGTAGTGAAGGGATTTTTCATTTGCTAAATAATGTGTTGGCTACTAAATATGATAGTGAAGTAATGATTTTCATGTGCTAGAAGGCATTCAGTATCTGGTTGTTCTGTTTCTTTCGAATTCTTAACTAGACAGTAGTGACAAGGTATGATCAGCATAATGATATAAGCATTCTTAATTCTTTTTGTTTGCCTTTCTCAAGGTATAATGAAGTTGGAAACAAACAACTTATGTGAAGATTATTCCCTGCAATTGAGATGCAAGCGAATGTGAATGCAAAACTTTATAACAAGTTCCAATCTCATATGCAAAGGGAATGTTCCATGAATAAGGTTTGCATCTGCTTTTGATTACTTTAACTCTGTGTAAACTGTATTTCTCCAATCATCACAAGTGTTTTTTTTAAATATTCATCTTAATCATATGAATATTATAGTGGATAGTTTAAGTGCAAGTTTAATAGAGTCTGAATGAGCCCTGAGTCATGGCCGTTAATGTTAAAATTAACTGGACCTGAGTATTGTAGTTAATTCTATCCCATCTTTGCCATGATATATTTGGTACTAAACTATAAACTCCTGTAATTCAGCTGCTAAGCTGTATAGTTTCTCTCTGTTGAGCTTTATAATGGCTTATCTATGTAACTGGTTACTGTGAAGCTGGAATGTCCCAAAAAGAATGTCTCTTTGTATAACTAACAAGTCTCCAATTTCAACATTCTACATGACAAGTTTAAGACCACAAGATTTAAAGGCCTACACACATCTTTAATTTAAGACCACAAGATTCAAAAGTTTCTTAAATTCCGTGTCCAGTCAAACTAAGACACGTAAATTGGGATGGGAGTGAGTATGATTTTATCATGTAAATGTCTCATCTTTTAACAACAGATTCAACCATTGGCATATTCTTATAGAAGGGGCATTAATGTCTGTTTACATGGGGGCAACGGTAAAATATTTTCCCTTCTAAGGATCAATCAATAGAAGGAGATTGCTGTCCAGATTTTGCCTCTTGCTTGCACTATACATTTCATACTTCGAATTAATATTTTATCTCAAAAAGGATATTGCTAATTGTTTTTATCAAGCATTTGGTACTCAGCTTCATCTCTCAAATCATGATTTCCTCTCACATGGCTAAATGGGCCCTAAATATATATAGTCCAAAATGTCATTTTAGAAAGCGAGGATATGATTGAGTACATTCTTTCCATTTTGCCCTTGGTAATAATTATTTTTGAAAGTTATGAACATCGACAAATATAAGTGAATAACATATACACATAATCCAAAATTGTGATTATTTGGATTAACTAACCTCTTTTTATTTATTGAAAAGACATTAATATTTTAAATAATTAAAAATAATAAATAAGGATATGACAATTAAAACACATAATTTCTTAAGTATCAAGTTAACAAAAAATATGACAAATAAAATGGTCAGGGAGTATATGATGGGCCATCCAAGTTGGCATGGGACAAGTTAATCCTTTTTTATGGAACTTGGATTGGAACGACAGTAGGATTAACTCGACTATGCATACGTGTAATATACAAGTAACTTTTTAGGAAACTTCATTAAGTTAAGCGCTCTATAAGTATTTCTCTGTTAGTGCTTATCTCTGCATTCTGATAAGCAAAGTCAACAAGTTCCAATGGAGAGAATCATTGAAACTGCTCACTGCAAGTCAATTCGGCTTTTCTTATGGAACGAAAAGCTAGCGAGGAACCAGATTTCACAGTCCGAAGGCTTATGCTTGTTCATAATCAGAAGTACATTCATGATGTTTCAACCTTGTGAATGTGGTTGTTGTAACTCTAAGTACAGTTGCTACACACTTGAGGAAAAGAAGTGTTCTACCGTCATCCCTTTTGACCTGTCAAAGCTACGGAATGGAGAAACGTCATTGGGTTCCTTGCTTGTTTCTGCTACTCTTCAGTTTCTGCCGCAAACTATCAAACAATTGGGGGATGAAATCTCTTTTTGCCTTTTCACTGAGTTTCAAGATTCTCAAGCTTTATTGCCACTGCCAAGGCCGACTTACGTAGTCGTCGTTGAAATCTCCCAGACTCGCTGTGTCAATTTTACTGATAAAGTTGATCTTGACACGTCCCCCAATTTCACAGGGTATCCTCCTGATGTCCCATTGTATCGCCGGTTTGAGATTGACGACAAGGAAGAGGAGGGGGTCGTCACTGTGCGCAATGTGAGTGCTGCTGATGATAGGAATGATCCATTTTGTGAATACACTGAGGATGTCCTTGAGTATCTTGACATGTTAAGGGAATATACAGGTGAAGGTGGGGGTTGTCCAATGAAACCACCTATTGCGGCGGATGTAGCCAGTGGATTTGTCGAGGTCCCGCCATGTTATAGATCTTGGTGTTCAAGTCCAGCTATCAGCATGAAAGATCTAATGAATGAGACTTGCCCTGTTTGTCAAGAAGAGTTTAAAGATGGGAATGACATGATTACAACTTGTTGTTCGCACATGTTTCATACAAGGTGTCTCCTCCCATGGCTATCCAAGAACAATAGTTGCCCAACTTGTCGAGCTGTCTATCCTTTGCATTATTCACCCCTTTTGGACCGTCAACGTTGTAAGCGCAAACGTAACATGTTGGACACTAATGTTTGAAATATGTGTTCTTTATCTTTTTTCTTTTTTTTAGTGGTATTATATAGTAGTGAAGTGATTTTTCATGTGCTAGAACATGTATTGGTTGATGTTAATATGATAGTAAAGTAATTTTTTTCTTGTGCTAGAAAGCATTCATTATCTGATGTTTTGCATCTTTCAACTTCTTAACTAGACAGTAGCAACAAGGTTTGTTCAGCATAATGAATAAGCATTCTTAATTCTTTTTGTTTGCCTTCTCTCAAGGTCTAATGAAGTTGTGAACAACTAATTTATGTGAAGATTAGTCACCAAATATGAGATGCAAAACTTCATGCGTTAAAACAAGTTCCTATCTTCATTGGCAGAGAGAATGTTCCACAGCATAAGGTTTGTGTCTGGCTTCCATAGTGCGTACAGTGTAGTGTATTTCACCGATTGTATGTCCTAAGTTACCTACATTCGTTTGTTGGAACCTGTAATGGTTGAAGACCAGTATTAGTTGCTAATAATGAACTGACACTCTCAATCCCCATGAGTTGGAATGTTAGCTTGAGTATAACATCACTTGATTTCTTAATGCGGTGCTACTTTGTTAAACTGTCCCAAATATATAGCGCTTGTAAAGTTTTTTTATGCATTATATAATTTACAGAAGTGCAGAGTCTTATCATTTTTATTGTCAACACAAGTTTTTCCTTGTCTGTAACTAAGTAGGGGTGCTTATTGGTCGGTGTTCAGTCTGGTTTATCGGTTTTTGATTTGTAAACATTCTAAACCGACAACCAAACCAATAAGATATTCGTTAACAATTTTCGGTTAATCAATTTTTGCTCCTTAACAGTTCGGATTTTGGCTTAAACCAATAAGAAAATGCTCCTTTAGTTCTCTTTTTGTTCTTTCTTATTTGCAATTTTTCATCTATACACGAACTTCATGCATAAAATTCTGCACAAACTACATGCAGAAGCAAAGTCAAATATGTTATTGCTAAAACAAACCTGTTTGCAGTTCGGTTTATCGGTTAAACTAGTCTTTGCACACCCATACTAAGTAGTTACCAATAGCCTAGTACCATTTCCTCCTATCATCATAAACTGTAAAATAGTTCTTCCTAATCACAAAGGGTTTTCTCTATTTGAAAAGGTAAGCAAGTTATTCAAAAGATGAACCTTTTGCAGTTAATGCTATATTGCATCTTTGGTACCAAAGTGTAAATTGTTTGAACCTTGTTTCTCTCTCTTTAGCTCTATAGTTGCTGAACTATCTAAGTTGCTATCAAGCTGGAATGTGGTATGATTTTTCTGGTAATTATCTGATCTTCCAATAAGAGATTCATCCAATGTATAATTTCACGCAGGAAAGGGCATCTAAGCCCTGAGGGCACAATTGATGTTTCTCCCTTCCATGGACCAATTAGTAAATGGCTACTTCTGTCCAGATTTTCCCTCTTGCGTAGACAATAGTATTGCGGCAAATAGTATATGAATGATACTCCCTCCATTCCAGTTTTATTTCAACATTTGCTTTTGTCCTTTCCTTCAAAATAAAAGAACAACTTCTAATTTGAAAACTATTTAATCTGAACTTCTCATTTTTATCCTTTATGAGAAGCTTTTATGGCCACACAAATGTTGGTGCCAGTCTTTTATTTTGGTATTTGTTTGGAGAAATCCAGTCAGTGCAGGAGCTAGATTCAAATGGATGATCAAACTGAAAAGTAGCTTAGTGATTCCAGGACTTCTCTTAATCCTCTTGCTGGTGCAGCTCTTCCTTTATGTCCACATTTTATGTCAACATTTCAGTTCATGACAAGAAAGGAGAAGGATCTGGAGATCAGTCAGCTATAACTGATGCCAGGTTCCTCGTAATTTGTTTGTTTGCTCATGCATCTCTTGCTTCCTTAGTGTTGGTATTGGAGATTCAATCAGCTCTACTTGATCAACATGTCAAGGAAAAACTGATCAAAATCCTTTAAAGATCATGAAAATGCTCTTTTTCTACCAGGGGATAACGGTAAAAAAGAAATATATAGATGAGCCGTTTGAGTTATCGTCGGATGACTGTGAAACAAAATGATAAGATTGGGAATTTTTTTATCACATTGTTGATTTCGCAACAATTGTAGAAGGAAGAAGAACTAGCCTAGAATAATATACGGAATAGCTTGTGCCTAAAACAAAAGTGGGAGTCTTCAAGGTTAACCTATTCAGCGTTTCATAAAGATGTCGTAGTTGAAACTGCGATAAGGTGAAAATACTACTGAAGGAAACAAATCAGTTAAGAAGTTTGCAGCAGAAGTTTCTTGTAAGGGTCTTTGAAAATATATCGAATTCAAGAGGTGAAAGTAGATGTTCAACAAATTGAAGTTCAACAGGTGTAGATACTGAGGTGAAGAAGAGGTTGCATTTTCTGAAGCAGAAAATGTCAATAAAGCTTAAGAAACTTCATCAGATTTCTCTGGAAAGTCATCAGGGCCCGTGACGAAACAGAAGAGAGCTAGTGATAATCATCCATGGACGGGATCCTCTGATGAAAGGGATAGAAGTTCGTTACTGGAGAGATAGAGGGCTATCTAAGATCTTTTATGCCAGTACATGTGAAGTATCACTGCTACCCGTTGCTCCTTTGAGGTAGGAAAATTTTAGCTTGTCTTTATCTATACCTAGGAAAAATGCATGATTTAAGTTCTTTTTACCGTAAATAAATGGATCTTGAGCCCAACTCAACCAAAAAGTTAGCTTATGAGAGATTGTCCAAAACTATATAAGCAGACCAAGTAACCCTTAACTCACTGATGTGGGACTCTAACACCCCCACACAGCCCAAGATTTGACATCCGGAGCCAGAGACAGTTCCAGGTTTTGAAGTGTATGGGTTCATATTAATGATTTCAAGTTAACGTAAAATAATAACTGGGTTCACGGTCAATTTATAAATATTTTGTAGAATTCTTAATAAATACAGGGAATGAATAAAAGTCATTGGTTCCCGTGAACCCATACCTCAAGGGCTAGATCCGCTCCAGTCTAGAGCGTGGATATAATTGGGGGGTTTTGTGGGGTGGGGGGGGGGGAGAGGAGGATCGGAAACTATAAATTAGGATGGACTTCAGTCTAATACCATGATAAAGAAATGAACCTTAGACATAGCTCAACTCCAAAAGTTAGCTCATCATGGGAGAACCGTAAGAACATATAAAATTTCCAACAATATATTTTAGTGTGGGTCCTAAAATACTGTGCTCTTTTAAAATTAATAAATCTTGCAAATTTATGAAATACCAAAATAGCAGTGTAGTTCCAAAATACAATGAAACATGAAATATAACATTTGTATTATACAATAAATCTTGCACATTACATTTTGTGCTTCATAATAGGCAACGGAACAAATACATTCTATTTTTCAGTTACATCAAAATTGAATTTATTGTATATAAGCAACATTAACAGTAATATCATCAATTTTTCCTCCTTTATGTCGTCCTTAGATTCTCTTGCATATGGTGTATCTGCAAATCTATCAAATGAGTTGTACAATGCAACGTTTCCAATTTTCTTAGTCAACTTTTTTGCTTTCAATTTCTCGTTGATCGCTCTCCCAAAAATTTCTTCAATTTCACTATCATTCATATTATCAAGCATCCCATCCGTCCCAACCATCAAAATATCATCTTTCTAGATGTTTAATTCCATTTCTTGAGTAATGCTAGGATTATCGGCATTGCAGTTTCCCAATTTATAGACACCCAAATACTCGTTATTGTATTGACAACTTTTCCCTTTCTGATTAGGAAAAATCCACCATCACCAACATTAGCAGCATCTATAGTACTTTTTCCGAGTTAAAAGTTACAATACAAGCTGTAGACAATCCTTTTGAATTTGTGTTTTCGTTTGCTTCTTCAAGAACCCTTTTAGGGTTCACATGACCTTTCATCGCTTCATAATATGTAACAATATGTGAATTCTTCATAAGTTCTCTTGAGTATATTCCAGCATCAATTCCCTGTTTCGCCCAGCCACCAACGCCATCCGCGACACCAATAGTTTTGAATAATTCATCTATGAAGTGTGCATCTTCACCTAGTGGCTTCTTTGGATTGTCTTTGGGTAAGTATAAAGATCCAGCTTCTATTTTTAGGCATTGTAGTTCGTTGCTACTAAATTCAAGTACTCTCTTCTTGACGTTGAAAAATCCATCATCTTGACTAAATTTGAGTCTCTTGTTGCTGTGATTGTCCAGATGATCATTAACTTCATGAGAAGAAAAGTCTAAATACCTCTTGTAACGCCGCAGGTTGAAAAGTTCATCGAAATTGTCGGAAGAATATTGATCATGACCTAATGATGAAATACAAGCAACCATTGTTGTGTTATTTGAAAAACCTTGGGGAGTAAAAGATTATGTGATGAAAGCAAAGGGTTAACACACATATATATATATATACACACATATATACGTTGATATCCTATTTAAAATAGGTAATGGAAAAACAAAATTTGGGAACTTTTCTAATGGAATATTTGAATAGCTGTTGTAATTACTCCTAGTTCTAGTAAGAAAAGGATTGGGAAACAAATTTTTGGTAACCAACTAATTGAAAATATAATTTTTGGAAACTATGTAAAACAACTAGAAGTAAGTAATCGTCAAGTTTATGAATTTTTAAACACTCTATATGTGTTATATTTTGTAAATGATGAGAATAGTTTGGTAGATGTCATAGATTTTACATATTAAAGCGCACTGTAAATGGGTGGCTTTCTTTATGTGATGTTTACATTAATTTGTGCTTGCTTTTTTGTCTATTTAATAAATCTTTTGCTTACCCATATGCTTTCTGTTCCTTCGACATTTTGAATTGGTGACAGTAGACATTTCATTTGATTAGAACACTAGTCTTCAACTCTCTCTTAATCAATGGTAGTGTCGTAACCAATTTAGGCACACCTCTACCATTCCACCATCGCAATGCGGAGCAGGACACAGGTACATGGTCACTCTCTTTTGTTCTTGAATGTATTCATCATTCAAAAATTTAGTATTTTAGAGGTGAAGTTTATGGAAGAAGCTTGTCAAAAGATCTTTTTATTTGATAGGTGTTGTTTCGTTGCCAGGAAAGGAAAAATGTCAAAAGAAACATATTATTCTCTCTTTAATTTTGCATCTGTTATATGCGAGGTAAGTAAGTTGTGATTATTAGTTACTTCCTCTACAAAATGTTTAAATTAACTATTCTTTTCCTCTGAAAAATGATTCCTTTTATGTAGGTAGTCGAGTGTTGTCGTAGTTTATGTGGTAGAGACAGAGGCCTAGCCTCATCTCTCCTCCTTTTAGTTGTCGCATAGTTTCTTATTCTTCAATGTGTATTACTATTTGTTGCTTCATTTGTCTTGCATCTTGTTATTTTGCTATCATATTTTCTTGCAACACTGCTTCGCGAACTTCTCTTTTGAGTCGAGGGTCTATCAAAAACAACTTCCCTATCCCACAAAGGTGGGAGTAAGGTTTGCGTACATCCTACTCTTTCCGGACTACTAGGCATGTTGTTGTTTGTTTGTTTATTTAACTTTCTGCATCAGTTATAGTTCATTCTTTGCATATGTGGAAATCGAATGATATCTGCATCTAAACATTGAGTTCTGTTCTTACTGCAATTCCTTCATATTATTCGAATATATACACAATCTCAACAAGACACTGCTACCATATTTTTGTATCATTCCTTCTGTTACTCACTTACTGTCCACATACTCGTTGCACCTCACAATGGTTCTAATTACTAACTCAACATGTTTTCGTTTTCAGAACATCACACATGAACAGTTTTTTGAGGGATAATCACTCGGCTCAAGAGACCTCTCGTAAGAGGTCATGTAGACTGTTTTGGAGGAGAATCACTCAACTCGGGATCTCCCGTGTAAGATCAGGTGATATATATAATTCTTTGCTCCACTTTGATAAATGCTGGCTCTACAAGTAGACAAGTCGTGTAGGTTGAGTCACATTTGGGCAGATTATGACCCAACCCGTAGAAATATGAGTGTGAGTTGATATTGCTACCCTTATAAATGAGAAAAATTAATTTGGTCATCAATATAGAGGAAAGTTCGAGAAGCCACGTATTTTGTTATATGCAGCACAATGATAAATGTCAGGACTAGTACAAATCATATAATAAAAATAAGATTATGTGGCTTAATTTACATACCCTAGCAAAGAGGGAAATACAATTGAGTAGGAAAGTTCAATGAAAATGTCCTACATTTAATAATTGGGGCTAGTCACCTGTACTAACTTCTAACACTGCCTGTTTGACAAGTAGCTAGAGACGGAAAAAGATAGCGTATGTGAACTTTATTTCTATAATACAGAGATAGAGAAGTTGTTTTCGATAGATCACTAGCTTAAAATAAAGCATATCTAAGGCGTTTGAAACAAAGGAATGCAGATATAAGAACAATAACAATGAAAAGAATGTAAAAATTAAGAGTAATACATAACATTCAGAAGAATGAAAGAGAAAACAAAATAGTATGTACTGAATTTGGTTTGCAAAAATACCTTTCTAAGCTCAATAGTTAGATTTCTTTCATCTCTGGTGAAATCTCAAGTTTGAGTCGTGAGAATTAAGAACTTCTTTGTAGAAAGTGTTTTACCCTCATTGGTGAAACTTAGGGGCGAACGTACCATTAGGGTCGAAAAGTTACGTTGTATATAGAGGTCAAATTTTAGTTTAATAAATCCCCTTGACATCATTGGGTAAACAAAATTGTATTTTTTTTTACTATAACCTGACACCCTTCACAAAAATCCTGCGTCTGCCACTGACTACTTCATGACACAAGTTTGGATTAGACGGGACAATAGGCTCTAGATACTTACAAGTGATGAAGTTAGAATATCAGTTACAGATTCAGTTGAATGCATTAATTTCGGTTTAAATTTTATATCTATTCGATATGTACATTTTATTATCCCTGAATATGTACATTTTATTAAAATTTTATTAAAATTTAAATCTTGGCATCGTCTCGAGGCACTTTGTTCAAATATGTGTATTATTGTTTTGTTTTTTTTTTGGTCAGAGTCTCACTTAACCAAATTAAATAGAATATAGTTGCGATTTTTGGATTGTGTGAATCTGAATTTGATCGTGCTGTAATACATATACATTGTTATAGTATCAATGGAGTAACCATTGATAATAATTTTTTGTTATTTTATCAGATTACTAATTATAAATAATTAAAAAAGTATGTGGATGTGTAGATGCCATATACCAAATCATGGTGCATATGAGAGAATAATTGAACAATAATGACACACAACTTGAATATATCGACATTAATGTCCATTCTACTATAATATGCCTTGCAAAAAGGGGAATTAATTCCAATTAAAATAATTCCATTGTGAACTCTTAACATTATATTTTGCCTCAAAAATTAACATTTGTGTGTGGATTATAGGTGCTATAATATAAAAATAATAGTATTAATTTTATTTTTAAATTTTGACACTTTTTTAGCATGCAAGAGATGAATGAAGACTCGAACATACAGATCCAATAAGATTCAATGTTAATTTTGGTTTAAACGTTGTATATTTTGTGTCAAAGATATCAGATAATATACACAAAAAAATAAATTTAAAATTTAATAACTGATATTTGGGATTATAATACCAAAGATACAAGTTCGTAAAGTTCAAATTTTGAATTTGTCTCTTATAGGAGGGAAGAATTAATTGGTTGGCCTGCTTCATTTTATTTAATTTTGATAGAATTTAATTATTAAAGCTTAGTTGTACTAATGGTGATTACTTGTCGTATCACATAATTATTTATTTGATTGCCAAAAGGAAGAGCTACAAATTAAACAAATTTAATGAATTTGTGAAATTTAGTATCAAATTAAAACGTTTTCTCTTGAATCAATGAATACAATACTACTATCAAATTATTACAAATCCTAAAAGAAAAAGAGTGTATTCGAATGTATACATCAAAATATAATATAATTGGAAAATGACTTTTTCTTTTCAAATTAAAATAAAATGTCATTTTCACATATTCTCACTCTTATGAATATTTTAAATTATTTGATGATTTGTTAATTAACATTAATCCTAGCTCCAATACTCTTGGAAGAAACCTCTAATTTTATTTTACCCTTTAATTTGTTGTGCCTCATAAATGGCCAAAAATGTCTAGTGTGTTTGGTCATTTTCTTTGGATTTTATCAAAATTAAAAGTGCAATGCCAGAGATGGGAAGAAAAAAAAAAGTATAGTAAAGCAAGAAAATACATCATTTTCATTGATGTAATAATAGAGACTTCAAGATTATATCTTTTTTAGTAGAAATGGCTTTGTTTATTGGCGAACTGGTCTGATAGACTCTTGTTTCCGAAGTTTTTGAAGCATGTAGTAATTATAAAACAATATGTTTATTGTGTAAATGTAAAATAAGAGAGGCTCACAAAGTTTAAAGGTTGCCTCATTGAAAGGGTATACATCATAGCCTCACAAGTTCTGTTTGAGGGTCTACATAATTATTTCTGATTGACATAATAATTTAATCAATGGTTTGGAATTTGATAATCAAAACACTACTTGTTATAAGTATAACAATAATAATATATTCAGTATAGTCCCACAAATGAAATCTAGAAAGGGTGAAATGTACACCGACTTTACATACTCTTTGACTGATGTAAAAAGTTGGATTGTTCAAAGTGTGACACACTAGCAATACTATAAATACTTCTCCTACTCAAGGCCTAGAGAGGACCACTTCTCTACTAATTTGTCAACAACCTGTTGAAATTGGAATAGTATCTCCATATAGTTGTTTAGCATTTCTAAAAAGTAGTCGTCTTGTTGTTAGCAGGTGAAAGTCTATACATAGTCATTTAGTGGTGTGTTGATGAAAGTAGTCATCTTGTTACTACCATGTTGAATGACATATAGCCATTTTGTGTGGTGCTGAGAGTAGTTGTCTTGTTGCTGATAGGTGAATCTTCTAGTTAACCATTTTACTAGTGATGTGTTGTATTAGTCGTCTTGTTGCTGGTGGATGAATCTTCTGGTTAGCCATTTTGTGATGTGGTGAGAGTACTAGTCGTCTTGTTGCGGCAGGTGAATCTTCTGGTTAGCCATTTTGTGATCTCGAGTACTAGTCGTGTTGTTGTTGACAGGTGAATTTTCTAACTAGTCAGTCTTGTTATAATTGGTAGATGAATCTTTAGCTAGCTAGCTTATTTTGGTGGTATGCATGAAGTAGTCGTCTTGTTACTGGCAGGTGAGTTCATAGTCTAGTGGCAATAGGGGTAGAGAGTGGTTGTCTTGTCAGTAGAAAGTGAATCTTGTAGATTATTAGTTGTTGCCTCATCATGCCAACCACCATGGTGGCAAAACGAGCTCGCGCCATGTGGTGGATGAGGCTACACTCAGCTATTCGAACCGCCTTAGCATGCATTATAGTAGGGTGTGTCACCCTCTATAGTCCACCTTCTCTTTCGAAGCAACTAGCATTTCCTTCTTTTTCCTACGTGACGTCGATATTCATAGTATCCGACGCCACGTTAGGCCATGCCCTAAGGGGATGTTGGCATGCATGTCTTGCCACACTTCAAACCATGCCACTTTCCATGCTAGGCCTATGGATCCACAATTATGTCGCCACCGATGACTACTCGCCCGAGGTAGCCGCCCTCATGGTGGCGGTGAGCGCGTTTTTGGTGGCGTTGCCGGAGAGTACCGACTTAATGTGCAAGAGAATTGCCTTTGGACAACTTGTTATAGTCTATGTTGATGCTGTTATTCATGGACTTTATGTCAATTCTCCTATGATGCACCCTTTTAGAATTGCTTTTAGCACTGCACTTGGAGTTGTGGCTTCTATCATAGCTTTGTTGCTACCTTATCCTTGGCTTGCATATCATGAGGTATGTATATATATCAACTTCATCGCTAATCTATCGTTAAATTATATTCTCATAATCTTTTACTAATATTCGTTGTTAAATAGGATTACTGGTACATTTTGTTATTTATCTACAAAACTTGTCTGTTATTAATTTCTCTTATTTCAGTAGTGTTTATTATTATATAATTATCGTTATATTATATTATAATAATAATAAATATTAACATTTACAATCTTACGCGATTCTGAATATAATGATATTATGTTAGAAAAAAATCATTTGCCACTAAAATTTTTTTATACTTTCGATGTAACCAAAGGTTTTCAAGGTGTTGAAAAGTCAAATATATATAAGCACTATGTTTTAACCGTTCATTTAAGTATATTATATTAATTTGCTGAAAGTTGGTATAAATTTATCTGTTATAATATTATTTATTTTTTTTTCTTTATAAAATTTACAAGTTGAAAATGAAAGTTGATGTCTTTAGTCTGGTCGGACATGAAACTACAACAATGAAGTTTATAGGTTAATTTGGATCTTCTAGGCAAGGTCCATTTTAGGGTGTAAATATTTATAAATCAATGTTCTTTTTTAATAAATAATTACATCAATTATTTTAGTTTTAACTTTGAAATTGAACAACTGATCGTATAATGGTGACGTTATTTTATAAGTCATGACTTCATTGAGTAATATTGTTTCTATGATTGATGTATATATCTTAATCTCGAACTTTAAGTTCTTTGAAGAATTACTCAACTATAGTGCAATAGAAGAGAGAGGGAGAGAGAGAAAAAGTATTACGTGAAATCAGATATGATAAAATCAGCTCATAAAACCATGATCTGTCCAATCCATTTAGGTTTGAACGGTTTTTAACTTGTTTATTTTACTAACTCAATTTATTTTTAACCTGTTTAATTCATCTTATTTTAAAATTGGACTAATATACAATCCAAGTTGATCCATGGAAAACTTCTATCTGGATATTTTTAAAAATACATTTTTTTTAAATCTGATATGTTATATACAATCATAATATAAAAAGAAATTTTGTATTAGATATTCAAAGAACAAACAAAATTTTAATATTTACATTTCGCCATTTCAACTCAAACCATGTTAGACTAAGTAACACTCGAGGGGGTCAGTAAACCGTCAATTTATTAACTAAATTCATTTTAATATTTTCAAATTCAGTCCAACCTGCTCATTTAATATCCGAACAAAATTAGTTATTTTTATGTTCAACTTGACATATGCCCATTGCACTTTCTTTTTTTGTGTGTGTGATAGATAGAAATGCCCTTGTTCTTATGACAATTTGATTGACTATATTATTTAATTTAATTGGTATGGTACTCTTTTATGGTCCATAATATAAACTTCACAAATATTAATATCATGTTTGATTAAAAATTATAAACATGGGGAATGAGAAAGAGATGCACATTTTTGAGTAAATATATGTGGGGTTTTATACATATATATAGTTATTGCACTACTTCATTTAATGTTTTCGATAATTGTTTTTATAATAACATCATCATGTCATATCAGTATCATGAAAAACGTGTAAAGATTTTCACATCATATAACTCCTCAACAATCTAAAGTGTAAGAAGAAATTTACATAAATTCCATTCATTTAGACCATAAAAAAAATTGCCAAAAAAATCATTTATATTAATTGCTAATGTTTATATATACATATAATATAGTAAATATTGATTTATTATGACAGGTGAAAAAATTATACCAAATATATGCAGAAAGTGCAACAGGAAGAATAAATTTATATTTGAAAGCCATTCATACTCAAGATGATCAAATAACCATGGAGCTAATTTATCAAACAAAGCCCTTTACTGATACAGGAACTAAGCTTCTTGATACTATCAAATTCTTGGAGGTAAGCTAAATACGGTCGCTGAACTTTATCTACAATAACAGTAAAGTTATTAAATTATTTTTTTTCACATTAAAATAACCATTATAACAGTAAAATCACTAAACTTAACCGATTATAATGACAAAACCTATCCTGACTTAATTGTTAATAGTTGAAAAGATGATTTTACTGTTATAGTAGGTAAAATTCAATTACTTCAAAATGCGAGTAACAATAGTTTTAGAGGAAAAACATAAATATACCCCCCCCTTTCCAATCGTAAACAGTATACAAATACCCTCTGTCATACTTTTGAGACATTGGTGTTCCTGCTGTTCAGAAACTATAGCATATATACCCTTTATACTAACGGACATACACGTGTCATAATCTTATCCAGCGATTCAATATTTATCGATGGATAAGATTGCGCCACGTGTCCCTATTTAGTCTTCTATTAGAGTGAAGGGCATATATGCTCCAGTTTATGAACGGTAGGGGCACCAATGTCCCAAAAGTATGACGGAGGATTTCTGCATACCATTTGGGATAGTTCGGGGGTATATTTGTCCTTTTTTTCCATAGTTTTATGGTGCTCTACTTTCATATGTTATAAAATAGTTTTATGACTTTATTGCTTAACGTAAATAAAGTTCAGTATCGATACGTGAGATAAACATGTTATTGTTCGATAATCTAAATGTCCCTCTTATACTTATAGGAAGGTTTGCAATGGGAGAAACCTTGGTTGAGATACTTGAATCATAATTTCACAGATCCAGGACTTGGTTTACAAAACATGGATATTTCAATGAAAGGAATGGAATTGGCCATAACTTGTTGCCCAATTTTTCCTACAAGAATGATAGATAAAGAGCTTTTTAAAGTCACACATCATGTAATGATGTTTCTTGGTCAAATAATGGGGCAAGATAGATCATTTTTACCACATAATTCAGTAACAGAAGGGGAGTTTGAGAAGGAGTACTCTTCTAGGCATTCTAATGAACCAATCTTACCAACAAAACAAGATCAAGCAGCACTTTTCTTCTTATCTTGTTTCAGAATGTGCACGAGTGACTCTGACACGATCACACCTATAAACGAAGGACTCAGAGCCACAACAGAGAGTAGTAGTAGTAGTAGTAGTAATACTAGTAGTAACAGGTCATGTTGCAGACGAATCTGCATTGATAGGACTATGCCTATAATCAATGAGAGAATGGTGGTATTCGCATTCAAGTGTTCATTTTCATTAGGGCTGGCTGTGTTGCTCGGTCTGCTATTTAATACTGAAAATGGTTACTGGTCAGGCCTCACAATAGCCCTCAGCTTTGTTACAAGGAAACAGGCAATTTTCACAGAAGCAAATGCAAGAGCACAAGGAACAGCTATAGGATCAGTTTATGGTGTACTTGCCTGTACTATTTTTCAAAAAGTCGCGCAAATAAGGTTCTTATCTCTTCTCCCTTGGATAATTTTCACCACATTTTTAAGGCATAGTAGGATGTTCACTCAAGCAGGGGGAACAGCAGCAGTGATAGGTTCACTACTGATTTTAGGGAGAAAAAGTTATGGTCCACCTAGTGTATTCGCAATTTACAGACTCACCGAGGCC
The DNA here is from genome assembly GCF_036512215.1 of Solanum lycopersicum. Classification (NCBI taxonomy): domain Eukaryota; kingdom Viridiplantae; phylum Streptophyta; class Magnoliopsida; order Solanales; family Solanaceae; genus Solanum; species Solanum lycopersicum. Next base: position 4,443,571 of record NC_090808.1, on the reverse strand, counting down.
TTCATTGGACTAGCTTGCTTCGTCGTTGTTGAACTTATCCTGCAGCCAACAAGTTCAGCAACTTTAGTTAAAAAACATCTATATCTAATCCAAGGAACACTCAAAGAATGCAGTAAACACATGGTAGTTGATTCAAGACAAAAGGGGTTAATGGAGAAGCAAAGGAATCTGAAATCTCAAGTTCAAGACTTGGAAAAGTTCATTAAAGATGCAGTCTTGGAACCTAGATTCTGGTTTATTCCTTTTCCAATTTCTTGCTACCAAAAGCTCCAAATGTCTTTGTCAAAGATGGCAGATGTTCTGTTCTTCATGTCCTGTGATATCGAATTCCTGTCTCAATCGTTCGATAGGTATTATCCTGATAAAAGGGAGCTTCAACAATACATAAACAACAACTTACAGCATTTTAATGATGCTTTAAGCTCTTCAGTGAGCTCCTTTGAGAAAACTATTTCTATCAGACTGTTAAAAACTTCTCAGATACAGCCAGAGCAGAATATATTGAACGATCTTGAAGAAGGGACTTCGTCGTGTCCAAGGGGGGATGTCATGTGTTATAGAAACGACGAAGAGATGGAGATGATACTGAGTTCTTTTCTTCAGAACTCAAACGAGGTTCGTGGTAAAGTGAGGGACATTGCAGGTATAGAGCTTAGAGGAACGATTGTCGGTTGTTTGTGTTCTTTAGAGTTTTGCATGAGCTTTTTGGAGAGGGAAGTAAGAAACATCGACAACGCGATAAAAGAATTGGTCAAGTGGGAAGATCCTTTGGGTGAACCAATTTGTTCATAAGAATCTGCAAATCCATATGATCAATGGAACACAAAAGCATAATGTTGTAGATCTAATATAGTTGTCTCTAGTTTCCTTATATTCTAAGGCAATATATTATTCTGAATCTTCTTTGCATTTCATCAAGCACATAACTCTATAGTCAATTTAAACTATGAATGATTTTATGGTCATAACATATCAAAGAAAACCATATTCTAAAACATTAATTATATTAAGCAACGGGAGAAAGGAAAAGATAACATCGTTTACTCTATTTTAAGCCAAGTTTCTATGGACCAGAAGCAGTCACATACAAGTCCATGCTCAGTAATTATAGAAGCAGTCACATACAAGTCCATGCTCAGTAATTATAACTGTTTCGCCACATCAAAATTCAATATCTATCATATAGAGCTGTGCCAAAGGCAAATAAACATAACTGTTTTTGCCCAAGCTAAATCTAACGTAACGACTTTCAATTGCCTTCGTATTTGGGATCTGCCATCACATAATGGTAAGCGACCACCAGCACAAAAATAAAGATACCAAGAAAGTTGGCAAAGAAACCCAGGTCCTGGTCGTCAATCATCTGCAACATTCATGAACAAACATATTAGACAAATCAACCACCATATTTTTGTTGCATAATATGTGGACAATAACACTCCAGAAAAGGATAAATAAAAGATAAGGTCACTAGAAAGCAACTATCTATTCTAAATTTACGTTATTCTTACTGAAGTTAAAACATCTCTAGGCTGCTAAGTTTCTTTTCTTGACAACCCATTTTCACTTTACCATCCTGAAATCCTTAATCACTCGAACTTTAGAGTTCATACTTACAAGTTTTTGGCAGCCACACTCAAACTAACACCTGTTTTCTAACATTCTAGAAGACAAATCATTCAAGGAGACAAGTCAGCCGAGCTGTTCAACAGACCCTAAACAAACGCTAAAGGCAACAGAGAAATAGCCAGGATAAAAAAGAACAAGGACAACAGACCCAATAAGCACTCATTTTAGATGGAGAAAAATAGGGGGAAAAAAACAAGAGGCTAGAGATATATTAGTGGAGAGATGGAGTATTATCTGCTGGGCAATGAGTGCCTGAGAACCAAGATATCGGCGAACGCAAGAGACTTGCAAAACTGGAGCTGATGAATGGTACATGGCACTATCTCCTCTTTTCTCCTGCCTTGCTTTCTCTTCCTAAAACTCAATTCGACAATAAAGTTAAACTTACCCTTCTCTTCTCCTCTCCTTTTTTTCCGTTCCCTTTCCTTCAATTAAAGTCCAAAACATCCTTTAGTGAGGTTGGTTATAAAGCCTAACAAAACTTTAGGCTAATGAACAAATTACATTAAGTGTTGCTGTCAAATTACACGTTACCTTCTTCTCTTTCCAACTATCCTAAAACAAATACTTAATACTTCCCATCTCTCTTCCTCTCTTTTGTTTTATCCTGCATGGTCTCCATTCTTATATCTTTAGTCCAGACATTTATTGGTTGGAACAATTCAATGCCTATATAGATGGAGGAACTTAATTCTTTGGACTCCTAGTTCTTAAGCTTGAATCCAATGCACCTGTTTGGATACCAGTTGATTTTAACTGTTAATTAGGATCATATACACATGAAATGTGAAAAATGTCCTTCGAAATTCTACCTTGAGCAATCCATCCCTTTGAACCATAGGCAATTATAGAAGCCAAGAAAAGCCTGAACCCTGCTTAAGCTATACCAGCAATTTGAGCTGTATGATCCAAGTTGAGCTAAAAGTGGCTTCCATCTTTTGAGGTGTATAAAGCCAGTATACTCTATAGATTTCTTCATTCCGACTAAATATCACTCACTTCACCAATTTTTACACAACACTTTCACTCTTCCAAACTCACAAAGATAATATTTAAGAACACCAACTTACCCCTGTACACCACGGCACCACCTAACTACTCCAAATTCCCTTCTATGCCATCAAACTTCATGTCAAGCAAACACCAACAAATGAATGAGGTATTAACACTTCCCACTTATAAACTATGTTACCCGGACTCTTCAACAATATCATTGGGTGTGTGTCGGACCCTTCAAAAGCAGGTGCATTTTTGAAGAGCCCGAGTAAACATAATTTATAAACATTTTACATTTATGTCACATCAAAACGAAACAAAAACCCTACTGAACTCTTTCCATTGTTCGCAGAACTCCTTAACCACTATAGAAATGAAACCTATAAGTCTCCTATACATTCTCTTTCATCTTCACAGCCCTCCAGACCCCTTGATCCATAATCTAGTTCTTCTACATAACTCATTTCACATCACAACAAATTCCATTTCCTTCATAAAACCCACAAAACAAAACAATTCTCCTTCCAATATACCTCGTTCCTTATCGAATTACCGAAATCACAACAGATCAACCATTCAATTGCACGAAACAACAATAAATCACAAAAAATTAACCCCTAAAATACAAATCGCCTATCAAAATCAGCTCAATCAAAAAGTAAGAACTTTCTTTTCTGAAAAAAAAATAAAAAAAATTCAAGGGCATGAAACTTACAGTGAAATTTGTGTAGAATTCGAAGAACCCAAAAGTTACGATCTTCGATTTTTTCTTCCTCCGAGAGTGTCAGTGAAACACTTCCTCAGATCGGACTTTGGAGCTATTTAACCTAATGCCGATGCGGGGTGGGTGGGTAACCAAACGACGTCGTTTAAGTTGTTTGAGTATGTCATACGACGTCGTTTTCTAGTCTTAGTATGGTAAACAGCGTCGTTTTAAGAGTTTGGTGTATAAAAAAAGAAATGCGTGTGGCTGCTGGGATTCGAGCCCAGGTCTCCACGGCCACAACGTGGAATTCTTACCACTAAACTACAGCCACATTATATTTCTAAATGACAATTTTTTTGTATTAATAAATAAACGTTCACGTATAGTCACTCGAAAATAGCTTAATCACGCTCCATAACTGTAATTTGTTAATTATAATTTGTAGCTACATATTATAAGGTGGAGAGCAGGAGAAAGGCAAGCGAAAAAGGGAGGAGAGTGGGAGAGGTGAATTGTACGTGCATATCAGCTAGGTAATTGTATATATGTAACTAATATACATATGTATTTGTATATCTGGAGAGTGAGGAGAGAGAGAAGACAATAATTTGTATAATTCGCGTCTCCTTTATAATATTCGCTGGTACGTTTGTATAATTCGCTTGTTTTTGTATAGTTAAGTAATACAATGTCTAAAATTATACAAATATGATAAAACTTGAATAACGAATTGATACAAACATAAACTTTAAATAGTTATAAAAATTATATTATACAAATACATTATATAAATTATATTATACGAAATCTCCAAACTACACGTTTATGCAAATTTTAAAAAGTTATAAAAAAAATTTGAATGTATATGGTGATAAAATTGAAAAAAAAAACAAAGGAAATCATGTCATATACAAATGCAAAATCAAACGAAGAAGTGTTAGTTGTGAATTACATAAATGTGACGAATTATACAAACGTGTATGATTATACAAACTCAAAGTCAATCCACGTAATTAATGGTTAATGTTAGACGTGAGTGGTAATTGTAGCAAACTATAATTATGATGACTAATTAAATAGTATAAGTTTGCTTAACCGTGTAATTTTCTCTTAAAAATTGTGTTGTAATTTAGAAACCTATGATTCATTATTCTTAGTACTCAGTAAATTAATAGATTTATACGATGATATTTCTCCTATTTTAATTTGGGCCAATGAAAAATATAACTAATTTTGATAAGGTAATATATTTTTAGAAGACCGTTTAGAGAATAAATATATGCTCTCATTAATATTAGAGATTAATAATTCCTTAAAGTTACAAATATATCTACGACAATTTATGAAATATGACTTTTAGTGTTTTTTTTTTTGCTTGTTAAATTTAAATCTAATTAAAGTTCATCTCTAACTTTTCTTATTGCATTCAAAAGTATTGGTATTGTATTCTTGAATCGTACCCAAAAAAAATGTGAAGAGTTTTACTAGTATTTCCTTATAGGTAATTGGTTTTAAAGCTATTGTATAAATAATTTCTTCTAAACTCTAGATCATTGAACATATATCATTTTTATCAAGGTAATCTAACAGAGTTTTGACATTCGTTTTGTTGTGATAATCGAAATTATTAATTATGATCTCAAAGGTGAATGTCGTTTCACAAGAGGATTCATTTAATTTCGTTGAAGCTCAATTTTCAAATAAATGTAATAAAAATTAGCCTTAATTGAATCTCAAAATGCTTTACAAATTATTATGTATTAAATATTTATCAATTAAATATACCTCTATAAGACAATAATATTTATGGTCATGACTATATTAATTTAATGATATTTTATTGGGGAAAAGGCATAGATTACCCTGAATTTATATCGAAAAGTCAATTAAACACTCAAATTACTACGATGACCTATTACACACCTATACTGTTTAAAAGTGAATGTTTTTACCCCTAAAACTGACGCGGCAAAATAAAATAAAATAAAAATAAATTATGCGCGTCATTTTATTATTTAAGTAAAAAAACACGTTTTAAAAAATCAGAATTCTCCTTATACCCCACCACCACAACTATTCTCCTTCATAACCCCCCCCCCCCCACACACACACACAAAAATCTCTTTTTCTTCATATCTCGCCCTTCTCATCTTCTTCACCCCCAACAAGCTTAAATGAATCAGTAACAAAAAGTAATGTAGTAACAAATAACTTTAAAAGCATCATCTTTTTACCCCATAAACCTTTCAATAAGAAATCAAAATAGTACTAGTGACTTAAGATTGTGGGTTTGATTTCTGTTTACTCTGTCATCGGAGGGTAATTAAAGTTTGGGGGTTTTCAGTCGTGGAACTATGGTGAAACTTTTAGAAAACTAGATGAATGATCGATTGAAAAGGGGAATTTTTTTTCTATTATTCCTATCTTTTAACCTCCATGAAGAACATAAAAAAAATAATAAATAATAATGGTGTCCGAATCTGAAAAATATTAGCAATTGAATCTCGATTTTCATGGTCAATCAATGGAAGAAACTAAGGAGTCTTCTCAAGGTTCATTTTGAAACGAAGGAAATTCTTTCACCACACGAATCAACTTCGAATTTAGAAAAATTTTCTTAGCAGCCATTGTACAAAGCTTCTTCTTTGCAATTTTGCAATGAAGAAAATATAATTATTAAGAGAATTTTACTGATCAATTAGAAACTAATTAATGTAAAATATGACTAACAAAAGAAAAGTTAATTAATTAAGAAAAAATATAAAAAAATTATAATTTCTGATATGGCGCTGACATATCGTTGATATGGCAGCAAATGTGTTACATCACATAATGTGAGAGTGATGTTATACCTCGTAGGATGATATTAAATTCATTTTTAAATAATAAAAATATATAATAGATTGTCAATTTATTCTACAAACAAAGGCATATTATGTATGGTATTTTAATTATATACATATTGAATATTTGAGTAATCTTCTTCCTACAAGTTAATTTTTAAGAATAACTCAAGCTTAAAATTTATTAATCATTATATCAAAGCAGCTAAACTTATTATAATTTATTATTTTCATAACAGTTCAAGTACACTTCAATAGTATTTTCTTTTAGTTACTTATCAAATACTATAAGATAAATAAAAAATTACCCAATTTTTTCAAAAAAATATATTTTCATACAAAATATTTTTGTTCATACCAAATACGCTCTTGATTAATTAGTTCATTAAGTACTGTTATAAGATCGTTTAATGCATAATAGAACTTAATTTTTTTTTTTACTTTTGAATGAATCTAGAACCTCAATCAACAAATTCGTAAAAACCTAAGAATAATAATTTGAAAATAATTTTTTTTAGTTTAAAATTAACTTTATATATATTTGATTTAAGATATCACATAGTCTCAAAATTATTTTATTTCATTATTTATATTAGTATAATAACATTACTATATCCTAGATTATATTTTTGTTATTTTCTATATACAAAGCCTCGTCACTCTATGCTTTTTCCTCATCATCATCACGATTTTCCTCGAAGTTTCATACAGTGATTGAATATCAGCTTCTTGTTTAGTTATAGTCAGCATATGTTTGAATCGTTTTTGGATTTGTAGGTTGAAGAACTAAGCAGTTTGTCGTTGAATTTGAGGTACTATTTTTTGCTTTTTCAGTGATAATTAGCTCATTATATATCTGGGATTTGATTGAAAGTTGAGGAAATTTTGATGGGTTGTAGCTATATTGAGATTTAAGGCGTAATGTTTGAGACCCATTTGTTAATTTTTGTTTGTTCATCTCCAGCACTTGAATTGATGCAAACCCATATGTGGATTTTGTTTGTTTTGGGTTTTGCTTGCTTCATTGATTCTCAGATTCAAAATTATCAAAACTCAAGTTCTTGACTGTGTATATCTCCTCTCCCACTCCCTTGTGTGTTTTTTTTTGGGGCAATTTTTTGTTTTGAGTTGCTTGCTGTTTTTGATTCTTGGAAGTGTATTGATGCTTAATCAGTTGAGTTCATATATCTTCTTTCTTAGTTAATAGTGTTTGATGCACTATGAAGTTGTAATTTTTTATGTTGTTGAAGAATGAAAAAAGTTGCCATATCGGTTAGGTGATGAGATGAGTGGTCAACTTATATGGTCTCGAGCAATTCTGCTTTCATGAGCTAGCTTTTGGGGCTGAGTTAGACTCCCTATTCATTTCTTTACGTATTCTCTTTATTGAATTTCAGCTACTAGAATATCATTGTTTTTGTTTGCACTTTCTTGTTTTTGATTGTCAGATGCTAGAATATCATTGTTTTTGTTTGCACTTTCTTGTTTTTGGGTTGCTTGCTTTATTGCCTCTCAGATGCTAGAATATCAAAACTCAAGCACTTGAGTTTATGTACTGGATTACTTTTTGGGGGAAATTCTCTTGTTTTTGGTTGCTTGCTGTTTTCATAGTAGTTGAGTGCATACATCTTCTCCCTTAGTTATAGTGTTTGATGCTCTTCACTAAAAAGTCATAATTTTTATGCTCCCCCCTCACTTTCTTGTTTTTGGGTTGCTTGCTTTGTTGATTCTCATATGCTAGAATATTCAAAACTCAAGCACTTTAAGTTCATCATCTTAACCTTCAGTTACAGTGTTTGATGCTCTTTTCCTTTTCTTTTTACGCAAAAACCAGGATACTTCTTTTAGTTGAACATAAAAGATCCTTTATATTTGTAATAGTGGACAGCTTTGGTCCAACATATAACAGAAAAGACACAAGACACAGTTAAACTAAAGCCGATATGTAGACACTTACTCCTTAATCTTCCAAAATTCTAGAAATTAAAGGACTTGTAGACACTCTTTCTCCCAAAGACAATCTTCCCAAAGTCCCTAGAAACAAAAGAGCTAATCTAGAAGCAATGAGCATTAATCAACGATAGATGTATGGATTCCATTAATGGATCATGGAAGGATATAATAAAAAATGGATTGAAGTTCAATCGAAGGAAAATTGTGCTTCAATCCTTTATCTGTGCAATTTTAAGGTTAAGTATATCAGTTTGGAAATTCTCTCTCAATTAAATCGTGTTTGGTGGCCACGCGATTATGAGAGTGGGTCTGTAGCAACTAAATAGAGATTTTGTTCACAGTGAAAACTGAGATGCATTATACGCTTCTTTGTTTCTGGTGCAAGAAGAAAAGTTTGGGAAGAAGTTGAAGCTCTCCCGCTGTAAATGGGTTTTCTTTTCTCATTTAATGCCTTTTAACTAGATTATTACAATTTTACTTTTTCTTTGTGCTATATTTTTTTTTTTTTTTGCTTTGCTTTATCCCTGCACTTTGGCGCCAAAAGCCAAATAAGGAATTAGGGATTTTCCTCTTTACAAAAGGAAAATTTAGGAAAAGGTTTCTTTAAGTCTTCTTTACGGTAGCTCAACAGGTGGTACTGTTAGTTTGTGTCTTTTTTCTGTTAGTTTTAAGAAATCTGCTATAGCTTGAACCAAAGCTGTTCACTTTTGTAAACATAAGTAATGTTTTATGTTCAGCTGTATTTATGAGGGATCAAAATATTCCGATGCCCATACTTAAGGGATTCTCCTGGTTTTTTCCTTTTATGATTGCTGCCTCATTGATTCTTATATGCAAGAATGTTAACATTCAAGCAATTGAATACATATATTGATTCCCTTCTGAACAGTGTTTGATGCTCCTCTTCTTGCAATTTCTTGTGGTCCATAGTCTGCAGTGGTGCTGTGTTTATTTTGCTACTAGTCTTTGCCTAATTGAATTTGTCATGCTTGTGACCAAAAGCCCTTTTTAACTCTCTTTTACTGGCAATATACCAGGTTATTGCAATATTTTTTGTATAATCAAGTCATTTCTTGCTCTTCCTATAGAAAGCATGGGTAGTCAAAGTGAAGCCAAACTCAAATTTTGTATAGACAGAGGGGGCACTTTTACTGATGTCTATGCAGACATTCCTGGTAAACCCGAAGGTCGAGTCATGAAGTTGTTGTCAGTTGATCCTTCTAATTATGATGATGCTCCAGTTGAAGGAATAAGGAGGATTTTGGAGGAATTTACTGGAAAGAAAATTCCCCGTAGTTCAAAGCTTCCTACCGATAAGATAGAATGGGTGAGGATGGGTACAACCGTGGCAACAAATGCATTGTTGGAGAGGAAGGGGGAGAGAATTGCACTGTGTGTCACTCGAGGCTTCAGGGATTTGCTCCAGATTGGTAACCAGGCTCGTCCACATATATTTGACCTCACTGTATCAAAACCATCAAATCTGTATGAGGAGGTTGTAGAGGTTGATGAGAGAGTTGAGCTGGTTCTTGATAAGGAGGGAGTAGATGTGAACTCTTCTCCATCACTTGTTCAAGGTATTTCGGGCGAGCTTGTCAGGGTTGTAAAGCCACTTGATGAGGAAGCTCTGAAACCGTTACTGAATGCTTTGCTGCAAAAGGGTATTAGTTGCTTAGCTGTGGTCTTGCTTCACTCTTATACTTACCCAGATCATGAGATACTTCTGGAAAAGTTAGCGCTTAGTTTGGGCTTCCGGCATGTATCTATATCATCTGCTTTAACTCCTATGGTTCGAGCTGTTCCTCGAGGTTTTACAGCAAGTGTAGATGCATATTTGACTCCCGTTATTAAAGAATACTTGTCAGGTTTTATGTCCAAATTTGATGAAGGACAAGGGAAGTTGAATGTTTTATTCATGCAGTCGGATGGAGGGCTTGCACCAGAAAATAGATTTTCTGGCCACAAAGCAATTTTGTCAGGTCCTGCTGGTGGTGTAGTTGGTTACTCTCAGACACTCTTCGGGATTGAAACAGACAAGGCCCTAATCGGTTTTGACATGGGTGGTACCTCCACTGATGTTAGCCGATATGCTGGTAGCTATGAACAAGTTATAGAAACCCAGGTTGCTGGTGCAATAATTCAAGCACCTCAGCTCGATGTAAACACAGTTGCTGCTGGTGGTGGATCAAAGTTAAAATTTCAGTTTGGTTCTTTCCGGGTGGGACCAGATTCAGTGGGTGCACATCCAGGACCAGTTTGTTACCGGAAAGGAGGGCAGCTAGCAGTTACAGATGCAAATCTTATTTTAGGTTATGTCATTCCTGAATTTTTCCCTTCCATTTTTGGTCCCAATGAAGACCAGCCATTAGATATTGATGCCACCAGGGAAGAGTTTGAAAAACTTGCAAGGCAAATCAATTCCTACAGAAAGAGCCAGGATTCATCTGCAAGGGACATGACAGTTGAGGAGATAGCACAAGGCTTTGTGAATGTTGCCAATGAGACCATGTGTCGTCCAATACGACAGTTGACAGAAATGAAGGGACATGAAACAAGCAACCATGCGCTTGCTTGCTTTGGAGGTGCAGGTCCTCAACATTCCTGTGCCATTGCTAGATCACTTGGAATGAAGGAGGTTCTTATTCACAGGTTATGTGGGATCTTAAGTGCATATGGTATGGGGTTAGCTGATGTGGTAGAAGAGGCACAAGAGCCATATTCAGCGGTTTATGGTCCTGATTCTGTGATTGAAGCCTGTCGCAGAGAAACTATCTTGCTGAAGCAGGTGAAGTCAAAGCTGCATGAGCAAGGGTTCGGAGAAGCAAGTATCACCAGTGAAACATACTTAAACTTAAGGTACGAGGGAACAGACACCGCAATCATGGTAAAGAGACCAATCAATGATGATGGATCAGGAGGTGATTATGCTGCTGAATTTGTCAAGTTGTTCCAACGGGAATATGGATTTAAACTTCAAAACAGGAGTATAGTTATATGTGATGTTAGGGTTCGCGGTGTTGGAGTCACTAACATATTGAAGCCTCGACCCCTAGATTCTGCCCCTGGTGCCCCTAAAATTGAAAGTCACTACAAGGTATACTTTGAGAGTGGATGGAATGACACTCCTTTGTTCAAGCTTGAAAATTTGGCATATGGGCATGTTATTCCTGGCCCAGCAATTATCATGAATGGAAATAGTACTGTCATTGTTGAACCTAACTGCAAGGCCATTGTTACTAAATATGGCAACATTAAAATAGAGATAGAGTCGACTTCCAGTACGGCGAAGGTAGATGAAAAAGTTGCAGATGTTGTACAGCTGTCAATTTTCAACAACCGGTTTATGGGAATAGCTGAACAGATGGGGCGCACCTTGCAGAGGACTTCTATATCAACAAATATTAAAGAGCGGCTAGACTTTTCTTGTGCACTTTTTGGCCCTGATGGTGGGCTTGTGGCAAATGCACCCCATGTTCCTGTTCATTTGGGGGCTATGTCGAGCACCGTTCGATGGCAACTGAAGTACTGGGGTGATAAACTAAATGAGGGAGATGTTTTAGTCACCAATCATCCTTCTGCTGGTGGTAGCCACTTGCCTGATATAACTGTTATTACACCTGTTTTTAACAAAGGTAGATTGATATTCTTTGTCGCAAGTAGAGGGCATCATGCAGAGATTGGAGGTATTACTCCTGGAAGTATGCCACCTTTCTCAAAGTTCATATGGGAGGAAGGAGCAGCAATAAAAACATTCAAGCTTGTTGAGAAGGGCATTTTTCAGGAAGAAGGAATCACCAAGCTTCTTTGTTACCCCAGTTCTGAAGAATCAACTCATAAGATTCCAGGATCCCGCAGGCTTCAGGATAATTTATCTGACCTTCACGCACAAGTAGCTGCAAATCAGAGAGGAATTACCCTTATTAATGAGCTTATTGAGCAATACGGTCTGGAAACTGTACAGGCATACATGAACCATGTGCAGGCTAATGCTGAAGAAGCAGTGAGAGAAATGCTTAAATCTGTTGCTGGGAGAGTTTCCTCCGAATCAAAAAGGTCTGGAGAGGGTGACTTAGTGACTATCGAAGAGGAAGATTACATGGATGACGGGTCTTCCATACACTTAAAGCTTACAATAGATTCTCGGAAGGGTGAAGCATTTTTTGATTTCTCCGGGACCAGCACAGAGGTTTATGGTAATTGGAACGCTCCAGAAGCAGTAACAGCTGCTGCAGTAATTTACTGTGTACGCTGCTTAGTGAATGTTGATATTCCTCTCAATCAAGGTTGCTTGGCTCCTGTAAAGATATATATACCTCCTGGTTCATTTCTCTCTCCGAGTGACAAGGCTGCTGTGGTGGGTGGTAATGTTCTTACATCACAAAGGGTCACCGATGTCGTCCTCACTGCATTCCAAGCTTGTGCTTGTTCACAGGGTTGCATGAATAATCTAACCTTTGGTGATGACACTTTTGGTTACTACGAAACAATTGGAGGCGGTAGTGGGGCTGGACCTACCTGGGATGGGACGAGTGCAGTCCAGTGCCATATGACCAACACTCGCATGACAGATCCAGAGATCTTTGAGCAAAGATACCCAGTTATATTGCATAAGTTTGGAATAAGAGAGAATAGTGGTGGTGCTGGACAACATAAAGGAGGCGATGGCATTATCAGGGAGATAGAATTCAAGCGGCCAGTCATCGTCAGTATCCTTTCAGAAAGACGTGTGCATGCCCCGAGGGGGCTTATGGGTGGAGCAAATGGAGCTCGCGGTGCTAATTTCCTCATCACCAAAGATAAAAGGAAGGTATATGTTGGTGGTAAAAACACAATTCAGGTACAGGCTGGGGAAATGCTTCAGATTCTTACCCCAGGAGGTGGTGGCTGGGGTTCAATATGAATAATCCCAACCAAAAACTTCTACCGCGAAACTCAACGATGCAGTTACATACTCTCCATGCCACAGACACATCCACAGAGGAGAAAAAGCACAGCACCAAATAAGTGAAATGAGGAAACTTTCTATTGCTAAGTTTTAAAGATGTGTGAATTTCAATAGTTTCATGACTTCATATTAGCTTTTTGGTCTATACATGTCTATGTTGTCATCTGCGGGGTTAAAGTGTGCCCTTCTTGTTTGTCTTTCGGAAACAACCTCTCTAATAAAAATGCTTTCCTTTTCTTGGACCTTGTGTGAACGCAGGATGTTTTCGAAAATGAATTAATAAGATGTGTTATTTTATGCTAGTTCTTTCACTCAGTAAGTTTGAACTCTTTTATTCTCCTTCTTCCTGCATTTGACAAGTGACCAGTCATATAATCAAAAGACCAATATTTTCCGTTAGTCTTCAATATTGGAAAAAAAGTTTGAAATATATTCGGATTTTGATCGAAATTATTGTTACGATTTCATACTTTGAAAAGAATCTTTTATCCATATACTATTTAATAGTGTATTTTAATAATATACGTGTTCACGTGGATATAAAAAAAATTAAATAATTATAAATAGTAATATGTCCATATAAGTACATATATATCTTTAAAATATACTATTAAATAGTTTAGGGATAAAAGATTTTCTATAAAATTTAATATCGTAACAACAATTTTAACCAAAATTAAAATATTTTTCAGACTCTTTTCTTCGAAATTCAAATGAATCTTCTGTTAATCTAATAACTAATAAAAAGGGTAAAATTACTTAATTGCACGAACATTCTTATAGTTTGAAATAATTAATAATATATCATTTCAGAAATTAATAATTTCTAATTAAATGCAAGGTCAACAACAAAACATATATCTCTTGATATTTTTTCGTTTAAAAAAGATTGACCGACCTAGTTTGACTTGAAACGAAATTTAAGAAAAGAAAGAAGATTTTTTAATTTTATGGTTCTAATTTAATGTTATGTCAAATGTATCAACATACCTTTTAATCTTGTGATCTTAAACATGCCACGTGAAAAGTTAAAGTTAAATTGTTGTCAAAAAAGGAAAGCGGTCATTGTTTTTGAAACAGACTAAAAAGAAAATAAGATCATTCTTTTTTAAACGGAGGGAGTACTATATACGTGGATATTTCATATTGAAATATAAATACATAACGAGAAAGACGAGTCAGAAAGACCGTATCTTTATAAATACATGTAAATTATATTCGAATACAACATATGAGTTCGGAATCAAAAAAACAAAAAAATTAAATTCGACAACAAAAATAAGTTTAAAACCAAAAAAGATGATAATTTTAAAAATTCCACTTTTGCCCTTTCGAATATTCGCATGTATCTAAAATAGCACCAAAAGGGGTTGTTGGGGATTTGAGTGACAAAGGAAGAGAGAGTGACATTCCCGCGCAAGAAGAAGAAGGAGAGTGGCAATGGCTTCTCCTTCAACTTGTCAAACTCAAAGGGTTGAAGAGAAGAAGGAACCCAAAAGCAGCAATTCATCGAAATCTTGTTTTCAGCCAACAGTGAGTGTGTCTTTTCGTAGCAATCCCTAAAAATTGATTCTAGTTTATTATCACTGAATTTTGAGTTTTTTGACCAAAAAAAAACAGGTCAGTTTGAAAGATTGGTGGCTTATTAGGGCTGAAAGAGATTCTCAAGGAAGAACCCTTGCCGTTGCTGGGCGCACTTCTCGAGAGTGAACTTTCTCTTCCTATTTTTTTTTTAATTGCTTTCAAAGTTTTGTTGCAACTTTGAAGCTCCCATTTGGCCATAGATTTTGTAGTTGAAGCATTGAGAATTTTAGTTTTTCAAGTTGTGGTTTTTTTTTTCCTAGACCCCATTTGTGGGATTTTATTGGGTATGTTCTTGTTGTTGTAAAGTTGTGTTTTTGAATATTTTAAGTTGTGTTTGGATATACATTTTACTTGGAAAAATCTGATGTTTTTGGTATTTAAAAAGATTTGAAGAATTTGATGAAATTTTGCGGTTACATAGATATTTGAAGATAAATTTTCAAAATGTACTCCCGAAATGTACTGTCAAACGCTAGCTTATAGTTGTTTTTACGTATTTGGGGTTCTGTGATTTCGGATTTACTATGTTGTCATGCAAGTTTCTTGGTCACCTTGGACCTAGGTATTTTTAAATAGGCAAATTGGCAATCTTATTAAAGAAGTAAAAGGATGATGAGGCCAAGTAATTTATAAAAGTAGTACGTGGTTATATTTGGTTGGGAAAGCCGGAGTTTTTCAACTTAAGACCTCATTATAATTAAAGAAGCGAACAAAGACATAGCCTTTCTGTAGTTTTCTGTTATAGCTGACTCAGTAAGTGGCATTTTGCACTCAGATCCTTTTTTTAATCACTCTACTATATTCCTGTAGGGGTCAAGCTCTGCGAGGATTCACTTCTGCACCAATTCATAAGATATATGATGTTTTTAATCTAGAGACCATTGATGGGATATGTGTTGTCCTCAAAGGCTTCATAAATAGAAGTCGTTCAGAGGAAAATGGTTTTCCATCTGAGGTATGCATGCTGTTTGCCCATGAAATCTTTTTGTTGATTGCAAAATGAGAATTTAATATAATCCTCCTCTTTTTTTGCTACAAAATAGATTATTTTGTTTCGTGTTATCCAATGAATCGTATTGTTTGATTAGACTACCATCACAAAGATGGACGCTCTATCAAATTGCAGTAAGGATCTGTGGTTTCTCTTGACTTTAAAAGGAAAAGGAATAAAATAATAGCAGAAAGAACATACTTGTTTAGGTTCTTATGCTGGTACTGCACAATGATAATAGAATATAGAAGTAATTACTGATAGGTTAGGAAGTATAGAAGAAGATAGAGAGAAAGACAAGCTATTGCCTAGAGCAACTTCAGTAGACGTACTCCATCAAAAGCTAAGTCTTTTGAGTAGCTAATTCAGTATACGTACTCTACTGTTGTAGCATATTTACAAGGCTTCTCGATGCTAACCTCCTCTACTATACTACATTTTATAAAACTATGATTCATCAGAAGGCCTTTATTGATAGGTAGAAAATAAAAAATTGGAAGGGAGAGGTGTGTCCTTCCGAAAATATTTTTTCCCGTACTTGGCGTGTCTTCTGTTTTTTTTCTTTGAGTTGACAGAGAACACTTCCATCAGACTTGGTTAGAAAAGTAGCAAAGCTTAAATAGGTAGTTCATTATAGTAGAATAGTTTTTAGTTTGTTGTAAAGGTTAGATCAACTATTTTAGGGTGTCAATGAGTTTGATTTATCAGGAATGAAATAGCATTATCTGGACAAAAAATTGTTTTCTGTACAGAAATTCCCAAAAATTGTGAATGATGGATGAATTATCATCATCATTCATAGTCTCTCAAATGATTCTAGGAGTCCCGATTATTTGTAGTTTATTAGCATTAAATACAGATGTATATCTTGTTTTTTTTTGGTATAACATGGCTATTGCAAATGATATAGGTGCTATAATTGTCTGTCTGAGCTTATTACACAATACGTAATGTAGCCTCTTGTTGTAAATACGTCCCAGCATTTACTTATTGCTGAAATTGATATACTAACTTCAACAACAATAATAATAAAAAGGTTCTAGGAGTCCCAACACAGACAATGTATCAATATAAGAAAGTGCTAGTAGTTTATTTTTCCTTATCATCTCTCCTGGAAAAAATCTGGAAAAAAAGTACTTCTAAGGACTTGGTGCAGTTTTTTACACTTGAATTCAGGGATTTCTTTGTTTGATGAAGTTTTAGCAATCATCATATGCTGACCAAAGGCATCCAGACAATTATGTTACCGTCACAAAGAAAAGAAAAAAGAGATTTTCGATAATTATAATTGGCGATTGGCGGTCCTTTGAATTCTTGTCAGTGGTTCTGTCTTCACAGGTGATTGAACAGTTTCTTTTTGGTTTTCCTCCTCAATGGGAGACGTTCAATGAGAAATTCTTAGGAAGAGATTCTAAAGGTAAGGCTTCTGCAAGCTATGCCCTTGGTTTTGAAAAACCATCCGGGTGCTCAGAAAGTAAGTTCACTCTATGAACCTATTTGTACGTCTGAAAGTTTTTGTTGTGGTCTGCTAATACTTTCTCTGCAACCTGCAGAGGTTAAAGATCTAAAGAACTTAGATCAAAATGATTATGTAGAGACTACCGGTGAAACAATTCAGGATCATAATGGGAGAAAAGATTATGAAGTAGAAGACAATTTGATGAGGGACAATCAGAATGATGGAGAAGTTGCAAGTGAAGTTATTGTACAAACTAAGACAAAAAGAGCAACCAGGTCATCGGACAAGCTTAATTTTACAAACACTTCTACAAGCATTGCAGAGGAGCAAACAGTACTTGATCATCATGTTATAAAAGACTATGAAGTAGAAGACAATTTGATGAGGGACAGTCAGAATGATGGTGAAATTGCAAGTGAAGTTATTGTGAAAAAGAAGACAAAAAGAGCAACAAGGTCATCGGAGAAGCTTAATTCTACAAACACTTCTACAAGCATTTCAAAGGAGCAAACAATACTGGATCATAATGGGATAAAAGTTTATGAAGTAGAAGACAATTTGATTAGGGACAGTCAGTATGATGGTGAAGTTGCAAGTGAAGTTATTTTGCAAAAGAAGGAAAAAAGAGCAACGAGGTCATCGGACAAGCTGAATTCTACAAAAACTTCTACAAGCATTGCAAAGGAGCAAAGAATACTGCATCATAATGTGATAAAAGACTATGAAGTAGAAGACAATTTGATGAGGGACAATCAGAATGATGGAGAAGTTGCAAGTGAAGTTATTGTACAAACTAAGACAAAAAGAGCAACCAGGTCATCGGACAAGCTTAATTTTACAAACACTTCTACAAGCATTGCAGAGGAGCAAACAGTACTTGATCATCATGTGATAAAAGACTATGAAGTAGAAGACAATTTGATGAGGGACAGTCAGAATGCTGGTGAAGTTGCAAGTGAAGTTATTGTGAAAAAGAAGACAAAAAGAGCAACAAGGTCATCGGACAAGCTTAATTCTACAAACACTTCTACAAGCATTTCAAAGGAGCAAACAATACTGGATCATAATGGGATAAAAGTTTATGAAGTAGAAGACAATTTGATTAGGGACAGTCAGTATGATGGTGAAGTTACAAGTGAAGTTATTTTGCAAAAGAAGGAAAAAAGAGCAACGAGGTCATCGGACAAGCTAAATTCTAAAAAAATTTCTATAAGCATTGGAAAGGAGCAAAGAATACAGGATCATAATGGGAGAAAAGACTATGAAGTAGAAGACAATTTGATGAGGGACAATCAGAATGATGGAGAAGTTGCAAGTGAAGTTATTGTACAAACTAAGACAAAAAGAGCAACCAGGTCATCGGACAAGCTTAATTTTACAAACACTTCTACAAGCATTGCAGAGGAGCAAACAGTACTTGATCATCTTGTGATAAAAGACTATGAAGTAGAAGACAATTTGATGAGGGACAGTCAGAATGATGGTGAAGTTGCAAGTGAAGTTATAGTGAAAAAGAAGACAAAAAGAGCAACAAGGTCATCGGACAAGCTTAATTCTACAAACACTTCTACAAGCATTTCAAAGGAGCAAACAATACTGGATCATAATGGGATAAAAGTTTATGAAGTAGAAGACAATTTGATTAGGGACAGTCAGTATGATGGTGAAGTTGCAAGTGAAGTTATTTTGCAAAAGAAGGAAAAAAGAGCAACGAGGTCATCGGACAAGATGAATTCTACAAAAACTTCTACAAGCATTGGAAAGGAGCAAAGAATACAGGATCATAATGGGAGAAAAGACTATGAAGTAGAAGACAATTTGATGAGGGACAATCAGAATGATGGAGAACTTGCAAGTGAAGTTATTGTACAAAAGAACACAAAAAGTGCAACGAGGTCTACGGACAAGCTTAATTCTACAAACACTTCTACAAGCATTGCGAAGGAGCAAACAATACTGGATCATAATGGGAGAAAAGACTGTGAAGTGGAAGACAATTTGATGAGGGACAATCAGAATGATGGAGAAGTTGCAAGTGAAGTTATTGTACAAAAGAAGACAAAAACAGCAATGAGGTCACTGGACATGCTTAATTCTACAAACAGTTCTTCAAGCATTGCAAAGGAGCAAACTGCAGATGTTAATCGAACAACTCACTTTAAAAGTTCAAGCACGGAAAATGCAAAAAGAAAATTGTCATATGTAAGTAGGCGCTCATAGAAAAGTTATCTTAATTTTACATTATGCATTCTTGTGAAAGTGCACTCCCCGTTTACATTTTTAACAGGTTCTAAAATAAATTAGTGTTTTAGAAGCTTGACAGATGTTGAGCCTTTATAATCCTCATGATTCTAGGATTTTTTTTGATAACCGTGGTGTGTGGGCCAGCTTGTGCGCACCTTGACTAATTCCATGAGATACCTGAGTGTAGCATGCACGCTCTATGCTTTTGGCCAGCTTTCCCAGTGTTGTGAATGGCGAGCGCCTCATCGCCAAAGGCGAGAGGCGAGCCCTTCTCGCCATTCCACACTGAGGCGAGGCGACCCAAAAAAGGCGACCCATGGCGAGGTATGGCGAGCTAATGGCGACAAAAATGGCGCCGCCTTTTTGATTTAAATTTTTTAAAAAGATTTGACTTAACAATATTAATCAAAATTAGGGTTTTTTTTGTTTATTTTCAAAATTTGCTGTTGCCCGACTCCTCTTCCCCTCGCAATCTCTTCGCCCCGACTCCTCTTCCCTTCGCGATCTCTTCTATTGTCAAAATTTGCCGGTCGCATCTCTTCTCTTGTTCTCCATCATCTTCGAGTTGTTGCTGCACTGAGGACCTGAGGTATACCTCTTTTTTTTCTTCTTCTTTTGATCTTTTCAGTTCTTCTTGAGTTCTTTTCTTCAAGAGTCGGATAGTTTTGAAGAAGAATAGACATTTAAAGTTTTAGTATTGTATTTTGAGTTATTTGGTCTTTAAAGTTTTACTACTATTGGTTTTTGAATTGAATATTTGCTAATATGTGTTATTACTATTAAGATTTTGGATATTTATATATGCAATTAAATATTTTTAATCTTTGGTATTAATTGGCGCCTTAATTCAAAAAGGCAAGTGCCTCGCTGCTCGCCTCGCCGCGTGGCGAGGCAGGTCCTTGTCGCCTTTTGTCGCCTCTCGCCGTCCAAAACACTGAGCTTTCCCTCTAGTCAAAGATTAGCTCGTACCCTCTCTCTGTCTAGGGATTCCTATCCCACCAGCAACCATGGTTCTAGGTGTTTCTCAAACTAATATTTCTTTTTAAATTTGCAACAAGTTTTTTTAGTATGAGATTTCTAGGTAAGTTAATATGGAGCTGGTATGATGTTTAAACATGAGAAGAAAGCTATTAAAAACAGTGATGGCATCTGCTTGTGTGAACACAATCCAAGCAATTCCATCTTGTTTTCTGGGTGGGGGTGGGTGTCTTAGTCCCAAAAGAGATCTGATACTCCTATCTTTCTTGGCTTTTCCTCATTTAGCTGTTTATTTCTTTGTTTTATGGTCAAGTTTGTATTATGGAATCTCTTTTCTTGTTCCCTTGCTTTTATAATTGGTTAATCGAATTGAACAACTGATACCTGGGAACAGTGTGAACTTGATAGCAACTTCCAATGCTTAATGTGTCCTTTTATACTTCTTGATCATCATTGTTTGAAACAAATTCCACACCCTATTTTTGGTTATATGTTTGATTATTTTTAAGTTTTTTATTTTTTCTTTTGTTTACTTAGGGAAGTCCTCAGCAAGGGAAAGAGGCAGTTCGAATTGTCTCTCCTGAACCTTTGAGTTTTAACAGATCTAGATCAGGTGCATTGGTCATCAGAGCTAACTATTTCTAGGGTTCTCAGAGAAAATAATTTTGCTTATGATTATGTATATATAATGTAAAAACTTTGCCTGCATTTGTATTTCTGTAGGGAGAGTGCTACTTCCTCCAATGGCATTTTGGCGCAATCAAAGAGCAGTTTATGATGCGGTTAGTCATCAGATTTTGCATATACCTTTATATAACTCGGCCATGAATCTTGGGCTATCATCTAATCTTATGCACTTTAAGGTGCTACAGATTCTTTTATTACAGGCATCTCATGTCATATGCATTTTTCATTCTAAGCAACTTGATTCTATGCCTAATTTGAAGCAGATTTATCAACTTTTAGGCTTTGGAATATGTTAAGCTCGGGTGTATGGAGGAGTACTTAGGGTTTTTGATTTGTGTATCTCCTTTCAGGCGTATGCTCATTTGCTCTTATTAAGGAGACATGTATCTCAAAATTGGTCCATCTTCTTATAACTACCCTTATATATGTTTCAGGATCAGAGTGTTACAGAAGTTAAACAAGGCGACCCGAATCTGGATTATCTATCTAGAGGTGCTGCACGATCTCTTTATTTTCCTTATGAGATGATTCATATCAAGAATTTTGCTTGAGTGAGGAGTGAAGAAATTTTCGTCCAGCTCCCTAACCTATAATTTACTTGTGAAATAGATCTTTCCTTTGCTATTCTCACAGTTGTACTTTTCATGCCTGTTGCTTATGTAATTTATTGGATGTTTATGGCTTTGGCAGTGTGTAGATCTGAACCATCAAAAAAGAGACGGCAACGCAGATGAAAGTTAAAGCTCCTATCGTCTAGTGGAAATGTAAAGGTATGTTAAGTATTCATTTTTAACATCTTTGAATCAGGCAATCTTCACAAAACAACCTAAGAGTCTAATTGTTGTCAAAGGCGCTTTAAAAGCACACTTAGGCCCTGAAGCGAGGCAGAAAACATGTAGAGCGCTTCGCCTCACTTTATAGGCGCTTCAGTGTCGTCAAGGCTTTAAGACATACTTTTTCTTTGCTAATGAGTGCAGTCTTGAAGATGCGACACTAAAAAATTGATATTTTACTTTATGACAATGTATTTTCAATTTCTTTGTCCATAAATTTATTATTCATGCTTGTGATTATTAATCTTGGATTACACATCTATTTATATTTTTTTCTCCATTTGCACCTTTAGTCAGTAAAAGTCAAGTTTCTTTTTGATCTGATCAAATAAAGGAAAGAATATATTTATTGTTAAGAACTCTCCGGCATAAAAACAAAAAAGTTTGTGACGCCATGGTTTATTTGCACTTAAAGCACAAAGGATTTTGGAGCTTTTTTGTGCTTTTCGCTTTTAATAAAGTTGGAGTGTATGTTGATACTTTTTGGAAGTATTCGGAGTAACTTCGATATTTGTTAACCAGCAAGTTTATAAACTCTGTACATCTTTTATACATGTTCTCTGGTTATGTTTTTGGTTAAAGTGGATGTTTATCATTGCTAATATAAGACAGAGCAACAAATAAAGCGAAAGGACTCATGAGGGTTGTATTTGATTTCAAAGAACTGAACTTATTATTTGTACTCCACAACTCTTGACAAGATTCCTTACTAGTCCTCTCTGTATGGTTCGCCGTGATGCATATAAGCAAAATTTGAAGAAAATCAGTTTCTGAACTTAAACTGAAAGGCGAAAAAAAACTCTATTTTTATTTAGTTTCTGTTATTGCCTTTGTTTCACTGTTTGTTCAGCCGAGAGTATTTCAGAAACAATCTCTCTACTTTCTCAAAGGTAGAGGTAAGGTTTACATACACTCTACCCTTCCAAGACCCCGCTTTGTTTGTGTACTTGTTTACTTTTATTTAGTTTCCCTTCCATAATCAAAGTTGCGGATTTTCTCGCTTAACTCTCTCTGTCAATGTTTTGTTCAGGAACTTGAAGGGGAGGCATAAGCAACAGTGGCACATTTGTACAAAAATGTGTAAAGGCTCTACAGTTTACTAATGCCATTTTTGGATGCATGTTTACTAGACAGATATATCTTTTTGTTTCTTAGAACAGCTTGCAAGCTATGATGTTTAACTCATTTATGCAGCTAGTTATGTTAATATATAGGTTCACTTAGACTGTATCTTGGTATATCTGAAAGCAAAAAACTTTTCAAAACACATCATGGTGTATTGTGTATCAGAAATAGTTTCTCCGTCTTCACAAAGTAGGGGTAAACTCACTCTACTTTTCAAATGCATCATGGTATATGATGTATGGTGTATCAGAAATAGTTTCTCTGTCTTCACGAAGTAGGGGTAAGTTCACCCTCGATCTCTACTACAGTTGGTATGTTATTGTTATGTCATGGTCATATATTGTCTTCTAGTGTGAATACCATTTTCTTGTTCAAAGATCCATCGATCAATATGAATCTCAAGAGTAGATGGTTGATTGTTACCTCCTTGTCATGTAGGCTTTCCTATCGAGATTGTTATGGTCCTTCAATACAAAAATACTCGATAGCCTATTCACCGAATAATTTTATGTATCAACCAAGTTTAACCAAAAGTAAATTTGATTATTTTATTTGATTTTTACCTTCCGTCAGTATAAATATTGAATAGCTTGTGTATTAAATAACTCTAAAGAGTTATTATATCTATCATGATTTTCGTTGATCACTATATTAAATTGAATATTAAAGAAAAATCTAGATAATTTATATTCTGCATTTTAAAAAACTATATAAAATATTTCTTATAAGAATTATTATTTTTATTTTCTTTAAAAAAAATAATCGGTTCCCCACATCCTGGACTTCTTGTCTTTTGAGTACATTATATGTTTTTTTTTTCAAGTGAAGAGAAATAAATAAAACTTCTTTTTGCTTATATTTGTCCATTTTTAGAAGAAATAATGTATAAATAAAGCAATTATTAATTGTTTTTTTCTTCTTGATGATTTCATCTTCCAAGCATGTCCACTATAAAAAGAAAAAAGAATTTTTTTTGAGCAATTTACTATTTGAAAATGAAAGGACAATATAGAGAAATCATTACATTTATTTTCCACTTTGTAATTTTTTGTGGTTGATAAAAATTCTCAAAACAAAAAAAAATTACTTTTCTCTATGTATGGATTTAGTTGGGGAGGGGTTCGTGATTCGATTTGAATTTATTTAACTTGTTAAGAAATTAAATTTATTAATTTTAAATTAAAAATATTGATTTTTTTCTTCAATTTGATTCAATTTTCCAATCTTTCATGAACTTTTTTGAGATATAGAAATATTAAAAAAGTCAAAAACTATCCACAAAAATTTGCTACTACTTTTTTTTTGTGTGTGTGTGGAAGAAAATAAAGAATTTATATTTAGTGCAGTCACATTCATCCACTATTTAATGTTCAACAAGTACAGATTATAAATTCATAAGTGATGCAATTTTCTACAATTTTAATCATTAGAATGAAAGATGTACAATCAAATTTGGTCCTCAAATAAATAAATACTAATAGTTTTAATTTAATAGAGAGTTTTATTATTAGTTATTGTTTTTAAATGAGGAACTTTCACATATAACCCACTCAAAAAAGTTTTATTATTCTCCACAGCTATAGTTAATAATTACAATTCGTAGTTATACTTTATAGGGAGGAGAGAGGGCAAAGACTGAGAGAGAGGTAAACTGTATATGTATATTGGTCAGATTCTTAAATATATATATATAGTTGCACATATGGCAAGCGATATCGGGAGAGAGAGGAGAGAGGTGAGCGAGATGGGGAGAGAAGCGAGCGAGATTGGGCAGAGAGTGGGAGAGAGGTTGATTGTATATATATATATATATCAGTTAAATAATTGTATATTATGCATATACATTTGTATATATGTCAAGCAAGATTGGGAGAGGGAGGAGAGAGGCGAGCGAGAAGGACATAGAGTGGGAGAGATGTCAATTCTACATGTATATCGGTTAGATAATTGTATATTATACATAAACATTTATATATTCTGACGAATTATACATAAACAAACGTGACTAATTATAAAAACTCGAAGTCAGCCCACATAATTAACGTATAATGTTAATTTCAAATGATAATTATAACAAATTATAGCTATGATAAATAATTAAATAGAATAAATTTACTTAATCGCTTAAATTTTTCTTTAAATTTGACTTTTTGTTCAATCATTAATTTCTTTCTTACGACCTTCCACTAACATAGTGGATCAAATATTTCATCATTTTTTCTGTTGTGTCAAATTTCTATTAGAAATAAATAAATAAATACTTATTTTGTTTTGTATATGTTTAATACTGTTTTAATTCCTAATATTTTTTTACATAATTTTTAATTTAATTTCAAAAAATTTAAAAATTTCATGCTCGAATTTGCAATTAAAATTAAATTATTTCATTCTCAAAATTCGAATAATGTCATATAAATTTGATTCATAATATTTTTTACATAATTTTAAATTTAATTTTAAAAAATTTAAAAATTTCATATTCAAATTTACAATTAAAATTAAATTATTTCATCCTCAAAATTCGAATAATGCCATATAAATTTAAAAGACAGTAGTAACCAATTTTGTACAACACGTGTAACAATTAAATACCACTAAATTTGTCAAATTACAGCACAATTCATAAAAAATACTATTGTAATACAGTAAAATAAATAATTATGTATCTCATTTTAATATTAATTTATTTCATAACTAAAAGAAGTGACATGACAATTGAACTTACATATGATTTTCCGAAAACACCACACCTTTTTTTTTTCTTTTTTTTAAAGCCAATATTTAATGAATTTGAAAATAATGAAAATTTTAGAAAAAAATATTTTTTTATATACTTATATAGCATTTCTACGCTAATTAACCTTATGATGAATTTAAAGCTACAAATAAAAAATGTTTTACAATGATCCGATAATAAATTACATTAATAAGTGGTCATTTAAATCCTTAAATTATAATTTATTAGATAAAATATAACTTATGTGACAATGATATACCACTAATTATATATTTCAGTATATTGCATTGTACAAAAAGACCCACCCAATGAAAATAATAATTAGATTCTTTTAGTATGGTCGAGGATCGATTTAAATTCTATGAATTTAATCTTTGAATTCTTAATATTGAACTTATTAGGTTGCTCGTCTATTAATCAGAGATTTCAAATTAGAATCTTTAGCATGAATTTTTTTTTGGTATGGAGCACTTGAGGCCGTATGCAACGCGAATTCAAATTAGTGGGGCTCTAATACGACTATCAAACACTAAATTAAAAAAATATTAAACCTATTATATTTTTAAAATTATGAATTTAAATCTTGTTACAATTTTAATAAAATTATTATATATAAATTTATACTTCACGTCGAAAATACTGAATCCATGAAACCGGGGTCTTTCTCTCCACTATAAATACCCCTTTCTATGGCTTAGTTTTTTTCAATATAACCAAAAACTTGAACTTAGGAAGATATACACATAACACATTGTGTATTATATAGTTCAAACTAAGGTTATTTTTGAAGAATTAATATAATTCTCATAATTAATCATGGGTTTTAATGTAACTAATTCCATAAAAATATCATCAGATGGAATATGGCAAGGAGAAAATACTTTACACTATGCTTTTCCATTATTAATTATTCAAACAACATTAGTTGTGTTCCTTAGTCGATTACTTGCTTTCCTTCTCAAGCCCCTCCACCAACCTAAAGTCGTCGCGGAGATCCTCGTAAGTTTTATACACTGTCAGTATATATTTATTTCGTTTTATTTTAAAGAATGTTATGTACTATGGTCTCACATCATTATTTTTTTTTGTGTAATCAAACATTTTCACAATCGTCCCTTATCATATGGTTGCGAAGCATGGATATATATGTGTTAAAAAACATTAAAATGCTTAACA
Organism: Solanum lycopersicum; assembly: GCF_036512215.1. Classification (NCBI taxonomy): domain Eukaryota; kingdom Viridiplantae; phylum Streptophyta; class Magnoliopsida; order Solanales; family Solanaceae; genus Solanum; species Solanum lycopersicum. Next base: position 4,416,685 of record NC_090808.1, on the reverse strand, counting down.
CGTCAAGTTTAAATTCTGAATCCACGTTTTTCATGTGGGATTTGTCTACTAGGAGAAAATATTTACGGCACGTAACTCATATTTTGAGCTTTTTTTTACCCGGTTTATAGCTCATATTTGTTTATAAACACCTTTCGTACACTATTATACTTTTTTTTTTAAAAAGACAAATATACCTTTGAACTATCGTAAATAGTATGCAGATACCCTCTGTCATACTTTTGGACATTGGTGCCCCCTCGGTCCAAAAACTCGAGCATATATGTCCTCCACTCTGACGGAAGACTAAATAGGAACACGTGGCACAATCTTATCCGTTGATAAATGTTTAAGATTATAACACGTGTATGTCTGTTAGAATAAAGGGTATATACGCTCTAGTTTTTGGACGGCAGAAGCACCAATGTCTCAAAAGTATGACGGAGGCGTACCATTTACAATAGTTCGGGAATATATTTATCATTTTCCCCTACATTTTTATACAAGGTTTATACATGATATAAAATGCTTTAATTTCTTCATGTATAATGTTTGTATAATATTATATATTGATCTATGTGACATAATATTTTATTTTTTTTTGTATTATTTAGGCAGGGATTATGCTTGGGCCATCAGCATTTGGGAGGAACAAAACATTCACAAATTGGATATTTCCATCATGGAGTACTCCAATTCTTGAATGTGTATCAAACATTGGGTTATTATTTTTCTTATTTCTTGTTGGCCTTGAATTGGACTTAAACACCATACATAAAAGTGGAAAAAAAGCAATTGGAATAGCATTTGCTGGAATTTCATTGCCTTTTTTCTTTAGCATTGGGGTTGCTTTTGTTCTAAGAAAAATAATCAAAGGGATTGATAGTGTTGGATATGGAGAATTTTTCTTGTTCATTGGTGTTTCACTTTCAATCACTGCCTTTCCTGTTCTTGCTCGAATCCTCGCGGAATTAAGGTTTGTTCAATTATACGATCATCTCATCTGAAATCTCAAGTTGATAAAGTCAGCATACACTACAACAAAAATGACCATTAGTTGCATTTAATTTTTAATTGCCGTTTAATATGTATTTTTAGCAGCAATTGTCACTCTGTGTATATGTCCTTAAAGCCTTTAGTGACATTGATTCTAATGGCACTTAACTAATGCCGTCAAAAACTTTAGCACTCTTTATTAGTATCAATATTTAATGCCGCTAAAAGTTATTTTTGTTGTAGTAATACACACACGCTCTCTCTACATATGAAGGTGGTTTGGGCCTTAGGGGTTAACCTAGATCTATATATGTCCAAAAAATGATGTCACATATATGTTGTGGTGGAGCCTAGAAAATTTTACTGTGCAGATCGATCGATAGACTACTTTTTTATTTGTATAATACTATATTATTATTTTTCTATGTGGTTTTTTTTTATATTCTGACTTCTCTTAGTGAAAATTTTGGTTACTTTGATCATATCATGTATGCTCGAAACTCCTACATGATTAATTAGGTTTGGAGGGCAAAATTGGAAAAACCTAATTTCAAAAACTCGCGAAGGATATAGTTTTCATTTATTACTATATTTGAATTGTCCTTTATTCCTATGATATTAATATTGTTACATATGCTTACAAAAAAAATTCTGCATACGTTACTGTGTGTCTGCGAGGTCATACTTGAATTATCTAAGACCATCGCTCATGTCAGGAGTTTTAATTATATTATGTCTCGACAGGTTACTGACTACACAAATCGGTGAAATGGCTATGGCAGCAGCTGCATTCAATGATGTTGCTGCATGGATTTTACTTGCTCTTGCTGTTGCTCTAGCTAGAGGAGGAGGAGGAGGAGGAGTTCATCATAGTCCTTTAATTTCACTATGGGTTTTTCTAAGTGGAATTGGATTTGTGATTTTTATGTTCCTAATTATTAGGCCAATTATGATTTTGGTGGCAAAAAAATCATCAAATGGTAACAACAATATTGTTGAAGAAACTTACCTATGTTTAACCCTAGTTGGAGTTATGTTATTTGGTTTTATGACTGATTTTATTGGTATACATGCAATATTTGGAGGTTTTATATTTGGATTAGTCATTCCAAAAAATGGGGATTTTTCAGAAAAATTGATTTTGAGGATTGAAGATTTTGTGTCTGGATTATTATTACCACTTTATTTTGCATCAAGTGGTATTAAAACAAATATTTCACAAATTCATAGTTTTAGGGCTTGGGGACTTGTGGTTCTTGTTGTGTCCACAGCTTGTGTAGGCAAAGTTTTTGGGACTTTTATTGTGGGAATAATGTTGTGTTCAATGCCAATGAGGGAAGCTTTAGCACTTGGAGTTTTGATGAATACAAAAGGGTTGGTGGAGCTAATTGTTCTAAATATTGGCAAGGAAAAAAAGGTTAGTTTTTTTTTTTAATTTTATGTGTTTCGATTTATACGATGTTGTTTGACCAGATATAGAATTAAAAAAAGCAAAGAAACTTTTATCGCACATATATAAAAAACTGTTAAACTTATGTACTACGTTTTAGACATGTCCCAAGTTTTTCTATAGTGATAAGAGTATATATCGTTAAGGGTAAAAAATTGTTAAAGGTAGAAAACTGTCATTCTTTTTTTAAGTATTGATTAAAAATAATAAAATGCAATATATTCTTTTAATATATTTATTTTTGACAATTATATATATATTACAACTAAGCTTTTTATTTTATTTTTAGGTTTTGGACGATGAGACGTTTGCAATATTGGTAATCATGGCACTTTTTACAACCTTCATTACAACTCCTATAGTAATGGCTATTCATAAACCATCATCAACACAACATCCTCAAATCGAAAAACCACAAAAAAAGACAAAAAAACAAAACAATCTTCGAATCCTAGCGTGCTTACGTGGCCCGAGGGATGCACGTGCACTCATTAACCTCATCGAGTCACTAAGGTCTTACAAAAATAACAATAACTACGCCTCAATCACAAAACTCTATGTGATGAGACTTGTGGAATTCACCGACCGACTTTCATCTATATCGATGGTCCAACGTGCCCGAAAGAACGGCTTTCCGTTCATCGGCCGAGTGCTTTTCCGAGATGACGCGACCGATCAAGTGGGTGCGGCGTTCGAGGCGTATAGCACGCTAGGAAAGGTCATGGTCCGACCCACAATGGCTATCTCGGGTTTATCGGATTTGCATGAGGATATTATTCATATTGCGGAGAAAAAACGAGTCGAATTGATTATTTTGCCGTTTGATAAATATTGGCAAATGGAAGGGAACGAAGAAGTGGAGATTCATGCAGGTAAGATCATAAGAGTGTCAAATGAGTCGATTGAATGACATTTAATAAGCATGTTAAAAGATAGTCAAACTAACAAATGAGTTGAGTCAAATCAAACAATATAAGTTCTTTTTTTTCTATTATTTATATCATGATTACATTAAACAAATAAAACACAATAAAAAAAATTCAATTTTTTTTAATGTTTTGATTATATGTTAACTTTATGGTTAATTGTAGGGTAGATATGTTAGTGCGCCTAAATTGGCTCGAACATTAGATGACTAATTTGGACCATATCAAAATGATACTAGTCGATAGATATATGTTAAATTTAAATCTGAATTATATTTTCATGAGCTAAATATGACATCCCATCATATAGGGCACGGATGGAGGATGGCGAACGAGAGAGTGATGAGTCAAGCGCGGTGCTCGGTGGCGGTGGTGGTTGATCGTGGATTACAATTGGTTAATAATGGGATGAGAATTTGCATTGTGTTTTTTGGTGGAGCTGATTGTAGTAAAGCTTTGGAAATTTGTAGTAGAATGGTTGAACATCCTGCTATTAGGGTTACATTAGTAAGATTCATTCATCATGGAAGTACTAATTTTGATGAAGTTGAAAGGTAAAAATCAACTCTTCTATATATGCATTTGTCTATTAGTGTTGGATAACGTCAATATCTTGCCTATGACAGCGTCCACGAGAGGACTGGGTTGACCCTAGTCGTAGTCACGACACTTGATTGGTGACCCTATTTAAGAAACATAGTTGTGTCCATGCTATCAGCTATAGCTTTTTGGCATGACCTACCGATGGCAAGGTCCACGAGAGGGCTGAGTTGACCCTAGTCGTAGTCATGATTGAACATGCATGACACTTATTTGGTGAACCTAGTTAAGAAATAAAGTTGTGTCCATGATATCAGCTATAGCCTTTTGTCATGATGGTATAAACGTTTGATTCTAACCGTCGAATAAATTATTTATCGAAATTGTATATGTGTTTTTTTGTTCCAAACAGGACTTTGGATGATTCTACTATTGCAGAATTCAAGATGAAGTGGGGTAAACAAATTTTGTATGTTGAGAAAGAAGCAAATAATTTGGTGAATGAAGTGTTGGAAATTGGAAAAAGTGGAGAGTTTGAACTTATGATAATAGGGAATAATAAAAATAAGTTTCCACAAGGCATAATGGCAAAATTATTTGATGAGCAACAATTGAATAATTCAGAATTAGGGCAATTGGCTAATTTATTGGCTTCATCAGACAAAGGGATAAAAAGTTCTGTTCTAGTCATTCAACATCAACAACAAGCTAAGTTTGGGAACTCAAAAGTGGCTAGTAACTTCATTGATAAGGATATTGTGTGAATCATTTGAAATAATAATAAGGTATTATCGAATTAGTGTAAGTTGTTTTCGTACTCGAGAATCTGTCGAAAATAACTTCTCTATCTCACGAAGAAAAGGGATAAGGCGTGTGTACATGCAGACTCTGTTTGATATGATGTTATTGTGTTGGTGTTAGTTCTAGCAGTTGAACTTGAAGAATAGTAGTAGTTAATTTTATATATCAACGTGTCTCATCTGTATGTTTAGAATGAATAAATAAGTCTTAATTTCTCTGTGATTATCTCATCTAAAAATTACATTATGATTCCGAGAAAACCTCTAACTCTACGAAAAATATGTAATATGTGCATAAAATCAAATCGCATAATTATGCAGAATTTGGTTGGCAATATTAGATAGTAACGACAAGTTAACTTCAGTTATAGCATGAAGTAGCATAAGGTTAGTTGAATCATCACACAGAATGACATAGATGGCTACAAAAGCCTAAGCACATCAAACCCTGTAAACACACAATTCATGAGCCAGATGAAGATGTTAACCTGCCAAAACCATTTATCCAACATCTTTTAAATTTCCATATGCAAACACACAGAAATCAGACATAATAATCAAGAATCTCCAATATATAGAACAAACAGAAACAAAAATGGTCTTTACAAATCCAAAATGTAACCTAAACGTTTTTTAGCCCCGAATAATGGTCTTCAACAAGAGTCTGATTCTGTTTGTGCTTTAGGCTCTTTGTTCTTTAACAGGAGGAGCGATTAACACAACCTGCTGCTGGCAATGGTACAAATATCAACTATATTCAGACAGACAATTCCTTTTTTTCCCAATAAGACATGGAGAAAATTGAATCTCGAAGGAAAAAATAACTAAGGAAGTTATAACATTTACTGCCGTCAGAGGAAACCTCCATCGGTCCATTTGGAATCTGATTTTCCAGCATGAACAGCAGCATGATTATTGTTGGATGCACTCTGGTAGTGATTGTCGAATCCATCATCCTGACCATCATCCCATCCAGCCCAGTCATCGTTCTTGTTGTTGGGTGCTGCTGCCGCCTTTGGAGGATTTACTTTGCTTTTGTCTTCATTGTCCCAATCATCCCACGACCCAGAGCTGACAGAATTAACGTTCCTTCCAGAAGACTGGGCTCCTCCAGAAGCATTCCATCCTTTAGGATCCTGATTAAAGTCTTGATAATAGCCATTCTTTTCACTTTCACCTCGTTGCCAGCTATCATTCTTCCAGGCTGGACTTTCCTTGGTATATTCCTCTACCTTCTGTGAAGCCATGGCCAAGACTCCTTTCATGATACCCCAACTCTTTTGTCCAATCTCACTTGTTTTTGCTGTGACAACGTTGACAGTTTCATTAACCTTGGTATCATATCCACCTTCTTTTACCTGAAAGAATAGGATTGGCACACGCATCTCAACTATCATCTAACTAAACTGCTCCTTTTGCAAACAACATACCAGAGATAAAATGTAGACTATATGATTGATGAAAAATTGAGAAAAAAGAGCAAACATAAATAAATAAAACTGAAGAGCAGACTTTTACAAGCACATAAACAACTTCAGAGAGAGAATTTCAACTCAGATGAGAATAGCCAATTGATTTATTCAATGGCAATTCTCATGCCTATGGAATGAAGGGTAAACTTTATAGACTCCAACTGAGAGAATGGCCGTATACACCAAAATAATATAATTCTAGCAGAATAGAAGTACACTCCGGTTCAGTCAAAACATGTGATAGTGAATGTATTATATCCATCAAATAGCAACTGTTTTCTCCTATAGATATATATCGTAGGAACTACAGGGACTACATTGGTCTAAGTAACTCCATGCAAGTGTGCCCTTCTTTCACATATGCAAGTGTACCATTCTCCCAGACGATTTATGGAAAATAAACAGAACAAAAAAGGAACTTGCATATTTAAAGGGTTGAACTGATCCATACAGGTATCAGATGTTACATATTTTTATAAGCACCACATAAGGTGTGTAACAATATAGCAGAGAAATGCAGAAATATTGGTGAGACTGCAGATGCAAGGACACTGTTTATGATATAGCACCCAAGATAATCATTTATTTACTTCCCTAAATCTCTGTTCAGATGATATAGAAAACAGCACTAACCCAGTTTACATGAAATAGCAGAAGACTGCGTAAATCTCTGCGGGAGGTAGTTTGTCTTCAGCCCTAGAACTAATAAACTGAGTGAAATATTTACATGGTCACTGTATAGAATTAAATATCTGATACCTCACTCTGCAACCTTTAAAATTAAAGAAAATCCTAGTGGATATTCACATACAACGACCTAACTAATTAAGAAATTATATGTTCACATATTTGAGCATCACAAAGCTAATCGGCTCAAAGCCTGAATAAAGGTGGCTGATTGTAGTGTGTACGGCCAACATAAAGACCGTCTAACTATGGACTTGAATTGTGCAGATTGACCATTACAAGCTAACTACGGCCAACATAAAGATTGTCTAACTATGGCTTTATTGGCCATACAAATTTTGTTGGCTGGTGTTAGGTTTGAGTCCATGCAGATCGTCCAACTACATGGATATCCCGTTGTCCATTTTTGGAAAACTTATATACTCCATTTTCTACTCTTCTCCTATCAACAGTTACATCAACCAGAGCTCTTTGCATAAAAAATTTTTTGGCTGGTTTTTGGGTTGAGTCCATGCAGATCGTCTAACTACATGGATATCCTATTGTCCATTTTGGATAACTTATTTACTCCATTTTCTACTCTTCTTCTATCAACAGTCACATCAACCAGAGATCTTTGCATAAGTCCCCATATTTCTCTAGTGCCCTTGGTATACTTCCCCACTTTCAAGACTTCACCTAATAATACTGGAGCTTCATTTGTTTGCACTTAATGAAAGTCTTAATCATAATTATTCAGATCTCAGTCATTAAGTTTGCTTTTATAAACGAATGAAATGATAGGGAAATGGAGGAAATGATCCTCTTTCTGCAGATGATAGATAGCTTCCAAAAACAGCAATTAGTACCAAATAAGATAGTATGGGAAGAACACAAGGATGTCCTTTTCTTAGTAAAGTCTAATTACGAGGTATTGTCACAAACTAGACGACAAGAACAAATATGGCCACCGAAATTGAAACAGAGAAAGTTAGAAACAGAGCACCTTATAAAGTAGAGCTGGCTAGTGGCAAGAGAGGCTTGCTTGACCCAAAAAAGGGAATCAAGACATATCTCGAGAACTAAAAACAGTATGTGTATGTAAAGTAGAACACAATTACATAACCATTAATTTTAAATCCAGAAGTCGAATCAAATTACCTTAGAAGTCAACTCCTTTGTCCCCACTTGAACCACACTTGCAGCTGACTGTGCTGCCGTTGCAGCTATCATAGATAACCTACCAAATCCCTACACATGCCACATCGCAACTCAATCAGCTATAAGAAACTAGACATAAAACAACACAGCAGAACAGGTACACGCAGTTCACTCTTACATGCATAACCACAAGATATCTATGTCCCAACATATACGGCACTCTTTCCATATATCTCAAAATGATTGGCACATTTTGTACAAATTCATTAACTATTCGCAGTTCTAACTTTAATCAGATGTCTCTTACTCGGATTACTTTTCAACTATCACTAGTATAATATATAACTTTTGTTCAATCAAATCACAACATGTAAAATGTAAGGGAAGGTAAATAACCTGAGTAACAGCAGAAAAAACATCTCCTTGCTGATTCATGTTATTCCTAGGCATTGGGGCAGGATTTGATCCAAACCCAACATACTTCCCTCCTTGAGAAGGCGGAAGCCCATCAGGCCGGGACTCATTCTCAGCCATTTTCCTCGCAAAAAAGCTATCTTTATTCGCCGCTGACGCCTCATACTGCTCCTTTGAGATATCAGCAGTCGACCTCGACCTAGCTGGTGCACCACCACTACTACCGCCACTCCTAAAATCTCCCACCGTCTGATTCCTCCGAATATCCTTAGTATTACTACCACTAAACCCTCCATCATCATTATTATCCCAACTATCCCATCCACCATTCCTACTGCCACCACCGCTTGCGCCGCTGCTCAACGGTGGTCTACTACCATTATTACTAGCCGATCCCCTCAGAACTTCCTTAACAACCGGCGGGTCTCTCCAGGGTTTCCCCTCAGCTAGGGATTGGATCCTGTCACGATAAACAGTAGCAGCTTTTGTATTGTATTTGGTAACAATATCAGTTTCCTTCGGAATCCCATACTGTAAAACGAATTTGTTGAAACTCTCGTTACCACCAAGCTCCATTTTCCGGATCTGGATCTCAGACCATGAATCCATGGTAACAGATCGGACAAACGAGATATGTACCCCAAGTCCCCGATGCTTACCGGAGCATTCCAAGCACATAAAAACTCCATACGAAACTGAAGCCCATTGAGGATTCTTCTGAGAACAATCAACACAGATCTTGTTCCCCGGTTGAGCTTGAAGATCTCGTAGCCTCCGTGATGCCGCCATCTGACCCGGATCCGATTCGGAAGTGACTCGAAATCGGATCTGTAAAGTGATCAGAGAATCGAAAAATGAGATCAACAAAGAGGAGAACTGATCGGCCGGAGAAATTGGGGTTTAAAGAGAGAAAAATGGCCGACACCGTTAAAGAGATGAGTTGTATATCGACTGGATTACAAGTAGACCTTTTTTTGTCTTTTTACTTTACATACAAATAATTTTATTTTTTCCCCCACATGGTGAACATGGTTAATTATTTCGGTGGTAACGGTGTTGGTTAGTCGAAAAATCTCATATTCGAAAGATGAGTATGCAAAGATATGGATATAAAGATGAATGTCTGAGGTTATTAAGAGGGATCGAGTAGTAATACATTATTGAAATTTTGTTTGTCGTTTATCTCATGTCATGCTTCTTCTTTTACCTAATCGGTTCCTAGTATCAGTTAATGAAGATTTATCATCAAGAGAGGTAAAAATGGGCCTCGTGAAGGCTAAGATGCGGAAAGTAAGATTGAGATAGTTTATATACACATCTAAAGAGGAGATGTGGAAGCGTGAGAAGTTGGTCGTCAAGGGTTTGTGGAGGGATAGCAATTAGGTTTAAGAAGTATTAGAGTGGGTGATTAGGCAAGATATGACGCATTTTCAGTTCCCCGAGAATATCATCCTTGATAGGACGATAAGAAAATTGAAAAATTAGAATAATTAGTTTCTAGGTAATCAATCGAGTGTTTTGTTTCCTCATTTCTGAAGTATTAGTTATAACTGTATATTTTTATTTCTATTATTATTTCCTTGCCTTGATCGATCATTATATTTCGAGATATTTTATGTATATTTTTATCAATAAATATAATATTATTTGTTTCATCATACTACAAGAATGTTAAATTGTGCACTTAATTTAATATTTAATTATTACCTTGACCAGAGATCAATTTCCACCTAATACATTTTTATTTTAGAAATTCTAGATTCGCTTCCATCACTAGCCCTTCCTTCGCTAAATATGCATAATTTATATCCATTATGCAATATTTATACACCTTATATACATTGGGTGTATACATACAATGATGTATATAAAGTGTATAACCATGATAATTTTATCACACACTCCTCCACTCATAGATACAACCCCCACCCTCTCCCGTTGAAATTCAATGATAATTATGAGAGCCATCCCAACTAATTTTAATTTAAATCACAGTCAAAAAATTATGTAATACCTTCATTGCATTATAATGTATCCACTATTTGTTCTGTATATTTTGTTTGTGTATTCAGTTGCAATGTTTTAAATTTATTACTAGGTGTGCATCATATGTTTATGCATATATTTAGTGTATATGATGAATATAAAAATTTAGTGCGAAATAGACATGTATTCAGATGGATATATTTGATCATATATTTGTTTATTCAGGTGTACATTCATACTATAATGTATATAAAAATAAAATTCATTTTATACATTTTTTTGTGTATTTTTATTTATTTATAATTATCATGATCAAACTTATTACGATACGTTCATTATATGTTTTATGTACATTAGTGTATATATATATATATATATATATATATATATATATATATATATATATATATATATATAAAAGTCAAAATAACTATTGATATAGTAAAATTTGTGTGCGTTGAATTGAGAGATATACGAACAAATGAATGATATTTTTTAGGACAACTTTCACATATAGCAAACATAAAATTTATATTTGTATGCTATAGCAAAGTTTGCTTAATTGTGCTCCATAGCAAACATAAAAACTGTATAATTCGCTACACATATACAATTGAAGAGAATTGTATAAGACGAAATGTATAAAACGAGAAAGATAAAGAGACTTGGGCAGAGAATTGTATAAAACGAAGTGTATATAACAAAGTATATAAAACGAATTGTATAATTATAAGTGTATAGGACGATTATATACAATTTGAATTTGTATAAAATGAGAAAAAGAGAAAGGCAAAAGAGACTTGGGCAGAAAATATACAATTTGAATCGAATTGTATAAAACGAAAAAGAGAGAAATTACATACAATTTGAATTTGTATAAAACGAAAAAGAGAGAAAGGCAAAAGAGACTTGGGCAGGGGAGCACTTTTATTGTATAATTATAAGTGTATAAAACAAAAATATATGTATTTGTATGTGTATATACAATTTTTTCTCGCTTTATACAATTAGAAATACAATTTATACAATTCTATTGTATAAAGCGAGAGAGGCTAGCGACAAAAAGCGAGCGAGAGAGTTAGAGTGACGAGCGAGAATATGAGGGAGAGAGAAATTGACAAACAGTTTGCAATGGGACACAACTAAATCAAACGGTAGCTACTATATTTATTTTATATTATTAATTTGTCATTCTATACAATTATCCCTGTTTTTTAATACATGAACCATTTTTTTTTCCGTTTTCATTTGAAATCCAAATGTAATATTTTATTAATATTACAAATTGAATTGTGTATAACATTATATATTGTTAAATAACATGTATCGAATTAACATGTCTTTTTATTTTGTTTAAGATGCTAATTTATACATAATTCATATATTTGATATATTAAAGTTGTATAAACAATATATACAAGGGATGAATTGAAGATGGAAAAAACATATCTCTATATATATAGAAAGAAAGAGAGAAATTACATATCATGACATTTTTTCAAGGAAAAATTGTCTAAATACATATCTTATTTTATCATTATCTCTAAAAAAAATTTACAATTTAAAAAAAATTAAAAAATTCTCTCCCGGATACATTCATGTCCCCTCTCAGATACATCATACATCTCTCTTTTCTTAGATACATCTCTCTCCTCTCGAATACATCCGTGAGCTATGTTTCCACACATGTCCCAATGTATCCGAGATCCCATCATTTTTAAGAACTTTTTGTAATTTTAGAAATAATAGAGAATATGATGTAATTAGCTCTTAATACTATGAGATTTTACGTAATTTTTACTTTATTTCTATTTTGTACAATTTATTGGTTCAAATTGTCATGAAGTGCCAAATTCATCTTCTTTCATTTTTTCCTACAAAGATGAGCATGAAAGCCCAAAGCAATAAGCCCAGATCACACAAAGGATAGGACAAACCTACGGCCCAAGTTCATTTCATGTGACATTTACGTGACTTTTAACAACTTTTCGTTAATAAGAAGAATACTTTTGACCCAATAATTTAATGAAAGGGTAAATTTTGAAACGAAATATTACTTAAGGATAGATATAAGCTATTTCGAATAATTTAAGGATATTTTTAAACCTTTTCCGTTATTTATTTGTTTAATCAATTTCAACTCTTGATGTCTTATCAACAACTTTTAATCAACTAATTCAAATGGAACCTCACTAGTAATTTATATCTCAGTAAAAAAAATGTTTAAAATATTGAATATTAGTGAAACTATATATAATATTGGGGGAAAATATCCAAGTACCCTCTCAACCTATGCCCGAAATCCCAGAGACACACTTATACTATACTAAGGTCCTATTACCCCCTGAACTTATTTTATATGTAATTTTTTACCCCTTTTTAGCCTACGTGGCACTAGTTCGAAAAAAAAGTCAACCATCGTTGGGCCCACAAGATAGTGCCACGTAAGCTAAAAAGGGGTAAAAAATTATTAATAAAGTAAGTTCAGAAAGGTAATAGGACCTTAGTATAGTATAAGTGTGTCTCTAAAATTTCGGGCATAGGTTGAGGGGGTACTTGGACATTATTCCTAATATTGGACCAAGATGGATGAAAATGAAGTTACTTAATTATTTGGATAAATTTTAGTGATATGTATTTTTACTTTTAACTTATAACTCTTAAAATTAAATTACTTAATTTAATATAAACATTAAATGTTAATGATATTTTTCAGTATTATCGTGACAGAGGAGGCTACATATATTTAGGGGGTTCCTCTGAATCCCTTCGATGAAAAATAATGATTAAAATTATTTTTTAGATATACATTATAGATATCAAACCCCCTTCCACTAATTCGTGTATTTATTTTTCAAATTTTGACTGACTTCATTCCGATCGTGACACATAAAAATAACTCAAATATAATGTTTGTTTTCCAGGACCACCACATCAATTAATAATTTTGTAATGTTCGAGGGATACAGTTGAGCTAATTAATTATCGATATTCTTTTATAGGTCAAAATAAATAATTATTTTTAAAATCTAAAATATACTTATTAATTAATTTTAATCAAAATTATAATTTTTTATACTTCACAAAAATAATTATTTACTAAATCTAAATTATATATCTTAAATTAGTATATTTTTTATGGTTCAAAATAAATTTTAAAACGTAACTATACTTATTAATTATTTTTTTTTTGAAAATTATCTTCTTTTTAATAGAGTTTTATATCAGTATTTTTAAATCTCAAATGATGACAATTTTTAAGAAAGTTTGAGGAGAACAAAAAAGCTAATATTAATAAATTACATATTGATTAATGTTTTAGATATTTTTTAAAATTAGTATGTCTTGTCTAATAATTTATTTATATTGAAGTACTAATTTTTTTTTTTGATAATTATTTTCCTCATTTCCATTTTTTAAATTTATATATGCAATATTTGGGGTCAAATAATAAAATGATCAACTATATTTTTTTAAAAAAATATTTTTTGTTTTGCAGAATAATTAATGAAATTGGACTAGAAGTAGATATTCTTTAAGCCATTTGTATCGACTGATTTAAATCCTTTATTAATTCGCCCATTCTTTGTTTAAAATTTTATAGAATTTATATTGTAATTTTTAAATTAATATTTTTATTTATTTTATTTGTCTAAAAATATTTTCTGTAGTACATAGAGTGTTACCAAGAAGATAGAAGATAATAAATTTTATCTTTATTTCAAAGATAGAGGGAATTATTTTTCGATAGATTTTTAATTTAAAAATAAAAAAAGTAATAAATATATAAAAAATAAGAGATAATAATAAGACAACATATAATGATATAATAAAAATTACAATAAAATAATGGTAGCAAAGAGCGAAAGACAATAAATTACAGAAGTAATACTACGATTGTTACACATGAACGAACATCAAGACAACACATTGTTTTTTACCCCTATCCAATCTAAGCGCATGTGTGGTAAACAATTGATCTTTCATGTGTTTTATTTAGCGACATTAGATCTAATGACACTTAACTAATGCCGATAAAGACTTTAACACTTTTTATTCATGTATTTTATTTATTGCCGCTAAAAATTGCTTTTGTCGTGGTGATCAAGGGGTGTCATGTGATACCTCTTTATCGCAAAATTACATGTATATAAATTGACATCTCTTTACATAAGTTAAACATTTAGTCTAGTGATTAAGACTTTGAGAAAATTCCTTGATGTCGTACGTCTTCTAATCCTATTAGCCTCATAATTATATTTTTTACTATAACCATTGATAACCTTTAATAACAATACTGAATCCTATTAAAGTCATTCTTTTATGTCACTATCTTATAAGTGTATTATTTCCTTGTTTGAATATCCATATAATAAAAATTCAAATTGTTGATTTTTCAACAAAATTATCCTAGAAATAGACTTTACTTGCCTCCCCTATATGTTATTAGGCACACATTTATATGAATAGATTTAAATTGGTTACCTACTTAAAATTAGGAAAAAATAGGAGATAATAGCAAATATTTAGAACGTTAATATACATTTATAACATGATACAAATTTTTACTTTATTGGTGAGAATTTAATTTCATTTTGTAATCTCCACAACCGTCTCCTTTCCCCTACCCCTCATGTAATATTTTTTTTTTAAAAATAATAAATATACTCAGTATAATTTCATAAAATGAAATCTTAAAAAAAGGCATAACGTGGATGCACAGATAAATGAAAAGACTACTATAAAATAAATAGTCAAATTTGAAAAAAATATAATATGTATAAATTCTACGTTTACTTCGTAAGAATATAAAAATTATCTTCGATCGACCCTCGATTAAAAAGCAAAAACGTGTATAACCTTAGATGGTGGTTCATAGATTACTACTTTTTGGTTATAATTTCATGTGACTAATATTACAAAGCATGTGCATATTGATAGATTTGGTAATTAGAATTTAATACTGGCTAGCTTGTATTGTCAAAAATTTATTTCTATGAACATGATATATATGATAGTTTTTTTTAAATTTATTTATTGAAAAGTGGTGTAATAATTTACACAACATTTATAGATGCTGCCCATTTTGCCAAATTTGTGTTATAATAATGCTAGTAGTACTTATAGATATAATAAATAAAATCAGTTCCTTTATCACCAACGCCCAATATTTATTATGTGGTTATAAAATAATTATTTTGATAATTGATTATGAAGTTTCAAATTTAAGGATATTTAATTAGCTTGTTTGACAAAGTTAATGGGATGTCAAAAGTATTTGATTTAATTAGGTGTTTGGTTATAGAATTTGAACTTTTCAAATTTTAATTAAAATAAGTGTTTATTAATAATATCTAAATAAAATTCGACTTCAATTTTAAATTATTTCATTATTGAAATTCTTACAAAAATCCTCGTATTGTTATTTTGTAGGTATGTGATGAAAAATACGATAATTATTTGAAGATGGAGGAATTTTTTTTTTCTTTGTAATAAAGTAAGACACAAAAATTAAAATAAAAAGAATACATAGTAATAACTTGAACCCATAAGTTTATGTTTTTTTTTCATTTATTGCATAGCCATAACTGTATATTTATTACATTTCACAATGAAAATTACATTTAATTTGCCCATACATATATGTTTTATAATTTATAATGAGCACCATAAAGTTAGGGTGTCAACGGGGACATATTTATTGACAGTGACAGAGTCAGAAATATTATTAGTGATGTTCGAAAATAATAGTGTATAATTGTCAAAATAAAATAAAAAACATTATGCTATTTGAGGTTTAAACTCAAAACTTCTTCATTCCAATATTTTAAATGTAGAATTTGACATATATATATATATATATATATAATATAATATAATCTTTTGACGAATAATGTCCAGTTGAGCACTCTAGGATGATTATAGCTATGCCTCTAATGGGTGGGTTCGGTGGGGCGAGGGAGGAGAGAGATTTGGCCTGGCTCCATAAAAGAGAGCCTTTATCTGTTTCGAGTTGGTTCAGGCCAAACTCATTAGGGTGTTGAGGTGGAAAAGGGGGTGATCGGGTGATCGATCCAACCCCTAACTCATTAAGAGATATAATTAGGTTAGTCAGGTCGATGCTTGACTGTGTACCATTTCACATTTGAGTTGGCCTATCAGACCTAACCTTGTGTTTTGCTCAAACTCCCTTTTCTGGGTCCCATCAATCCTATACGTTTTTAGTGTTGAGCCAGATTTTTATTAAATTGATTAGGTTAGATTTAAACCAGTCCGACCTGGCTTATAGTAAAACTTCATCTCAGTTATAATACTATATGATATATATATGGAGTAATACATATTGTTTTATTAATAAAATTACGATCCATCCTAATTTTTTTTCAGGATGGGTAAGAAAAGGATATATATAAATTAGGAAACATTCATCGTATGAAAATGACTACGTTGAAAATGGCATTGGTAAGATTTTTGTTATTAATATGGACCATTTTATAATTAATAAAAAGGATAATGCACAAGTAACTCCTCAATCTACGCCCGAAATCTCAGAAACACACTTATACTATGCTAAGATCTTATTACCTCCCTGAACTTATTTTATTAATAATTTTCTACCCCTTTTTGATCTACGTGGCGCTATCTTGTGGGCCAAACATTGGTGACTTTTTTTCATAAGCTAGTGCCACGTAGGTCAAAAAGGGGTAGAAAATTACTTCTAAAGCAAGTTCAGGGGATAATAGAACCTTAGTATAGTATAAATGTGTCTCTGGGATTTCAGGCATAGATTGAACGGATACGTGTGATGTTATAAATTTTTTACGAAAGATATTAATTAATGTTTTACACTATAGATCGTAATTAAGTTTTTGTCTTTATAATAATTAATTATTTTTATTTTTACTTTCTAGTTTAATTTGTAACTTTTATTTTGATAAAATTGAGAAAATAATTTGTCTTTGAGTTCTTTAATTAATCATATTATCATTTAATTCAAACATTTTCAAGATATGTATTATAAAAAAGACCCTACCTTTTCACCCTTATAAACTATATTCCTAAAAAATCATATTAAATTATAATTATTATAAATAAAATTATAATCTTATTTATATGAACCCAAAAGCCAAGAAAACAGTTGAGAGGTTGGTGAAAATAATTAGAGGCAGTCACCGACTTACACATTAAATTTAAACGTGATCTTCTACATCACAATTCACTACCATCAACTACTTTTTTTTTTTAAAAAAAAAAATTATTTTTTTTAAAGAAAATTAAGAATAAAAAACACTTATTTTGGTTTTCCGTCATATCTTCGGAGTTTGCCTTGACTAAATCTGGATCGTGCACAGTGGCGAAATAAAAATTTTCAATAAAGGAGTTTAAAATCTGAGGAAATAGACACATGAAGTACCCGAAGAGGTTCAACATCTACTGTATATATCTAAAAAAATTATATTAACCATATATAAATAATAGGAAAAAGGGTCTGAAAAAAATATAATTTTACTATTATGATATCAAATTTTATGGAGGACCTTTTACCCTCTTGAACTATTTAATATTGTATTTTAAAGATATATATGTGCCTATGTGGACACATTACTATTTATAATTATGTATATTTTTATGTTCACATGGACACACATATATACCTTTAAAATATACTATTCAATAGTGCAGGGGTGAAATGTCTTTTTTTCAAAGTTTGGTATCGTAGCAACAATTTTGATTAAAATTCAAATATATTTCAGACTTTTTCCCCTAAATAATATAATTTTGTTATAAGGTGTCTCCGTCACCAATCACGCACTGTAGGGCCTTTTCGCTGGGTGACGCTTCCAACATGATTATTTCCATACCTAAGAATCGAACTTAAAATCTCTAGCTAAAAATAAAATATTTCAATTATTATTGCACCACGGTCCGTTTTAATATTAAAATAACACTTTATATGATATTTATCTATATATGTTCCCATACCCCCCCCCCCCCATCCCCCCACACCACACACACAAAAAAAAGATTCATTACATCTCTAAATATATATTTTGAACAAAATTTGCTTTTGCTTGTCTCTCTTCTACTCTAAATTTTTTCCTTTCTTTGAATTTTTTTTTTTGTGTTAAATTTTTATTTTTGAAATATGTTGAGGTCAATAACAGGAAAACCAGGTCCAAGTGGTTTTGGATCAGCTTCTACTGCTGAGCAAGTTACTCATGGCATTGATGGTTCTAATCTCACAGCCATAGTCACAGGTTTTTACCATATATACTATCATTTTTAAGTTATATACACTGATAAAAAAGGATACAGTTCGATGCATAAAGTATTTCATACTTATATTAGGTTTATTAGTAAAGGGAATGGTTGGATAATTCCTAAGTGTGTGATTTATATGTTAAATTAGGTTTTTACTTAACTTAAAGGGAGGAAGATTGTTCAAGATTTATATACTGATAATAAAATGATACAGTTCGATATAAGAAGTATTTCGTACTTATATTAGGTTTATTAGTAAAGAGAAGGGTTGGATAATTCGTAACGGTGTGATTTATGTGTCAAATTAGTTTTTCACTTAACTTAAAGGGAGGAAGATTGTTCGAGATTTATATACTGTTAAAAAATGATAAAGTTCGGTGTAAGAAGTATTTCGTACTTATATTAGGTTTATTAGTAAAGGAAAGGGTTGGATAATTCGTAATGGGGTGATTTCTGTGTCAAATTAGGTTCTTGACTTAACTTAAAGGGAGGAACATTGTTCGAGGTTTATAAGGAGTTCATCTGTATTTATGTGTGATTCTTTTTGTTAATCGATCGCCATTTTTTGGACTAGAGCATACACATTCATGGACCGGGATATTTTCATTCCCTCGTATTTGGTTGATTTGATTTTGATTCTGACTTAATGTGTTGGTCAATCTTTTAGAAGGTTAAACGTGTTTATTTTTCTCAGAAAGTATTAATTTTTTTTTAAAAAAATTAGTTTCCTCCCCAAACACTTTTAAAAAGCGAGTCCGGAGCCAAAAGGGTACAAAATATTAATGAAAAATTCAAAACGATATATAAAATTTTATATTAACAAAAACGACAAAATCGCTGCATCAACAGCGATTTACTCCACCGAAAAAAGTAAAATCGCTGCAGACGTTTTGAAATTTTTGTTCATATTTTGTATCCTATAGGCTCCGGACTCTTTAAAAAGCTTGGCTAGATGCTAATAAGTAATGATTGCTCAAAAATATTTTTAAAATTTATTTGTTAAACACAAACTGCTTCAAAAATAAATAAATAATTAGAGTTCTTTTCAAACTAAGCTGATTTTAGAAATTTGGTTAAATAGACAAAAATAAAGAGAAAAATATATTAAATGATAGTTAATCCTCGAGGTAAAATAACTCAAGTTTTCAATAATATGCGGTATTTAATTTTCTTGTAGAAGGAGTGTTAACAGATAGCATTGTATAATTTTTTAAATATACACAAATTTTTTTTTTAACTTTACAAAAAAAATCATAAAATTTAATTTTTCGTATTTTGAATTCTCTTAGAAAAAATAATTGCCCCGCAAATGTAGGTTACTGTATTTATTAGATAATATCAAATAATGTATTTGACCTCATAATGATATTGACGTATGCATGTTAATTTATTACTAATAAATAAGGCCGTGTTTGGATGCAAAGTTCTATTAAAGCTACACTCTTTAATTAGTTCACCTACAGCCAACTTAAATTGAATATTTTATATTAGACTTTTCTTATTTTTTTTGTTTTATTATTTTCAATTTGGAGACTTTAATTTGAGGGGCCAAACAAACTTCCCTATGTGTTGGAACTCAGCAGTCTTAAAGTTTGTCTAGACAAAGATTCTCAAAGAACTTTGTGATGTTTCTAATTTAATAGTTATTTTTTTTATTTTTTGTCCTCTAATATACTTTTTACGATTTTGAATTGACATATATTTTAAGAAATAATAAATAATAGAGGTATATTATTTATTAATTTTTGAATAAATATTTTAGATATTAAATAGTATCTAATAGCAAGCATAAAATAGATACAAAAAGGGCTTTAGCTGGGATTTTAGATTTTTCTTTTGGTGATAAAAAGAATTGGGAAAATAATATATGTATTTGATTAAATCTTTGAATTCTTTTTATTTATTAATGAATAGATCTAGTAGTGTCGAAATTAAAAATTTCGTTAAGAATATTCAAGATTTAATATATCCATATGAAAATATTATTTGACTTTTTGTCCTCTACTATATTTTTCTTTTAACAGTAATATTTATTGCTGTAAGTATATTTACAAACTATTGAGTATATATTATTACATTCAGGATCGCTAAAACTTTTAACGAACCAACTCTTGAACAATTAAAAATTACATTTTCTGTTGTATGAGGAATATGAACATAGGATCTAAGAAAAGAAAGATTTACACTTTCAGCAGAAAATGAATAATTACATCAAGAAATACAATCTCAGAAGGTAATTAAACACCATAGTTTTTATCAACAAACATTATGTTATGTGTTATTTTTACCTTTTAATTGAGACTGAACTTCACTGGGTATGTTGTTATTGACTTGCTGTACTTATGACAATCTTCTTTATAATCTCATCCACATTGTCCAAACATTATGTTATGTGTTATTTTACATTTTACTCGAGATTGAACTTCACTGGATATGTTGTTGACTTGTTATACTCATGACGATCTTCTTTATAATCTCATCCACATTGTCCACGAAAGACGTTGTTCCATCCAAATTCTTGTATCATACTTTGAGATTCGTTTAAACAGGAGGCGCGAGTGGCATTGGTTTGGAAACATCAAGAGTTTTAGCAATGAGGAATGTTCATGTTATTATTGCAGCACGTAATATGGAGGTCGCGAATGAGGCTAAACAATCCATTCTCAAGAACAACAAAAATGCTCGTATCGATGTTGAGAAGCTTGACTTGAGCTCAATTAGATCTGTCAAGTCATTTGCTGATAATTTCAAAGCACTTGATCTTCCTCTCAACATCTTAATGTAATTTGCTACATCTCTTTGTTCGCGTTATAATTGAGTTCTTAGTTTTGGAAAAAAACAGAACATATTTGTCTAATGAGACTTTTGCAAATAAAAAAAAAAACAGAAACAATGCAGGTATTATGTTCTGTCCATTTCAACTCTCAGAAGACGGCGTTGAGATGCAATTCGCAACAAATCATCTAGGTATATATATATATATACTCTGTCTAACTCTGTTACTTTATAGATAGAAGTGTATGTACGTAGAGTTGAACATAGTAAAATAGTAATGTCTCGAAAATCTTATCACACTCATTCAGAACAATAGGGTTGTTATGCTCATTATTCATCAGAGGTTGAATCGATCATCAGAAGAAGAATATAAAAAAACTCAAAATTCTATTGAAGAGAAGCAAATGAAAGACTTTCATAAACGTTGTCGTAGTTAGCAAACCTCTAAAAGAAACTCATTTTTTTAAATGGATTTTTCAGGTCATTTCTACTTGACTAATCTTCTACTAGACAAAATGAAGGAAACATCAAAATCTAGTGGTGTTGAGGGTAGAATTGTGAACTTATCATCAGTAGCTCATATTTGCCCTTACAAAGGAGGAATAAGATTTCAAAAGATAAACAAAAAAAACAGGTATATAACCGTTCTACGTTGCTCAGACTCTATAAAAATATTGTCGTTTCAGTATCAAAATCCATCAAAAAAGACTACTTTTAAGAGGATCTGATACACACTTGCACGATTTTTAAAGAGTCAGAGCAACACAGATACTAACCTATTAATAATATATTCACTTACTATCTATTGTTTTTTTTTTTTGAATAGTTATCAAAACAAACTAGCATATGCTCAATCCAAATTAGCAAACATATTACATGCCAATGAACTTTCGCGCCGTTTACAGGTAATTAACTAAACTCGATGTTTATTAGACCCTCTGTGAACTGTCTCATCTAAAAGTTTAAACTGTTAATTATTTCATATCATCAAATACAGGAAGAGGGAGCAAATATAACTGTCAATTCAGTTCATCCAGGACTAATTATGACTCCCCTCATGAGGCATTCTGCTCTTTTGATGAGTATGTATTAAACATTTCACAATATTTATTTTTTTGGATTACAATTCGGATCGCGCTCTGTAGGGCCCATTAAGGAGAGGTCCAACGTGATATATTATAATTTTTTAATCACTTGGATTTTGTTTGACAGGAATTTTTAGGGCTTTCACTTGTATCCTGTGGAAGAATGTCCCACAGGTAAAAAATGAATTCCAGTGGCTGAGCCAGGATTTTCACTAATCGTATTCAAAACATTTTAAAAAAAGAGTAATACGTGAAGGTGTTAAAGGGATTCAATATCTAATATATGTGAAATCATGACATTATATACAATATAATTTTCCGTTACGAATTTTTCAGGGGGCAGCTACAACATGTTATGTTGCACTTCATCCAAGTTTAAAAGGGGTGACTGGAAAGTACTACTATGACTGCAATGAGTACAAGCCAAGCAAGCTAGCGCGAAACGAAGCTTTAGCAAAAAACCTTTGGGATTTTAGCAACAATTTGGTGAATGCATCTCTAAAAAATTGATTGGTAACAAAATGCAGTTGTTGAGAAGAAAATATTACTACTATTTCATTCACATTTTTATGAAATTTGTTAGGTTTTTGTTTGAGTTTTAAGCTTTGTTAGTTCTGCTTCAAATTTGAGGGATTGTCTATCTATTAACTATTCTCTTTTTCTCAATTAATGTAATACACTTTTCTTTTTAATTCGTTCAAAAACAATTAAATGCTCCTCCATGACGCTTTATATGATAATACATGTGAGATACACTCAAACTAATTTGTATGTCACGTAGAACACATGTGTGCTCAACTTTAAATAAGCTTAAATATTTGAAGAATGTATATATCAACTGAGGACAAGATAAAATGTATAGTGGCCGAGTCAGAATTCTCACAGAATGTCTGGTGTGTTCTATTCTAGTAGTAGTATTTTGAATATGCACAAGCCAGCATAAACACCATAGTAATAAAGACATCTACATGGACAATTAAACTTAAAATGGAAATTATGTTAAACTGTGACTAACAGTGACTCTAATTTTTGAGGGGGCAGCTACAACATGTTATGTTGCATTTCATCAAAGTTTTAAAGGGGTGACAGGAAAGTACTACTATGACTGCAATGAGCACAAGCCAAGCAAGCTAGCGCGATACGAAGCTTTAGCAAAAAAAATAAAAAACCTTTGGGATTTCAGCAACAACCTGATTAATGCATCTCTAAAGACTTGAGAAAGAAACTACTAAAACAAAAGAACTGCTTAAAAGGTGTTTAACAAACTTGTGGAGTCTTAGGACCCAACTGGCAATCATCTCCGTTGCGTTTGCAAGGCGTACCAAACTCGGTGCCCATACTTGTACTAAAAGAAACAGCCCATACGACTAATCACTTGAGTTTTCCAAAATATATTCATAGTAATATTAAGTCAGCAACAATTCAGCAGAGTAAGACAATCAGAAACGACGGATAACATTCCTAATAAGTCTGCAGTAACAAGCAAAGAGGGACTTCCGCTGTCAAGTTCCTCCGACTTGTCTCTTCCATGAATCCTCAACAATCAATTCATCAACTCCCCAATCTTCATAACTAATAAAACACAAGATGAAATTAATTTTAAGCGAGAAACGACAAGAATAGGATGAGGGAAGGAAAGAGGAAGATATAGTAACAGATGCTTAAAGACGAAGATAGTCTTGCCTTCCATCAGGCAAGTAACGGCGAATTGTGAATGGTATCTTCCTCTCTCGGAGCTCTTTCATTGCAATCTTTTAGCACAAATGAATTTCGACAAAAAAGATATCAGTCAATCTACAAACTTCACCAAATAGACATGTTGCACAATCTGCATTTTAAAAAAAAGGCTTACCTCAAGTGGGTCAGTTTCTCCTTCCAGCTCAACCATCACAGGTGCATTCATGCTGCTCGAGGAAAAAACAACTCACCAAGTCAGAGAACATATCTATTGCATCTCTTACGAGTTATCAAACTATACAGTAAGGCCTTGTCAAAAGCAGAATTGAGGAAAAAGCAAAATGACCTGATCTGGAGTGCACGAGTTCCCAGGATTCTCGCACGTTCATATTTTGTCATAAACTTTGATGTTTTACGAGGTCGTTCCACAGGTTCTTGCTGCTCTGTTTTTTCCTCACCTTCACCCATCAGGGGATCTGGTATGTCGTCATTGTTGCCATTATCTTCTTCAATCTCTGCTCCTTCCTGTCGGTTAAGCACAATAACGAAAAATACTTCATCATATACTTATCCTGCATAAACATACTAATAATGAGGATTACAAATAAGATAAATCATCTTACATCAGGTTCAGGATCCATTGGCTCGTCCACGTATCTGCACAAATGTAACAGATAAGATGCCTAATAGGTACAATATCCAATGACATTTACCAAAATCAAATGTAAATTATATTCATAAACACCAAGGGAAAAAACCACAAAAAGATAAACCAAGTCACCAACGAGTTTAACCACAAAAATAGCTACTAGGAAAGGTCAATACCCTACCCAATGCATATAGTGATCTAGGGAAAGCTTGAAACCAAAAAAGTAAAAAGCTGCTGAGTTTATACAAGCATGCACTTCAGAAAGCAATATATACACTGAGAAGGTTTGCTGCAATTTTGAAATACTCAGATGTTTAAATATATTTGAACACTCTGTCGTATTAGTAATACAAAGCATTTCTTGAGCAAAAAAAGGACACTAGTAACATCAGTGCTAAATGACCTTCAAGCACAGCTGATCATCCTCTCCAATTCTTGCTTTTTTCAGGTAGCTTTTCTTTACACCTATTTAGCGAGTGGGGCATTGGTCATATAAGAAATTCGTAGAAGGGATAAAACAAGAATAAAGAAGAGAAAGAAAGAGATGGAAGGTTCTTCATGTGAAATAACTCCAATATGCAGCTAGTTAAATAACTAACTAGCCAAGGTTCACAATAATCTCTATATCAATGCAAGTGATCTACTAAAAGCAGCAATCCACACAAGTTGAACTTGGCGCGAAGCAGTTATTGAGCAACCTCATTCTACCTAATGCTTAAAGGGTATTTCTCCACCATATTCTACAAGGTCATGCTAAGAATACTTTTCCAGGTATATATAGATCATTGTCGTTAGATAGTTTGAATCGCATCATTTAAAATCTTAAAATGGTGGAGAAGTTTCAACTTGTTTATTTGGATATGGAATATGCTCCTCACATGTGGGTCTAACTTCTTTTCTTTTGCACCATGCAAACGGAAGTACAAAAACTACACCTCAATCCCAAACAAGTTGAGGTCGGCTACATGAATCTTCACTGACTATTTTTCCAGTTTAAGCTTAACTCATGTCAACACGATTTTGTTAGTTTGTGACGATAAAACCCAAACTAGAAATTCTTCCACCCCTGTTACCATTTTGAGTTGTCTGAACTGCCTTGTTTCTCTAAAAGCTTAAACTTTCATAAAAGGGACACCTTTACTAGTTTACTTTAGGTCCTCACCACTTCAAACAGAAAAATCAACAATCATAGACTAAGAATAAGCCCGAAAGTTCTCCCATGCTTAAAGGAACATCAAAATCTACTGAAGAGCCAAAACAATCATTCATCAAAAACAACTATTTAGCCAGATACAGTAGGAAAAACTCAAAAAAAAAAAAACCTAAAAGGCTAAAACACAAATTAGCAAAACCCTAGCCTAGACCACAAGCTAAACAACGAACCAGTAAAATCAAACAAACCCCCAAAATAAGTTTTTCCATAAACCCTAACCCTAAACCCTAAAAAAGTTCATACTCAATAGGCAAATCAATTGATATTACACATAATAAAACCAAACAAACATCAAATTTCAACAAGATAAAAGCAATTAAGGACGGCGGCACTAACCCTCCGTCCATATCATAATCATCGTCCGCCATTGTTGCGTCGGCGTCAAAGCTTTCTTTTCAATTTGTGTAATACGGAGAGAACGCAGCTTTGAAACCAAATGGAACTGAAAATATTTTGCCCTTTCTGCGCCTTTAATATCATATATTATATTGTGGGGTTATTTTTATTATTTTAGACGTATACTATTATATAAACAGGAAAATTGTATATAATAATAAATTATTAATTTAAATTAAATGTTATAAATATATAACTTTGAATTAATTGTATACTATAGCAACCAAATAAAGATTCGGTCAAGTATACTTAAGTTAAGTAATATTTAATGACCTTATAATTTATGCCGTGTGTACTATATAATAATTTATGGTTGAGATCCATTCAAATTATACACTCATTAATTATAATAATAAAAACAAAAAAGTTATTAACTTTTTTATTTTTTAAAACTATCAAATAAAGCAATTATGTGCACCCAAGCCAATATTTTCAAGAAAAAGAAGTTAAGATTGACGAGAATATACGAACTTTCTGACTTTTTACCCGACAAACTTGATCGTGAGTAATTTTCACACATATTTTCTCCAAATTCTGAAGTAATCTCCAAGAATAGACAAATTTTAAAAACATAATTGAGTTCTAAATAATAATTTAACTAAAGAACATGATAATACAATTTTATTTTTTTAAAAAATACTTAGCTGGAGGTTTTCAAATAATTATAAAAATATATTTATTTAGATTTTTCAAAAATGTCGGATTCTTTAAAATTAGTATAATATAAAAAATCCAATACAAGTACGAGGTTTGACAGATAAAAAAATCGGGAAGTCCACATATTTCTGTCAGTCTTATTTTTTTTCTTGAAAATATTAATTAGGGTACACTTAATTGTTTTATTTGATAGTATTAAAAAATAAAAATAATTATCACTTTTGTTATTTTTATTATTGAAATGAATATATAATTTAAATGAATCTCAACCATAAATTATTATACAATACATATGACATGAATCTAAGGCCACTGAACATTACTTGACCTAATTATACTTGACCGAATCTTTATCCATAGCATACTATAGCTATTTTCATACTATAGCTATTTTCGCCACTCTCCTTAGTGGAATCTTGCTCGCCACTCTCGTTTGGTGGCAGTCTCACTCGCCTTTCTCGTTTTTTATATAAACACAAATGTATAAATGAGTTTGTGTTTGTATAAAGCGAGAGAAAATTGTATAAATACATATATTTTCATTCCCCTTTCTCCCCTCTGCCAGATCTCACTTGCCACTCTCCCTAATCTCGCTCGCTACCCTCGCCTCTCTCGCTTATACAAACAGAAACAAAATGTATAATTTGTGTTTCTGTTTGTATAAAGCGAGAAAAAACTATATATACACATGCAGATACATATATTTTCTTCCTATATGCTTATAATTATACAATAAAAATACTCCCCTGCCTAGTTTCTTTTGACTTTATCTCTTTCTCGTTTTATACAAATTCAAATTATATATAATTTCTCTCTTTCTCATTTTATACAATTTGATTCAATTGTATATTCCCCGGTCAAGTCTCTTTTGCCTTTCTCTATTTCTCATTTTATACAAATTTAGATTGTATATAATCGTCCTATACATAAAACAAATATTTCCCTGCCCAAGTCTCTTTTGCCTTTCTCTCTTTCTCGTATTATACAAATTCAAATTGTATATAATTTCTCTCTTTCTCGTTTTATACAATTCGCTTAAATTGTATATGCATAGCGAATTATACATACATATGTTTGCTATGGAGCGCAATTATATAAATTTTGCTGTATCATACAAATATGAATTTTATGTTTGTTATATGTGAAAGTTGCCCCTATATAAAATGTATCTATTAAACACTTTGGAAAAACTATTATGCTTTTTTCATGTATCTATTATATAGTTAAGTATCACTGCATTGAATTTATAATTAACCTCAATAAACAATAGAACTCCGTTTCTCAGATCAAGGTCGAATTTCAGGTTCCAGTTGGTTGGACCGGGATTGGGATTGGGTCCAAGGTCTCAAGTCTGTATCAAGGTTAGGCCTTGGATTCAGGTCTCTAGTCTTGGGTCGGAGCTGGGTCTTGCATCTAAAGTTAGGTTTTGGGTTATGGCCTGGACCAAAATCAGGATCGGTGTTCGATCTTGGACAATTTACTTGTCTAGTGGGTGAAAAATACCATCAACCATAAAAAATAATAATTTATAGTGCAAGACGATAACACAAACCCTACACAAAATATTACATTATATGATTTAAAGAGTGTTAAACAGGCGGGGCAGAATCAAATTTAAGAGGTTAGAATGAGATAAAATAAAAATTGATTTGGGTCATGATCCATTCAAATTTACTTTTAACCAAGCCAGACTAAGAAATGAGTTGGTTATAATCGAACTATTTTGATCCATTTAACCTAAAACAATATTGACATGCATACTAATGTAATTAATAAAAAAGAAAAATGACCAAATACGCTAAAAGATGAAAAGCCAAAAGAATTAGGGACTCAAACCCAACTCGGAACTTTAAGATCTAGGACCCAAACCAAAATATCCGACCTCGACCTATATATATATATATATCACTCAATGTGTTTATCATAATTTTAATTTTAATTTAAAGCCTAATAATTTTGATATACGGATTACATCTACTTTTGAGTAGGGGTATTCACAGTTAGGATAAAAACCGATCAAAACCAAAAAATTGAACCAAATCGATTAACTAAATCAATTTTTATTTGGGTTTGGTGTGGTTCGGTTTTAGATTTCTAAAAATCCATATTATATGGGTTGATTATGGTTTTGTTTGAAAAAATTAAATAAATAACCAAATCAGACTGACAAATTATATACATATATTTTATTAATATACATACATCATATATTATTTTTATAAATAATTTTAAATATCTTATATGTGTTTTCATCAAAATAAAATAATAATCTATGAAATAAAAAATGTCCAAGGTGAGAATATTTATCTTATTGGTTTTATTTATATGAGTGTGTCTATGAGAATTCTCTATGAGATTGAAAATAACACTTTCTCTTTCTTCCAAGCCAAAATAATGACTTTTGAAGCTTTAGTAAGATTAAATTCAATGATTGAAAGCTTTATAATGTCATCCATTCTAACTATTTTTATTTTAAAATGGATTGTTGTCACTTTTTTTTATGTTTTGAATAAGTTGTTTCTTTTTTTTTTCTATGGTTAATAACCGAATAACCAAACCAAATCGAACCAAAACCGATAAATATATACTATATTTGGTTTGGTTTGATTTTGATAATTTTAAAACCGACTAAGTTGGTTTGATTTTGATTTTGACCAATAATCGATCCAAACCAACGCGTGAAAACCCCTACTCTTGAGTAACAAATAGAGTTGTGTTTTTACGGTCCAACTACTTAAAATTTCATTGTTTTAGTAGTTATTTAACTTTAAAGTAAATAAGGAACCAAAAATATTCTTCAATCGCCATAAACGTGAATATACTTGATATAATTAACTTGCATCGTTACAACTCCAAAAATATACATAGATGCTCTTGCTCACCCCATTGGTAAGAAGCAATGAGGGAAGAGATATAAATACTAATGTAGTCGGTTCAAAATGGATTTATCGAGTCAAATTTTTAAGACCTAAAAAACTTCTTAGTTAAGTCCTTAGTTATTCTTCATTTGCATATAAGATCTCAGGTGATATTTCAATTATGATTAGGCGTTAAGGTCAATTGTATAGTGTAACATTAAACTTGAAGATGGATTAAGATTACAAGAAATCTTTAGCACAAAGTTGAGTTGAAAACTTCCTTATTGATTAAGTTTTGAGATAAGATTATACTTATGCCAACTTCAAATAATCATATCACGACATATAATGAATTAGGTAGCTCATGATCTATCAAAATGAAAGTCAGTCACTTTCAATGCCATCAAATTTTCCCCAATCCAAATTCTGAGTAAAAAGTTATAACTGATTTACTAGAGACACTGTAACCTAGCAGTAGCTCAACGATGTCTCCTCATTAAAGAGTGAATACATACCTCACTGTCCGCTAGAATAAAATTCTGACTTCCAGCTCTTTTTAAAAAAAAAATTAAAAACCTCCAGGGAGTCATATAAATCACCCTAAACATGTAAAAAATGAGTTTTCACAATCAAACCTCTCATGAACACCTAAATTTTTGTTAAGATTCTTCAAAAATTTGTTTTTTCAGGTATGTAAGGCTATCATAATGTTGAACTAGTTCGTCCTCAAGCCCTATATCTACTTTTTATCCGTAAGGGAGTAATCTAAAGTTCTATCCTTAGTTTTGAATATTCTTAAGATGAGTTTGGTGTTAAGTTTCGAGTTCTTGAATTTCTTTGAGTTTCTATTCCTAATTATTGAGTTGTATTTTATTGTGTATTGAGATTGTTCAGTTGGTTATTCATGTCTATTTTTCAGCATGAACTCTATCTCCGAGTATTCATTGAATTCTTATTAAGGATATTTCAGACAAACATTATCATTTTAAATTGATTTATCTGAGAAAGCAAAGAGGAATTTTGAGAAAGAGCTTTAAACATGATTTGAGTTAAAGTATAATAGAACTAAGTATTCCCAAAGGTATCACCTTTTACGGTGAGAAAAGAGAAACCTTATTTTCTAATGAGTAATAACTTCAGAGCCTTACCTATTTTAAGAGGATATTTGAGCAAGTGCCTCAAATATAGAGAAATACTACGTTTTGTAGATTTGAGCTTAAGTGTATATTGTTGGGAGTAGTATTGAGCACCGATATGAGAACGAGTTTAAACAACTCAACATTCTCATAAATCATGTCACCAATATTTGTATAAACTTTATTAGATGAATCCTTATTGCTTAGTGGATCCACTTGGTTGAGAGGTTCTATACTTCGACAATGTATATGACAGTTCTAACAATGTGGGTGAGACGTATTATCACTTAGCTCATAATTATAGTTGTCGATTAGAAAATCTCCCAAATAAAGTTAAAAGTGTATTTTAATCGTATCACTTAATATGTTGAGTTCAGAGATGAGTAAGCATTTTCGCTTTGGCTATATTATATACTTATGAATTTAATGTACTGATGTCATTAAGCCAACATCTTTTAATGATGTAGATACATGCACTTAAAATCCTCAACAAAATTTTGTTCAGATCACTTCATCCGCTCATCAACTTTTGTGTAATAACCCTAAAAATGGATATGCTAAGTAATGCTTAATGTGTTAAAAATGCCTACGATTAGACCGGGTTCACACGGAATTGATGCGCGTAGAACCAGACCTCTGAACCCTTGTGATATTCAAGCCAACTAACTTGGGGAGTTAGTTGAGCTAGGAAAGGTTGGGTCCAGCCAGGTAGGGCTCCCTAATATGAATATTCACTCGGATGAGTCTTTACCGGACTTAAAAAGGGGAAATCTTAAGTTTGGAGGATCTAGGGGTAAAATGGTCTTTTTTCAGTCTAAGGGTAGTACCGCAATTATCCTAAATATGTAATTAATTATTTAATTAATAAGGTGAAGGGGTATTTTGGAGAGAGAGGGCCGAAATTACCTTTCAACAAAATCTTGCTCCACCTGGGTTCGAACCTAGGTAGGAGCAATGATTTAAATTATTTTATTTAAATTGATAAGTTAATTTAATGAATTGATATTTATTAACTGATTTATTAAAAATTAAAGTCAGATTTTTAAAGGTTTGAAAGATTCCTAGTTGACTAAGTCTAAACTACTCCACTTAATCCTAAACTACCTTTCACGTTTTAACTCTCTCTCTCTCTCTCACGTCAATATCTCTCTTTTATTTTCACGTTCTCTCTGCCTAAACACAAGAACTGATTAGCAACCAAAAGTTCTTCACACCTGAATAACTTTCACGTTAAAAACATATACAAAACATAACCAAAAACATTAGCAAAAATGGAGGGGTTTTCCGTCGAGTTGGTGTTGAAGCTTTTGGACTTGGACGTGATTTTGGAGAGGGTCTTTGGACAGCAAGTTCAAGGTTTGAACGTCAAAATAAGGTATGGGTTTTCTTATTCTTGGTCCCTTTCCCAAGAGACCCTTAGGACTCAGATGAATCTATTCCGAAAACTAGGGTTGTTCCCCGTTGCATGTCCCTGTCACTAGCTCCCATAAATTTGCAGGTTGGGTTTGTTTGCTGGTAGAAATTGAGGATGTAATGTGTTTTTGTGATGATTACGTTCATGTATGTATGTATGTTCAGAGTTATGTGAATATTAAGCATGCTGTCTGAAACTATGTGATTATGTGTGTGCAATGTGTAGCCATAACATATACTCTTGGTTTGAAGTTCAAAAATGACATGTTATGGTTGTATTCTTACGTGCACAAACTTTTATAAATCTTGATGGTCATATGAAGTATAATGCGGCTGATTTGAATTGAAATTATTAGCTAAATAAATCCAAGAAAATGCACCTAAAGATGTACTAAATGATCCATGAATTACCCTAAAAAACTAACATGTAAATGTTGATGAAAATGAGTTGAAAAACATACATAATTTCCAGCATCTTGTTGATGAGTTTCGGCCAAGCTAAGTTGTGTATCATGCTATGTAAAATGAATTAAAAATAAGTGAGGTCATTGAGAATCAAACCCGTGACCTCACCATGTTAAAAATCTTTGAATTAAAGTGATAGAAAAAGATGTGGCATGTGGGATTCGAACCCGTGTGCCTTGACCAAAACATGGAAAAGATAATGAAAAATAGAAATGAGAGGTGTGGGTTTCGAACCCACAACCTCTCGGTCAGACTTAAGGAAGAATTAAAAGAAAAATAAAAGTTAAGGCATGAGGGAATTGAACCCACAACATCTCGGCTGAATAAAGAAAATTAAGTAGAAAAATAAAGTGGGGCTGTGGGGGTTCGATCCCACACCCTCTCGGTCAAACGAAAATGGTTTAAGGAAAAAGAGAACACAAGAAAATGAGGTTGACGGAGTTCGATCCCGCATCCTCTTGGTCCCAAACGAACAAAAAATAAAGAAATTAAGGGAAAATGAAGAGAAGGCGTTGGGGCTCGATCTTGGGTCCCCAAGCCGAGTGGATCAAACTAAAATAAATAAAAATGTAAGTGTCCCTTGCCCAATTTCCGTATTAATACATAAGTCATATGTGAATAAATATTCAAAATAATACTGCCTATATAGATCGTAATTGATGATCTTGGCATACATACAAGATGTATAAGTCTTGTATCACAAAATCTTAGAAAGATACGAATCACTTAAACGAACTATGAATGAAGCCTCATGGCTTGTATATATAGTCCCATAAGTCTAGCATACGTTTAAAAGTAAGTGAACCTAAGATGTATGTAATCAAAGGATGTAACCCTAGAAGGGTTAAGTAAGAGTATGAAACACACTAAATGGCCAAGTGCATTGGCATATGATGAAATGAACATTCACGAAAAGAGGGTGAGTAATTATGAAAAACAAATGGGCTAAAGTTAATGAATGTGGTGACAACATGATAAGAGGCTAATGTGAAAGATGAGAGCAATCTCAAATGATACTAAGTAAATGTTCCCAAAATGTACTCACCTATGAGAGTATAAAGTTAATGAAGAGACCAGTATCTACGAACACTCTAATGAAAGTATTGAGATTAATGTATACTTAAGACGGATGATGAGATGAGAAATCATCTAATGAGCTATGATGTCCTCATACTAGATGCCCACTTCCATGACGTATGATTTTAATGTAATGAAACTTTATACTCAGCACCCATAGGCTAGTTATGAGCGGTGATGCCTTATTTTGGGAAGGGAGGAGGTTTACGTAACTCTCATGAGATGAGATGTCCGACATGCCGGGTATGAGTCTCCTTATATCTCCTAGTCTTTGAACCTATATTGCCAATAAAGAGATCTAGCAGGGTTCAATTCCCTATATACGCTAACATGTTTTGGTTCACCTTGGCTGGTGATTCCACTTCTTTTTGGCATAGGGATGACACACTGAATTTCATGATGCTCACATGATCTATGTCGGTTAAGGTTAAAGTTCCCAAAGAAAGAATAACGCCAGCCTCAAATGATGCACATAATAAAATGAACGATACCAAAGGTGTTAGGATAGGTTATTAAGAAATGAGCTAGACTCAAGTAATGACACTAGGTTATTCTTGATTATTGCACAACAAACCCGATGAGAGTCTTAAAACTACATCCTAGGTATGACTAATGGATACACTAGTATTATGAATGAATGAAATGGAGTACATACAAATAAATGAAGCAGACTCTGTGTTTGCTAAAAGAAGGCTCCATAGTGGAGGTCCCATATGTTGAGCCCTCATTTTGTGAAGTCTTAATGTCAAATCCATGATTCCAAGGTCTCATGGCATATGATCGAATGATATGAAATATGTTATGTGCTATATGTAATATGTTATGTGTTATATGTAATGTGTTATGTGTTGTGTGCAATATGATACGTATGATAATGCATGTTACTCTCATGGCATGACTTTCCTAATCCAAATTTGGCAAGTCCACTGACTTGACTTTCCATAAACCATGTTGTTAGAAAAAGCTATTCTTATTCATGCATGTCCTTGGTGTGTGCTTGCATATACCCATACTTAGTACAAGTGTGTACGAATCCCATACAATATCTAATTTTAGGTGCAGGAAATGGTGGACTTTAAAGCTTACAGTACGACGTTGCAGCTATCCGGACGTGGAGCTTTCATCGGGATTTGGTAGGCCCTCATGCTTTCGAGGATGTATGCTGTTATTTTCTTGCTTAGATGTAAGCTTTAGATAGTGGAGTATGTTCCACTAGTATTTCATTTCCACTTTCATTTCAGACTTTGTATTGATGTCGTTTTTGCAAAAATACGTTTAATGCAATTATGAACTATTTCTTTCATTTGATGATCTTAATATTAGATGGTTGATTGTGAACGTTTATGAGTTTAAGTAGAATGACTTACATGAATGTTAAGTAACAAAAAGTTCAAAATTTTCACTAAAATTAACCTAGATGAAGTAACAATGACGTATGTAGGCTTGTCTGCGAATTCTGAGAGGTCAACGACGCCGGTCTCGTCTGGGATCTAGATTCCGATCGTGACATTTTGAGTGGGACCTTGGTGCTTCCAGAGTACTCCAATTTTTTTTTAAGTTATTAGTATTAGTCTTTGAGAAGTCATGAGTCTTGTCCCGATACTCATATTTATACAATAGAAGATTCATAGATAAACAATTTTGAAGAGTCTCAGAGGTTATCTTTAAAACTTATGTTTCATACTCAATATATTCATAGAGTTTTGAAATTTTGATACAATATGATTTAGCATTTATTTCAATTTTATGCTTGTTTATGTTTGAAATAGTTTTTCGTTTGTAGTTAGCCAAAATGAAGGCTCGTTTCAAGACCAATAATGATTCACGAGTTTCTGCCATGTCCAGAATATACACTCAGATCGTGACAAAATTCAAAGAAGATGAATCTATAAAATGATATAAAGCCCGTTTGATTGCACAATGGTACACACAAGTGGAAGACATAGAATATGAAGAGTCTAGTTGTATGCACTACTACCATAAAATTTGTCCTAACTATTGAACTTCCATTAAATTAGAAATTAAGGCAATTGGATATAAAATATGTCTTCCTCCATGATATTTTAAAATAAATTTTCCAGTATCTATTTACTCAGGTTTTGAATAGTTAAAGAGCCTACTTATGCATGCCAATGTTAAAGATAATAGTATTCAGTTGAAATCAAGTTAATGGCCATATATTATGACTTATGCCTTTAACAAAAATATTTTTTTTTTACAAATATTTACAATTCTATGGCCAGACACCTGCTTTTTGTTAAGCTTAAAAAAGTCATTACGGGAAAAGATATTTTTAGTGACTTAGATATCTCCCTTGCTATGATTGATGCATAATATATGTACAATTATTATCAAACAAGTCATTATATGATGATCTATATTTATGAAAGTCACAAAAACATATATGATATTCTTATGCTTTTCATATAAGCATTATAAACTCAAAGACTTGATTTAATAATATTGATAATCTGTTCTAAAATAGTGTGCCAATAGCTTATCATATACGTGCAAAGCACGTGATGAGAAACTAATTAAAGAAAAACACAATATACTGTAATGTTCAATACTTAGACATGAACGTCAATAAAATTTATAAGATATAGTTTACGTCACCATAACTAACTTTTTTAAAATCATAACCTGCAATTATGATCCTCATCTCATCTTTATTGTAAATTCATGTGCTTCCTAAGCCTCATCATTATCACTGGAATCAACCCTACAATAAAAAAATAAAATACAAATGTTAGGAAAAATAACAATATAAATTTCTTAGTGGCTTTTTACTTAAGATATGAATTTAACATAATTAATAATTTTATAAGAATAGATATTGAGTTTCATTCAAGAATTTTTTTCAAAATTGTCTTAAAAGTACTTTAATTAAAAATTAAAACATTTATAATACGACATGACCTGGCCTTTTTCACATCTTGAAGGATTTGTATGCCGCTTGTAGAGATTTCTTCTTTTTTCTGCACAAAATGAAATAATTGCATAATCAACAAATTAATCTTTTACAAAAGAAAATAGATTCTTTTATGTCAAATATTTAATTTAATTCATTTATTTGTAAAAATCCATAAATTTATGTATGACATTGTATATGTGAATGTGTGCATTTTTGAGATTGGTGCATCGTATTGTAGGCGGAGAAAAATTGTAATATAGTGATAAGTAAGTATTTAACTTAACGAGATAAAATCGTTTGTACTTGCCATAAAAATTCTCCTTAATTATAAAACTCATGGGGAAAAAAATTCCATATCATATACTAAAAAGTGAACTTCTCCAAATGTAGAAAGTTACTGAACCATTCCCCCTAGAAGATCTAGGATCAAATGACTACATAGAAAAATTCACAAAAGAGGAAAATCTGAGAGAGTACTCAGCGAGAGCCCTTGGTTTATAAATGGGAACTTTCTCACAGTTCAAAGACGGCTCCCAAATTTTGTATCCTCGGATGCGACGGAGGATAAATCAACAATTTGGATTAGACTACCTCAACTTCCCCCTGAGTTCTACGGTGCTATTATACTAAAAGAATTGGATATTCCATTGGGAAACTACTAGAGATTGATGCATACACAATCGCCACCTTGCGAGGGAGATATGCTCGACTATGTGTAGAAGTTTCACTTAACAAGCCAGTTAAATCACACATAAATATGGGAATTTTAAACAGCAAATAAAATATGAAGCAAATGATCAACTCTGCCACAGATGTAGAAGATTGGGAACCCACAAAGATGTTGTTTCACCAATCTCGGCTAAGGAAATTAACAACAAAATTCAACTACTATCTAGTAATGAATTGAAGACGGTAGCTTTGAAAAACTACCAACATAGGAAAGGAACCTAACTTAGAGAAAGTCAAGGATAATGATCATAGAAATAATCATTTGAAATTGCAGACAAGTATGCTTTCTTTTCCAATAATTATGAAGGTACAAGCGAAAGGATTGCTAGCAAAATTAATATTCTCCCTCTATTATACAACCTAGAGGATTTCTACACTAACAATAAATTCAACTCCTTAGCAAATAAGAGATCCAACCCTTCAGAGAGAATTGAACTCAAACATACCCCTCCCCTCCTTCGATAATTCAAAAGTTGAATTTCTCTTTTGGAGCTATTCCCACTAGAAATAGTAACAAACCCTCAAGAGTAAAAAGTATTTCCTAAGCTATTCCCACTAGAAATAGTGACATCTGTCATACGAAAAAGTCAGCCAATGAAATTATATGCATGAAACACTTGGAGAAAGCCTCTAGCCAAGTGTTGAATGAAAATATGATGCAAATCCTTAGACCGAATTCTACTTGCAATATTAATAGCCTCACCAATCTATGTTAGATTACTTCAAAATCTACAGATATCCAATCATTACCCCGTATTAATATAAAATCCCCTCAATACAGTCCAAAATAGAAGCGTGAAAATTCCATTGCACTAAAAATCAGATTCTCACCACATACTCAGAAAGTCCCAACAACTATCAGATACCAAATTCTCCAGTAGCATATGCTTAAAAGCAATACCGCTGGCTCAACCTCTCCATTCGTGGATAGAGGTAGATTTGCATGGACAAGAAGCCTATTTCACAATGGACATATGAGAGAAGTGATGATTGACCTTCGATTACCCCAACTTTCTGGCACAACTAGTCAAAGAAGAGATGACACTTGAAATGGACAATAATATGAATCATCTATGACTAATCAATATTCTAAGCCCCATTTCTTCTGCGATGGCTCCGAATTCCACTTCTTGCAACAGATATGGGACATGTCGTCTCACTCTAACCCTATGATGAACCCACTAACAAGGCCAGATCTACCATTCTCTACACCACACATCACCAAGATTTTTTTCCATGGATACCACAAATGACGATAGTGTAACAGCAACAACAAGAACTATTTCGTGTAGTGAACTTTCATTAACAAGTTCCCCAAGAGCATGAGTGGGTGGTAAAAAGAGGAAGAAATGGATGAGGATCGTATGTTCTAAAAAATAATAAGCCTAAGAGAAGTAGCCCTTATGTTATTTCTGAAAGCGGAAGACAAGAATTTCATTTTCAACTGGCCAACAACACCGACCAAATGCTTAGTGGACATTCTCCCACCAATAAACTGAGCAAAGGCGAAATTCGCAGTGGTGTTGAGTCCAACAGTGAAAGAGATTCCTCATTCGGAAGATGTGAAAAAAATACAAAAAAAAACCCTCCCATGATGACTAAGCCTAATATTTTATTATTTGGAATATCAGAGGATCCTCTAATGATGTTGCTATAAGAAATCTTACAAATTTGTTTAACACTTATAACCCCTCTATTCTTGCTTTTTGGGAAATTATGATGGATGATCATGCCAGACTTAAAGACATGCTTAGGTTTGATAGTATGCTCGAACAACCTGCAATAGGAAGTTCGAGAGGAATTGATCTCTTTTAGCATGAAAATTAAGTGGCAGTATCTCGCTATAGACAATCAGATCATGACATGCATGTCATGGTTAAGGTAAACACCAATAATACCCCTAGGCTTTTCAGTATTATTTAAGCTAGTACTAACTCGAACCACATGTCCCTCCTATGGAAAAATCTTTGTGCTCTCAAAAATCATCACTCCGCTCCTTGGGTAATGTGTGAGGATTTTAACCAAGTTATGAGTCAGAATGAAAAATTTGAAGTTCAACCTATAAACTATACAAAGACAATATTTTCTCAACATGCATGAACTATTGTGATCGAATAGACTTGTGTTTTAAAGGTTCCAAATATACTTGGTCGAATCATCGTAGGAAATATGACCTTATCCTTGAAAGACTAGATCGGGGTTTAGAAAACAAGCCATAGATCTCTCTTTACCATAACGTAACCATCACCCATCTTCCTAGGATTTTCTCTGACAACAATGCTCTCCTAATCAATCTTTAATAATAATAATAGGAATAGTGTTGCCCCTAAACTTTTCAGAAGTAGAGCGATTTTGGACCTTGTATCAAGACTAGGGAGCATAGTTGTTAGATGTTATAATAATGTGGACCTCGTAGCTAATAATCACCAATTTACTAAGGAGATCATTGAGTAGAGCAATATCACATTTCGTGACAGAAAAATAAAAGAAAAGGATCATACAAGCTAGACTCAATGGTAACCAAAACTCCCTGCATTTTCCTACCAGTACTTTTCTCTTAAATCTAGTACAAGATCTCATAAGATAATTTGATAGTATTCTTAGGATTGAGGATGATTACTAGAAAATGAGATCTAGAATAAACTGGATCAATGAGCGTGATGCCAATACTAGTTTTTTCATATCTCCATTATTAACAGAAAAAGAAAAAACAAAGTAGTTAGTTTATTGGACAATAATGGTGTTACTATTACTGATCATAAGGAGATCTCGTCTCACACTCTAAATTATTTTCGGCAAATTTACACTACTCGCCATACAAACCCTAAAACACCCTACCCTACTTTTTAAACTTCCTTTCATAAAATAGATCCGTCCAGTCTAGATAGACCCCTCAAAGATCTTGAAACCTATAATGCGATCAGCTCTTTCAAACCCTTCAAGTCCCCGAACCTGGATGGCCTCCACCTATTTTTCTACCAGAATTTTAACAATATAGTGGGGGATTCAATTAGACGCTTTTGTCATCAAGTTTTTGCGAGTGGGTTCCTTCCTCATGAAAGAAATGAGACTTATCTTTGACTCATTCGCAAAGTTAAGAACGCAAATAACTTGAACTTTTTTTGACCCATTGGTCTTCACAATATCATTTACAAGGTGCTTACAAAAATTCAATCCTTCAGACAATGCAATCCTAATTCAGGGAATCTTAGAAAAATTCAAAACTAGTTGAAGCTCCAAATATTGTTTCATGCTTTAGTTAAATCTTAAAAAAGTGTTTTATAAGATAGAATGGTTCTTTATTCATCGGGTTTACTCTACTTTAAATTTCCTCAAAAAGTTACTTCCATTATCCTTAACTGCACACCTCTAGCTCTATTTCTATTTTTGTTAATGGTTCATAAACTTAATTTTTCCATCCCACGAGGGGACAAGGCAAGGGGACCTTATGTCTCTTTATATTTTTATTTTGTGT
This sequence comes from Solanum lycopersicum, assembly GCF_036512215.1. NCBI lineage: Eukaryota > Viridiplantae > Streptophyta > Magnoliopsida > Solanales > Solanaceae > Solanum > Solanum lycopersicum. Next base: position 4,375,514 of record NC_090808.1, on the reverse strand, counting down.
ATCAGATTTCTCTCAAATTATATTAGCTATCAAGTAGATATTCTTAATTGAATATCTATCACACTTACTCCTAGAAGGCTTCTTATCTCTCACTTATTATATGCGTATGACCTTACCCTTATGGCCACAACGTCCCACGAAACTATTTCCAATATGCATCAATGCTTAAATTTTTTTTGTACTTTGTATGGGGGAACTATAAATCAAAAGAAGTCAAAAGCTATTTTTTCCAAAAATTGCCCTACCATTTCCCCAAATTTGTTGAAAACTTATCTGGTATAGAAATCCCTTCAGAGATTGGAAAGTAACTTGGTTATCCCATTTAAACCATAATTCCACTCATTGAGACTTTAACTACATCCTTGATAATATGACTAACATATTAGCAGGCTGGAAAGTGCATTTTCTCACTTAAGCTGGAAAACCACCATGGCAAAGAGTACCCTTAACGTCATTCTTGTGTACCATATGAGTTAATTTAAATTTCCTAGCACCACCCTTAAGAGAACAGACAAAATTCAACGAGATTTTACACGGGGTAGTACTTTTGATAAGAGAAAAATTAATTATCTTAGTTGGACCCTAGTAACCGAACCCAAAGTAGAAGGGGGGGCTGGACATCATTACTGTGGAGCATAAGAATAACGCACGTTAGGAATCTTAGCATAAAGGCTCTTACTAGGCTCTAACCTTTTTGGGCAAACTGTATGCTCTCTAAATAATAGAAAAGAAATAAACCTACCAAAGGAGGTTCCTTCATCTGGAAAAATATTTTGAATAGGTGGAAGCTTTACAATAAAGGCATGGGTGCTCACAGATGGAAATAGAGTTAACATATGACATAACAATTGGATCCCTCCTAACAATAATAATAGATACCTCTATGAAGTCACAATCAGTAAGAACGAAATTGACATGAAAGTGGTTAGGATTATTAATAACAAAAATTGGAATCTTAATAACTTCTCTTTTCCCATTACGACGAGTATTGTTGAACGCAACTATCAAATTCCTTTAGATAGTCATTATGGATCAAATTTCCCTATATGGTCCCTAAACTCCAATACCTCTTTACCTTAACCTCCCTCCGAAAAATACTGCAACCTTCCGATCCCAACATTTACAACTTCCAATGGATTTGGGATCTAAAGCCCCTCAATAAAATTAAATACTTCCTGTGACAATGCTCCCATAATAGGTTTCCCTCAAAATTGTATCTTCAAACCATTAACATTAGTAATGATAAATTATGTCCTATTTGTAGCTTAAATCCCGAATCCCTAAACCACATTCTCATAGCCCAATAGCCAAGCATTTTTGGGAAAGTTATCACATACACTTTGTCACAGACTTTAATACTAATGATAATTGTCTGCTGATGATCAAGAACAAAAATCCTTCAAAGCAAAATCCTTTATTCAAATGGGAAATTTTCTTCCCCTTTGCAATCTGGTACATTTGGACCAATCGTGACCACTATGTGTTTAACAACTCCAAGCACCCTACAAATATCCAAAATCTAGAGCACAAAGTTCTTCAGTTCACTTTATCCTCTAACTCCCAATTCCATCCTCTTAGGGCTAGCCTCACGACGCATATCTAATGGCATCCTCTAACTCCTAATTCCAGAATTTTAACAGCATAGTAAGGGATTCTATTAGACGCTTTTGTCATCAAGTTTTTGCAAGTGGATTCCTTCTTCATGAAAGAAATGAGACTTATCTATGCCTCATTCCCAAAGTTAAGAATGCAAATAACTTGAACTTTTTTAAACCTTTTCTCCCCAATGTGATCAACCCCTTCCAAGATAACTTCATTGAATAAAGAAGACTTTTAGACAATGCAATCCTTATTCAGGGAATCATAGAAAAATTTGAAACTAATCGAAGCTCCAAATATTGTTTCATGCTTAAATTAAATCTTGAAAAAGCATTTTATAAGATATAATGGTTATTTATTCATCGGGTTTACTCTACTTTAAATATCCCTATAAAATTACTTCCATTATTCTTAATTCTGTCACCTCTAGCTCTATTTCTATTTTGGGTAATGGTTCAAAAACTTAATTTTTCTAGACCAGAAGGGGACCAGGCAAGGGACATTGTGCCTCTTCATATTTTTCTTTTGTGTATGGAACTTCTCTCAAATTATATTAGCTATCAAGTAGATATTCTTAATTGAATCCCTATCACTCTTACTCCTAGAGGGCCTCTTATCTCTCACTTATTATATGCGAATGACCTTACCCTTATGGCCACAACGTCCCACGAAACTATTTCCAATATGCACCAATGCTTAAATCTTTTTTGTACTCTGTATGTGAACTATAAATCAAAAGAAGTCAAAGCTATTTTTTTCCAAAAATTGCCCTGCCATTTTCCCAAATTTGTTGAAAACTTATCTGGTATAGAAATCGCTTCAAATTTTGAAAAGTATCTTGGCTATCCCATTTTAAACCATAATCCCACTAATCGAGACTTTAACTACATCCTTGATAATATGACTAACATATTAGCAGGATGGAAAGTGCATTTTCTCACTTAAGATGAAAGAACCACCATGGCAAAGAGTACCCCCAACATCATTCCTACGTACCATATGAATCACTTTAAATTTACTAGCTCCACCCTTAAGAGAACGGACAAAATTAAACGAGATTTTACATGGGGTAGTACTTCCTATAAGAGGAATATTCATTATCTTACTTGGACCCTAGTAACCAAACCCAAAGCAGAAGGGGGGCTGGACATCATTACTACGGAGCATAAGAACAACACACGTTAGGCAGCTTAGCATGAAGGCTCTTCCTAGGCTCTAAGATTTTTTGGGCAAACTGTATGCTCTCTAAATAATAGAAAAGAAATAGCCTAGCAAAAGAGGTTCCTTTATCTGGAAAAATATTCTCAATTGGTGGAGGGTTTACAATAAAGGCATTGAGTGCTTACAGATGGAAATAGAGTTAACATATGACATAACAATTGGATCCCTCCTAACAATAATAATAGATCCCTCAATGAAGTCAATATCAATAAGAATCAAATTAACATGAAAATTGTTAGGATTATTAATAACGGAAATTTGAATCTTAATAACTACTCTTTTCCCATCTCGACGAGTATTGTTGATCGCAACTATCAAATTCCTTTAGATAGTCATTCTGGATCAAACTTCCCTATATGGTCCCTAAACTACAAGACCTCTTTACCTAAACCTCCCTCCGAAAAATGTTTCAACCTTCATATCCCAACATTTACAACTTCCAATTAATTTGGGATGTAAAGTCCCTCAATAAAATTAAATACTTCCTATGACAATGCTCCCATAATAGGTTTTCCTCAAAATTGTATCTCCAAACCATTAACGTTAATAATGATAAATTATGCCCTATTTGTAGTTTGAATCTTGAATCCTTGAACCACGTTCTCATAGCCGTATAGCAAAGCATTTTTGAGGAAGTTATCACATACACTTTGACACAGACTTTAAAACTAATGATAATTGTCTGATGAAGATCAAGAACAATTATCCTTCAATGCAAAATCCTTTAGCCAAATGGGAAATTTTCTTCTCCTTTGCAATCTGCTACATTTGGACCAATCGTGACCAAAATGTGTTTAACAACTCCAAGCACCCTATAAACATCCACAATCTAAAGCACAAAGTTCTTCAGTTCACTTTATCCTCTAACTCCCAATTCCATCCTCTTAGGGCTAGCCTCACGATGCACATCTAATGGAATCCCCCCGCTGAAGGTTTCTTGAAGCTTAACATTGATGACTCCTACAATAGAGTTGCAAATATTGGGGGCATAGGACGGATTTTGAGATATGAAAAGGGTATATGGGTGATAGGTTTCTAAGAAAAAGTTCATCACCATCAATCAAACTTTCATGGAACTCATGGACCTTTTCCACAACCTTAACCTTGTCAACGATCACTAAATTACAAATCTAGAAATTGAAACAGACTCCTCTGAGGTCATAAAGTTAATCAATCACAAAAATGTTCAAGTTTCCTTCAAAATGCAAGTCATCACTAAAGAATTTTGGGAATTCGCTGATCCGCCACAGTTTTCAGGGAGGGAGTAAACTCAAACATCTATTGGCAGCACAAGGAAGGTTTCAGGAACGATAAGATGAAGGTACTCTTTTGCTTTACCCACCCTAGTAGGTGTTAATAACTATTAACTATGATAGAGGTGGACAATCATAGAAATCCCTCTTAGTACTAGTACCAACTTAGCTGCTATGAGAAATATATGTATTAGAAATGCAATGCTTAGTAATTTGGCTATGACAACTGTAATGCTTACTTATGTGCCTAGGACCAATGTAATGGCTTTCTAGTAATAAAAAAAAATATATATTGTTCCAAAAAGAAAAGTGAGAACACAAATCATTCAATCATGATTAGACAAACTAATTAGTAAACCTAAAGATAAAAGATCTCAATTGGTAAGTCAAGAGCAAGTGATGTATAATATACTTTAATTGATAATTTCAAAAATTTATTATGAATACAATAGGACAAAAGCATCGAAAAAATAAAAATGATAAAGAATAACAAATAAAAATTGAAGAAAACATACCTTGTTCAAGGATGATCTTCCACCCAATTCTTTGTAAAAAGCAATTGTTTTTTGTATTAAATCAAGCTCCTTTTGAGTATTTTCAATTTCTAGACTCAATTTTTCTGTAACGGCAATGCTCCCGTACCCAGGATTTTCAGACCTAATCTTCGCCTCTAAAATTAGGGTTTCAACCATTTTTGCCTTTTCCTCATTAGTAGTAACAGAATTCAGCATATCTTTGAGAAAATCGATGCTGAAAAGTCGAATGACTTTATCAAATTCATCAACTTTGTTGGAAGGAAAAAACGGAGCTAATGGACAATTCTCATCACATCTTTTGTTTTGGTACTTACATGCTGCACATTTACCCCTTGCATCTGCATCATTCATCTTTGTCACAAATATTGAGAACTCCTAAATAATTACTTAACAGAGAGATGTTTTCCTTGTAATTGTCTCTCTTAACACGAATTTAAAGAATATTGAGTTGACTAATCAGATTGTATAAGAAATAATTTGATTTGAATAATAATAAGTTAATAGACTTGACTGTTTTTATTTAAAAGTAACTGATATATTTTAATTTTTTGGAAAGAAATCCTTCATGCTAGTGAATATATTCACATTTGGCTGACTAGATATCACACCTCGAGCCTACACCCTGGATGTGGCTGGCACTCGAGAAACGTAACTGAACCTCAATTGAATTCTTGGTTTGACTGACTACTTAGTGGAATAATCATTCACGCGGTAACACTACCAAAAAAAGACTAATTGGCAGAGGTTTATTTGTGGGGTTTTAAAATAATACACTATAAATCATTTTGTAATGCTTATTTTAACCCATGCGATATAATTTATTTTGTGATTGTTTTATTATGGAGACGTGTGATAACCTCCACAAATTGCACCAAATTGTGAGGTTTTGTCGTCACCGCAATTTATTTTAATTTGTAGCCGATTTACTGTGGCGGTTTGTGATAACCTCTGCAAAATACAATAAATTGTGAAGCTTTGTAAATGCCATAATTCATTATAATTTGCTACACTTGTACAAAATAGGAAATAAATAAAAAAACATGAAACATAGAAAATACTTTAGAAAACAAGGTAATCATGGAAAGTAGAAATACATATGATTATATGCATTGCATGTTTAATTAGCATGAGAAGAGTAAAATTCATTGTAATTGAATTGCGGTATCAAAGTACATACAATTTAGATATTTAGGTTTATTCTTTCAAGAGAATGAAATAACAGATAAAAATGTCACTCCTATGATATGTAATTGAATGGTTAAAATAAAAAAAATTATTAAGGTCATGTGATTTTTTTTCTCTCCACCCGGACCAACCCACCCACTCGGCTTCTTAGATTTAAGGTGATTTATGTATCGACCCAAATAAAACTATACATGCATAAATATATATATATATATATATATAAAAATATTTGACTTTAGATACAAGTTTTAAATATTTGGAAGTTCTATTAAGACCCATTGACCATATAGTTAAGATAATTTTTACATATGAATGTAGAAAATTATATTTATCTAAAAAATAATGAATATAAACTTATTAAAATGTGAAATTTATCTAAAAATATATAAACAAAATATTATTTTGTTATAAGAATATATGGTGTTGTTGTGATGAAAGAAAATATGAAACAATAATAGTAAACACAAATCACTATAATTAAATTATTATATTACCTTTTTTATATTTGTTTGATGTGAAATACCACTTGTTAAAAGTTTAAACTTTAAGTTATCAAACATAGTTACTAATTGTGTCAATTTGTCATGAATTAAGATTTATGTTATTTTGTAACTTGTATATTTTAAATGTAAAGTATGTTATCAATGATAGAACTCAAGTTTTTTAAAGAAGAAAGGGAGTTGGTCGGATGGTAAGCACCCCTCACTTCCAACTCAAAGGTTGCGAGTTTGAGTCACCAACGAAGCAAAAGGGGTAGAAGTTGGGTTGCAAGTTGGAGTCACCAAGGGAGCAAAAGGGGTGGGAGCTCCTAGGGAGGGTAAAATAAAAAGATAAAAACCTTTTCAAGAAAATTAAATAAGATATCGAGACTATATTAATTGTGAGTTATAAACCCTTGTATAGTGTATTTATTAAAATTCTAAAATCATATTTAAGGGGTAACGAATTACCACAAATTACAAAATCATTTTGTGGAGGATGTAATGAAGGTTCTATTAAACCGTCACAATTATGCTCGTGACATAGGTAATTGTAACAGTTTCTAAAACCGCCTCAATTAACTTTGTGTGGGTCAAAAACTCCCACAAATCGATTAAAACCCCTCCATAAAATGACCCCCTTTTTTTGTAGTGTAATGGGCTTAAAATATAATTTTTAATATTTAAACTCAAATTAAATACTCAACTAAAATTGTAGTTGTAAAATACTCAATGACATAAGAATAAAAGTTTGCAAAGACATCTCAAGGAAAAGTAAATTGTGAATGACTCTTAACTCATTCTATCTATGAAGCCTCTAATATTTAAGATATGTGCCGGGACAAGACTCATGACGCCTTAAAAATACCAAACTTAAAGTAATGTGAAGTCATCTAGAATACAAGAAACTCACCAAAAGCTACCCGGAGTGCAGAGTGATCGTAACAAAATGCAGGTTGATAATTATGAACACTCGTTTCATCATCATAAAAAGATGAAGGTCAAATGACATCAATATATCTAAATTTACGAGTATGTAATATAGCCGAAGTTAAATAACTAATGTAATAAAACTACACTTAAGCTGAATGTAAAGAAATATAGGAGTTAAATCATTTTAAGCTTTACAAAATACGTACTAATTTATGAACTGAACATAATAAGTGATATGTAAAAATACACATTAACTCTATTGGAAGATTCTCTAACTAACAATCATCACTATAAGTTACGTGATGATAGAATGTGTTGTCCACATTGTTAGAACCGTCCTACATTATGTCGGGATATAAAACATCTCAACCAAGTTGATCTACTAAGCTTTACCCGAAGACACTAAAGATTCGTCTAAAAAGTATGATCATGTACCATGTTGGCAAGACATGGTTTATGGTGGCTATGAGTTTTCTGAACTTTGACCTATATCGATTCTCAATACTACTTCTAATAATATATGCTCTTGCCCAAATGTATAAAAACAATTTTGTCTCTGATTGGAGATAATCGCTCAAATTATCCTCTTAAAATAGGTAACTACTCTGAAATATATCTTAACATCATTGCTCATTAGAAAACAAGATTTCTCTTTGTTCAGTGTAAAACTACATTTTAGATTGGAATAATTACTCAAAAAGGGTCTCTTAACAATATTTCATTGTATATCTGTTAGTATAAAGGGTATATACATTCTAACTTTTAGGCGGTAGAGGCATCAATGTCCCAAAAGTATGATGGAAGGTATTTGCATACCATTTACCATAGTTCGGGGGGTATATTTGTCTTTTTCTCCTATTTGTGATTCTATGGTCAAATACTAGCTTTTAGTTAAGCTTGACAAAGTAATTATGTGATTCAAATAGTGATTTTAAATTTGGTGGCACCTGACAAGATATAGCTAGTGCCATAGATATCTCCCTTGCTATGATTGATGCATATATGATTGATGCATAATATATGCACAATCATCATCAAACAAGTCATTTTTTGATGATCCATATTGATAACTTTCACTAAGAAAATGTATGTTATTCTTATGTTATTCTTATATAAACATTATAAATTCAAAGACTTGATTTAATAATATTGATGATCTTTTTTAAAATAGTGCGCCAATAGCTTAACATATACGTGCAAAGCACGTGATGAGAAATTAATTACAGAAAAGCAAAATATACTGTAATGTTCAATACTTAGACATGAGCGTCAATAAAATTTATAAGATATAGTTTTACGTCACCATAACTAACTTTTTTAAAATCATAATCTTCAGCAATTATGATCCTCATCTCATCTTCATTGTAAATTCATGTGCTACCTAAGTCTCATCATTATCATTGGAATCAACCCTACAATAAAAACAAAATACAAATGTTAGGCAAAATAATAATATAAATTTTTTACTAGCTTTTAAAAAAAAATAAAAAGTCTATAGAAATAGATATTGAGTTTCCTTCAAGAATTTTTTTCAAAATTGTCTTAAAAGTACTTTAATTAAAAATTGAAACATTTATATACGACATGACCTGGACTTTTTGACATCTTGAAGGCTTTGTATGCCGCTTGAATAGATTTCTTCATTTTTCTGCACAAAATGAAATAATTGCATAATCAACATATTAATCTTTTACAAAAGAATTGATTCTTATTTGTCAAATATTTAATTTTAATCTTTTATGTGTAAAAATACATAAATTTATATATGACTTTGTATATATGAATGTGTGCATTTTTGGGATTGGTGCATTGTATTGTAGACTAATAAAATTTGTGATATAGTGATAAGTAAGTACTTAACAAGATTAAATTGTATATATTCGCCATAAAAATTCTCCTTAATTATCAAACTCTTGGGGGAAAAAATTCCATATCATATACTAAAAAGTAAACTTCTACAAATGTGGAAAGTTACTGAACCATTCCCCCTAAAAGATCTAGGATAAGATTACTACATGGCAAGATTCACAAAAGAGGAACATCTGAGCATAGTACTCAGCAAGGGCCCTTGGTTTATAAATGGGAACTTTCTCAAAGTTCAAAGGTGTCCCCCAAATTTTGTAGCCTCAGAGGCGGCGGAGGAGAAATCAACATATTGGATCAGACTACCTCCACTTCCCCTAAGTTCTATGGTGCTATAATACTAAAAAAGATTAGATATTCCATTGGGAAACTACTAAAAATTGATGCATGCATAGGCGCCACCTTGCTAGGGAGATATGCTGGACTTTGCAAAGAAGTTCCACTTAACAAGCCAGTTAAATCACACATAAATATCGGGAACTATAAACAACAAATCAAATATAAAGGAAAGGATCAACTCTGCCACGGGTGTGGAAGAATTGGGAACCCACAAAGATGTTGTTCACCAATCTTGGCTAAGCAAATTAACAACAAAAGTCAACTACAATATAGTAACGAATTGAAGACGGTAGCTTTTGAAAAGCTACCAACATAGGAAAGGAACCTATCTTAGAGAAGGCAAGGATAATGATCATAGAAATAATCATTTGAAACTGCAAACAAGTATGCTTTCTTTTCCCAATAATTATGAAGGTACAAGCAGAAGGATTGCTAGTAAAATTAATATTCTCCCTCAATTAAATAACCTAGAGGATTTCTACAGTAACAATAAATTTCAACTCCGTAGCAAATACAAGATCCGACCCTTTAGAGACAACTGAACCCACTGTAACATACCCCTCCCCTCCTTCGATAATTCCAATGATGAATTTATCTTTTGGGGCTATCAGAGATAGACATGTGGCCCCATAGAAAACCAAGTAACAAACCCTCAAGTAGTAAATAATACTTCCCAAGTTATTCCCACTAGAAATAGTGACATGTGTCATACAAAAAAGTAAGCCACTGAAATTATATGAATGAAACACTTGGAGAAAGCCTCTTTCCAAGTTTTTAATGAAAATATGATGCAAATCCTTAAACCGAATTCTACTAGCATATCAATAGCCCCACCAATCCACTTCAGATTCAATCAAAATCTACAGATATTCAATCATTACCCTGTATTTTTCAACCAACCACTCTTAGTCCCTCTCCTATTAATATAAAATCCCCTCAATACAGTCCAAAAGAAAAGGTTGAAAATTCCATTGCATGAAAAAAATAGACTCTCAACACTTAATCAGAAAGAACCAACAGAAACGAGCATGAACACCAATCAGATACCAAATCCTCCAGTAGCATATGCCACACAAGAAATACCACTGGCTCAACCTCCCCACTCATGGATAGAGCAAAATTTGCACGGACAAGCAGCCTATTTCACAATGGACATAGACAGAAGGGAAGTGATGATTGTCCTTCCGAACCCCAACATTCTAGCACAACTAGTCACAGAAGAGATGACGCTTGCAATGGATAGTAATATGAATCATGTATGATTAATCAATATACAAAGCCCCATTTCCTCTGTGGTGGCGTCGAATTCCACTCCTTGCAACTGATATGGGACATGCCGTCTCACTCCAACCCTATGATAAACCCACTAAGAAGGCTAGATCAACCATTCTTTACACCACACACCACTGGAGAATATTGGGGGGACCAGATTTTTTTCCATGGATACCACAAATGACGATACTGTAACAGCAACAACAAGAACTATTTCGTGTAGTGAACTTTCATCAACAAGTTCCCCAAGAGCGTGAGTAAGTGGTAATAAGGGGAAGAAATGGATGAGGACCGTACATTCACAAAAGTGACAAGCCTAAGAGAAGTAGCCCTTATGTTCTTTCCGAAAGTGGAAGACAATAATTTCATCTTCAACTGGCCAACAACACCGACCAAATGCTCAGTGGACATTCGCCCACCAATAAACTAAGCAACAGCAAAATTCGCCCACCAACACTAAAAGAGATTCCTCATCCGGAAGATGTGAACAAGATACGAAAACAAAACACTCCCACGATGACTAGGCCAAATAGTTTGTTATTTGGAATATCAGAGGAGCCTCTAATATGTTGCTATAAGAAATCTTAAAGATTTATTTAACATTTATAACCCTTCTATTCTTGATTTTTGGGATATTATGATGGAATATCATGCCAAACTTAAAAGACATGATTAGGTTTGATGGTATACTCGAACAACCTGCAATTGGAAGGTCTAGAAGAATTGATGATCTCTTTTAGCATGAAAATTCAGTGACAGTCACTCGCTACAGGCAATCAGATCAGGAAATGCATGTCATGGTCAAGGTAAACACCAATAATACCCCTAGTCTTTTTAGTATTATTTACGCTACTACTAACTCAACCCACAGGTCTCTCCAATGGAAAAATCTCCGTGCTCTCAAAAATCATTACTCGCTCCCCGAGTAATGTGTGAGGATTTTAACCAAGTTATGAGTCAAAACAAAAAATTAGAAGGTCAACCTATAAACTATACCTGAGCCAATATTTTCTCAACATGCATGAACTATTGTGATCGAATAGACTTGTGTTTTAGAGGTTCCAAATATATTTGGTCGAATCATCGTAGGAAATATGACCTTATCCTTGAAAAACTAGATCATGGTTTAGCAAACAATCCATTGATCTCTCTTTACCATAACGTAACCATCAACCACCTTCCTAGGACTTTCTCTAAAACAATCCTCTCCTAATCAATCTTTGATAATAATAGGATAGTGTTGCCCCTAAACTTTTTAGAATTAGAGCAATTTTGAACCTCTCATCAAGACTTTAAGATCATAGTTGTTAGATGTTATAATAATGTGGACCTCATAGCTAATAATCACCAATTTACTAAGGATATCACAATATCACATTTGGTGACGTAAAAAAAAAAGATCATTCATGCTAGACTCAATGGTAACCAAAACTCCTCGAATTTTCCTACCATTACTTTCCTCTTAAATCTAGAAAAAGATCTCATAAGATAATTTAATAGTATTCTTAGGATAGAGGATGTTAATAAGGGTGATACCAATACTAGTTTTTTCATATGTCCGTTATTAATAGAAAAAGTAAAAACAAAGTAGTTAGTTTATTGGACAATAATGGTGTTACTATTACTGATCATAAAGAGATCTTGTCTCACACTCTAAATTATTTTCAGCAAATTAACACTACTCGACATACAAACTCTAAAACACCCTACGCTACTATATAAACTTCTTTTCATAAACTAGATCTGTCTAATCTAAATAGAAACCTCAAAGATCTTGAAACCCATAATGCAATTAGCTCTTTCCAACACTTCAAGTCCCCGGGCCTGGATGGCCTCCACTTGTTTTTCTACCAGAATTTTAACAGCATAGTAGGGGTATCTATTAGACGCTTTTGTCATCAAGTTTTTGCAAGTGGGTTCCTTCTTCATGAAAGAAATGAGACTTATATTTGCCTCATTCTCAAAGTTAAGAATGCAATTAACTTGAAGGCTCTAAGAACAACACACGTTAGGCAGCTTAGCATGAAGGCTCTTCCTAGGCTCTCAGCTTTTTTGGGCAAACTGTATGCTCTCTAAATAATAGAAAAGAAATAGCCTACCAAAGGAGGTTCCTTTATATGGAAAAATATTCTCAATTGGTGGAAGGTTTACAATCAAGGCATTGAGTGCTTACAGATGGAAATAGAGTTAACATATGACATAACAATTGGACCCCTCCAAACAATAATAATAGATCCCTCAATGAAGTCACTATCAATAAGAATGAAATTAACATGAAAGTTGTTAGGATTATTAATAACGGAAATTGGAATCTTAATAACTTCTCTTTTCCCATCTCGACGGGTCTTGTTGATCGCAACTATCAAATTCCTTTAGATAGTCATTCTGGATCAAATTTTCCTATATGGTCCCTAAACTACAAGACCTCTTTACCTAAACCTACCTCCGAAAAATGTTTCAACCTTCCAATCCCAACATTTACAACTTCCAATGAATTTGGGATGTAAAGTCCCTCAATAAAATTAAATACTTCCTATGACAATGCTCCCATAATAGGTTTTCCTCAAAATTGTATCTCCAAACCATTAACGTTAGTAATGATAAATTATGCCCTATTTGTAGTTTAAATCTTGAATCCCTGAACCACGTTCTCATAGCCCTATAGCCAAGCATTTTTGGGGAAGTTATCACATACACTTTGACAAAGACTTTAATACTAATGATAATTGTCTGCTGAAGATTAAGAACAATTATCCTTCAATGCAAAATCCTTTAGCCAAATGGGAAATTTTCTTCTCCTTTGCAATCTACTACATTTGGACCAATCGTGACCAAAATGTGTTTAACAACTCCAAGCACCCTATAAACATCCACAATCTAAAGCACAAAGTTCTTCAGTTCACTTTCTACTCTAACTCCCGATTCCATCCTCTTAGGGCTAGCCTCACAATGCACATAGAATGGCATCCCCCCGCTGAAGGTTTCTTGAAGCTTAACATTGACGACTCCTATAATAGAGTTGCAAATATTGGGGGAATAGAACGGATTTTGAGATATGAAAAGGGCATATGGTGATAGGTTTCTAAGAAAAAGTTCATCACCATCAATCAAACTTTCATGGATCTCATGGCCCTTTTCCACAGCCTTAACCTTGTCAACAATCACTAAATTACAAATCTAGAAATTGAAACAGACTCCTCTGAGGTAAGAAAGTTAATCAAACACAAAAATGTTCAAGTTTATAACAATCTCCTTCAAAATGCAAGTCATCACTAAAGAATTTAGGGAATTCGCTGATCCGCCACAGTTTTCGGGGAGGGAATAAACTCACACATCTATTGGCAGCACAAGGAAGGTTTCAGGAACGATAAGATGAAGGTACTCTTTTGCTTTACCAACCCTAGTAGGTGTTAATAACTATTAACTATGATAGAGGTGGACAATCATAGAAAAGAAATCCCTCTTAGTACTAGTACCAACTTAGCTGCTATGAGAAATATATGTATTAGAAATGCAATGCTTAGTAATTTGACTATGACCACTGTAATGCTTACTTATGTGCCTAGGACCAATGTAATGGCTTTCTAGTAATATAATATATATATTTAATATATATATATATATATATATATTGTTCCAAAAAGAAAAGTGAGAACACAAATCATTCAATCATGAGCAAGTGATGTATAATATACATTAATTGATAATTTCAAAATTTATTTTGAATACAATACGACAAAAGCATCGAAAAAATAAAAATTATAAAGAATAACAAATAAAAATTGAAGAAAACATACCTTGTTCAAGGATGATCTTCCATCCAATTCTTTGTAAAAAGCAATTGTTTTTTGTATTAAATCAAGCTCCTTTTGAGTGTTTTCAATTTCTAGACTCAATTTTTCTGTAACAGCAATGCTCCCGTACACAGGATTTTCAGACCTAATCTTCGTCTCTAAAATTAGGGTTTCAACCATTTTTGCCTTTTCCTCATTAGTAGTAACAGAATTCAGCATATCTTTGAGAAAATCGAAGCTGAAAAGTCGAATGACTTTATCAAATTCATCAATTTTGTTGGAAGGAAAAAACGGAGCTAATGGACAATTCTCATCACATCTTTTGTTTTGGTACTTACATGCTGCACATTTACCCCTTGCATCTGCATCATTCATCTTTGTCACAAATATTGAGAACTCCTAAATAATTACTTAACAGAGAGATGTTTTCCTTGTAATTGTCTCTCTTAACACGAATTTAAAGAATATTGAGTTGACTAATCAGATTGTATAAGAAATAATTTGATTTAAATAATAATAAGTAAATAGACTTGACTGTTTTTATTTAAAAGTAACTGATATATTTTAATTTTTTGGAAAGAAATCCTTCATGCTAGTAAATATATTCACATTTGGCTGACTAGATATCACACCTCGAGCCTACACCCTGGATGTGGCTGGCACTCGAGAAACGTAACTGATCCTCAATTGAATTCTTGGTTTGACTGACTACTTAGTGGAATAATCATTCACGCGGTAACACTACCAAAAAAAGGCTAATTGGCAGAGGTTCATTTGTGGGGTTTTAAAATAATACACTATAAATCATTTTGTAACGCTTATTTTAACCCATTCGATATAATTTATTTTGTGATATTATATTATGGAGACGTGTCATAACCTCCACAACTTGCACCAAATTGTGAGGTTTTGTCAACACCGCAATTTATAATAATTTCTAGCGGATTTACTGTGGAGGTTTTTGATAGCCTCTGCAAAATACAATAAATTGTGAAGCTTTGTAAATGTCATAATTCATTATAATTTGCTACACTTGTACAAAATAGGAAATAAATAAAAAACATGAAATATAGAAAATACTTTAGAAAACAAGGTAATCATGGAAAGTAGAAATACAACTGATTATATGCATTGCATGTTGAATTAGCATGACAAGAGTAAAATTCATTGTAATTGAATTGCGGTATCAAAGTACATACAATTTAGATATTTAGGTTTATTTTTTCAAGAGAATGAAATAACAGATGAAAATGTCACTCCTATGATATGTAATTGAATGGTTAAAAAAAAGATATTAAGGTCTTATATGATTTTTTTTTCTCTCCACCGGACCAACCCACCCACTCGGCTTCTTAGATTTAAGGTGATTTATGTATCGACCCCAATAAAACTATACATACATACATACATACATACATACATACATACATACATACATACATACATACATACATACATATATATATATATATATATATATATATATATATAATATTTGACTTAAGATACAAGTTTTAAATATTCGGAAGTTCTATTAAGACCCATTGACCATATAGTTAAGATAATTTTTACATATGAATGTAGAAAATTATATTTATCTAAAAAATAATGAATATAAACTTATTAAAATGTGAAATTTATCTAAAAATATATAAACAAAATATTATTTTGTTATAAGAATATATGGTGTTGTTGTGATGAAAGAAAATATGAAACAATAATAGTAAACACAAATCACTATAATTAAATTATTATATTACCTTTTTTATATTTGTTTGATGTGAAATATCACTTGTTAAAGTTTTAAACTTTAAGTTTTCAAACATAGTTACTAATTGTGTCAATTTGTCATGAATTAAGATTTATGTTATTTTGTAACTTGAATATTTTAAATGTAGAGTATGTTATAAATGACAGAACTCAAGTTTTTTAATGAAGAAAGGGAGTTGGTTGGATGGTAAGCACCCCTAACTTCCAACTCAAAGGTTGCGAGTTTGAGTCATCAACGAAGCAAAAGGGGTAGAAGTTGGGTTGCAAGTTGGAGTCACCAAGGGAGCAAAAGGGGTGGGAGCTCCTAGGGAGGGTAAAATAAAAAGATAAAAACCTTTTCAAGAAAATTAAATAAGATATTGAGACTATATTAATTGTGAGTTATAAACCCTTGTATAGTATATTTATTAAAATTCTAAAATCATATTTAAGGGGTAATGAATTACCACAAATTACAAAATCATTTTGTGGAGGATGTAATGAAGGTTCTATTAAACCGTCACAATTATGCTCGTGACATAGGTAATTGTAACAGTTTCTAAAACCGCCTCAATTAACTTTGTGTGGGTCAAAAACTCCCACAAATCGATTAAAACCCCTCCATAAAATGACCCCCTTTTTTTGTAGTGTAATGGGCTTAAAATATAATTTTTAATATTTAAACTCAAATTAAATACTCAACTAAAATTGTAGTTGTAAAATACTCAATGACATAAGAATAAAAGTTTGCAAAGACATCTCAAGGAAAAGTAAATTGTGAATGACTCTTAACTCATTCTATCTATGAAGCCTCTAATATTTAAGATATGTGCCGGGACAAGACTCATGACGCCTTAAAAATACCAAACTTAAAGTAATGTGAAGTCATCTAGAATACAAGAAGCTCACCAAAAGCTACCCGGAGTGCAGAGTGATCGTAACAAAATGCAGGTTGATAATTATGAACACTCGTTTCATCATCATAAAAAGATGAAGGTCAAATGACATCAATATATCTAAATTTACGAGTATGTAATATAGCCGAAGTTAAATAACTAATGTAATAAAACTACACTTAAGCTGAATGTAAAGAAATATAGGAGTTAAATCATTTTAAGCTTTACAAAATACGTACTAATTTATGAACTGAACATAATAAGTGATATGTAAAAATACACATTAACTCTATTGGAAGATTCTCTAACTAACAATCATCACTATAAGTTACGTGATGATAGAATGTGTTGTCCACATTGTTAGAACCGTCCTACATTATGTCGGGATATAAAACATCTCAACCAAGTTGATCTACTAAGCTTTACCCGAAGACACTAAAGATTCGTCTAAAAAGTATGATCATGTACCATGTTGGCAAGACATGGTTTATGGTGGCTATGAGTTTTCTGAACTTTGACCTATATCGATTCTCAATACTACTTCTAATAATATATGCTCTTGCCCAAATGTATAAAAACAATTTTGTCTCTGATTGGAGATAATCGCTCAAATTATCCTCTTAAAATAGGTAACTACTCTGAAATATATCTTAACATCATTGCTCATTAGAAAACAAGATTTCTCTTTGTTCAGTGTAAAACTACATTTTAGATTGGAATAATTACTCAAAAAGGGTCTCTTAACAATATTTCATTGTATATCTGTTAGTATAAAGGGTATATACATTCTAACTTTTAGGCGGTAGAGGCATCAATGTCCCAAAAGTATGATGGAAGGTATTTGCATACCATTTACCATAGTTCGGGGGGTATATTTGTCTTTTTCTCCTATTTGTGATTCTATGGTCAAATACTAGCTTTTAGTTAAGCTTGACAAAGTAATTATGTGATTCAAATAGTGATTTTAAATTTGGTGGCACCTGACAAGATATAGCTAGTGCCATAGATATCTCCCTTGCTATGATTGATGCATATATGATTGATGCATAATATATGCACAATCATCATCAAACAAGTCATTTTTTGATGATCCATATTGATAACTTTCACTAAGAAAATGTATGTTATTCTTATGTTATTCTTATATAAACATTATAAATTCAAAGACTTGATTTAATAATATTGATGATCTTTTTTAAAATAGTGCGCCAATAGCTTAACATATACGTGCAAAGCACGTGATGAGAAATTAATTACAGAAAAGCAAAATATACTGTAATGTTCAATACTTAGACATGAGCGTCAATAAAATTTATAAGATATAGTTTTACGTCACCATAACTAACTTTTTTAAAATCATAATCTTCAGCAATTATGATCCTCATCTCATCTTCATTGTAAATTCATGTGCTACCTAAGTCTCATCATTATCATTGGAATCAACCCTACAATAAAAACAAAATACAAATGTTAGGCAAAATAATAATATAAATTTTTTACTAGCTTTTAAAAAAAAATAAAAAGTCTATAGAAATAGATATTGAGTTTCCTTCAAGAATTTTTTTCAAAATTGTCTTAAAAGTACTTTAATTAAAAATTGAAACATTTATATACGACATGACCTGGACTTTTTGACATCTTGAAGGCTTTGTATGCCGCTTGAATAGATTTCTTCATTTTTCTGCACAAAATGAAATAATTGCATAATCAACATATTAATCTTTTACAAAAGAATTGATTCTTATTTGTCAAATATTTAATTTTAATCTTTTATGTGTAAAAATACATAAATTTATATATGACTTTGTATATATGAATGTGTGCATTTTTGGGATTGGTGCATTGTATTGTAGACTAATAAAATTTGTGATATAGTGATAAGTAAGTACTTAACAAGATTAAATTGTATATATTCGCCATAAAAATTCTCCTTAATTATCAAACTCTTGGGGGAAAAAATTCCATATCATATACTAAAAAGTAAACTTCTACAAATGTGGAAAGTTACTGAACCATTCCCCCTAAAAGATCTAGGATAAGATTACTACATGGCAAGATTCACAAAAGAGGAACATCTGAGCATAGTACTCAGCAAGGGCCCTTGGTTTATAAATGGGAACTTTCTCAAAGTTCAAAGGTGTCCCCCAAATTTTGTAGCCTCAGAGGCGGCGGAGGAGAAATCAACATATTGGATCAGACTACCTCCACTTCCCCTAAGTTCTATGGTGCTATAATACTAAAAAAGATTAGATATTCCATTGGGAAACTACTAAAAATTGATGCATGCATAGGCGCCACCTTGCTAGGGAGATATGCTGGACTTTGCAAAGAAGTTCCACTTAACAAGCCAGTTAAATCACACATAAATATCGGGAACTATAAACAACAAATCAAATATAAAGGAAAGGATCAACTCTGCCACGGGTGTGGAAGAATTGGGAACCCACAAAGATGTTGTTCACCAATCTTGGCTAAGCAAATTAACAACAAAAGTCAACTACAATATAGTAACGAATTGAAGACGGTAGCTTTTGAAAAGCTACCAACATAGGAAAGGAACCTATCTTAGAGAAGGCAAGGATAATGATCATAGAAATAATCATTTGAAACTGCAAACAAGTATGCTTTCTTTTCCCAATAATTATGAAGGTACAAGCAGAAGGATTGCTAGTAAAATTAATATTCTCCCTCAATTAAATAACCTAGAGGATTTCTACAGTAACAATAAATTTCAACTCCGTAGCAAATACAAGATCCGACCCTTTAGAGACAACTGAACCCACTGTAACATACCCCTCCCCTCCTTCGATAATTCCAATGATGAATTTATCTTTTGGGGCTATCAGAGATAGACATGTGGCCCCATAGAAAACCAAGTAACAAACCCTCAAGTAGTAAATAATACTTCCCAAGTTATTCCCACTAGAAATAGTGACATGTGTCATACAAAAAAGTAAGCCACTGAAATTATATGAATGAAACACTTGGAGAAAGCCTCTTTCCAAGTTTTTAATGAAAATATGATGCAAATCCTTAAACCGAATTCTACTAGCATATCAATAGCCCCACCAATCCACTTCAGATTCAATCAAAATCTACAGATATTCAATCATTACCCTGTATTTTTCAACCAACCACTCTTAGTCCCTCTCCTATTAATATAAAATCCCCTCAATACAGTCCAAAAGAAAAGGTTGAAAATTCCATTGCATGAAAAAAATAGACTCTCAACACTTAATCAGAAAGAACCAACAGAAACGAGCATGAACACCAATCAGATACCAAATCCTCCAGTAGCATATGCCACACAAGAAATACCACTGGCTCAACCTCCCCACTCATGGATAGAGCAAAATTTGCACGGACAAGCAGCCTATTTCACAATGGACATAGACAGAAGGGAAGTGATGATTGTCCTTCCGAACCCCAACATTCTAGCACAACTAGTCACAGAAGAGATGACGCTTGCAATGGATAGTAATATGAATCATGTATGATTAATCAATATACAAAGCCCCATTTCCTCTGTGGTGGCGTCGAATTCCACTCCTTGCAACTGATATGGGACATGCCGTCTCACTCCAACCCTATGATAAACCCACTAAGAAGGCTAGATCAACCATTCTTTACACCACACACCACTGGAGAATATTGGGGGGACCAGATTTTTTTCCATGGATACCACAAATGACGATACTGTAACAGCAACAACAAGAACTATTTCGTGTAGTGAACTTTCATCAACAAGTTCCCCAAGAGCGTGAGTAAGTGGTAATAAGGGGAAGAAATGGATGAGGACCGTACATTCACAAAAGTGACAAGCCTAAGAGAAGTAGCCCTTATGTTCTTTCCGAAAGTGGAAGACAATAATTTCATCTTCAACTGGCCAACAACACCGACCAAATGCTCAGTGGACATTCGCCCACCAATAAACTAAGCAACAGCAAAATTCGCCCACCAACACTAAAAGAGATTCCTCATCCGGAAGATGTGAACAAGATACGAAAACAAAACACTCCCACGATGACTAGGCCAAATAGTTTGTTATTTGGAATATCAGAGGAGCCTCTAATATGTTGCTATAAGAAATCTTAAAGATTTATTTAACATTTATAACCCTTCTATTCTTGATTTTTGGGATATTATGATGGAATATCATGCCAAACTTAAAAGACATGATTAGGTTTGATGGTATACTCGAACAACCTGCAATTGGAAGGTCTAGAAGAATTGATGATCTCTTTTAGCATGAAAATTCAGTGACAGTCACTCGCTACAGGCAATCAGATCAGGAAATGCATGTCATGGTCAAGGTAAACACCAATAATACCCCTAGTCTTTTTAGTATTATTTACGCTACTACTAACTCAACCCACAGGTCTCTCCAATGGAAAAATCTCCGTGCTCTCAAAAATCATTACTCGCTCCCCGAGTAATGTGTGAGGATTTTAACCAAGTTATGAGTCAAAACAAAAAATTAGAAGGTCAACCTATAAACTATACCTGAGCCAATATTTTCTCAACATGCATGAACTATTGTGATCGAATAGACTTGTGTTTTAGAGGTTCCAAATATATTTGGTCGAATCATCGTAGGAAATATGACCTTATCCTTGAAAAACTAGATCATGGTTTAGCAAACAATCCATTGATCTCTCTTTACCATAACGTAACCATCAACCACCTTCCTAGGACTTTCTCTAAAACAATCCTCTCCTAATCAATCTTTGATAATAATAGGATAGTGTTGCCCCTAAACTTTTTAGAATTAGAGCAATTTTGAACCTCTCATCAAGACTTTAAGATCATAGTTGTTAGATGTTATAATAATGTGGACCTCATAGCTAATAATCACCAATTTACTAAGGATATCACAATATCACATTTGGTGACGTAAAAAAAAAAGATCATTCATGCTAGACTCAATGGTAACCAAAACTCCTCGAATTTTCCTACCATTACTTTCCTCTTAAATCTAGAAAAAGATCTCATAAGATAATTTAATAGTATTCTTAGGATAGAGGATGTTAATAAGGGTGATACCAATACTAGTTTTTTCATATGTCCGTTATTAATAGAAAAAGTAAAAACAAAGTAGTTAGTTTATTGGACAATAATGGTGTTACTATTACTGATCATAAAGAGATCTTGTCTCACACTCTAAATTATTTTCAGCAAATTAACACTACTCGACATACAAACTCTAAAACACCCTACGCTACTATATAAACTTCTTTTCATAAACTAGATCTGTCTAATCTAAATAGAAACCTCAAAGATCTTGAAACCCATAATGCAATTAGCTCTTTCCAACACTTCAAGTCCCCGGGCCTGGATGGCCTCCACTTGTTTTTCTACCAGAATTTTAACAGCATAGTAGGGGTATCTATTAGACGCTTTTGTCATCAAGTTTTTGCAAGTGGGTTCCTTCTTCATGAAAGAAATGAGACTTATATTTGCCTCATTCTCAAAGTTAAGAATGCAATTAACTTGAAGGCTCTAAGAACAACACACGTTAGGCAGCTTAGCATGAAGGCTCTTCCTAGGCTCTCAGCTTTTTTGGGCAAACTGTATGCTCTCTAAATAATAGAAAAGAAATAGCCTACCAAAGGAGGTTCCTTTATATGGAAAAATATTCTCAATTGGTGGAAGGTTTACAATCAAGGCATTGAGTGCTTACAGATGGAAATAGAGTTAACATATGACATAACAATTGGACCCCTCCAAACAATAATAATAGATCCCTCAATGAAGTCACTATCAATAAGAATGAAATTAACATGAAAGTTGTTAGGATTATTAATAACGGAAATTGGAATCTTAATAACTTCTCTTTTCCCATCTCGACGGGTCTTGTTGATCGCAACTATCAAATTCCTTTAGATAGTCATTCTGGATCAAATTTTCCTATATGGTCCCTAAACTACAAGACCTCTTTACCTAAACCTACCTCCGAAAAATGTTTCAACCTTCCAATCCCAACATTTACAACTTCCAATGAATTTGGGATGTAAAGTCCCTCAATAAAATTAAATACTTCCTATGACAATGCTCCCATAATAGGTTTTCCTCAAAATTGTATCTCCAAACCATTAACGTTAGTAATGATAAATTATGCCCTATTTGTAGTTTAAATCTTGAATCCCTGAACCACGTTCTCATAGCCCTATAGCCAAGCATTTTTGGGGAAGTTATCACATACACTTTGACAAAGACTTTAATACTAATGATAATTGTCTGCTGAAGATTAAGAACAATTATCCTTCAATGCAAAATCCTTTAGCCAAATGGGAAATTTTCTTCTCCTTTGCAATCTACTACATTTGGACCAATCGTGACCAAAATGTGTTTAACAACTCCAAGCACCCTATAAACATCCACAATCTAAAGCACAAAGTTCTTCAGTTCACTTTCTACTCTAACTCCCGATTCCATCCTCTTAGGGCTAGCCTCACAATGCACATAGAATGGCATCCCCCCGCTGAAGGTTTCTTGAAGCTTAACATTGACGACTCCTATAATAGAGTTGCAAATATTGGGGGAATAGAACGGATTTTGAGATATGAAAAGGGCATATGGTGATAGGTTTCTAAGAAAAAGTTCATCACCATCAATCAAACTTTCATGGATCTCATGGCCCTTTTCCACAGCCTTAACCTTGTCAACAATCACTAAATTACAAATCTAGAAATTGAAACAGACTCCTCTGAGGTAAGAAAGTTAATCAAACACAAAAATGTTCAAGTTTATAACAATCTCCTTCAAAATGCAAGTCATCACTAAAGAATTTAGGGAATTCGCTGATCCGCCACAGTTTTCGGGGAGGGAATAAACTCACACATCTATTGGCAGCACAAGGAAGGTTTCAGGAACGATAAGATGAAGGTACTCTTTTGCTTTACCAACCCTAGTAGGTGTTAATAACTATTAACTATGATAGAGGTGGACAATCATAGAAAAGAAATCCCTCTTAGTACTAGTACCAACTTAGCTGCTATGAGAAATATATGTATTAGAAATGCAATGCTTAGTAATTTGACTATGACCACTGTAATGCTTACTTATGTGCCTAGGACCAATGTAATGGCTTTCTAGTAATAAAATATATATATATATATATATATATATATATATATATATATATATATATATATTGTTCCAAAAAGAAAAGTAAGAACACAAATCATTCAATCAATGATTAGACAAACTAATTAGTAAACCTAAAGATAAAAGATCTCAATTGGTAAGTCAAGAGCAAGTGATGTATAATATACTTTAATTGATAATTTCAAAAATTTATTTTGAATACAATACGACAAAAGCATCGAAAAAATAAAAATTATAAAGAATAACAAATAAAAATTGAAGAAAACATACCTTGTTCAAGGATGATCTTCCACCCAATTCTTTGTAAAAAGCAATTGTTTTTTGTATTAAATCAAGCTCCTTTTGAGTGTTTTCAATTTCTAGACTCAATTTTTCTGTAACGGCAATGCTCCCGTACACAGGATTTTCAGACCTTATTTTCGCCTCTAAAATTAGGGTTTCAACCATTTTTGCCTTTTCCTCATTAGTAGTAACAGAATTCAGCATATCTTTGAGAAAATCGATGCTGAAAAGTCGAATGACTTTATCAAATTCATCAACTTTGTTGGAAGGAAAAAACGGAGATAATGGACAATTCTCATCACATCTTTTGTTTTGGTACGTACATGCTGCACATTTACCCCTTGCATCTGCATCATTCATCTTTGTCACAAATATTGAGAACTCCAAAATAATTACTTAACAGAGAGAAGTTTTCCTTGTAATTGTCTCTCTTAACACGAATTTAAAGAATATTGAGTTGACTAATCAGATTGTATAAGAAATAATTTGATTTGAATAATAATAAGTTAATAGACTTGACTGTTTTTATTTAAAAGTAAGTGATATATTTTAGCTTTTTAGAAAGAAATCCTTCATGCTGGTAAATATATTCACATTTGGTTGACTAGATATCACACCTCGAGCTACACCTTGGACATGGCTGGCACTCGAGAAACGTAACTGACCCTCAATTGAATTCTTGGTCTAACGGACTACTTAGTGGAATACTTATTCACACGGTAATGGGCTTAAAATATGATTTTTAACATTTATACTCAAAGTAAATACTTCACTCAAACTGTTTGTAAAATACTCAATGACATAAAAATAATAGTTTGCAAAAATATCTCAAGGAAAAGTAAATTATGAAAGACTTTTCAACTCTATCTATTAAACCTCAAATGTTTAAGATAGGTGTCAAGACAAGACCCATGATGCCTTAAAATTACCAAACTGGAAGTAATGTGTAGTCATCTAGAATACAAGAAGCTCACCAAAAGCTACCTGGAGTGTAGAGTGATTGTAACAACTAACAAAGCGCATGTTGATAATTATAAACACTCGTTTCAGCATCATAAAAAGATGAAGGTCAAATGACATCAATACATTTGAATGTACGAGAATGTAATATAGCTGAAGTTAAATAACTAATGTAATAAAACTATACTTAAGTTGAATGTAAAGAAATATAGGAGTTAAAACATTTTAAGTTTTACAAAATACTTTCTAATTTATGAACTCAACATAATAAGTGATATATAAAAATGCACATTAACTCTATTTGAAGATTCTCTAACTGAAATCATCACTCTGAGCTACGTGATGAAATAATTTCTTGTCCACATTGTTAGAAAAATCCTACATTACGTCGGGATATAGAACCTCAACTAAGTTGATATATAAGCTCTACCTGAAAACACTAAGGATTCATCTAAAAAATATGATCATGTAGCCATGTAGGCAAGACATGATTTATTGAGGCTATGAGTTTTCTGAACTCTTCCCTATGTCAGTTTTCAATACTATTTCCAATAATATATGCTCTTGCTTAAATGTATGAAAACATATTCTTTCTGGGATTTGATATTATAGCTCAAACTATCCTTTTAAAATAGGTAACTACTCTGAAATATCTCTTTAACATCACTGCTCATTTAGAAAACAAGGTCTTTGTTCAATGTAAAACTACATTTTAGATTGAGATAGTTACTCAAAAGGGGTCTCTTAAGAGGTAATTGATCTGTACTCAATCTTTCTGAAAACTATTTTAAGTTAAAATTAAAGTATTCTCTTTCTTCATGTAAAATGAAACCACTTAGTTCTTATACTCTTTCTCAAACTCATTTTTTCTTTCTTAAAACTCAGTTTCAAACACAAATGTTGGCTTTAAAAGATTTTCACAATTTGTAACTGAAAATCGGGTTTATATATATATATATATATATATATATATATATATATATATATATTATCGATTTCGCCAAAGAACTTTGTTCTTCCAGGTATGTAAGACTATTATATTATTGAATTAGTTCGTCTTTATTCCCTGCATCTACTTTCAAATCTATAAAAGAGCAATCTAGAGGTTTATATATATATATATATATAAACCTCTAGATTGCTCTTTTATAGATTTGAAAGTAGATGCAGGGAATAAAGACGAACTAATTCAATAATATAATAGTCTTACATACCTGGAAGAACAAAGTTCTTTGGCGAAATCGATAATATATATATATATATATATATATATATATATAAACCTCTAGATTGCTCTTTTATAGATTTGAAAGTAGATGCAGGGAATAAAGACGAACTAATTCAATAATATAATAGTCTTACATACCTGGAAGAACAAAGTTCTTTGGCGAAATCGATAAAACTCGAAGAATGCTTGAACCATTGATTTTTTGCTTTTGGAACCTTGCTCTAATAATGTCTTGAAGTGCTAATGAACACAAGAGAATTGATTAACACTTTCCAGGGCCGACTCTATGCTTCGGGGAATAAGGCTTTTGCTCCCCAAATTTCGGGGGGGCCAAATTTTTTATCAAGAATAAATTATGTGTAAATTTTATATAGAAAAATTGATGATTTATGATAAAAAGTATATATATTTAAAAAATATTTACCATCTTCAATATCTTTTGTACTTTGTTCAAAATAAGAATTAATAGTGAAAACTGAAAAGTGTTGAACATAGTGAATTACAATTTTTTTTAATTTCGTTTTTAAATTTAGTTAAGCACTACGACAAGCATATTCAAATGGAAGCATATTCAAATGGAGTATACCGAGTCATCAACTTCTTGCATCAAATTTTATGGTTCTAACTATCAATTTCTTGCATCAAATTCTATGGTTGTAACTCTTATCTTTGTTTAGTATTTGCCAACTCATTATTTATATAATTATGTTAACAATTCATATAATAATTGTCTAACTAAAAGGATGTTTTTCAATGTTGGTTTATAAAATCTTACCAACAAATAATAGCTAAAAAAACAATATTAAAATATTTATAATTTTCATTTAAATAGTGTAAGAAAATAAATTTGAATAAATACTTATATGAAGTTTGTTTAAATTTTAGGCTCCGAATTAAAATTTCGATTTAGACCTCCAATCACGTTGAACCGCCCCTAACACTTTCTAAGCCCTTAATCAGGTGTAAAACATCGTGGTTTAGGCTTAAAATAGGGGTTAAACGATGTAGTTTAAGTACCAACTGCATACGAAAAAACAAAAATGATCTCAACTTTTATAACTATCAAGGTGCCTTAAAAGGGGGCTAGGTTTCACGGACTGTTTACGACTTCACGGTCTGTGAAACACTTCAAAGGTTGTATAGCTGGCCGTGAAGCTACACTTACCTAATAGGGTTTCTCTTAAACTAGCATAATTTTTTACTCCAAACTTGAAATGAGTTAAACTTGGTGGTGTCAAAAAAAAGACTCAAAGAATTTTAATTTAATAGGTCATGGGCCAAGAATGCTTAATTTTGATTCCGTCAAGAATGCTTTAAAAAAATTCATAATCAAAAACACAAAATTAATTCAATAACAATTCATAAAAGATAAAAGTTTATAGATCGTTGAATAAAATACTTAAGTTGCAGATAAAGTGATGACAGAAGGAAAAAACCCACAAAAAGTAGGGACGAACCAAAATATTACCATAGTTGTGATCAGTTGTTTAAGAATTGAACAATTGAAATAATTCTTCTTTTAACATGTTAAATAGAGGCAAAAGCTACAAGGAAATGATACTTTCGTTTCATTATTTTTAAAATGAAGATCTAAAGTAGACTTTCAAAAAATCAACGTAGTCCACAGAAATTATGGATGAAACTTGTTACGAAGAAGAAAATACAATAGCAAGTATGATTTGCCTAGTTTTCATATATAACTCCTAAAGAGATGCAACCAAAGTGATACAATAATTAGAAAGGACACGCGAGTTGAAGAAACAGATTTATCGATAAAAATAAAATAAGGATAAAGAACCTAAAAGTAAAAAGAAAAATATAAAAATAATTTTTTGAACTTTAAGATATTTTACTTTTTATCATATTAAATTTCACATCATAGGGAAAAGGTCAAAAAAAATTGTGAGTAAACAAATGAATGGATCGGACCTAATCTAAAGGAAGAACAAAACTGTTTGTTTTTTTTTTTATTTACAATAAGCTAATTTAATTTCAAGATAAATTGCATTATTTGTATTCAAGATAATTACACTATTTCAAATTTAAGAAGAGAGTTCAATTGAATAAAATTGAACTACCTATATTTTATTTTTATATATATGTAATAATTTATCAAATTTTCTATATATAAATGAAGAAACCTTTTAACATAGTGTTTTTTAATTCCCTAATTAGAATTTCTAGCTTCATTTCAAAACATAATCATTATACATGATATCAAAAAAATTGCTAATTTTCCACAAGACCTTCATCAGAATTTGAGTCATCGATATGAAACCTATAACACCCAACTTCCATCGAAAATTCCAACGAACAAATACATAAATATCGTAATCCAAGAAAAACAAGAAATTAAAAATTAGTGATCAATTTTATAAACAGAGTTAATTTCTTAGATGATTGCTAAATTGATACTTATTATCACTAAACGTCAACTTTCTTTAGTAAAAATATTGAAATAAAAAAAAATAACTTTCTGAGATAAAAATTGAGTAATATTATTTATAATAAAATGTAACAAAATCAAATCCCAAACTAACTGAGCAATTCTCATAATTTAAATTACTAGTGTTTAACTTACGAGTTATATATACATAGATAGATTGAAATAAATACGTGGGGTTTGATTCATAGTGTATATAGTACCCAAGTAAACGTCTCATTCAATATTTGATTGGTTAATTAATTAATCACATAGAAAGAATATAATCTATCATTGTCATATATATAATAAGGTCAAAATCATATTAAAATTATATATACTCCATAATTATATTGTTCCTCATCTAGTCTAGCTAAAATAAGAAATAATTTAGATCTGTCATGTTCACATAGTACATAGACTTGCTACGTAATCATACAATAAGTTTTATTAGTTATACATAAATAAAATATGATCATCAAAATAATAAATTTAAATTAGTCATTAAAAAAAGAGTAAATATATATATATGTTTGAGGAGGATTAAATATTCAAAATAATAAATTTAAATTAGTCATTGAAAAAAAAAAGAGTATATATATATATATATATATATATATATATATATATATATATATATATATATATATGGATTATATTTTTTAAAAAAATAATTATAATTATAAATTAAAATAAAATTATCTTTTTTCATTTCTGTTAAAGGAAAAGGGTATATATTGAGTCATTTGTATATTAGTGGCGATATATATGAGTCACTTTCGTAACGAGGAGTATATCAGTTCCAAAATGACAAAGTTGAGGGGTATATTAGATCCTTTTTCTTATATTATATTTATTTAATTTTTTTGTATCATAAAATGTATTAAAATTATACACATTTTCACATTAAAGGGTTGAGATTTTTTCAAAAAGTTATGACTTTTTCAAAATTTTGCGACTTTTCAAAAAGTTGTGACTTCTCTAATGAGTTGTAAACTTTTAAAGATTTGTGACGTTTTAGGAGGGTTGCTATTATTATAAAAGGTTGCGACTTTAGTTAAGATCTCTGACTTTTCTAAAGAGTTGCGACTATTTCGATGAGTTGTGACTTTCTAAAGGGTTATGATTTTTCTGAAGAGTTGTGTCTTTTCTAATAAGCACAATAAGCACATGTCCATACTATCTTTCTTAACTATAAATAGAGGAGTTCTCTAACATTTTAAAACTACGAATTTCTAAGTTTTCTATTTTTCCTTCTTAAAACACCCAATTTAGTACATATTTTATATTTATTTATATTATAATATAAAAATATATTAAAAGATTCACACTAAATGATTGTAACTTTTCAAAAGGATGATGACTTTTCTGAAGAGTTATAACTTTTTGCGAAGGGATTTTTATTTTTTCAAAGAGTTGTGACTCTTTCGAAGGATTGTGATTTTTAAGAGGTGTTAGGCCTTATTCCCCCTCCTAATAATTATTATATTATTAATAAGCAAGACACGGAAAAAAAAAAGACTGTCTCAAAGAGTTTTGATTTTTTTAAAGGGTTGTGGTCACAATAAGAATTTGTTCGTACAAATAGAGGTGTTCTCTCACATTTTTAAACCACAAATTTTCAAAGTTTTTTTATTATTCTTCTTCTTCTACTAATATCAAAAGGCTTAGCCCAAATCCTACAAAATAATTCATTTTATATTTATTTATATTATAAAATATATTAAAAGCAAACACCTTTTCACGAAGAACAAATATATTGAATGTCTTATGTTAGTCAAAAAATGAATGCATTGGACCTATTCTAAAGGAAGAACAAATTTGTTTGTTTTTATTTTATTTTATTTTATTTACAATAAGCTACAACATTTAATTTCAAGATAAATTGCATTATTTGAATTCAAGATAAATTACACTAATTCAAATTCAAGAAGAGTGTTCAATTGAATTAAATTGCACTACCTATGTTAATTTTGTTTTTTGTATACTTATAATAATTTATCAAATTTTTTCTATTTATAAATAAAGAAATATACCTTTTAACATAGCCTTTTTTCAAATTCCCTAATTAAAATTTCTTCCAAAACATAAATCTTATATAAAAGAAATTGCTAATTTTTCACAAACACCTTCATCAGAATTTAACTCATCAATTATCGAAACCTATAATACCCAACTTCCATCGAAAATTCCAATGACTTAAACACATAAATATCGTCATCCAAAGAAAACAAGAAATTAAAAGAACTAGAGAACCTTCATCAGAATTTGACTCATCAATTATCGAAACCTATAATACCCAACTTCCATCGAAAATTCCAATGACTTAAACACATAAATATCGTCGTCCAAAGAAAACAAGAAATTAAAAGAACTAGAGAACCTTCATCAGAATTTGACTCATCAATTATCGAAACCTATAATATCCAACTTCCATCGAAAATTCCAATGACTTAAACACATAAATATCGTCGTCCAAAGAAAACAAGAAACTAAAAGAACTAGAGAACCTTCATCAGAATTTGACTCATCAATTATCGAAACCTATAATATCCAACTTCCATCAAAAATTCCAATTACTTAAACACATAAATATCATTGTCCAAAGAAAACAAGAAATTAAAGTAATTAGAGATCGACTACATAAATAAAGTTAATTTATCATATAATCGATAAACTAATACTTATTATCTCATAACATCACTTTCTTTAGGTAAAAAAGTTAAAATAAAAAGATAACTTTCTGAGATAATAATTGAGTACTATTGTTATAATAAAATGTAACAAAATCAAATCTCACAGACAAAAAAAAAAAAAAAAGTCAAAATTGATTATTATGTTGATCATCAACTTCCCATAAAGCTAAAGCTTTAACAACATAAGCAGATAGAGCCACAATAGTAGCAGCAAAGATAGGAGGAACAATTAAATCCATTTGAGATCTTTTAAAATCTTGAGAAGGAAAACAAAAAACCTCTAATGGAAGATCCAATGGTATTCTTACATATCCTTTTTCGTTACGATTATGATCATGATGACAAGCTTGAGAGAAGGAAGAAGAAGGTGTTATCGCGCTAACAAAGGCTAATTCTGGAGAAAATGATGCCAACGCTACGATTATTGTAAGAATAGTTGTCCATGTTGCTGCATAGAATAGTAATGGTAGCCTTAGTGACACTCTTTCAACAATTGAGTTCAAGAAAGTGAAGTTCATGTTGTTGTTGTTTTTTTGTAAGAGAAGAAAGAAAGAATGAATGAATATAATGGGGTTTTTAGTCACTTGTTTATTAATTGGTCAAATCAAATATTGGTATAATAATAATAATTATAATAATAATAATGATAAGGATATTTTGTTGGTTGGTGGTGTTATGGGAGAGATAGACCTAACCCTTAACTACCTTTGGAAATGATATAATGCACAACATGGTTTCAACTTTCTAACTAGTTTAGTTGTTAGAGTTTTAACTTCTTGTTTGTTTGTTTGTTTTTTCGGGTGGAGAGAGGGGGATGAGATTCATACTTCACGACAAGGGGTTTCAAACAAGCTGAGCAACTCTCATAACTCAAATTATTAAGGTTTAATTTACGAGTAATATATTGATCGTGTAAATTTTTTTTGTGTGTGTGTGTGTGTTATTAGGTTATTTTTTTTTAAAATATAATACACATAATTATCTCTAATACGAATGATAGATCGTTATTGATTCTATCTTATGAATTCATTTTCTCAAAGGATTAAAAAAATGAGTATGGATATTCTGCGATAATGATTTGGAAGATTCAATACCAAAAGTCGTTGAGTTGAGAGGTATAAGGCATATATAAGGTTCAAATATGAATGGAAATAAAAAAAATACATTTTTTTCAGTAAATCTCAAGTTTTCATAAATAAAATTATCTAATATCTATTAGGGAAAATTTTATTTTTCACCGTCTAAATGAATTTTTGTGGTAATATATAATAATGGATGGATTATTGGTTGACTAATTCCTCCATATATATATATATATATATATATATATATATATATATACATATATATATAAAAATTGATAGTTTGGTGAGATAAAAAAGGAGAGGGTTGCAACTATAAAAAAACTACTATTTTTGCTGGACAGCGTAGACATGGCATTATATTATTTTAATTTATTTGGTATGTGGGTTTGGTGAGAAAAAATATGACAATTATTTCATAATTTTAATGTAAATGTGATTTTAAAAAATATTAAGTGCTCAACATGACAGTAATATATTGCACTTTGACCATCAATTTATGTGTTTTTTTTTCCCTTCATTATATAGCACAGAAAAAATGAGAATAAAACGAAAAATAAAGATAAAATAATGATAATGAAATAATGACAGTGACAATAATAATTATGATGATAATGATAATCATAATGACTATGATAACAATGGCACTTCCATTAACTCAATGTGATTAAAGGTTGGATGGAAGTTACTCTCTTTTTTTTTGGCATAATTAACTTGATCGTAACTTGAATATACGCAAATAGATACTTAAATTTATATAAAAGTGAACAAATAATACATAATACACATAGAGTCACGTAAAATATGTGTCTACTTGATCAACTTTAAATATCCATAAAACACATTTAGGTATTATGAAGATGACCCTTAACTTGATTTCAGTGGATAACTATGCCCTCCAACTTTGAGTGTGTACAAATAGACACTTAAACTTGTATAAAATTGAACAAATAGGCACGGATGTCCTACATGGCATAATGCACGTAGGATGTCATGCAGGACACAAAATTGTCATGTAGAATTAATGTGTCGATTTGTTCAACTTTTTACGAGTTTTAATGTCTGCTTGTGGACACCCAAAGTGAAAAAAAAAATCGATAGTTGCTAGCTGACGTCAAGTTAAAGGTCATGCTTATATATTATGCCTTTCCCCCTCTATAACTGAGAAAGTTGCAAAACATAATACAAAACTCGATCGATGATATACCGCTCCTATATTATTCTTCATTTAGATAATCAAGTTTTTATCTAAACTCCGTGCTAAGTCAAAACTCAGGTAAACAAATTGCAACAAAGGGAGTATAATTCAACTGAAACTAAGGGAAAGAACATAGCAGAGAAAAGATAATGTGAAATGGATTTCTTAAGAACTCAATGAACAGAAAACACTGCATGGGGCAAGTTCAAATCTAAATACAAAGATGTATTATAAACACAGCAGAACTAGACGATAGCATAGCCGATACAACACTATTGGCATCGCCTTAGGCAGGTCAATACGAGAATGCTCTTTCTACTTTAAGAGTTAAGAAAAGAAAACCAAGAGCGGAGAAGCAAAGGGCAACGAACATAATCACTAACATTGTCTGCAACGAGATGTAGGGGGCGAGGAAAAAGACTATGGCAATTGCAAAGCTCTGCCAAAGCTTAAGTTGGGCAAATGCTCCTTCCTGTTTAAGCACCAAATGATTAGATGTTTAGTGTAAAGAAAACGATCATCCAACGAAAGACAAAAATGTAGGGAGAAGTTGGAAAATGAGTACCAGATCATCCTTGAAGAGTATCCCGAGCAATGCACTTAGCTGGGTATTCAAGACTCCATCACCTATGCCCCACAAGGCTGCAACGAGAAGTGGATATAGTATGCCAAGAGCTCCAACAGTCACACTACAATAGAGAAAAAAACGATAAGATTTCAAGTAACAGTGTCAACTTCTTCCAAAAAGTAACAAAGGAACATTACACGAAGCAAACCTGTGAGCCAGTAGAATCCATACCAATACAGCACCCTGAACTAAAGCTCCACCCGAGACAATCATCGAAATAGATGAGAGACCAAAGGTGAAATGCCCAGCCACTAGAGAGCACTGAGACAATGACCAGCCAATGATACAATAGAATAATTATCACAGTGTTATATCAGATAAGTTCAAATTATGCCTGGGTACTACTATCAAATCTAACATATCCACAGTTCTATAGAGAATGTGAATGCAGAGTTACATATTTTGAAGTACATTTGAGAAAGCTTACTGTAATAAGTAATGTCTAAGATTTGCATAAACCTATTTGAATATACAGTTTAAACTAATGCGATTTCTTCATAATTTTATGAGACAACATGTTTACAGTTATGTAGGATGTTTTCATAAGGGAAGGAACAGAATGGATATGTTGTGCGATCATATTCATTTTAAAGTTACTTACTAATTCTCCAAATAAGTTGTCATTGAACTGTTATAATAATATTTGAAGATTTTCAATGTTTACGAACAATAGCAAATGCTCTTTGAGTCTTCTTTTAATATTCACTGTGTTCACGTGAATAATTGATTATCCTTCAGTCACGCTGAAAAAACTAATACTATATAGGGAATAATTGTAACAAGTAAATAGTTGCACTAAAGTAAAAGCTCTATGTCATTCACATCAGTGTTTACTCTCAATACAAAGTAACTCAAGAACAGTATTCTAGTTAAAATTCTATCAAACATAATAGATACTCATTGCACTTTGATTACAACATAATTTGCCACCAAAGCACTATACAGTAGTTATATATTTCCCAGACACAAAATCTTTGTATCTCAATGACTTAAATGCACCTAAAATACAGCTAGAGTAGAATGTTTGCAATGACTATTTAATGGATGATCTGTTACTTGAGTTAGTTCTCAATCCAATACCACTATGCTTCAATCCCTCAAGATCACCAATTACTCTCTCAGACCACAGTACATTCATTACTACGACTACCTTAGTATAAATAAAAATGCAACAAAAAATTATAATTAAAGGCGTATGATAGACTAGAAACACAGCAAAGAATGTGACAATTTTACTGCTCTAGTTTCCTCGTAGAAGACTGAAGAACATACCACAATGGTGGCAAACATGTCAATAGCATGCCATCCAGTACCATAAAGAGTAACAGCAGTTTGCTCAAAGAAACACAGTCAAACTATAAAACGAGTCAACCTATGACTCGTTATGGGGCTGCCTTTAAGGGCAAAAAGAAAAGGCAGTAGCATTTGGCAGGGGGTTGTTAATAGGTGCAAGAATAAGCTCACTCCATGGAAAAAGCAATACCTATCTTTTGGGAGCTGGCTGATTCTTACTAACAGTACCTTGGATGGGATTCCTACGTAGACTATCTCTTAATTCAGTATGACTACAACAGTTGAAAGGAAATTAGACTCTATAAGGAAAACTTCCAATGGACTGGGAACACAAACTGAAAAAAAGATTCAACTGATCAAGAGGCAAACGGTTGTTAAAGAAAAGAAGGATGGTGGACTGCGGGTAAGGAATCTGAAAATGCATGATAAAATACTTTTTTAATGGCTCTAGAGATATAGTAAGGGAAGTGATGAGATTTGGCAGCAAGTTTTGGATGCTATATATGGTGCAAAGTTAGGGTGGAAACGAAATCCTTCACAATTGAAAAGTTGTGGGGAAATCTGGAAGATGATTAGTGATTGATGGGATGAATTTCTACCGGTCACTAGATTAGAGGTGGGAAATGGTAGGAGGATTAGATTTTGGATGGACATTTAGTGTGGAAATGAGAGCTTCAAAAGCAGGTTTCCGGTCTTGTTCAACTGTGCTTTGAATAAAGAGGGTTATCTTGTAGATGGAGTGTTACTTTTAGAAGAAATTTAAATGATTGGGAAATAGACAGTTTTTGCCAACTACTACAACGTTCAATAGAACAAGACATAACAGACAGGTTAGTTTGGGTTAACAGTAAGGATAAGGTATTCTCGGTCAATAACTGCTAAGGAATGTTGTTACAACAGTTTAGTGCCTCACTGGCCTGGAAGATGATTTGGAAAACCAAATCACTGTGAAAGCAGCTTCTTTTGGTTGGCTAGCAGCTAGGGATGCTTGTCAAACACAGAATAAATTAAGGAGAGATTTTTCCTTGTGCAGCAAATGCTATTTCTGCAATTCATAGGAAGAAACTATTGAACATCTTTTCTTGCATTGCAAAATTTCAAGACAATGCAGGGAAATTTTCTTTAGCATAATGGGCATATCTTTGGTGTTACCAGAGAAAATTAGTAGCTCGTTGGTATTCTTTAAATAAAATCCTTACTTAACAAAAAAAATGAAGCGATTGAATTAGTCTATTACTGATTTTGCATACTTACAAGTGCATCAAAAACCCCATATACGGCCATTGCACCACCAACACCACTCTCTCCCATCGTAGGCTGAACGATATACTTTGTGAATTCAGCCCTGAAACACATTGTAAATCAAAATACAGCACAAGAAGCTCCAAACTCTACTATAATGAACTATTAGAAGCATCATTACCATACAAATGCTTGTTGTAAACCTGAATATGCAATAAGAGGGATGATCAAAAGCATTCTTATGTCTTGTAAAAGGGTAATGATAGACTTGAGCAAAGTTGCCACAGAAGAAACAGAACTAGCGGAGGAGTCTTGCTGTCTCGACTCCTCTTTACCAGCTCTCTTACTTAAGAAGCACATCAAAACGGCACCAAGGGTTATAGTACAAACAAAAACCAAGAAAAGTACAGTTGTTCCACTAGTGCTTCCTCCCTATAGCATCAGAAAACTAGCAAATCTGAGTGAAAGACAAAAAAGATCTTGAACATTTGTGCATTTAATCTCAGTAGATGTTTACCTCTTCGTCTCTCATCAAAGCAAGAGTGATAAGATTTCCGACAAGCTGCAGGATGACGAAGCGTATGTGCATGGAAATATCATGTGAATAGAAATATATATTAAGAAACTTAACTTGCAAAGTGCATAAAAGGTACCTGATGGCTTGCAAACATTCCCCAGAATACACCATTGAATTTACCAATTATAACGGCTTCATTTAAGATATGATCATTTGCATGACTGCGTGCTGCGGAAGTAAGATATGTTCCCTAACCACAAATGACGAAATTAAGGTTAATGCTGAAGCCGGAAACAAAGTTCAACTCCTAAAAGGAAGTCATACCTGCCCAACCCATATTATGGAGGCAGCAAAACCAAGGTATAAAGAAGCTGGGACCATGGTATACCTACAAGATAGTTTAATCAGTTGCTGACAATTGAAATTCACGAACATCCTAAACAAACATGTATCAAGAAAAAAACACCCAACACCTTACAAAGTGTTAGCATTAAGAAAGAAAGCATAATCCATAAAAGATGGGTAGTATTAAAGGAAAACAGGAAAATTGTGTAAAATGGACTAAATTTATATCTATGTTTGATGCAGGAAAGATAAGTACGTGCCAATTAACTGAAACACAATTTTAAACATAATTAATTTCAAATATTTATTCTTTAAAATCTCAAAGGAATCAGGAAAGAATTAAACTCATATTGTAAAATCAAGATGAGAGAACTTCTGAAAATGTTTTGATCATTTATGAGGTATTTAAAGGTCATTGACTAATTTCCTTAGCATTAGGCCCATTACGAGTCCAAAATAAGATATATATAGGCTATAGCTCATTTATATCTTTTCAAATAAAGTATAACTTAAGTCATATCCTAGAAAATCAAGAGAACACGCGTCTCATGGTAAATATACAGGAATATGCATGAAAAGAGAAGAATTTACGGAAAGTAAAATCTATACTGGAAGTGCTACCAGACTAATGTACCATTAAGTCCCAGATGTAAGCATATGATTCCCCTAGCACCTTTATTGCCCTCGGAAATTAGTATTTTCCAAACTACCAAGCTCCTAAAGTAAATTTATGAGAAATGAAGAAATGCAAGAGCAATTGTAGGATGCATTGTCTATTATCCTGAAACATTCATTTTCAGAACATGACTTAGCCGCTGCTTCTATGTCTGAATAGAAAAAATAGTTGTCTAACAGCACATCGAATCATGTTAAATGTTGTCACTTTTGGACCATATGAACCAAGCATATCTTTCGTCTGGTACATAATGAAAGAAAAGAAGGCTCTACGCCTGATCGAACTAAACTTGAAGGAAAAGAAGTCAGAGTAACTTTCCCCTAGGAAATTAAATCTTAGAGCTATCAACGGAAAAACTTTAGTATACAACACTGAGTTCTAAAACCAAGATAGAATTGTTCAAGAAATCTCAAAGATGCAATACAGATAATACCCATTTAAATTATATTGACTTTAGTTCCTTTTCTTTTTTGATAAGGAACATTGACTTTAGTTGTTATGGAACAACCAAACAGCTCCCAACTTGGTTCTAAAATCAAGATAACTCTGCTGTTCCTCCTTACTTCTTCAAGTGAAAGGTAAGGAGGAACAGCAGAGTTATCCAGAGCCAACTAAAAGTCATCATAGTCTTCAGGGCTACAAACATCTATCGAGCATCATACCCAACTCAATAAACTCTTTTACAGACCATTTGTTGCATCCACAACAGAAAACAATGAATATTTGAATAAGCCACTAAATAAGTCCAGCCACAGAGATGGAGAAGATTCAAGCTTTAACTACACTATAATGCATTAGGACTACTATCAAGTAGAGACATCTGTAGTCTGATATTAATGGACTGCTTTGTAAAGACAAGCATTTACAATAACTGACTAGAGACAAGAGGACATTGCTATCTCTGATAGAGCAAGCAGACCTTGCTACGGTTAACTGTTTTAGGGGCTTCAGTTATCATATTCAGTTAACCTATGAGCAAAACATATTCATCCTCAAGCATTTCTTCATTTTCTTCCACAGTCTGACTCTATGTTTCTATGGTATTGCAGTTTGTCTTTCTGGCATTACCTAGGAGAGGGAATTCCAATGTTAATAAGCAATTGTCCTTCCTTGACAAGTATGTGCATAAAGATTGATGGAAAGTTTGCCCTGATAATGCTTTAATTCTATTAACATCAAAAGGACGACTATAACATAGGTTTGGCTGGCTTTCTGGTCTTGCAGTTTGTCTTTCTGGCATAACCTAAGTTTCATAAAGTGGTTGCTAAACCAGCAATGTTGTATGGGGCAGAGTATTGGACGGTCAAGAACCTGCACATTCAGAAGATGAAAAAGATTAGGAATGCAGATATTCTGGACAAGGTGGGAGTGGGCCCCATGGTAGACAAGATGGGAGAGGTGAGACTGAGATGGTTCGGGTATGTGAAGAGAAGATGTTCAAATGCCCCGGTGAGGAAGTGCGAGAGGTAGGCAATATGGGTCTTAGGAGAGGTAGAGGTAGGTCGAAGTAGTACTGGGGAGAGGTGATTAGACAGGACATGACTGAGGAGAGGTAGAGGTAGCTCTGTAATTACTTCAATAAACATCTTTGTGGCTAATGCCACAACCTCACAAGGAGAAATATGAAATCTGATAGATCTCTATATTTATTTGAATGGAGTAGAAGATTCATATTTCCATTCACATTAAGGATAAATAAGCACACAAACATTGTTAAACACGAATCCAATTACAAAAGAACTATAATCACAACTCAATACATAAAATTCGATCCTTCCCTATTGGTCAAAGATTCAATCTTAAAAAAGTAAAATGCACTAAACATAAAAGAAATCATACCAATTAGGCATCAAATTGGCAGCTACAAACAACCAATAGCCAGTAGTACCAAGGATCAAAGCATTCTTCGACCCAAGCTTCCGAACCACCAATGAAGCAAATATCGAGCAGAACATAAATGACAAATACAATATCCCCAGTGAAATGGTCCCTAAATTTCCTTCCTGAAACACAAAAAAAGAAAACCTCAAACTCAGTATCACTTCAACGTCTAAGCTCGCATTTGGCCATACATTTTGAAAATTTAATCTTTAACTCTGATCACTCTTTGGGGCTTCAACTCACAAGTAAAACACACTTCCAAACACAACTTCAAATTCAAAAAATCACAACAAAAACTCAAATTTCAAAAACTATAGCGAAATGGGAACTTATAAGAGCCAAACAAATTCTATCCAAAATCACAATTCAACACTAAACAACCCCATTGACTTCATTAAAAATAGATAACACACAAAAACCTTACTGTATTAATAGTGCTTTCAAGATTCTGAGCAGCCCCATAAGCCAAAAAAATCAACAAAAAAGCAGAGCTCAGAATATAAACATCCCTTTCATGATTCACAATTGAGTTTTCATTTTTCGAAATTTCAACAACAAGGGGTGCTTCCTCATCCATAGCCATTAACAAAACCAAAAATTACAACAAAATACCCAAACCCCACCAATAAATTTATGTACACAAGTGTATATATATAACCAAAAAAAATCTTTTTTTTGTTAAAAGAGAGAGAAATTGAGTGACACCATTTGCCGGCAAAAGGAACTATAAAGAAAACAACATATAGATAAAGCTTAAGCTACTGAAGAAAACTGATGAATATGACAATAACAAAACTCTTCAGCGGCCATAGATTAATGTTTATTGACAAAAATTTTAGTATATTTTTTTTCCAATTTTGGGACAAATCAAGATTCTTTTTTTTTTTTATTTCATAGAAACAGACAAAAAGATTTGATTTTTATTTAAAGTAAACAAACTTTTTTAGGAATATAAAAAAATAAGCACATGAACCATGATTACAGATTCAACCCAAGTGGTTAATGGTCACCATAATTTATTTTATCAAACACTCCAACTTATAAAATCATCATTTAAATATTTTTAAAATTTATGTATTGGCCTAAGATATACATATATATATACTATACATATAATAGGAATAAATTGAAGTGTTTAGAAATTCATTTAAAAGTGTGTAGATGTGAATTCTCTAAATTAATGTTTTATCTATTGAGACCAAATTTAAGTGTGTAATATTGTACTCCGGGTCTTAATTTATATAACACTTTTCATATTTTAAGAGTCAAACAATTTAAATTTGATGGAAAATTTACTCATGAAATCTTCGACTTTTTTTAATTTTTTATTGTTACACAAATATTACCTCATGTTTAATATTGTAAATTTAAAGGTTTTATGATCACACAAATATAATCATAAATTTTAAAAGTATTATAAGGTTTTTTTTCTTCTTTATTATATTTTATGTTAAATAGTGAAATGCAACTATTTAGTGATAGGTTCATTTAAATTTAATATTTTCTACGTGAAACGTAAATTTATATATAAAAATTTATTGGAAATAAAGAATAGATTCAAACCCATATAAAATACAATAGAAACAATTTAAAAACTATAAAAATTGAACTTATAAAATTCAAGGATAAAGCTCAAATATGTCATTGAACTTTCAGAAAAGGTTCATTTATGTCATTATTTAAAAGTTTGGTTCATTTATGCTTTTACCGTTAAAGAAAAGGCTCATTCATGACATTATTTTTTTTACAATGGTTTTGCAAAATCATTTTTGACACGTGACCAATTATAATTCGGTCATGTCATCAATTTTTTAATTAAAAAATTATAATTCTGGAAAAAAAATTGAGTTAATTTTTTTAATTAAATAAATTGATGACGTGGCCAATTATAATTCGGCCACGTCATCAATTTTTTAAAAAAATCAAAATTTTGAATGAAAATTGAATTATTTTTTTTATTTTTTTAATTAAAAAAAATGATGACGTGATCGAATTATAATTTGCCACATGTCAAAAATGGTTTTGCAAAATCACCGTTAAAAAATAATGACATGAATGAGTCTTTTCTTTAACGGTAATAGAATAAATGGGCCAAACTTTTAACTAATAACATAAATGAACATTTTCTAAAAGTTAAACGGCATATTTAAGCCTTAAATCTCTATAAAATTATAGTATGAAAAACTGAAAGAGAAAAAGTACTGCACTACATGTTGGATAAAATTGTACTGGCACTTAATCAAATAATAATTTATTGTCTTTACACATATTACGAAAAAATAATCCGAAATTTCGATTCACCAAAAATTCAAGGACTATAAGATCAATTATCAGGCTTCATATCAGATTCAATTTGTGAAGCCAAATCTTGTAGTCATCCCAAGCCTTGATATCACAAAGATTATCTACAACAATTAGTTACCTCTTTTAGTCACTTCAGATACATAACATCTGTTCATCATTGAACACTTCTCTAGCAAAGAGTAGTCTTGCCAAGTCCAGACATGCCAACAATTGAAATCACATCGCGCTCTGTCGTCCCTCTGGTAAGTCCATCGATGACATTGTCTGCATCATCGTGGAACGTTTGAGCATTAGTTCGTGACAATTCACAGCTGAAAACCAGTCGAACATCAGACACTGTTTCAAATGTTACTGTTCTTGATCTGTCATTGACCTTTAAGTGGTTCTACAACATCAGACATCTCAACCACACTACACCAGATGTTTTCGGGTCCTCAACCAATAATGAGTGAATAGCATACTCCGCCTTACAGGCTGCTTGCATAACAAGTGCCTTCTTTCGACACTGTAGTGATCAAACACATTTAGTTCATTTCCAAGAGAACGACAGTCGTCTGGTGCATCAAGGAGAGATTGCAGAAAACACTATACTATGTGCCAAAAAATGTGTTGATAGGATAGATTGCAGAAACACTACTCTATACTTCTTTAACGTAGAGAGATTGAAAATCTGATTCTGCATTTCGCACCAGAGTTTCTACACATACATCAACGCGTGTTTTGCATTGCTGTCCTCTATGTGTCGACAAGCTGAACACATAAGGAAAGTCCTGAGAAGCCTTAAATCTGCTTTAAGGGTCTGGAT
Source organism: Solanum lycopersicum (assembly GCF_036512215.1). Classification (NCBI taxonomy): domain Eukaryota; kingdom Viridiplantae; phylum Streptophyta; class Magnoliopsida; order Solanales; family Solanaceae; genus Solanum; species Solanum lycopersicum. Next base: position 4,331,729 of record NC_090808.1, on the reverse strand, counting down.
TTGATCCTTCGTTGAAGAAGTACTTGAATCTTCATGACTGTCTAAACAATCCAGACATTTCAAGAGATTATCAACAACACTATACTACAAAAATGAAAAAAATCTGCCAAGAAACTGTGACTAGTATTCAGTAAAAACACAAGAAGAAGAACCAATGCATACATAAATGTTGACTGAGATCAAACACTCAAAAAGTTCAGAACTCATTAAGTTCAAATCTTAGAATCCGCCTTTGTCAGTACACACAACTAATGTTTATGTACTAATCTAAGTTGTGTAGACTCTTCACTTTCATGTCGCACCTGTGTTAGATTCTTGACATTTTTGAAGAGTCCGAGCAACATAGTACTAATATACAATAATTGAAGTTAAGATTACCAGATGATTTCAAGTAAGTTTGAAGATGATCAAGTAAACTAAACAAATATTCTTCTTTTTTGTTTTTTTCTTTTTGGCTGCTAAGTTTCAATTACAGACTTAAAACACTGTAATCAACAACTTAAAAGTAATCAATGAAAAATGACTAATGTGAGAGTGAAAAAGGTACAATCAAATGGAACTGAATTTGCAGAATATATGGTCCAAAAATAGACTCAATTGAGGAAAACTGAGAAAGAAATTAGTTATCAATATAATTTTTGGGACTTCCACTCGTAAAACTTCAAATTTTTTCAAGTAAAATTGTATGTCTCCTCCAAACACAACTTCAAGTACTTAAATTTTCAAGTTTCAGCTTTCAACGTTAAAATCTATAGACAAATTATTTCCCTTTTTTCAGCTACGTATCTCACTTTGTTTATTATTTCTTAGCTTACTGTAGCATCAAGATTGTAGCTTCACTGTACTACTCCTTCCGTTTCAATGTATTTAACTCGATACAAAGTTCAAGAAAAAATATCAAAAACGTGAATGACGAATTATTCATAAATGTTACTCACCTAACAATACACTTCAAAATAAAAAGAATCGTTTGGTTCTTCAACATCTGGTCCACAAGTGGAAACAAAACACTTCACCTGGAAATGTATTATTTTCACTACTATCGCAAAAATGTAACTGCCAAAGAAAAAATATATATGAAAGGATGAAGAAAACATGAAACCAGCAGGGAGTAAAGTAGGCAACGTCTTATACTTAAGGAAAATAGGAAGTTGGAACATAACAGCAACTGTAGTAGTTATTTGCTACGACAAAAAGTATATCGAGATCAAATCGCCTGACGAAAATTTCAACCCCTCTCCATGCAGTCGGAAATGTCCTAGCCAAGAATTGCTACTCTTGAGCTCATAATACCCAACATTAATCAATCTCTGGTACATACTAAGGTAAAAAGCAACAAATTGAATTTCTTGAACCAAAATGCCGAGGATGCAAGACTTGAGTATAAGCCACTGCACGACTCATAAGTTACTAACCCTCATTCACCGCCTAGAAGATGACCAACTGGTCCTCGAGCCACTACTACCAAATGATGTGGGCCTTCGTTCATCGCGCCATGATGGTCTATCATCTGACTTGCTTCCAGTGCCCCACCTGTCAGTATCAGGAGGTGGAGCCTGGCCTGCAGCATCAACGTTACCTCGCAAGTGCCTAGGAACGTATTTCCCAGCAGCAGGTGCAGCAGCTGCTGCTGCAGGAACGGGAGCAGCTCCTCCAAGTTCAGTTGGACGCCCCAAGGCTTGAGGCTCAGAAGGCCTTGGCAGTACAGCAGGCCTGCGCAAGATCTCTTCTTTTTCCCGTCTTTCTTTCTCTTCAAGCTCTATCATTCGCAGCCTCTGCTTTTCAGCAATCTCATCTAGCTTGGCTTGTCGCTCAGCTTCCTCTTTCTTCCGTCTCTCTGCCTCTGCAATATTTTCAGAAAGTCCATAGGATGCCAAATTAATCTCGAGTAGCTATGAAACCTCAAGTGCAAAATACAACTTGACTACTATAATGCAGAGTTGTAGATGTCACGTCACACCAACCGAACCATTAACTCTTAGGTTGGATACACCTTGATAACTGCCTACCTTCCTTCCCTAGCCTAAAAGAATTAAATGCATAAAATGTGGGTGGGGCATAAAATGGCGAAGTACCTTCACGTTTGCGGGCTTCCTCCTCTTCCAGTAACCTCTTTTGACGCTCCTCCTCAGTTCGCAAAAAGAATAACATTTTCCTCTTAGCTTCCCTCTCCTGCTTCCTTGATTGAATTATCTGGCTGATCCTTTCTCGTCTCTCCTGCTTCAATCTATTGAGTTCAGCTTCCCGGCTACTAACAACTCTTTCTTGCAAAATCCTCTGCATAATTAGAAACATATCAGCGGATCTGTTTTGTTAAGAGACCAAGACCAATCTTCAAGCAAGCCCGTGGCTTCACAAATTTTGAACTAGTGGGAAAGTAGCGTCCATTAGCATTTCTAACGTTAGGTCTAGCTACCTAAAAAGATGCAAGGATAGACCGGACATGATTGTGTTAATGCTAGCTATTTTAGCATTCATCATAGGATAAACTGCTGCAAAGGATTCTGAGCTTCCATTCTTTTTCTTTTAAGTACAAGGACATCATACAAAAACTTAGAGAGAAGGCAGAATAAAAGAAAAACCAACTGTTTCTATTTCCAAACAGTTCAAGTCCTGAAGTACCCTGCACTAAGTTCAGAAGCTTCCAACTTAGTCCTACACCAATTCCATTTAGACCAAACAAAGTTGCATAGTTATCAAAAGCACTAATCCAATTCCACAACCATAAATTCAATTATATTATCCATAGCCTTTATCTAACAGTTCATAAATTCATAAAAGACAGGATATAAAGTGACCTTGTTCTCCAACATGCGTCCCAGTCTCTTTTTCTCTTCCAAGTCCCCAGCATGGCGTTGCCTGCTCAATTCAACCTCTTGCTGAAAACGTATGTTACAATGCAAATTCGTCAGCAATATTTCTACCAAAAAGTTAGGAAAGAAAAAGAATATAATGTATCAATTTTCCATTTTAAAGAGAAAAGTGAATTGTTATTGCGGTTTAGTCAAAAAGCATGATGTATCTTCAAACCTGCTGCTCGCGTTCATGAAGAGCTGCCTCTTCAGCTAAACGCTGTTTATATGCAGCTTCAATAAGAGGTGCGGCTTCTTCTCTCTTAGCTCTTTCCAAATGATCCATAGTTTTGGCATACTTCTGCAACTTTTTCTCCCTTTCTTGCCTCTCCCTCAGTTGCTCATTCAGTGCCAATTCCATGATCACCTGTTTAGTCATCTTTTCCTGAAATCAAATTAAAGCCAGGTAAGATTTCCCAATTGAAGGTTTGGGGATAGGATTACAAATTATGCACTTACTCCCTCTAGAATAGGCTTCTTCTTCCTCTTGCTGCGTTTTTCAGCTTCTTGCAGCATAGCTTGTGCCTCTTCAAGTTCTCGGTCTTCTATTTCCTTCAAAATTCTCTGGCTCCTCCTTTGCTCATACTCGGCAGCAATGCGCTTTTGCTCAGCATCTTCTGTCATCTTTTGAAGCTCTCGCCTCTTCGACTCTTCCACTCGTTCCTTAACAAGGAGTCATAAAAGTTCATACAAGAGAACAACAATAACAAGCATTTCATAATGCAACAAGAAGTTCAATACCATTTCTAAGAGTAAACGCTCTTGCTCCTCTTTGCGTTTTTCAATAATGGACTTCCTTGCAAGAAGTCTCTTGTGCTCCTTCTCCACTATCTCCGCTAAATTAGACAAGGCATCCCCGAGCTTGGCCGTCTTCTTTGCTGGGGGATAGATCATTGTTCTTGCCTTGCTAAGGGATTCAGCAAAAAGAGACAGATGATCCCGGAGTCCTTCAGCCTCAATACTCTAGAAACAAAATCAAAAGCAAATGATATGTGTTAGACACATGAGATTAATCCGTTCAAAATGTCTAAAGAGAAAAATTTGAAAAAATTCTCCTGCCTCAGTTCATCACATATTATACCACAGAGGTACAACGCTGAACTTACAAATCCACAAGAGTCGAGACTTTTAAACCATCCCCATGGCCCATAATCCCATAACATAGAATCCGCCAGAAATAGCAATCCAGTCGAACTCTTAGATCTCAGAAACAGACCACAGCTCTTCAGAGTTCACAAGCTCAGTCAGCCTGATTCATTCTAGTGATGTAACTACAAAACTTATTATGCCAACAACACACATTTAGATAGCCCAAAATTTAACTGTTCCAAACATTTAATTTTAGATGACAGACGACACACAGTCAGATGTCATAAGCAAGCTATGTCCATGCTATTACTTAAACAGTGAGAAGAACAATGTTTCTGCAGAGCTGATTGATAGGACTGACAAAATCCCTGACAAAGACAAGGAAAGGAATATCTAGGTGTGCCCTACCGACAAACAAACAAAAACAGTAGATGAATTTTAATTCCAAGCAACACAATTATACCTGTTTGCCAAAGAAGACAGCACCCTTCATGTGATCGACTTTGATGGCAAGAAAATTACGCCTAACCGCATCAACTGATATTTTCTCAATAGCGGTGAAGTCGAAGAATGGGATCATCTTAGATATGTTATCAATCTGGATTGTCTGATACACCTGAGAGACCTGCAACAAGAAAAGGGTTCTCATTTAATTGAAAGATGGACTTCCGCCTAAATAATGAGCATGTCTGATCTGCTGTTTATCAAAAGGTATAAAACAGTGTGCACACCTGCTGGAGCAACCTCAGAGTAGCAAGCTTTTCTAAGGCAGGAACATACTGAGACAGTTGCACTTCAGGAACCGAAGAAACTGAAGACAGCTTACCACCAAGTTTTGATATTTTATTCAATATGGGCTGCACCTTCAGTGCCAGATCCAAAGGAAGAAACTCATTTTCTAACAGATGATAAAGATCTTTCACTTCTTGAGTGACACAGGACATCACACCTTTGGACACCTACAGAAGGAGAAACAATTAAGAAAAAGCAAAAGGAACTGTCACACAATTAAAAAATCAAGAGACTGAAACAATTACAAAAACAGTATACTGCACTTATTTGTGACTCAAAAATTCGATTGGTTCATTGAAATTAAAATAGATAAAAGGAATTTAACTGAAAAAATTGAACGATCATACGCTAAATTCAAAAAAAGAACATATAACATTACTCACCAACTCTGAGAGAAGTGATGATCGAGAAAGCTGAAAAGGAGAAACAGCAAGAGAACTGAAGCTGATTAGCCGAAGTAAGACATTATAAATAAAGAACTAAATAACATCTTCATAAAAAAAAGGAACTAAATAACATAATCGCGAATGAAATTACCGCCACTCTGTTTTCGGCTTTGGGTTCAACTTCAAAACCAATTAGATTGGCCACCCTCAAACTCCTCTCCTTCTCATTTTCAAGCTCAAGATGAGATGCACCATAAGACTGATCATAAGGAGGCACTGAAAGTGCAGCTAGGACAACAGACGATGCTATTAACTGCAAATCCTTCTGGCTTAAATTTTTATTAAAACCCTTCTGAAGAGAGAAAAGCTTGAGCCAGGCATAAGCATGATAAAGATGATTTGATGACATCCAAAATATCTCAGTAAGCTTTCCATAGTAAACACCCATTAATGACGCCTTGGGAGTTTTTTTAACCATGCACATCAAACCATATATGTCCTCAATGGAACGAAAAGCTTCCTGCATCAAAGAAAAATTAGAACATATGAAATTCACTCTCTTGGGACAAAAAGATATGCTTACAATCTATCAGAAAAAGTAATAACCTGCCATAGACTCAGTTCAGTAGCAACTTTCAGCTGTTCAAATCTAGTGTCTAGATACAATTGCAGACTTTCTGGAAGAGACAGATCAGGACGGTCCCTCTGATCTCTATACTTGTTGAGATTTGCCAAATGATTCCTGATGATTTCACAAAGACGGCGAAATTCTGTTGTACGCTTGTATTGCTTACAGAACTGAAAGGCTCGGTGTGCTGTCATCTGAGCAAATTAGGTTTGAAAATTAATTAACCTATCTTTCAGCGGAAAAAAGATGTGCCAATTAAAGATGGAGAGAGTAAAGAATTTCCAATCCGCCATGCAGAAAGCTTAAATAGCATGCAGGACAAATTTGGTTCTAAGGCACAAAAAAATTTTACAACAGGATGATATATATGAACTTTCATATCAATAAATAATAAACTTGTTCTGACAAAACTGATATCTGTACTAAACAAAGTACATAGACAGATACCCTGCAAACTGAGAGAGACTCCCGCTAAGTTTGTGAATAAGAAGTAAAAAAGGACTGATTTCTGATTTACTACTCAGAAGCATAATAACTGTCCAGGCAAGCAAATAGAAAGAAAAGAAAAAATGGATAATCAATCTGCTTACTCAATTACAGTCTAAAACAAGTTCTGAAAACAGAGAAAATTCGGGTAATTAAATTCCTCACCTCAGAACATAAAAGCAGTCTAATTATTCAACCACATAACTAAAAGTAGTGCAATGGAAACTTACTGCATACAGAGCCTCCAATCTTGAGTTGTTACGCAAGATCTCCAGAACAGTTCTATATGTCTCCCACAAGAACTTAAACCAGGGAGTGACAAGCTCCCGATCAGATCGATCTTTTCCTTTCTCCCCACTAACATAACTCAACATAAGATCTTCAGGCCTTTTATCAGCCTCCAAGTCTTCCACATCCAGAGCTTCCTCAAGAGCTTGTGCCTGATTGCGAGCTAGTTCAGCTCGCTCAGTAGCTAAATGCATGAAGTGCTTTATTACCTCCTCTAAGGAGTTAATGTTCACTTGTTGACAGACGATACGATATTGAATTAGGCCATCCTTGGCAAACCTCCCCCTTCTCATGTCAACACATAGCTCAACATACTTGAACATTATCCTTTCAAGAGTCTTTTGCCATGCTCTATACCTCCTTGAAGTAATAAGATCATGAAGTGCTTGAAGGGCTTCTTGCTTTTGTCCAACAGTGATCAACTCTGCATCAAAACATTAAACTCATCAGCATGCCAAGATTTAAAATTTGCTATAAAAACAACTAGAGTTTCAAAATTTTCACTCTTCAATATTACTAAGAATCATCTAGACTACCCTCACCCTGTGAACATATAACCCCCTCCTAAAATCTCAGACCCATCACTTGAGACAAAATTAGCAAGTGTACAGAACCCATAATACTAGTGCACAACTCAAAGTAAACTTTGAGTAGTTCCGTAAAAGATATTTGCTAAAACAGATGAAGATAGTAACTCCACTAACCTTCAGCACGCTTCAAAGCATTCTCCGGTTTGGCAAAAGTCGCCATTTCGATGATCTTTCACCTGCAAAGGAACAGTTGGATGAGACAAATGGCAGAGATGTCCATCAACACAGGCAAAACCATATATGCTAAATCCATATACTCAGTAGTAGTGTTTTTAGGACAACATACAACAAAACCCAATCAATAGTTCAAACAGGTCAAAACTCTAGATTCATTTCCTCCCCACTCCACTCAAACCCCATCCCTAAGAAACCAAATATCATACCAGAATAATGTTTTCTTTATTCACCAATCTTATAACCAAGAAATCTCTAAACTAGGTGCCCGCCTATTACACCTTTCTCCACTTAAACACCAAGTCTTGTTTCAAACCCGCGAGTGCACCTCACCATACAACACAAATTACCCTCTCACCACTCGACCCAAAACCCAGAAAAGGTTTCTTAATCATCTTTTATCACCTGGGCACAAATCTAACAAAACCCCATCAATCAATTAAATCAACTAAGCTCTACCCCAAACCAGTAAAGTCACACATATCAATCCTCTACACCCACTCCGCTCTAATTCACCCATACCCAAATAGTTACAACCAATAAAAACCGACAAAAATCTCATTCTTTCCATGTAAATAAAAAGAACCCCACATCATAAATCGCACGATTCAAGTACGTAAACACATCTATAAATCCAAATGGGCATTTCACACATATATGTATTCAAATCTACTCATACCAGATTGAAACTGTACCAAAAATTTGCAAATTAAGAAAAGAAAATGGTCTGATGTGATTATTACCAGTGGATTTTGGATGCTTTGTGGGTGCCGCAATCTCCTTCTCTCTCTCTATTGTTTGCCCTAAAAACTTGATATGATGTGAGAAATAGCTAAGTGAGAGCAAAATATGATGTGTTTACAAGGGTTCAATGAAACTGGTCCTTTTATTTTATCGAAACGCTACTTTTACCCCCAAACTTTTGTGAAATGTCGATTTTTAATTTTGATTTTTTTTAAAATGTGCAATCTAATTAAAAATGATTACATTATATAACCCTACTCTTTTCCGAATTATAAAAATTCTCTAAAATTAAAGGATTTCAGATATATAAACTGACACGTGGATATATAAGTCATAATACATTGTAATTTAGGAAATCTGGGTATACATAGCTCATGAATGTATTCGAGAGAGAGAATAGGAAGGTATGCGAGAGGAAATTTTTGTAATTTTTTAAATGATAGAAAGTTTTTGAAATCATGGTAAAATAATATGTGTATTTAGGTAATTGTGATTTATATTTTGTGTTATACCTATTTTTTTCCGCAACGATGTTTATATAATATTATGTAACATTATATATTTACTCTACATAATGTATAAGCTTGTATAAAAAATATATAGTAGTTGTAGAAAGAGATATTTATACACACATATTTATATTGTTATAAATTTTATACAAATTATATGCTAATTTGTATTTTGCCAGATTAATCAGGATAATTTTCTATGTTTTAATTTATTTATTTGATTTTAATTGGTAGAAAGTAAAAATTACTTTTGAATGTTTAATCATAAATTAAAGGTACATAAAACGTAATTATATATTTTTTATTATTGTCATTTGTCATCATTAATATGGCACATTAAAAATTGAAAAATTCTGAATTATTGCCCAAAAAAAATTTTTTTTTTGTCAAAAAATCATTGTTTTTATGGGATAAAAATGGTCACTCTCCTTCCTACTTTAGCCATTAATTGTTTGTCCCTTCTTCTTTGATGATCAATCCCAATCATTAAAGTTTCAAAGCTTAATTTTAAAAAATTATCTGGACTGTAAATATAAATCGTTTTGAGTAAATTATATATCAAAAGATTGAAAATATTAAAAAGATTCCATATTTAAAATTTGATATTGTTTAGAGAAGATATTGAGTTAGTCAGAACCAAATAGAAAAAAATAAAATTATTTGCAGTAAAATCGTTTTTGCTTTAAAAATC